>NC_060174.1:55860911-56460911 GCF_021184085.1 Oncorhynchus gorbuscha | reverse complement strand
ATGCGCTACGCTAAATGCTAATAGTACTAGTTAAAACTCAAACGTTCATTAAAATACACATGCAGGGTATTGAATTAAAGCTACACTCGTTGTGAATCCAGGCAACAAGTCAGATATTTAAAATGCTTTTCGGCGAAAGCATGAGAAGCTATTATCTGATAGCATGTAACACCCCAAAAGACCCGCAGGGGACGTAAAACAAAATTATTAGCGTAGTCGGCGCTACACAAACCGCACAAATAAAATATAAAACATTCATTACCTTTGACCATCTTCTTTGTTGGCACTCCTAGATGTCCCATAATCACTATTGGGTCTTTTTTTCAATTAAATTGGTCCATATATAGCCTAGATATCGATCTATGAAGACTGTGTGAGCAACAAAAAAAAATAGCGTTTTGAAACGTAACGTCATTTTTTTTATTAAAAAAGTTGATGATAAACTTTCACAAAACACTTCGAAATACTTTTGTAATGCAACTTTAGGTATTAGTAAACGTTAATAAGTGATAAAATTGATCACGAGGCGAAGTATATTCTATAGGGGTACGCCTGGAAATAATGTCCGGGTAAATTTCAACCAAAATATCCGGTCCGAGACCTAAAGAAATGGGCTGTCTCTTCTTCGTTTGACCAAGAAACAAAACCTAGGCAAATAACAAGACTGTTGACATCGTGATTTAACCAGTTTTATAAACATCTGAGTGTTTTCTATCCACACATACTAATAATATGCATATACTATATTCCTGGCACGAGTAAGCAGGGCACTGAAATGTTGCGCGATTTTTAACAGAATGTTCGAAAAAGTAGAGGGTCGAATTAAGAGGTTAATGACCAAAATTGGTTAAAGAAAATTGTGATGAATAAAAATATACACCAGTTTAATTTATTGCAAAAGAGTTGGGAAGAGATTTTCGATGTACCAATTTCATGGCACATGGTTTATGAATTTTCTGTTCCTCCTGAAACTATAATCTGCTCATTTATATTGATAGAGATCTTTGTCATGGTACTGCAGTATGTTGTTACAGCATAATCAAGTGAGGACAATCGGCGATCTGCTGTATACTTATGGCCTATTGTAACCTGAAAGTCACACCTTTCCAGTACTCCTCACCCTGCCCCAAACTACACCCTTAACACAGTTACCCTTAAAAAACGAGCTGTTTATCTATAATTTTTTTTTAAGTCCAAAAGAGAACAAGCGAAATTGACATAGTTTTCATCAAGCCAGCTTCTTTCTATGGTGCTACCCATTTCAGTGTTAGGTCTGTAACCACCAAATTATGTTGTAAACTCTGCAAACAACGTTTCCACTCCGAGAATGAGAATGGTAAATGACTGTAATTAATACATTCATGCAATACACTGGAATACAAAAGAGGCCATCCACTCATGATGGGCTTTTAGCAGGACAATAGACTCTTGTCAAGAAGGATGGTAGGGGGACCATTGTATTTCAAGACACTGCACAGTAGCCTATAAACATATGCATTTTGAAATAGTAAAAAAAAAATAATTCAATAACATATTTCTACCATGGCACATGCTGTGTTTTTGGTTGAAGGCCAAGAGTTTAACCTTCTGAAGGAATGATTATATTGAAGATAGAAGCCGCCTCTAAATGAATTCCAAGAGCTGATTTGTTATCCAAAATACAAATACATAATTTTTTGCTCTGAGACAAGCATGGGGACTGGTCTGATAAATCAATTAGATTTTTATTTTCACTCAATTTTTGTTTGGGCACTGGTTAGCCTACAATTAGGGTGTGAAAATGTTAGGATTATTTTGCTCTTCACTCGCAGTCACTTTTTTCTTGGAATAGAAATACCATAATATTAATCCAATTAATCAACTAAATTTCTAAAAATCCAACCCATTAAACTATGTTCTTACAAAAAAGGGTTGAAATTCTCTAGTACAGCCAATATTAAAAACAGTCAAATGCTTCTCAAATACGTCCTCTGGTAGTCAAACTATCACTAACTAGAATCAATGGCAACAATGGCTGACACTTAAATAATGTGCCATAGAATTCTGAAGCAGCCTGCAAGGTGTGCTACAGTACCACACAACTTTTAACTTCACTAGGGTAGGGGGCAGCATTCAGAACTTTGGATGAAAAGCGTGCCCAGATTAAACTGCATGCTACTCAGACCTAGTTGCATAATATATGCATATTATTAGTTGATTTGGATGGAAAACACTCTGAAGTTTCTAAAACTGTTTGAATGATGTCTGTGAGTATAACATAACTCATATGGCAGGCAAAAAATCTGAGGTTTGTAGTTTTTCTGTCATGTTTGTCATTTATTATCATGTCTTGTCCCTGTGCTCCCCATGCTATTCGTTTCCCTCTGCTGGTCTTATTTGGTTCTTTCCCTCCTTCTATCCCTCTCTCTCCCCCTCCCTCTCTCACTCTCTCGCTCTCTCTTCTCTCTATCGTTCCGTTCCTGCTCCCAGCTGTTCCTATTCCCCTAATCATCATTTAGTCTTCCCACACCTGTTCCCGATCCTTTCCCCTGATTAGAGTCCCTATTTATTCCTTTGTGATCCGTTCCTGTCCCGTCGGTTCCTTGTATTGTATTCACCATGCTGTGATTGCGTTTCGCCCTGTCCTGTCGTGTTTTTGCTGTGATTGTGTATCGCCCTGTCCTGTCGTGTTTTTTTGCCTTCATCAGATGCTGCGTGTGAGCAGGTGTCTCTGTCGACTACGGCCTGCGCCTACCCGAAGCGACCTGCAGTCTGTGGCCGCTTCTCCAGTTGTTTCCCCTCTACAAGTCTAGAGGATTTCTGTTATTCCGTTTTGGACTTAAATAAACTCTGTTTCTGTTAAGTCGCTTTTGGGTCCTCTTTCACCTGCATGACATTTTCAAGTCATTGCCTATTGAATATAGTGTCTATGGGGTCATATTGCACTTCCTAAGGCGTCCACTAGATGTCAACAGTCTTTAGATGCTTCTACTGTGAAGGATGGGAGCTGAATGAATCAGAGGTCTGTCAGAGTGGCATGAGCTGACCACGCACGTTCACGTGAGAGTTAGCTTGCGTTCCATTGCATTTCTGAAGACAAAGGAATTCTTCGGTTGGAACATTATTGAAGATTTATGATAAAAACATCCTAAAGATTGATTCTATACTTCGTTTGATATGTTTCTACGAACTATAATATGATATTTCGTCTGAACTTTCGCCTGGACCTTCCCGCTCCTTGTGAATTTGGATTGTGAACTAAATGCGCAAACAAAAAGGAGGTATTTGGACATAAATTATGGACTTTATCGAACAAATCAAACATTTATTGTGGAACTGGGATTCCTGGGAGTGCATTCTGATGAAGAACATCAAAGGTAAGTTAATATTTATAATGCTATTTCTGGCTTCTGTTGACATCAAAATATGGCTTGGTTTTGTGTCTGAGCGATGTACTCAGATTATTGCATGGTGTGCTTTTTCCGTTAAGTTTTTGAAATCTGACTCAGTGGTTAAGGAGAAGTGGATCTAAAATTCCATGCATAACAGTTGTATCTTTTAGCAATGTTTATTATGAGAATTTATGTAAATTGATGTGGCTCTCTGCAAAATCACAGGATGTTTTGGAACTACTGAACATAGCACGCCAATGGTAAACTGAGATTTTTGGATATAAATATGAACTTTACCGAACAAAACATACATGTATTGTGTAACATGCAGTCCTATGAGTGTCATCTGATGAAGATCATCAAAGGTTAGTGATTCAATTTATCTCTATTTCTCTCTGTGAGCTTGAAAAAATGGCTGTGTTTTTCTGTGACTTGGCTCTGTCCTAATATAATTGTTTGGTGTGCTTTCGTCGTAAAGCCTTTTTGAAATCGGACACTGTGGCTGGATTTACAACAAGTGTTTTTTATTTTATTTAAATAACAACTTGTATGTTTGAGGAATTTTAATTATGGGATTTCTGTTGTTTTGAATTTGGCGCACTGCAGTTTCACTGGCTGTTGATGAGGTGGGACGCTCGCGTACCCCACATACCGTAGTGAGGTTAAAGGAAGAACCACTGTAGAAGGCATTTAGCTCAACTGGTATGCTCGTGTTGCTGGGCAGCTTGCGTCTGGGTTTCCCTCTGTAATCTGTGATGGTTTGCAAGACCTGCCACAGCTGTCGAGAATCAGAGGAGCGTAGTTCGTGTCAATCTTAGCCCTGTATTGACGCTTTGTCTGTTTGATGGCTCGTCGGAGGTCGTAACGGTGTATGTTGAGAGTCGGGAAGCAAGTTCAGGGAGTGAATACATTTAATAAAATAAAATAAAAATTAAGAAACACAAACAGCGCACAGACATGACAGAAACAGAAACAATCACGACTGGGGAAGCAATAAAACGGAGTGACATATAAAGGGCAGATAATCAAGGGGATGATGGAGTCCAGGTGAGTGTCATTATGCGCAAATGCGCATAACGCTGGTGACAGGTGTGCAGCCTAACGAGTTGCCTGGGGACCTAGAGGCCGGAGAGGGAGCACACGTGACAGTACCCCCTCCCCGACGCGCGGCTCCAACTGCAGGACGCCGACAAAGTTGATGATCCCGGGTATCATGAGCGGACTGGTCACCTCTGCTAAGGCGCGGGAACCTGTTGATCCAGCTGAGTCGCAGGAGCATTATGACCTAGAGTGCCGGAGAGAGAGCATTACGTGACAGTACCCCCTCCCCGGCGCGTTCGACTCCAGCCGCAGAACGCCAACCAAAGGGACGATCCCGGGGATCCGTAGCGGACCCGTCACCTCCGCTGAGGCGCAAAAACCTGACGAACTGGCTGAGGAGTGAACCTGATGAGCTGGCTGAGACCTCCCCGTTGCCTCGGCGGAGGCAATCGAACCACCTGAGGCATGGAAGCCTACAATCCGGCCGAGGCCTCCCAGGTAGCCCCGGCTCCGGCTCAAACACCCGGGACCGACATCACCCCCAACACAAAAAACAAACAAACAAAAAAAACATTCCCTAATGCTTCCCTTTGTTGAGTCATCATTCTGTAACGATGTACACTGAGAGTCGGGAAGCAGGTTCAGGGAGTGAATACATTTAATTAATAAATGAACAAAACAAGAAACACAAACAGTGTACCAACAATTACGACAGGGTAAGAAACCAAAGGGAGAGACATATAAAGGGAAGGTAATCAAGGAGGTGATGGAGTCCAGTTGAGTGTCATTATGTGCAAATGTGCGTAATGCTGGTGACAGGTGTGCGCCCTAATGAGTAGCCTGGTGACCTAGAGGCCGGGGATGGAGCACACTTGACAAACAGGATTTCTAATAAGCATCTGGATTAATGTCCCGCTACTTCAAAGCTCTAGCCTTTAGCTCAATGCGGATGTTGACTGTAATCCATGGCTATTGGTTAGGGTATGTACGTACAGTCACTGTGGGGACGACGTCGTCGATGCACTTATTAATGAAGCCAGTAACTGATGTGGTAAACTCCTCAATGTTATCGGAAAATTCCGGGAACATACTGTTTTCCAGTCTGTGCTAGAAAAACAGTCCTGTAGCTTAGCATCTGTTTTGTCGGACCACTTCCGTAATGAGTGCGTCACTGGTACTTCCTGTTTGAGTTTTTGCTTATTAGCAGGAAATCAGGAGGAAATAATTATGGTCTGATTTGTCAAAGGGAAGGTGAGGGAGGGCCGTGTATGGGTTTCTGTGTGTGGAGTAAAGGTGATCTAGAGTTTTGTCACCTATAGTAGCAGGTGACATGCTGGTAAAAATGAGGCAAAACGTATTTCAGTTTTCCTGCATTAAAATCACTGACCACAAGAAACCGCCTCTGAATGTGTATTTTCTTGCTTGCTTACGGCCCTATACAGCTTGTTGAGTGGGTTCTTAGTACCAGCATTGGTTTGTGGTGGTATATACAGTAGACAGCTAGTATGGTCTGCAGCTTATCATTAAGTATTCAAATTCATGCGAGCAAAAACTTCCTTAACATTAGAGATCGCGCAACAGCTGTTCGACACACTCCCCCCCCCTCACCTTACCTGAATCTGTCGTCCATTCTTGACGATGCATAGAAAAACAAGGTGGGTTGTATATACATGTCCTCGTTCAGCCACAACTCTGAGAAACATAGGATAATACAGAATTTAAGGTCCCGTTGATAGGACAGTCTCAAACGGAGCTCATCCAGTTTGTTCTCCAGTGACTACACATTCGCCAACAAAACAGAGGGCAATGGTGGTCTACATACTTGCCGACGTAGTTTTGTCATGACGCCGCCTCACTTGCCTCTCTTTCGCCGCTGCTTCCTCTTTTGAGTCCTGGGGATCAGGGCCTGTTCCGGGGGTAAGCAGAATGTCCAGAGCTGCTGACTTGTTGAAATAGAAATCTTCATCCAAATTGAGATTAGTGATCGCTGTTCTGATGTCCAGAAGCTGTTTTCGGTCATAGGAAATGATGGCGGAGACATGACAGCGTTGTAAAAATCTGCGTTAAAAAACAAAAATAGCAGGTCAGGAGCAGCTTTCCACTGCAGCATCATCTTCCCATGATGTGGGACAGCCTTATGTATCAGGACAAAGAGGACTAAATAAGTAAGTAAGATAACATACAGTATAAGAAATACTGGATTTATATGATGTGCTTTCCCTTTGTCTCTATGGATTAAAAGTATATGTTTTTTACATGAATCCATTAAAAGTACAGTGGACTACATCAAATGCTGCACTCTTGTTTAGCTTGTGATGTGTACATTGTTACTTTTTCTCTCTCTCTCTCTCAGAGACACGATCACACATCCTTTGTCACACACACACACACACACACACACACACACACACACACACACACACACACACACACACACACACACACACACACACACACACACACACACACACACACACACACACACACACACACACACACACACACACACACACAATCTCACTCACACATCCTTTATCAGAGCAAGGCGTCGCTCTCTACGGTGACAGGGCCAACTCCCCCTTCCTGCCTGGCTCGCTCCATCGCTCGCTGAGTGAACTCTGTTGTCATGGCGACAGAGACAGTTGTCGTGGAACTGACTTGTAGTGCATCTCCTCAAGAAGAACCCATCATCATCGCCATAGCAGCAGCGTTATGCATATACTTGCCCCGTTTTTGTTACTATTCAAGTCGATAAATATTTATTTGGTTTGGATGAGTTAATGAAGTGTGTGTGTGTGTGTGTGTGTGTGTGTGTGTGTGTGTGTGTGTGTGTGTGTGTGTGTGTGTGTGTGTGTGTGTGTGTGTGTGTGTGTGTGTGTGTGTGTGTGTGTGTGTGCACGCATGTTTCAGATTGCTCTCCCTCCCTGCCTCTCTCAGAGTACTGAAGGGATATGAGGTATAAGAGCAGCACTTGTGTATCTATTTCAGGGGTGGGCAACAATACAGCCCACGTAATCCGGCCCGGGGGATTTGAATAAATATGTATAAATACAAATGTTTTTTGTTTCTTTGGAAGGAAATCATCATTTTAGGTTAAACAAAAACTCCAGACCACTCTTGAATGTCTTAAACTAGATAGAAAGTATGTCAAATTTACAATGGACCTATACTGTACTGTACGTTTTCAAATTACTGCCCTTTTCCTGGCCTGCAAATTGCTTTTGATGAGTCTGGATAAAAATCTGTGCGGCGCTGTGGCCCTCGGGTTGAAATGAATGTCCATCCCTGATGTATTAGGATACATTACTGTTTCCTTACAGTTATAATGGGAAATCATAGCACAGTAATATATGCCATTTAGCAGACACTTTTATCCAAAGCGACTTACAGTCATGTGTGCATACATTCTACGTATGGGTGGTCCCGGGGATCGAACCCACTATCCTGGCGTTACAAGCGCCATGCTCTACCAACTGAGCTACAGGGGACCACAGTCACAAACAAGGGCTGCACAAAATTTCAGTGTTTGCATTGCCATTTGTAAGTGCAATGCAAACATTGGAATTGATCCGTGATCAGAGCTCAAAAGTTAAAAGGAGTATAAAAGAGAACATTTTTTAAATCATTTTATAAGTAAAATACAGATCTCTGCTCCCCTAACTTCACTCTCCCACTGTTTCTTTGTCTCTGTATTTACGATGCATAATAACAAACTAAAAACTGTCCACGTTTATTTTGTCCACAGATGTGCACAGATAGAGTCCACATTTAGAGTGCCCTCTCCCAAAATTGGGCATTCAAGATTAGCCAAGTGAACTGTTCTATATTTCATGTGTTGCACACTTAATTGAAAGTGGTTTTTGCCTCTCTCTCTCTCTCCCCTCCACCTTCTCTCTCGCTCTTTCCTTTTCCCTCTTTCTCATCTCTCTCTATCTCGCTCTCTTTCCATCTCCTCCTTGCTCACTTTTCCTCTTTCGCCCTCTCGCACACACAGGGCCTATATTCTCTTTTGTCTCCTCTGTCCCTGTTGGACTCAGTTAAATCTGTTCCATTATTTGACAGGAGAGTGCAGAAAGCGAGTCACCCCCTAAAGGCTCTCATGCTGTGTTCACTTCTCGGGCAGATTAAATCATAAGCAGAGCCTGTGGAGTCTGCTCCATCTGTGTGTGAAAAAGAAAAAAAAGAGGCTTATTTCATTTGCATGTTTTTCTCATCTCTCCTCCCGGCCCTCTCTTTTCTCTTTTTCTTCAACATGACCCGCCTCCTACGGCAGTTTGACAATACATCCTTTCCATAATGACTCATTTAAATGTCTTCGATAATCCGTTAGTGTTATGAATTAAATATACATTAGTTCATTTTCACAAAGAGAAGTGGAGTAAGGAGGATGTGGCATGAGACTGAATATAGTGTGGTCTCTCTCTCTCTCTCTCTCTCCCTCTTTTGCTTTCTCTCTCTCTATGTCACTCTCTCGGTTCTTTCTTTCTCTCTCTTGCCACCATCTCTCTCTCTCTATCCACTGAGAGATCAATGTCCTATTCTGTTCCATTTTTCATCTGTAAAACAAAAGGTCTCTATAACAATGCAATTGGATTTCACTTTGATTCAATGCTACTTTCTACAATGTAAGGTTCAGAGTCACAAGCCCTGAATGTCAATGATCTCTGGGATGAGAGAGGCTAGAGAACCAAATGCCTGTGAAATTCAACATTTTAGGGCACAATAAAAGGCATTTATAGCCTGGTTCAAGAACTGTTTGATGCGCTACAAGCCGAACGTAGGAGTCACAGATCTGGGACCAGGCTTAAAGGTATCCCCTGTGTCTAAGTCCTGAATGTCAATGACTTGGGTTGAGTGATTAACCATAGAGGCCTGTGAAACTAAACAATTAAACTTAACAATTAAGATCAGTTTGTGTTCTCTAGCCAACTGTTGGCTATACAACTTAAACTGGGACCATGCTAAAATACTTCCTGTTTTTTTTTAGGATCATGATAAATGCCTCTATAAGCCTGTTTCTCAAGTTAAATCTGGTAGCTGATGTAGACTCCTGGGTGGTCTTGTGTTCAGTACAGTAGGTGTTCCAGTTTGCCAGCTTGCCCAGTGTTGTGCAGTCTGTCACAAACAATCCAGGAGAGGAGGGGAAACCATCCGGCTTCCATTATTAAACAAACCCCCCTGGCGACACAGCAGTGTGCCTGTGTGTTTGTCTGTCTGACTGTGTGACTGTGTGTGTTCTTAGCAGTAATTAACAATGCAGTGTTCCTTGAGGGTAAACCGTTCAGTAGGAGGAAGGAAACAGGCGATGGTAATAGAAACAGCAACAAGACGGTAACAAACTCTAAGGTAGACTAGGATTTATGAAAACATGTCTTCCTGGTAAAACTGAAAAGAAAGAAAGATAGAAAGAAAGAAAGATAGTTTCAGTTCAGTATGTTTTTTCTGTGCTTGTGCCAAAATTGGTGACTTGATGATGAGCTCTGGGATCTTGGTCTCTACCTTTGATGCTAAAATGAACCTTTATTTAACTTAAACTGATCCAGTCAGGTGATTCCCGTGAAACTACCCTACTGGGTTCAAATGGTTCCAACACAGAGATATAGTAAACGAAAGCTTTGCACTTATTTTATTTTTTTACACTTTTTCCTCCTCCTTTTATCATAGATTTTCATCTTGATAGCTTGCATAGTCAACAATACTATGATTCATACCACTGTGTGTAAGCGTGTCTTAAAGATGGAGTAGGGAAAACAGTGCCATTGTCCGCCCCATTACCTTTTTAATTGTTTTGGTTTTGTTGGCGTAGCGGAGGTGAGGAGTGTCGTGTAACGTGCTAAAAGAAATTGCAGTACATATTATATTGTTCTATCTCTGTTCTTACACTGACGTCCGAGGGAAAACACCTGTGTTTGTTGTTTGCAGTCACTTCTTTGTTAATATCACAAGCTGGCATTGCAGTTTCAACATTTGACACCACTGATCTAACTGAAGGATAACTGCTCATTTCAGACTCTCACACCTTCACCTTGCCTGCCTCTGTCTTGTTTATAATTAGCCCTTTGTGTTGTGGCACATTTCCTCTACCTATCTCATTCCAATGACAAACTCTCGCAGCCTGTGATGTCATTTTAATCAATCAAGGACTTTATCTTGGAAATTGGAATGTTTACACACAGTGTGCGTATCCAGATCCAGTTGTTAATGAATGTGTCACAGACACAACAGACATAAGGAGTCATCTGTGTTCTAGTGGACACATAATCGCCAATAGTGTGGAGGTCCTGTCCATCTTGTCACTCAATGATAGGAAGAGAAGGAGTCATAAACCTTCAAGAAACAGTCAACAGCTCACCTGGAGCTGGTAGTCATGATCCATTATCCCCACATAGACATGATCATCATTAGTAATGCTTCATACCCTTAAGGGAAGCAGCTGTGTCCTAGAGTCATTTCTTGGTCACTGACTTTGGGTATGACATCACCATCCCTTTCCTTTCCATACAGTTCCTGTGAATGTATAGACAAGTTAACATTCTTCTTCTTCTTCTATTTTATTATTAGTTTTATCTTCCTCCAATAGCACAACTGTATCTCAACTATAACACACTGCAGTCATTATTTCAGTCTTGTGCAATGAAATGTATGTTATGATTATAATCCAGATGATTTTATATACATCCATCACACAAGAGGAACAAAATATCTCATGCAGTGAGTTTATGAGTTCATGTTGATATGCAATTCAACTTTGTTTTGTCATTGCAATCAGATGACTATATCCATGACTATTCTCTAGGGATGTTTGTGGTGTATCCTTTGTCTGTGGTAAGGTATTTACACCCTGATGGTCTATTGAGTTCAAAGTGTTGGTATAAAGTTCTGTTTAATCTGTAGAGCTTCAATATCACCAGTGTGCTGGAGTTTATTTTCATTAAAGTGTATACGTTCATGAGAAGACAGCGGTGCTTTAGTTTGATGAGCAGAGCTTTCGTCTGTGTTGTTCTTGCCCACACACAGTGGTTGCGTTTCAACGGATCACTTTTGTCAAGTCGGTGACCATCTTTGGTCACCACCTTTCAAAGTGTGTTGCATTATCGGCACATAAATTATTATATTATTGCGCCTACACGTCGACTGCGTGTACTTTACAGAAGTCATGTGATCAAAGCTCATGACATTTTGACTGCAAGTTCCTCCTGCAGAAATCGTCTGTATTGTGGGAGGCTCTATCGTCAACCAATCATTAAGGTGTTTTTGTTTGACCTAATCGAATGTGACCAAGGACGTGACTGAAACTGGAACCTACTTTGCTGGCATTAATGTATACAGTGGATATATAAAAATGAAATTAAATGTACACATATTGTACAATTAAATTAATGTGATATTTGAAACTCTGTATCACTAATTGAATACACACCTTTGATTTCAATTTGTGAGTGTGTGATATGGGGGTTTGAGGCATGTTTATTTAGATATCATAAAGAAAACCTTATTAACCTTAACCTTATTAACAATGTCAACATTGCCATGTTGATCTGAGCTGGTTGGAAAAACCACACTAGTGTCCAACTTTCGGTTGTTGCAGATGCACCTCCCCAACATTACTCCTCGACTTTCATTTACAGTCGGTTGCTTCAGCCTTACCTCTCAAACGAGCCTAAACACTCTCATAGGTTTAGTGAAATGTGTTATTTTACAAGGTCAGCCATAGTGGGGTGGCAGGGTAGCCTAGTGGTTAGAGCGTTGGACTAGTAACCAGAAGGTTGCAAGTTCAAACCCCTGAGCTGACAAGGTACAAATCTGTCATTCTGCCCCTGAACAGGCAGTTAACCCACTGTTCCTAGGCTGTCATTGAAAATAAGAATTTGTTCTTAACTGACATGCCTAGTTAAATAAATAGTACATCCCTGGAGCAAATTAGGGCTAAGTGCCTTGTTCAAGGGCACAGGTGAAAGGTGAAAGGTGAAAGTCTCCTCTGTTACTGGCCCAACACTGTAACCACTAGTCTACCTGCTGCACCACACATCCACATGAAAAAATACAATAGTTTACTATGGTCTAAATACTGTGAGGTATTACTAAATTTAGTGTATTGTTTTTGCAGACATGACTAGTATACTACAGTATTCACTGTAGTGTCTTTGTGGACATGACTGTAGTATACTGTAATATTTACTGAAGTGTTTTTATATATGCCATTTAACAGACGCTTTTATCCAAAGCAACTTACAGTCATGTGTGCATACATTCTACATATGGGTGGTCCCGGGGATTGAACCCACTACCCTGGCGTTAAAAGCGCCATGCTCTACCAACTGAGCTACAGAAGGACCATGGTGGTAGTATACTATAGCATTCACAGTAATGTTTTTGCAGACTTTACTGAAGTATTCACAGTAGTGTTTTTGAGAACATGACTACAGTATTATAGTATTATAGCATTCACTGTCGTGTATTTACAGACTTTACTGTAGTATTCATTATAGTGTTTTTGCGGACATGACTGTAGTAAATCAAATCGAATCAAAGCAAATTTTATTTGTTACATTCACATGGTATGCAGTAATATCTAACAAGTAATCTAACAATTTCAATACAACTACATTATACACACAAGTGTAAAGGAATGAATAAGTACATAAATATGTACGTAAAAATATATGGATGACCGATGGCCTCTGCTGCTTTCTGAAGTCCACGATCATCTCCCTATATTTTGTTGACATTGACTGTGAGGTTATTTTCCTGACACCACACTCTGAGGGCACTCACCTCCTCCCTGTAGGCCGTCTTGTCGTTGTTGGTAATCACGCCTACCACTGTAGTATCGTATTCATTTCGTTTTTTTTGCAGACATGACTGCACAGATGTTGGCTCATAACTTCATCACTCTTTTGTCGCAGAGTCTTTTCCTGAAAGGTTGCAAGATTGAATCCCAGAGCTGACAAGGTAAAATCTGTCGTCCTGCCACTAAACGAGGCAGTTAACCCACAGTTCCTAGGCCGTCATTGAAAATAAGAATTCTTAACTGACTTGCCTAGTTAAATAAAGATAAAATTGGGTTCAAGGCTTGCTGTCAAAATTATGTTATTTCTTATGAGGCCTAGGTCCTATTACTGGAACATTGATTTAACGAGACATCAATTGTGGCCTGGGGGGGTCTAGTGGTTAGGACTGCTACTTTCAGCACGGACATAAGCCTACTGTGTCAGCATGGGGTTTGATACCAGCCACACCCTTCTAACATAAATAACTCAATCACCCAATCTGACTTGATGTAACAACACATTTCAAATATGGAAACTACAGGGTTATTTCACCCCTGATCTTAATAAGAAATGACCACACCAAACACTTTTGGAAAACATACATCAGAAACAAATTAAATAATAAGTCAATAGACTACACCAACATTAGTTTCCATTCATACAAAGTGTTTTGTCATGGGAAACCATGAAATACTTGATTTCTATTGTACAGAATGCTTGTCAATAAGATAAAACACCCTTAGTCTGTTCAAAAAGTTTTTGCGATTACAATACCAACCAAAGGGCGAATATATCTTGAAAGACTGGTTGCATATTTTAGGGAGTGGTAAATTAAGTGACCAATAATGTTTGCAATTGAGATCAGGATGAATTTAGAGCATATCGATGGATTAACGAGACATGAGACATGAATAATAGGGAATTAATATCGGATAGAAGTTCTCACTTGGGATTTAAAAAAATCCAAAACAATAAGGAATAACTTTGGAAAATAAAAGTATAATATTTATTTATTCACCAAATTATGTAAAAATGATCAACAAATTACTTGCATATAAATTGTGAATTGAAATGTTGAGTAACTGGTGTTTATCAGCCCGTTGCCAAGCTAGCTAAAACATTGGATGCAATAACTAGCTAGCAGGCGATCTCATCCTGTTCATCAGTTGTTTGGAGAGAGTCCGTGTCTTTTACTTAGCTAACTTCCTCTTGCCACTTTCCCTTCCCTATTGTGTTGCACTATTGGGGTTTATAACGAGGTGAGTGACTGGTTGTTGGGAAGTCAGGCGCAGGAGAGCAGAGATTTACATTTACATTTAAGTCATTTAGCAGACGCTCTTATCCAGAGCGACTTACAAATTGGTGCATTCACCTTATGACATCCAGTGGAACAGTCACTTTACAATAGTGCATCTAAATCTTAAAGGGGGGGTGAGAGGGATTACTTATCCTATCCTAGGTATTCCTTAAAGAGGTGGGGTTTCAGGTGTCTCCGGAAGGTGGTGATTGACTCCACTGTCCTGGCGTCGTGAGGGAGTTTGTTCCACCATTGGGGGGCCAGAGCAGCGAACAGTTTTGACTGGGCTGAGCGGGAGCTGTACTTCCTCAGTGGTAGGGAAGCGAGCAGGCCAGAGGTGGATGAACGCAGTGCCCTTGTTTGGGTGTAGGGCCTGATCAGAGCCTGGAGGTACTGAGGTGCCGTTCCCCTCACAGCTCCGTAGGCAAGCACCATGGTCTTGTAGCGGATGCGAGCTTCAACTGGAAGCCAGTGGAGAGAACGGAGGAGCGGGGTGACGTGAGAGAACTTGGGAAGGTTGAACACCAGACGGGCTGCGGCGTTCTGGATGAGTTGAAGGGGTTTAATGGCACGGGCAGGGAGCCCAGCCAACAGCGAGTTGCAGTAATCCAGACGGGAGATGACAAGTGCCTGGATTAGGACCAGCGCCGCTTCCTGTGTGAGGCAGGGTCGTACTCTGCGGATGTTGTAGAGCATGAACCTACAGGAACGGGCCACCGCCTTGATGTTGGTTGAGAAAGACAGGGTGTTGTCCAGGATCACGCCAAGGTTCTTAGCGCTCTGGGAGGAGGACACAATGGAGTTGTCAACCGTGATGGCGAGATCATGGAACGGGCAGTCCTTCCCCGGGAGGAAGAGCAGCTCCGTCTTGCCGAAGTTCAGCTTGAGGTGGTGATCCGTCATCCACACTGATATGTCTGCCAGACATGCAGAGATGCGATTCGCCACCTGGTCATCAGAAGGGGGAAAGGAGAAGATTAATTGTGTGTCGTCTGCATAGCAATGATAAGAGAGACCATGTGAGGTTATGACAGAGCCAAGTGACTTGGTGTATAGCGAGAATAGGAGAGGGCCTAGAACAGAGCCCTGGGGACACCAGTGGTGAGAGCGCGTGGTGAGGAGACAGATTCTCGCCACGCCACCTGGTAGGAGCGACCTGTCAGGTAGGACGCAATCCAAGCATGGGCCGCGCCGGAGATGCCCAACTCGGAGAGGGTGGAGAGGAGGATCTGATGGTTCACAGTATCGAAGGCAGCCGATAGATCTAGAAGGATGAGAGCAGAGGAGAGAGAGTTAGCTTTAGCAGTGCGGAGCGCCTCCGTGATACAGAGGAGAGCAGTCTCAGTTGAATGACTAGTCTTGAAACCTGACTGATTTGGATCAAGAAGGTCATTCAGAGAGAGATAGCGGGAGAGCTGGCCAAGGACGGCACGTTCAAGAGTTTTGGAGAGAAAAGAAAGAAGGGATACTGATCTGTAATTGTTGACATCGGAGGGATCGAGTGTAGGTTTTTTCAGAAGGGGTGCAACTCTCGCTCTCTTGAAGACGGGAGGGACGTAGCCAGCGGTCAGGGATGAGTTGATGAGCGAGGTGAGGTAAGGGAGAAGGTCTCCGGAAATGGTCTGGAGAAGAGAGGAGGGGATAGGGTCAAGCGGGCAGGTTGTTGGGCGGCCGGCCGTCACAAGACGCGAGATTTCATCTGGAGAGAGAGGGGAGAAAGAGGTCAGAGCACAGGGTAGGGCAGTGTGAGCAGAACCAGCGGTGTCGTTTGACTTAGCAAACGAGGATCGGATGTCGTCGACCTTCTTTTCAAAATGGTTGACGAAGTCATCTGCAGAGAGGGAGGAGGGGGGGGAGGAGGATTCAGGAGGGAGGAGAAGGTGGCAAAGAGCTTCCTAGGGTTAGAGGCAGATGCTTGGAATTTAGAGTGGTAGAAAGTGGCTTTAGCAGCAGAGACAGAGGAGGAAAATGTAGAGAGGAGGGAGTGAAAGGATGCCAGGTCCGCAGGGAGGCGAGTTTTCCTCCATTTCCGCTCGGCTGCCCGGAGCCCTGTTCTGTGAGCTCGCAATGAGTCATCGAGCCACGGAGCGGGAGGGGAGGACCGAGCCGGCCTGGAGGATAGGGGACATAGAGAGTCAAAGGATGCAGAGAGGGAGGAGAGGAGGGTTGAGGAGGCAGAATCAGGAGATAGGTTGGAGAAGGTTTGAGCAGAGGAAAAGATGATAGGATGGAAGAGGAGAGAGTAGCGGGGGAGAGAGAGCGAAGGTTGGGACGGCGCGATACCATCCGAGTAGGGGCAGTGTGGGAGGTGTTGGATGAGAGCGAGAGGGAAAAGGATACAAGGTAGTGGTCGGAGACTTGGAGGGGAGTTGCAATGAGGTTAGTGGAAGAACAGCATCTAGTAAAGATGAGGTCGAGCGTATTGCCTGCCTTGTGAGTAGGGGGGGGGAAGGTGAGAGGGTGAGGTCAAAAGAGGAGAGGAGTGGAAAGAAGGAGGCAGAGAGGAATGAGTCAAAGGTAGACGTGGGGAGGTTAAAGTCGCCCAGAACTGTGAGAGGTGAGCCGTCCTCAGGAAAGGAGCTTATCAAGGCATCAAGCTCATTGATGAACTCTCCGAGGGAACCTGGAGGGCGATAAATGATAAGGATGTTAAGCTTGAAAGGGCTGGTAACTGTGACAGCGTGGAATTCAAAGGAGGCGATAGACAGATGGGTAAGGGGAGAAAGAGAGAACGACCACTTGGGAGAGATGAGGATCCCGTTGCCACCACCCCGCTGACCAGAAGCTCTCGGGGTGTGCGAGAACACGTGGGCGGACGAAGAGAGAGCAGTAGGAGTAGCAGTGTTGTCTGTGGTGATCCATGTTTCCGTCAGTGCCAAGAAGTCGAGGGACTGGAGGGAGGCATAGGCTGAGATGAACTCTGCCTTGTTGGCCGCAGATCGGCAGTTCCAGAGGCTATCCGGAGACCTGGAACTCCGCGTGGGTCATGCGCGCTGGGACCACCAGATTAGGGTGGCCGCGGCCACGCGGTGTGGAGCGTTTGTATGGTCTGTGCAGAGAGGAGAGAACAGGGATAGACAGACACATAGTTGACAGGCTACAGAAGAGGCTACGCTAATGCAAAGGAGATTGGAATGACAAGTGGACTACACGTCTCGAATGTTCAGAAAGTTAAGCTTACGTAGCAAGAATCTTATTGACTAAAATGATTAAAATGATACAGTACTGCTGAAGTAGGCTAGCTGGCAGTGGGTGCGTTGTTGACACTACACTAATCAAGTCGTTCCGTTGAGTGTAATAGTTTCGACAGTGCTGCTATTCGGGGGCTAGCTGGCTAGCTAGCAGTGTTGTTTACGTTATGTTGCTTTAAAAGAACGACAATAGCTGGCTAGCTAACCTAGAAAATTGCTCTAGACTACACAATTATCTTTGATACAAAGACGGCTATGTAGCTAGCTCTGTAGCTAGCTACGATCAAACAATGAGTATAACAGGAGAACTTTAATATACACCCTGGCACAAAGGCACAGGGGAGGCAGCGCAAAGCACAACCACGGTAACATGAACCGGATTAAACAAAGCAAACAAACCTGGGTTTGAAACAAACCTGGCGCAAGCCAGCCTGTAGCATAACACCCTACACAAAGAACAATTCCACACACAGACATGGGGGAAACAGACGGTAATATACATTTAGTCTGATGACGGAATGTAAACCAGGTGTGCAGGAAAACAAGACAAAACAAATGGAAAATGAAAGGTGGAGTGGCGATAGCTAGAAGACCGGTGACGTTGACTGCCGAACGCCGCCCGAACAAGGAGAGGGACCGACTTCAGAGGAAGACAACTTAACCAAGCCTAAAAATGTTAACAAAACGATTGAACATTAATAAAGGTAGTTGTGGCATCAGCAACTTGAACCAACACTAAAATATATATTAGGCAGTATGATTAATTTATAGCCCCTTGTTCCTGCTTATTCTAGGTTGAAGGACATCCCACCAGGGCTGGCGTTATGGGCGGGCCTTAGCGGGCCTGGCCCGCACTACTGTACCTCCTTGCCAATCCAAATAAAATATTTAAATATTGATAATTTATTTGACCGAGATGCGCGCCGACAGAAACAGAGCCTCTGTCTCTGTAGGTGCAGACCATGTATTTGAGGCTGCCTTGACCAAAAGAGTATGGCATGTCATAGTATTTCTGTCCAGACAGCATCAGGATAAATGGGCTACACATAGAGGGTTGTTGTTTCATTTGCTCTGATGTTTTCTCTAGTGATATAAACGTCCCTTTTTCAGGACCCTGTCTTTCAAAGATAATTTGTAAAAATCCAAATAACTTCACAGATCTTCATTGTAAAGGGTTTAAACACTGTTTCCCATGCTTGTTCAATGAACCATAAATAAGTAATGAACATGCACCTATGGAACGGACATTATGACACTAACAGCTTACAGACGATAGGCAAATAAGGTCACAGTTGTGAAAACTTAGGACACCAAATATGCCTTTCTACTGACTCTGAAAAACACCAAAAGAAAGATGCCCAGGGTCCCTGCTCACCCACGTGAACGTGCATTAGGCATGCTGCAAGGAGGCATGAGGACTGCAGATGTGGCCAGGGCAATAAATTACAATGTCCGTACGGTGAGACGCTTAAGACAGCGCTACAGGGAGACAGGACAGACAGATGATCATCCTCACAGTGGCAGACCACGTGTAACAACACCTGCACAGGATTGGTACATCGGAACATCACATCTGCGGGGCAGGTACAGGATGGCAACAACAACTGCCCGAGTTACACCAGGAACTCACAATCCCTCCATCAGTGCTCAGACTGTCCGCAATATGCTGAGAGAGGCTGGACTGAAGGCTTGTAGGCCTGTTGTAAGGCAGAACTTCACCAGACATCACTGGTAACAACGTCGACCTATGGGCACAAACCCACCATCGCTGGACCAGACAGGACTGGCAAAAAGTGCTCTTCACTGATGAGTCGCGGTGGGATGGGATGTGGGATGTTCTGGGGCGGTGTGTCACAGCATCATCAGACTGAGCTTGTTGTCATTGCAGGCAATCTCAACGCTGTGCATTACAGAGAAGACATCCTCCTCCCTCATGTGGTACCCTTCCTGCAGGCTCATCCTGACATAACCCTCCAGCATGACAATGCCACCAGCCGTACTACTCATTCTGTGCGTGATTTCCTGCAAGACAGGAATATCAGTGTTCTGCCATGGCTAGCGAAGAGCATGTCTGGGACCTGTTGGATCGGAGGGTGAAGGCTAGGGACAATCCCCCCAGAAATGTCCGAGAACTTGCAGGTGCCTTGGTGGAAGAGTGGGGTAACATCTCACAGAAAGAACTGGCAAATCTGGCGCAGTCCATGAGCAGGAGATGCACTGCAGTACTTAACCTGTTACTCCTACCCCCTACTTTTTCGAACATTCTCTTAAAAATCGCGCAACATTTCAGCGCCCTGCTGCTCATGCCAGGAATATAGTATATGATTAGTATGTGTGGATAGAAAACACTCAGACGTTTATAAAACTGGTTAAATAACGGCTGTGACTATAACAGAACGTGCGTTTCATCGAAAAGCGCAGGAAAATCTGATCACTGAAAATTGGAAAATATATCAATGCGCCACTTGCATGAATTGTCTATGGGAAAGCAAATTACCTGGAGCCGAGATTGCAATTCCTACACGATGTCAACAGTCTTGTCATTTGCCTAGGCTTTGTTTCTTGGTCAAACGAAGAAGAGACAGCCCATTTCTTCAGGTCTCGGACCGGATATTTTGGTTGAGATTTACCCGGACATTATTTCCAGACGTACCCCTATAGAATATACATCGCCTCGTGATCAATTTGATCGCTTATTAACGTTTACTAATACCTAAAGTTGCATTACAAAAGTATTTTGAAGTGTTTTGTGAAAGATTATCGTTGACTTTTTTTATTTTAAAAAATGATGTTACGTTATAAGACGCTATTTTTTTCAGTTTATCACACAGTCTTCATAGATCGATATCTAGGCTATATATGGACCGATTTAATCGAAAAAAAGACCCAATAGTGATTATGGGACAACAAAGAAGATGGTCAAAGGTAATGAATGTTTTATATTTTATTTGTGCGGTTTTGTGTAGCGCCGACTATGCTAATTATTTCGCTTACGTCCCCTGCGGGTCTTTTGTGGTGTTACATGCTATCAGATAATAGCTTCTCATGCTTTCACTGAAAAGCATTTAAAAAATCTGACTTGTTGCCTGGATTCACAACGATTGTAGCTTTAATTCAATACCCTGCATGTGTATTTTAATGAACATTTGAGTTTTAAATAGTACTATTAGCATTTAGCGTAGAGCATTTGCATTTCCAGATGTCTAGATGGGACGCCTGCGTGTCAGATACACCAGATACTGACTGTTACTTTTGATTTTGACCCCCCCTTTGTTCAGGGACATATTATTCCATTTCTGTTAGTCACATGCCTGTGGAACTTGTTCAGTTTGTCTCAGTTGTTGAATATTGTTATGTTCATACAAATATTTACACATGTTAAGTTTGCTGAAAATAAACGCAGTTGACAGTGAGAGGACGTTTCTTTTTCTTGAGGGAAAACTGAGGGAAAACTTGAGGGAAAACTGTTTCAGTCTTCCAGAGATTTGAGATTGGGTCGGAGGTTCACCTTCCAGCAGGACAATGACCTTAACCATTTCGAATTCCACCATACCTTCTCCGCTATGCAATCTGTTTTCAGAGCTGGTCATGGGTGCACCTCAGCCACGCTCAAGGTTCTAAACGACATCATAACCGCCATCGATAAGAGACATTATTGTGCAGCCGTATTCATCGACCTGGCCAAGGCTTTCGACTCTGTCAATCACAACATTCTTATTGGCAGACTCGACAGCCTTGGTTTCCCAGATGATTGCCTCGCCTGGTTTACCAACTACTTCTCTGATAGAGTTCAGTGTGTCAAATCGGAGGGACTGTTGTCCAGTCCTCTGACAGTCTCTATGGGTGTGCCACAGGGTTCAATTCTCGTGACGACTCTCCTTTCTGTATACATCAATGATGTTGCTGCTGGTGGGATGATCCACCTCTACGCAGACGACACCATTCTGTATACTTCTGGCACCTCCTTGGACACTGTGTTAAATCCTTCACTCATGCTGCCAAACATATCCTCGTAAAACTGACCATCCTACCGATCCTCGACTTCGGTGATGTCATCTACAAAATAGCTTCCAATACTCTACTCAGCAAACTGGATGCAGTCTATCACAGTGCCATCCGTTTTGTTACCAAAGCCCCTTACACCACCCACCACTGCGACCTGTATGCTCTAGTCGGCTGGCCCTCGCTACATATTCATCGCCAGACCCACTGGCTCCAGGTCATCTAGAAATCTATGCTAGGTAAAGCTCCGCCTTACCCCAGCTCACTGGTCACGATAACAACACCCACCCGTAGTACGCGCTCCAGCAGGTATTAAAATTAAACACTCTGTCAATTCATAAGAATTTGTATGACCCTTATTTTATTTTATAGACAGATCCCTGTCTTAAAGTCAAATAGCAGCCTTTATTCACGAGAGTACTGAACACGATACAGGTTACCACAGGTTATAAACTGAAAATGACTTCATTAGTTCCAGCACCAACCCGTGCCATCTCCGTTCCAGTACAAAGGCTGTATCTCAAGCATTCCCACATCCGTCTCCCTACCAATTTAATATAATTTACGAGTCAAGGTTTTCTCGTGTAGATAAGCATTCTAGCCAGTCTGATTCATTTGTACCAAGGAACAGACAGTCATTGTTCTAACTCTTGACCACATTCACACACATTATATTCAGTACTGGGATCAAGAAAGAAAATTCATACATATGCAGCAACATAATAGCATTCTGATTAGTACATATACAGTAATATAATAGTATTCTGATTAGTACTTCCTGATTGAAATGTATACATAATTAGTCATTATAGATAAAAATTCCCTTAACACTAACTTTAAACATCAGCTATCTGAGCAGCTAACTGATCGCTGCAGCTGTACATAGTCCATCTGTAAATAGCCCACCCAATCTACCTACCTCATCCCCATATTGTTTTTATTTACTTTTCTGCTCTTTTGCACACCAGTGTCACTACTTGCATATCATCAGCTGCTCATCTATCAGGCCAGTGATAATCTGCTAAATTGTAATTACTTCGCTACTATGGCCTATTTATTGCCTTACGTCCTCATGCCATTTGCACACACTGTATATCTTTTTTTCTATTGTGTTATTGACTGTACGCTTGTTTATTCCATGTGTAACTCTCTGTTGTTGTTTGTGTCGCACTGCTTTGCTTTACCTTGGCCTGGTCGCAGTTTTAAATGAGAACTTGTCCTCAACTAGCTTACCTGGTTAAATAAAGGTGAAATAAAACAAAAACATTTGACTTTTTGTACCCATTAGTGAAACGGCTGTTCAGGTCTAGATGGTTTACACTTTAAGAGTGTGCTCCAAATCTCAGCTTGTAGCCTGTATAAAAGACACCTGGGAGCCAGAAATCTTTCTGATTGAGAGGGGGTCAAATACTTATTTCCCTCATTAAAATGCAAATCAATTAATAAAACATTTTCATGCGTTTTTCTGGATTTGTTTGTTGTTATTCTGTCTCTCGCTGTTCAAATAAACCTACCATTAAAATTATAGACTGATCATTTCTTTGTCAGTGGGCAAAAGTACAAAATCAGCAGGGGATCAACTACTTTTTTCCCTCACTGTAACATCTCTGGAGAGACCTGAAAATAGCTGTGCAGCGACGCTCCCCATTCAACCTGACAGAGATTGAGAGGATCTGCAAAGGTTAATGGGAGAAACTTCCCAAATACAGGTGTGCCAAGCTGGCTGCAATCGCTGCCAAAGGTGCTTCAACAAAGTACTGAGTAAAGGATCTGAATACTTAAATGTCATATTTCTGTTGCAAACATTTCTAAAAACCTTTGTGATTATGGGTTATTGTGTGTAGATTGATGAGGGAGAATACAGTAGAATAGGGGGGAGAATGGGCATCTGTGAAAGGACTGAGGGTAAACTATTACTGTAACGCATCCCAAACAAACTCTGGGAACATCATTAGGTCCATGGACATTAGGGCTAGACCGGTGGTGTGTGTCTGTGTGTGCGTGAGTGTGTGTGACCAGTGGTGGGGTTAGACAGTGGTGAGTTATGGCCCTATACTGCCTCAATGGAGAAACATTAACAGGTTTTCACATTAAGCAGAGTAACAGTACAGTCTCTGACAGAAGGGGCGAGTAGAGGGAGACTCAGACCTGGGTTCCAATAATATTTGAAATATTTGAAATACCTTATCAGTGTTTGATTGAGTTTGTCTGGCACAGTCCACACAGAGCAAAACCTTCCCACCTGGCACTCTAGGTATACACTCAAAGTATAAAATATTTTTTTAAAGTACTGACCCTAGTCTGGAGAGTGTGAGAGAAAACACAATGGTAATTATGTTTCTCCCTCTTCCTCACCTGGCTACTACAACTAGCCTACTGCAAACCAAATCCACACAACACAGAGAGTCTATTGAAATCCACATAAACAGAGTATGTTCTGTTCTGGCCCTAATAGAGCTGTTTGCCAATTTGAATTAAGCTTGAAAAAAAGGAAGTTGACAAAGCCTACATACACATGCATGCATGCACACATTGCACAAACAAACACACACACATAGGCAGGCAGGTAGGCAGGCACGCGTGCATGTACGCGCACACACACAGCAAGGTCGGCAAACATAATACAAAAATGATATATATGGCATGTCCTGGCTGTGGAAAATGAAAACCCCACATTAAAATTCCATATGACACAGAAATGAATCATTCCCCAGCACTGAATCTGATTTCTGGGGCTGGAGGAGAGGGGAAGAGGGTGGGAGGATGAGGGATGATGAGTGGACAGAGTGGTGGTGATTCCCCTGCCCTACTTTCCTTCATTCACCAGTTTCTCCTGGGAAAAGAGGAGGAGGTGGATGGAGGGAGGATGGAGGGAGGCTCTTCTGCCACGCTTGGCCTGTCACTACGAGATGCCACATAGCTCAGCATGCCCACCACACCATGCTGCTCTCTCTAACTCTCATGCTCCAACGGTCAGTTTCCCAGACCCAGATTAAGCCTACGGTCTTAGGCTAAAAATAACTGTCAATGGCTGACTATGTGTAACCACGCCAGCCCAGGACATTCACATCCGGCTTCTTCACCTGTGGGATCGTCTGAGACTGAGGAGTATTTCTGGCCTGGTTCCCCAATGGGTGGGCCTGGGATGATGGTCGAATTTGCGTTTATCTTTGAAGGAATGAGCGTTACACCGAGGCCTGTAATCTGGAGTGGGATGTTCTGGGGCGGTGTGTCACAGCATCATCGGACTGAGCTTGTTGTCATTGCAGACAATCTCTGTGCGTTACAGTGATGAAATCCTCCTCCCTCATGTGGTACCCTTCCTGCAGGCTCATCCTGACATAACCCTCCAGCATGACAATGCCACCAGCCATACTGCCCATTCTGTGCGTGATTTCCTGCAAGACAGGAATGTCAGTGTTCTGCCATGGCCAGTGAAGAGCCCGGATCTCAATCCCATTGAGCACGCCTGGGACCTGTTGGAATGGAGGGTGTGGGCGAGGGCCATTCCCCCCAGAAATGTCTGGGAACTTGCAGTTGCCATGGTGGAAGAGTGGGGTAACATCTCACAGCAAGAACTGGCAAATATGGTGCAGTCCATGAGGAGGATATGCACTACAGTACTTAATGCAGCTGGTGGCCACACACTTACTTTTGATTTTGACCTCCCCCCTTTGTTCAGCGACACATTATTCCATTTCTGTTTGTCGCATGTCTGTGGAACTTTAGTTTGAGAAACAGGCGTATCACAAGTCCTCAACTGGCAGCTTCATTAAATAGTACCCACAAAACACCAATCTCAATGTCAACGGTGAAGCGGTGACTCAGTTTCTGTGTTTCTGTTTCTGTGCGGGTGGACCATTTCAGATTTCAGTGATGTGTATACAGAGGAACTTGGTGTACACATCACTGTGTACACACATCACTGTGTACACACATCACTGTGTACACCTTCTCCACTGTGTACACCTTCTCCACTGTGGTCTCGTTGATGTGGATAGGGGTGTGCTCCTTCTGCAGTTTCCTGAAGTCCACGATCAGCTCCTTCGTTTTGTTGGCGTTGAGGGAGAGGTTATTGTCCTGGCACCACTCTGCCAGGACCCTCACCTCCTCCCTGTAGGCTGTCTCGTCTTTGTTGATAATCAGGCCTACTACTTTTGTGTCGTCTGCAAACTTGATGATTGAGTTGGAGGCGTGCGTGGCCACGCAGTCATGAGTGAACAGGGAGTACAGGAGGGGGCTTAGCACGCACCCTTGAGGGCCTACTGCTTTGAGGATCAGCGAAGTGAAGGTGTTGTTTCCTACCTTCACCACCTGGGGATGGCCCATCAGGAAGTCCAGGACCCAGTTGCAAAGAGAAGTGTTCAGACCCAGGGCCCTGAGCTTAATGATGAGCTTGGAGGGTACTATGGTGTTGAAGGCTGAGCTATAGTCAATGAACAGCATTCTGACATAGGTATTCCTCTTGTCCATCTGGGATAGGCCAGTGTGCAGTGCGATTGCTATTGCATTGTCTGTGGATCTATTGGGGCGGTAATCAAATTGAAGTGGGTCTCGGTGTCAGGTAAGGTAAGGTAGAGTCATTTAGTTCAGTTACCTTAGCTTTCTTGGGATCAGGAACAATGGTGGACATCTTGAAGCAAGTGGGGCCAGAAGACTAGGATAGAGAGAGATTGAATATGTCTGTAAACACTCCAGCCAGTTGGTCTTTGCATGCTCTGAGGACCTGCTAGGGATGCCATCTGGGTCGGCAGCCTTGCGAGGGTTAACACGCTTAAATGTCTCACTCACGTCGGCCACGGAGAACAAGAGCCCACAGTCCTTGGGAGCCGGCCGCGTTGGTGGCACTGTGTTGTCCTCAAAGCGGGGGAAGAAGGTGTTTAGCTTGTCTGAGAGCAAGGCGTCGGTGTCCTCGACTTGGCTGGTTTTCCCTTTGTAGTCCGTGATTGTCTGTAGACCCGGCCACATACGTCTCGTGTCTGAGCCGTTGAATTGCAACTACACTTGGCTCTGTACTGACGTTTTGCCTGTTTGACTTTCATAAGGAGGGAATAAGTACACTGTTTTGTATTCTACCATATTCCCATTCACATCGCCATGGTTAAATGTGGTGGTTAACACTTTCAGATTTACGCAAATACTGCCATCTATCCATGGTTTCTGGTTTGGGTAGGTTTTTTTAGTCACTGTGCGAACAACATCCCCGACACACTTCCTGATGAACTCAGTCACTGTGTCCGTGTATACGTCAATGTTATTCTCAGAGGCTACCTGGAACATATCCCAATCCACGTGATCAAAACAATCTTGAAGCATGGATTCCAATTGATCAGAGCAGTGATGAATAAACCTTAGCATGGGTACTTCCTGTTGCCTACAGGAATGGAGGAACAAAATGGAGTTGTGATCTGATTTGTCGAAGGGAGGTCGGGGGAGGGCCTTGTAGGCATCTCAAAAAGGCAAGTAGCAGTGGTCTATTGTTTTTCCTAAGCGAGTCCTACAGTCAATGTGTTGATAGACTTTCATTAGCCTTTTCCTCAAATTTGTTTTGTTAAAATGTACTGCTACAATAAATGCGGACTCAGGATATGTGGTTTCCAGTTTGCAAAAAGTCCATTATAGTTCCTTGAGGGTCGTCGTGGTATCGGCTTGAGGGGAAAAATACACGTTGTGACTATAACCAAAGAGAGTTATCTTGGAAGGTAATACGGTTGGCATTTTGATTGTGAGGTATTCTAGGTCGGGTGAACAAAAGGACTTGAGTTTCTGTATGTTATCACAATCAAACAATGAGATAATCATGAAACATACAATGTCACCTTTCTTCTTCAAGGAGAGTTCTTTATTCCTGTCTGCACAATGAACCGAGAACCCAGCTGGCTGTATGGACGGGGACTATATCCTGAGAGAGCCATGATTCTGTGAAACAGAGTATGTTACAGTCACTGATGTCTCTCTGGAAGGAGATCCTCACCTTGAGCTTGTCTACTTTATTGTACAGAGACTGAACAATAACGGTAATATACTCAGAAGCGGTGGATGGTGCACTAACCATTTCAGCAGGACAATAACTTAAAACACAACAGTGAATGTTCCTGCGTGGCCAAGTTACAGTTTGACAGAGCTTGAAGAATTTTGAAAATAATAATGAACAAATGTTGCACAATCCAGGTGTGGACTTACCCAGAAAGACTCAAAGCAGTAATCACTGTCAAATGTCCTTCTACAAAGTATTGACTCAGGGGTGTGAATACGTATGATAAATGAGATATTTCTGTAATTCATTTTCGATACATTTGCTAAAACAACAATATGTTTTTACTTTGTCACTATGGGGTATTGTTATTTAATGGGTTAGAAAAAAAGAAGAATGTAATACATTTTGAATTCTGTCTGTAACACAACATGTAACAGCCTGACCTGTTGAATAAGTCAAAGGGTATGACTACTTTCTAAAGGCACTGTATAGGGAATAGGGTGCCATTTGGGACACAGCCTGAGAATCAGCCAGTCAGTTAGTTAAAAACTTCTTATGACTGCAGGGGCATTATTGAGTAGCTTGGATGAAAGGTGCCCAGAGTAAACGGTCTGCTACTCAGTCCCAGTTGCTAATATGTTCATACTATTATTAGTATTGGATAGAAAACACTCTTAGGTTTCTAAAACTGTTTGGATGATGTCTGTGAGTATAACATAACTCATATGCAGGCAAAAACCTGAGAAGAAATCCAAACAGGAAGTGAGAAATCTGAGGTTGGTCGATTTTCAACCCATCCCCTATTGAATTAATTAACAGTAGGATATGGATGAAGTTGCACTTCCTAGGGCTTCCACTAGATGTTGAATGAGGCTTCTACTGTGATGTGGGGCTGAATAAGAGCTTACTGGCAGAGAGCCAGGTCCTGGTCATGCGCATTTCACATGATATAGCGACCTGTGTTCCATGGCTTCTCTACAAACAAAACAATTCTCCTGTTGGAACATTAGTGAAGATTTATGACAAAAACATCCTAAAGATTGATTCTATACTTTGTTTGAAATGTTTCGACGACCTATAATATAACTTTTTGAAGTTTTTGTCCGACATTATGCCTGACCTACACGAGCGTTTGGATATGTGTACCTAACGCCCTAACAAAAGTAGCTACTTGGACATAAATAATGGACATTATCGAACAAATGAAGCATTTATTGAGGAACTGCGATTCCTGGGAGTGCATTCTGATGAAGAACATCAAATGTAAGGGAATATTTATAATGTAATTTCTGATTTCTGTTGACTCGAACATGGCGGAAAATGTTATTTGTTTTCTGAGTGCATTTCAGATTATTGCATGGTTTGCTTTTTCCGTAAAGTAGGGAGAGGTATATCTATATTTTCATGTCTAATGTCACGTTCTGACCTTAGTTCCTTTATTATGTCTTTGTGTTAGTTTGGTCAGGGTGTGAGTTGGGGTGGGTAGTCTATGTTCTTTTTTCTATGTAGTATTTATGTGTTTGGCCTGGTATGGTTGTCAATCAGATGCAGGTGTCGTTCATTGTCTCTGATTGAGAATCATACTTAGGTAGCCTGTTATCCCCATTTTAGTTGTGGTTGATTGTTTTCTGTCTCTGTGTCTTCACCAGACAGAACTGTTTCGTTTTCGTTCGTTCTCCTTGTTATTTGTTTTTTTTGTGTTCAGTGTTAATAAATCTCAACATGGACACGTACCACGCTGCATATTGGTCCGATCCTTCATACTCCTCGTCAGAGGAAGACGAATCTCGTTACATCTAACACTTGAATTTACATTGACATTTATGAGTATTTCTGTAAAATGATGTGGCTCTCTGCAATACCACTGGATGTTTTTGAACTAGTGAACATAACTATAAAATATATATTTTTAATTATATAAATATGAACTTTATCAAACATGAAGTCCTATGAGTGTCATCTGATGAAGATCAAAGGTTAGTGATTAATTTGATCTCTATTTGTGCTTTTGTGACTCCTCTCTTTGGCTGGAAAAATGGCTGAGTTTTTCTTTGGCTTGGTGGTGACCTAACATAATCGTTTGTGGTGCTTTCGCTGTAAAGCCTATTTGAAATCGGACACTGTGGTGGGCTTAACAACAAGATTACTTTTAAAACGGTATAAAATACATGTATGTTTGAGGAATTTGGCGCCCTGTACTTTCACTGGCTGTTGTCATATCGATCCCGTTAACGGGATTGCAGCCCAAAGAAGATTTAATACCAGACACTGTATCCATTGTTAGAGTGTGGACACCAATGCTATGATTTTATATTCTGAAAGTGACAGTGTTCTGTTGGTATTCCAGTAGTAAATGCCTGTTCACATCTACTTTATCATGTTTAAACGTGCACTTTAGTTCAGGTTTTACGCTTTATAACTTGTTATAAGAATATATGAGCCTTTATAATGTCTCATAAGGCTGATCATATCTTTGCCCTATGTTTGTGTAGCGACATTCAAATGGACTCAAAATGGCTAGTATTTAATCCGGATCTTCAATTTCTCCTCTGTGCTAGTTAATGTACGACAATATATATGCCATTTTGCATAACCAATACCCACAATAGCCTATCTATGCCCTTTTGCCATTCACTTCAAACACAGTGAAGTTAAAGAGTGACCCAGCCTGTTACTGAGAGTGTGGTCCCTCACTGTGAAAGAGTAAACAGAGTTTACACCTCTATTGCACAGAGCAACACAACTCAAGGACCATGGAGTCTGCATCCCTGATACCACCCTATTCCCTATGTTGCGTACTACTTTTGACCAGAGCCCATTTGGGCCAAGCCTACTTACTTCTTTGTTTCCTCATAGGGTTAATGTGATCAATCAATAATGTCTGAAACAGTCAACTCACCCCAGGTTCTGATGACCGTAGAGTGGAGGAAAACCCAACAGAACTAACTGATCTGGTGGACTTCCCCAAAAATAGTATTTTGACCTTATTGTGTGTGACAAACGTGGACCTCTGTCCTCTCTGAGCCCTGTGCATCAAACACCAGACAGCTGCTATCATGTAGCTGCTATCACACACACATACCTACATGCACACACAACACACACACTTCCATTTTGGTAGTTTCTTCTACTCAAGATCCTGACACTTTCTCTCTGTATTGAAATGTTCTGGTTTGGGGTTAGGCAAGTAGAGAGGAAAGGGATAAGTAAACACAGAGTAAAACACAAGGGAATGCGGTTGGGGGTATCACCTATGCCACAGGGAATGTCAGTGTCATGATCTTCTGAGATAATGAAAAAGATCAGCCTGGATACCTGCTTACCTTGCTTCCCCATCTGTAGTAGATTTGTGATATTAGGGACATGCCTGAAAAGAAAACACTTCCATCACCCCAGCCGCACCTCTCTAAATAATCAGTGACCCAAATTGCATTTAATTTATCGTAGTCTTTCACCTGTGAGAAAAGTTATCATTACCTTGTGTTTAGAAGATACAATCTAATTCAAACTGAAATAAAGGAGTTAAAGGGGCGTGACTTGCAGGCTGAGTGTCCGCCCCAGAGGGCTGAATAACGTGTGGATGACTCCAGAGCTTTGCAGCGTGTGGTTCGTTTAGTGAGTTAGGAAAAAAACTGTTTGCATTCCAATCTCTCTCTCGTCTGGAAGACAGCATGACCAAATTGGGGCTATAGTCATCTTCGGCTCTGGAATTTATTTGTTGAAGACTGAAGTCTAAGGCTTGTTGTTATTTTCTTGGACACATCTCCTACTTGGCTATTTTCTTAGAATATTTATTTCGTTTTTTTCTGCTCTAATTTTAGTGCATAATTCTATTATCTGACATATTTTGTGGAGAGAGCACCAGAAAGCTCGCGCAGAGGTGTTGGACTAAACTGCAGTTTTGAGGTAAGAACAGTCAATGTCTCTCTTTAGTCGATCTCAATAGAACAACAAAACTATTTTGACCTGTGGAATTTGAACCGAATCCAAATGTGTTCCTTGAAAAGTAATCATAGAGAGCAACATGAAGTGATGGAGAAAACTGTTATGTAAACAATGTTATCCCATATCTTCTAATCTTGCTACGGGGTTCTGTGGTATGACGTTGCAATATTGATAAAACATTGTACTATGCTATTCATGTCTTATTAACTGTATATGTTGTGCGCAATGTTTTGATTTGGAAATGGTTTGGACTAGCCTAATGGTCTAATGCAGCTGTCGACTATTGTTCTAGTTTGCTCAAGTATAGGTGTTTTTTCTGACCGTCGTATGCACACTTTATTACACCACCACAACATTTGTTCAATCATTTTAACAAGCAAAAGACTATCTGCTGAATTAAATGTCAGTATTGCGCAAAGGAAATCTTTGCTACATATTGGAACGTTGGATTCATAAATGTATCCAATTTCTCCGGCGTCGAGCAGCGTGCATTGTTCAAGAATGTATCAGTATTAACTCAGATGAGTGGACATCATTAACGTTAGGTGTGGACGTGGAGTCAAAAACGGAATTATAAAAATGCCTGTTGAACTTTCAACAATCCATTTTTCTTTAGCCTATACCTAGCCTCATTTTTCAATATATAAACCGTATTGTCAGTGGAGTGCATAAGTTATATTGAACATCATATATCCTACTTTAACACTGTAGAATAAACTAATGATAGGATACATTCATTTCGTATGACCAAAACATTTATGATGCTACCATTTATCTTGCAAGACACATTTAATCTCTGGTATGAGGGACACCGTTGAAATATTTACCAATTAGCTTGCCTTTGAGAGAGCAGACAGCCGGCCGATATTGGAGAGTTGAGAGTGAAAGCCGATGTTTGCCAGTCAATCAGTACATCAGTCTTCAAGGCGGCATCTTTCCCACACGAAGTGACAGCGTAACGCGCGCGGCCCAGAGGGTTCGGTCATAATGTGGGCCTGTCGCCCACGACGCACGTGGTAACAGATGGGAACGTCTGGAGCTGTCTCAGTTGGAGGCACCTTGGCTTAAAGGCAGGAGTTTACTGACAATTAACATTAATCTAAGACTAGCACACATTGGAGGGAGCCCTTTGATATTAGATGTAAACTGGAGTACAGTATGATAGCAGAGAGGTTTGAAACCTCTATATAGACTCCAGCCACCCAAGTCAAAGACTGTTCTCTCTGCTACAGCAAAGCAAGCAGAGACCCTGAACATCTTCTAGCCACAAGCCATAAGACGCTAAATAGTTAGTGCAATGTAGATAGTTAAATAGTTAACCATAGCTACTTGGACTAACTAATTTGACTCATCACATATGCTGCCTCTACTTTTTATTATCTATCCTGTTGCCTATCCTGTTGCCACTTTATACTTAGCTATATGTACAGTGCCTTGCCACAGTATTCATCCCCCTTGACGTTTTTCCTATTTTGTTGCATTACAACCTGTAATTTAACTGGATTTCTTATTTGGATTTCATGTAATGGACATGCATAAAATAGTCCAAATTGTGAAGTGAAATGAAACTGAAAAGTGGTGCGTGCATATGTATTCACCCCCTTTGCTATGAAGCCCCTAAATAAGATCTAGTGAAACCAATTACCTTCAGAAGTCACATAATTAGTTAAATAAAGTCCACCTGTGTGCAATCTAAGTGTCACATGATCTCAGTGTCCTGTTCTGAAAGGCTCCAGAGTCTGTAACCACTAAGCAAGGGGCGCCACCAAGTAAGCTGCACCATGAAGACCAAGGAGCACCAAACAGGTCAGGGACAAAGTTGTGGAGAAGTACAGATCAGGTTTGGGTTATAAAAAACGTTTAAAAAACTTTGAACATCCCACAGAGCACCATTAAATCCATGATTAAAAAATTGAAAGAATATGGCACCACAACAAACCTGCCAAGAGAGGGACACCCACCAAAACTCACTGTCCATGCAAGGAGGCATTAATCAGAGAGGCAACAAAGAGACCAAAGATAACCCTGAAGGAACTGCAAAGCTCCACAGCAGAGATTAGAGTATCTGTCCATAGGACCACTTTAAGCCGTACACTCCACAGAGCTGGGCTTTACGGAAGAGTGGCCAGAAAAAAGCCATTGCTTAAGAAACAGGCCCCTTTTTTCTTCACTTCCTGTCTGAATGACATGCCCAAAGTTAATTTTCTGTAGCTCAGGCTCTGAAGCCATGATATGCATATAATTGGTACCATTGGAAAGAAAACACTTTGCAGTTTGTAGAAATGTTAAAATAATGTAGGAGAATATAACACAGTAGATACGGCAGGAGAAAATACAAATACAAATCTACTGTAATTGTTGTTTTTTTGAGAGACCATCCTCTTAGAAATGCAAGAGTAAGGTCATATTGAAAATTTGCTCCCTGGATGAAATTCCTATGGCTTTCACGGGGTGTCAGCAGTCTATTTTCAAGGTTTCATGCCTGTAACTTCAAAAATGAATAAGAAGTATCAGTTTTAGTAGTGGTCTTGTAAATTCATATTTGCGCAAGCCGTGAAGACATTACGTACGTTTCCTATTGAACATACCTCTTTCCGTAAGAAATATTATAGTTTGATTACATTTTAGGGTGTCTGAGGAGTAAATGGAAACATATTTTGACTTTTTGAAATTTTCTGATTCTTTCTCTGGACGTGTGGACTCCTCAAATCGATGCCGACGTTTTGGGATATAAAGAAGGATTTTATCTAACAAAACGACACTACATGTTATAGCTGGGACCCTTTGGATGACAAATCAGAGGACGATTTTCAAAAAGTAAGTGAATATTTAATTGATATTTGTGAATGTATGAAACCTGTGCCAGTGGAAAAATATTTTGACGTGGGGAGCCGTCCTCAAACAATTGCATGGCATGGTTTCGCTGTAAAAGTTACTGTAAATCGGACAGTGCACTTAGATTATCAGCCAATATATGATACTTATATGTACTTAAATGTTTAAAATCCATATTTATGATTATTTATTTGAATTGCGCGCCCTCCAGTTTCACCAGAAGTTGCCCCGCTCGTGGGACTCCTATATAAAAAATAAGAAAACACATTTGGTGTTTGCCAAAAGGTGTGTGGGAGACTCTTACAAACATATGGTAGAAGGTACTCTGATCAGATGAGACTAAAACTGAGCTTTTTGGCCATCGAGGAAAACGCTCTCAACACCTCAAGAACAACATCCCCACAGTGAAGCATGGTGGTGGCAGCATCATGCTGTGGGGATGTTTTTCTTCGGCAGGGACTGGGAAACTGCTCAGAATTGAAGGAATGATGGATGACGATAAATTCAGGGATATTCTTGAGGGAAACCTGTTTGTCTTCCAGAGATTTGAGACTGGTACCGAGGTTCACCTTCCAGCAGGACAATGACCCTAAGCATACTGCTAAAGCAACACTCGAGTGGTTTAATAAGGGAAATATTGAAATGTATTGGAATGGCCTAGTCAAACTGTCTTGTCCTGCATTGCATATAACCAATGCAGTGCCTGTTAATTTATCATCGAATCACAGCCTACTTTGCCAAGCGGCTGATGATTTAACAAAAGCGCATTCGCGAAAAAAGCACAATCGTTGCATGTATGTACCTAACCATGAACACCAATTACTTTTAAAAAACCAATACACAAGTATATATTTTTAAACCTGCATATTTAGTTAAAAGAACTTCATGTTAGCAGGCAATATTAACTAGGGAAATTGTGTCACTTCTCTTTCGTTCAGTGCAAGCAGAGTTGGGGTATATGCAGTAGTTGGGAACTGTGTGAAGACTATTTTTGACCGACTTTTACATAATTATGACATAACATTGACGGTTGTGCAATATTATATTTAGACTTATGGATGCCACCCGTTCGATAAAATAGGGCACGGTGATGTATTTCACTGAAAGAATAAACATTTTGTTTTCGAAATGATAGTTTCCAGATTTGACCATATTGATGATTTAAGGCTCGTATTTCTGTGTGTTTATTACATTATAATTAAGTCTATGATTTGATATTTGATAGAGCAGTCTGACTGAGCGGTGGTAGGCAGCAGCAGGCTTTTAAGCATCCATTCAAACAGCACTTTCCTGCATTTGCCAGCAGCTCTTCGCAATGTTTCAAGCACAGCGCTGTTTATGACTTCAAGCCCATTAACTCCAGAGATTAGTCTGGCAATACTATAGTGCCTAAAAGAACATCCAATAGTCGCTCTATGAAATACCAATGGTATAGAGAGAAATAGTCCTATAATAACTACAACCTAAAACTTCTTACCTGGGAATATTGAAGACTCACGTGAAAAGGAACCACCAACTTTCATATGTTCTCATGTTCTGAGCAAGGAACTTAAACGTTAGCTTTTTTACATGGCACATATTGCACTTTTACTTTCTTCTTCAACACTGTTTTTGCAATATTTAAACCAGATTGAACATGTTTCATTATTTATTTGAGACTAAATTGATTTTATTGATGTATTATATTAAGTTTAAAAAAGTATTCATCCAGTATTGTTGTAATTGTCATTCACACACACACACACACACACACACACACACACACACACACACACACACACACACACACACACACACACACACACACACACACACACACACACACACACACACACACACACACACACACACACACACACACACACACACACACACACACACAGCAAATCAGGTTTCAATTAGACCGGTGTGTGAAGAGATTGATTCCGGTGGACTCATTACAGTAACACAGCTCTCTGGTCAGGTGTGTGTGCCAGTGCTGGACTGCTCAGCCTCTTGTAAGTCCGATTCACTTATTCAGGTTTTCTGTCTCTCTGAGGCCAGTCTAGCTAGCAATACTCTCCAGACCGCAGGGTGAGGCCAAATGAGGTTAGAAAGACAATAGACTAGGTTATAGATAGTCTTTCAGAACCAGCTGACTAAGGATTGGAATCCTCTCACATCATGATTAATGGACAACACAAGAAACGTACACCAGCAGTATATACAACAGTACATGGCAAACTAAACTCAGGCTCAGTCAGTTGTGTAGCTATAATGTTAATTTATTCAGTGCGTGCCTATCATGGGGTCAGTGTAGCGACAGAAATAAAATATATTCTATTACCTTTATTTCTATGAGTGTAGCGCTCCATCCACATTGTAGGGTGAGAACAAAACAAGGAAAGAACAGTTCACTGGCTCTGAATAGCTGTGAGTGACTCAGATCACATCCCCTATGATGATTAAATGTGTTGGGCTAGGATCATGTACATACCCACATTTGTTATCTCACTTTCCCTCTTTTACTTTCTCCTTCTTTCTTTCCCAAATATCTGGGAGATTTTTGAGTGCTTTTTGAGGGGTGAGACATACACACATACACTGCAAAGTGTAAACAGAGTATTTTGTTCCTTGTGTGTGTTGCGGCTGGGTAGGAGAGCATTTGCCTTGTTAAAGAAAGAAAAAATAGTAGTGTGATGATGGTAGAACAGCTGCCAACATGGATGACTGAACACACAAACTCTTACCACCGCCTAAAGCTTTTCTTCTCTTAACTTTCTTCACATGAGTGTTGTTGGAAAATTATTTTGCTGCCCAGATACAGAAGTTATGTCCACAGGATATAAAAATGCTAATGTCAACACAGTTCACAAACCCTACAATTTACACAGTCATATGCGTCAGAGAGTAGCAAAAGTGCATTCAGTTTTCTCAACGGACCTTCTAATTGTATTTATTTTATTTGTATTTATTTAACTTTTATTTAACTCAGCAAGTCAGTTAAGAACAAATTCTTATTTACAATGACGGCCTACCTAATATAGCAGTGGACCCTGTAAGATAGCAGGAGAGAGATATGTGACAAAACATCTCATTTCCACCTAACAAGCCTGCTTTGATTTTGCCTGCACTACAGGGATGAACTGGATTTTTGCCATCAGTGATACCATTATACTTGTGAAACAGGGAAAAGGCACTGTGCCGATGTGTGTTCCCTATCCAACCTAGACAAATCCATTTATGGGTAGGAGATATTAACGTGTTAAATGCCCATGGCAATAATAATAAGAATTTGGTGGATGCTTATTTTTGTCCTGGAGCAATTAGGGTTAAGTGCCTTGCTCAAGGGCACATCGACCTATTTTTCACTTTGTGGGTTTGAAGGTTTCAAACTAGGAAATTCTCAGTTACTGGGCCAACCCTCTACCAATCCCTTCCTGTTGTAGCTGATGAGGGAAGGGGTGACAGTGGTGTGCTGCGCTAGCTGGCCTGGTTTAGTATCACTCATAAAAGAGCTCAAATTAAAGATGCACTCTGCAGTAATCGCTCCGCCACTTCTTGGTTGCTAAAATTCGAAATGTTATACTAATTTAACTCTAATTGACAAAACAAGCAAGTATAGTGTAGAGAATCATTGTACCACCTAACTGCTGTGAAATGTCTTTTCCAAAACGAAAAATATTGTATTTTCAGCTGTTAGAAGCAAGTGTACAAAACAAACTACAAAACCGAAAGTAAAAAATAAAAAAACGAAACTTAAAAATGGGAATCATAGAAATAGTGCACATAATTTACTTTCAATGAGAATGATATATCTATAACGCATATACATTTTGTTTGGTGGCTCAAAAAGTTACACATTGTAGCTTTAATCAATCTGCGGAGGTTCCCCATGGAGGGTGTAAAAGTCTCTCTCTCTCTCTCTCTCTCTCTCTCTCTCTCTCTCTCTCTCTCTCTCTCTCTCTCTCTCTCTCTCTCTCTCTCTCTCTCTCTCTCTCTCATAACTGCTGATGTGGCTGTCCGCTTGGACATCAGTGTCTGATCGCTGCATGGCCCCATTTTCACAGCCCTAATCACACCACATGATTCATACTAATACACCATACCCACTACCTTTCTCTTCTTTCTTTCGCTCCCTCTCTCACTTCTATCTCTCCCCTTCTCTCTCTCTCTTCTGGCCAGTCGTTTGATTGCTGTATGGCCCTAAACAGACCAAATGATTAATACTGCACCATCCCCTTTCCCACTACCTTTCTCCTTCTTTTTCTCTCTCCTTTACATCTCTCCATCTCTTTTCTATCTTCCTTACCCATTCTCTCTCTCTCTCTCTCTCTCTCTCTCTCTCTCTCTCTCTCTCTCTCTCTCTCTCTCATAACTGCTGATGTGGCTGTCCGCTTGGACATCAGTGTCTGATCGCTGCATGGCCCCATTTTCACAGCCCTAATCACACCACATGATTCATACTAATACACCATACCCACTACCTTTCTCTTCTTTCTTTCGCTCCCTCTCTCACTTCTATCTCTCCCCTTCTCTCTCTCTCTTCTGGCCAGTCGTTTGATTGCTGTATGGCCCTAAACAGACCAAATGATTAATACGAATGCACCATCCCCTTTCCCACTACCTTTCTCCTTCTTTTTCTCTCTCCTTTACATCTCTCCATCTCTTTTCTATCTTCCTTACCCATTCTCTCTCTCTCTCTCTCTCTCTCTCTCTCTCTCTCTCTCTCTCTCTCTCTCTCTCTCTCTCTCTCTCTCTCTCTCTCTCTCTCTCTCTCTCTCTCTCTCTCTCTCTCTCTCTCTCTCTCATAACTGCTGATGTGGCTGTCCGCTTGGACATCAGTGTCTGATCGCTGCATGGCCCCATTTTCACAGCCCTAATCACACCACATGATTCATACTAATACACCATACCCACTACCTTTCTCTTCTTTCTTTCGCTCCCTCTCTCACTTCTATCTCTCCCCTTCTCTCTCTCTCTTCTGGCCAGTCGTTTGATTGCTGTATGGCCCTAAACAGACCAAATGATTAATACGAATGCACCATCCCCTTTCCCACTACCTTTCTCCTTCTTTTTCTCTCTCCTTTACATCTCTCCATCTCTTTTCTATCTTCCTTACCCATTCTTCTCTCTCTCTCTCATCTCTCTCTCTCTCTCTCTCTCTCTCTCTCTCTCTCTCTCTCTCTCTCTCTCTCTCTCTCTCTCTCTCTCTCTCTCTCTCTCTCTCTCTCTCTCTCTCTCTCTCTCTCTCTCTCTCTCTCTCTCTCTCTCTCTCTCTCTCCTCTGCTGTCATCCAGCCTAAGGGCACACATCAGTATCGAGGGGGCAGGCAGGAAGGGGAAATCAGGCCCGGTGGGTAATCTCTGTGTACTTTGCTTCCCGGTATCGTATCAGCCCCACTGCTCTTCACTCCGGCACCATCCACCATGCTGCAGTTCACCCACATATGCACACCACACAGGCATGTGCACACACTCACACACTCACACACACCGTCCTCTGAGAGCTCGGAACTAAATGTGTATCTATATGTTGGCTCAATGTGAAAATTGCTTTTTTGATCGCTGGAGGACCCTTCATTTAATGTGTGAGATGTAGGAGAGCAGAGTAGCCTGTAATGGGTTCCCTATCTTTGTTGTCGAAAGACACCAGGAAAATGACATTTGCTTTCCAGTGTTGAAGCAGAAATAATTTACACAGGTGAGAAAAGGAGAGGAAAGGTGTGTACTTTTCCGGCACCTTGTATAAAAGGGAATAGATGTATGTTTCTGGGGTTTTCACACACAATAGATGCATTGGAATTGCACCGGTGTTCTTGCAATTGATTTGATGTTCAAAGACATAGTGGGATTTTGTAGTCTTGCTATTTCTTTCAGCTAAAGGTCACGTCATGCGGAAATTGCTTTCATTGCTGCCCAGTTCTTAAAACAATAACGCTGCCCAGTTTTAAAAACAATAACCAGTTCTTAGAACAGCCTATAGAGAACAATGGATGTTTATGTCTGCTTTTTAAATGTGTGAGGTTCGCTATGAATATGACTCCCATGAGCATCATAAAAAAATATAGACTAGGTTATAAAAACATACTGTCCAGCAGGGATCATCAAATACAATGAAAAAATATATGAACGCAACATGCAGCAATTTCAAATATTTTACTGAGTTACAGTTCATAAGAGGAAATCAGTCAATGGAAATACATTCATTAGGTCCTAATCTTTTGATGTCACATGACTGGGAATACAGATATGTAGTATACAGTACCTTAAAAAAAGGTAGTGGCGTGGATCAGAAAACCAGTAAGTATCTGGTGACCACCATTTTCCTCATGCAGAGCAACACATCTCCTTTGCATAGAATTGATCAGGCTGTTGATTGTGGTCTGTGGAATGTTGTCCCACTCCTCTGGATATTGGTGGAAACTGGAACACGATGTCGTACACATCGATCCAGAGCATCCCAAACACGCTCAACGGTTGACATGTCTGGTGAGTATGCAGGCCATGAAAGAAATGGGACAGTTTCAGCTTCCAGGAATTGTGTACAGATCCTTGTGACATGGGGCTGTGCATAATCATGCTGAAACATGAGGTGATGACAATGGGCCTTAACATCTCTCTGGTAAGAAGAAGGGCGGGGGTGTATGCCTTATGATTCGTGGTGTGATCATAACAACATACAGGAACTCAAGTCCTTTTGTTCAACTTACCTAGAATTCCTTACAATCAAATGCTATTCTCTTCGATTATAATCACAGCCGTGTATATCCCCCACCAAGCAGACACCTCGACGGCCCTGAAAGAACTTCATTGAACTCTATGTAAAACTGGAAACAACATAGCCTGAGGCTGAATGTATTGTAGCTGGGGATTTTAACAAGGCTAATCTGAAAACAAGGCTCCCTAAATATTATCAGCATATCGAATGTCCGACCCGGGCTGGCAACACCCTGGATCATCGCTACTCTAATTTCCGTGATGCATACCAAGCTCTCCTTCGCCCTCCTTTCGGCAAATCTGACCTCCACTCCTTTCTGACGAGCCGCCCCGGGTGGTGAAGGTAGGAAACATCATCTCCACCCCACTGATCCTCAACACTGGGGCCCCACAAGGGTGTGTTCTCAGCCCTCTCCTGTACTCCCTGTTCACCCATGATTGTATGGCCAAGCACGCCTCCAACTCAGTCATCAAGTTTGCAGACGACACTACAGTGGTAGGCTTGTGTTACCAACAACGGCGAGACGGCCTACAGGGAGGAGGTGAGGACCCTCGGAGTGTGGTGACAGGAAAATAACCTCACACTCAACGTCAACAAAACAAAGGAGATGATCGCCTTTTCAGCGGAATGTTGTCCGCTAGCAAAACTCCTGCCCTAGAAAGGTTAATTTATCATCGAATCACAGCCTACTTCGCCAAACGGGTGATTTAACAAGCTCATTTGCGAACCTGCATATTTAGTTAATATTGCCTGCGAACATGAATTTCTTTTAACTAGGGAAATTCTGTCACTTCTCTTACGTTCTGTGCAAGCAGAGTCAGGGTATATGCAGCAGTTTGGGCCACCTGGCTCATTGCGAACTGTGTGAAGACTATTTCTTCCTAACAATGACCGTAATTCATTTGCAAGAATTGTGCATAATTATGACATAGCATTGAAGGTTGTGCAATGTAACAGCAATAATTAGACTTAGGGATGACACACGTTCAATAAAAAAATGGCACAGTTCTGTATTTCACTGAAAGAATAAACGTTTTGTTTTCGAAATGATAGTTTATGGATTTGACCATATTAATGACCTAAGGCTCATATTTCTGTGTGTTATTATATTATAATTAAGTCTATGATTTGATAGAGCAGTCTGACTGAGTGGTGGTAGGCGGCAGCAGGCTCGTAAGCATTCATTCAAACAGCACTTTCCTGCATTTGCCAGCAGCTCTTCACTGAGCTTCAAGCATTGCGCTGTTTATGACTTAAATCTATCAACTCCCGAGATTAGGCTGGTAAAACTAAAGTACCTATTAGAACATCCAATGGTCAACGGTATATGAAATACAAATGGCATAGAGAATAATAGTCCTATAATAACTACAACCTAAAACGTCTTACCTGGGAATATTGAAGACCCATGTTAAAAAGGAACCACCAGCTTTCATATGTTCTGAGCAAGGAACTTAAACGTTAAGCTTTTTACATGGCACATATTGCACTTTTGCTTTCTTTTTCAAAACTTTGTTTTGAAATTATTTTACCCAAATTGAACGTTTCATAATTTATTTGAGAATAAATTGATTTTATTTATGTATTATATTAAGTTAAAATAACGTGTTCATTCAGTATTGTTGTAATTTTCATTATTACAAATATATATATAAATATCGGCTGTTTTTTTTGTCCTCCAATAATCGGTATCGCCATTGAAAAATCATAATCGGTCGACCTGTACTTAAAATTCACTCTATCACATTTTCAGTGGGTCAGAAGTTTACATACACCAAGTTGACTGTGCCCTTAAACAGCTTGGAAAATTCCAGAAAATGATGACATGGCTTTCAGAAGCTTCTTATAGGCTAATTAACATCATTTGAGTATATTGGAGGTGTACCTGTAGATGTATTTCAATGTCTGCCTTCAAAATGAGTGCCTCTTTGCTTGACATAATGAGGAAATCAGCCAAGACCTCACAAAAACATTTGTAGACCTCCACAAGTCTGGTTCATCCTTGGGAGCCATGTTGCAAATGCCTGAAGGTACAATGTTCATCTGTACAAACAATAGTACGCAAGTATAAACACAAAGGGACCATGCAGCCGGCATAAAGCTCAGGAAGTAGATGCGTTCTGTCTCCTAGAGATGAACGTACTTTGGTGCGAAAAGTGTAAATAGAGCAGAGAACAACAGCAAAGGACCTTGTGAAGATGCTGGAGGAATCAGGTACAAAAGTATCTGTATCCACAGTAAAACGAGTACTATATCGACATAACCTGAAAGGCCGCTCAGCAAGGAATTAGCCACAGCTCCAAAACCGCCATAAAAACGCCAGACTACGGTTTGCAACTGCACATGGAGACAAAGATCGTACTTTTTGGAGAAATGTCTTCTGGTCTCATGAAACAAAAATAGAACTGTTTGGCCATAATGACCATTGTTATGTTTGGAGGTAAAAGGGGAGGCTGGCAAGCTGAAGAACACCATCCCAACCGTGAAGCATGGGGGTGGCAGCATCATGTTGTTGGGGTGCTTTGCTGCAGGAGGGACTGGTGCATTTCACAAAATAGATGGCATAATGAGGCAAGAAAATGATGTGGATATATTGAAGCAACATCTCAAGACATCAGTCAGGAAGTTAAAGCTTGGTCGCAAATGGGTATTCCATATGGACAATGACCCCAAGCAGACTTCCACAGTTGTGGTAAAATGGCTTAAGGACAACTAGGTCAATGTATTGGAGTGGCCATCACAATGCCATGACCTCAATCCCATGGAAAATTTGTGGGCAGAACTGAAAAAGCATGTGTGAGCAAGACGGCCTGACTCAGTTACACCAGCTCTGTCAGGAGGAATGTGCCACAAAACTTATTGTGTGAAGCTTGTGGATGGCTACCCGAAATGTTTGACCCAAGTTAAACAATTTAAAGGCAATGCTACCAAATACTAATTTAGGGTATGTAAACTTCTGACCCACTGGGAATGTGATGAAAGAAATAAAAGCTGAAATAAATAATTCTCTCTTCTATTATTCTGACATTTCACATAAAGTGGTGATCCTAACTGACCTAAAACAGGGAATTTTTACTAGGTTTAAATGTCAGGAAATGGGAAACTGAAACTGTTTAAATGTATTTGGCTAAGGTGTATGTAAACTTCTAACTTCAACTATATATAGCAAAGGGCACATACAGTGGGGCAAAAAAGTATTTAGTCAGCCACCAATTGTGCAAGTTCTCCGACTTAAAAAGATGAGAGAGGCCTGTAATTTTCATCATAGGTACACTTCAAATATGACAGACAAAATGAGAAAAAAAATAAAGAAAATCACATTGTAGGATTTTTAATGAATTTATTTGCAAATTATGGTGGAAAATAAGTATTTGGTCACAAGCAAGTTTTCTGGCTCTCACAGACCTGTAACTTATTATTTAAGAGGCTCCTCTGTCCTCCACTCGTTACCTGTATTAATGGCACCTGTTTGAACTTGTTATCAGTATAAAAGACACCTGTCCACAACCTCAAACAGTCACACTACAAACTCCACTATGGCCAAGACCAAAGAGCTGTCAAAGGACACCAGAAACAAAATTGTAGACCTACACCAGGCTGGGAAGACTGAATCTTCAATAAATAAGCAGCTTGGTTTGAAGAAATCAACTGTGGGAGCAATTATTAGGAAATGGAAGACATACAAGACCACTGATAATCTCCCTCGATCTGGGGCTCCACGCAAGATCTCACCCCGTGGGATCAAAATGATCACAAGAACGGTGAGCAAAAATCCCAGAACCACACGGGGGGACCTAGTGAATGATCTGCAGAGAGCTGGGACCAAAGTAACAAAGCCTACCATCAGTGACACCCTATGTCGCCAGGGACTCAAATCCTGCAGTGCCAGACATGTCCCCCTGCTTAAGCCAGTGCATGTCCAGGCCCGTCTGAAGTTTGCTAGAGAGCATTTGGATGATCCAGAAGAAGATTGGGAGAATGTCATATGGTCAGATGAAACCAAAATATAACTTTTTAGTAAAAACTCAACTCGTTGTGTTTGGAGGACAAAGAATGCTGAGTTGCATCCAAAGAACACCACACCTACTGTGAAGCATGGGGGTGGAAACATCATGCTTTGGGGCTGTTTTTCTGCAAAGGGACCAGGACAACTGATCCGTGTAAAAGAAAGAATGAATGGGGCCATGTATCATGAGATTTTGGAGGGGAGTTGAAAGTCCGTGTTGCCCAGCAACAGCCCCAAAACATCACTGCTCTAGAGGAGATCTGCATGGACTTTCAGGGTAGCCTCGTGGTTAGAGTGTTGGACTAGTAACCAAAATTTTGCAAGTTCGAATCCCCGAGCTGACAAGGTACAAATCTGTCGTTCTGCCCCTGACCAGGCAGTTAACCCACTGTTCCTAGGCCGTCATTGAAAATAAGAATTTGTTCTTAACTGACTTGCCTAGTAAGATAAAGGTCATTTTTTAAATGGAGGAATGGGACTTACAGAAAGCGTTTGACCTCTGTCATTGCCAACAAAGGTTATATAACCTTTTGTTATTGACCAAATACTTATTTTCTACCATAATTTGCAAATAAATTCATAAAAAATTATACAATGTGATTTTCTGGATTTTATTCCCTCATTTGTCTGTCATAGTTGAAGTGTACCAATGATGACAATTACAGGCTCTCATCTTTTTAAGTGGGAGAACTTGCACAATTGGTGGCTGACTAAATACTTTTTTGCTCCACTGTATGTACCTTGCATTGGGAAAGTACTCAGACGTCTTGACTTTTTCCACACTATTAAATAGTTTCTCCCTCATCAATCTACCCCATAATGACGAAGCAAAAACAGTTTTTCAGATATGTTTGCAAATGTATTAAAATAAACAACTGAAATATCACGTTTACGTAAGTATTCAGACCCTTTACTCAGTACTTTGTTGACGCACCTTTGGTAGCGATTACAGCCAAATCAAATTTATTTATAAAGCCCTTCTTATATCAGCTGATTTCTCAAAGTGCTGTACAGAAACCCAGCCTAAAACCCCAAACAGCAAGCAATGCAGGTGCAGAAGCACGGTGGCTCGGAAAACCTCTCTAGAAAGGCCAGAATCTAGGAAGAAACCTAAGGAGGAACAAGGCTATGAGGGGTGGCCAGTCCTCTTCTGGCTGCGCAGGGTGGACATTATAACAGAGCATGGCCAAGATGTTCAACTGTTCATAGATGACCAGCAGGGTCAAATAATAATAATCACAGTGGTTGTCGAGGTTGCAGCAGGTCAGCACCTCAGGAGTAAATTGCAGTTGGCTTTTCATAGCCAATCATTCAGAGTATCTCTACCGCTCCTGCTGTCTCTAGAGAGTTGAAAAAAGCAGGTCTGGGACAGGTAGGATGTCCGGTGAACAGGTCAGAGTTCCATAGCCGCAGGCAGAACAGTTGAAACTGGAGGAGCAGCACGGCCAGGTGGACTGGGGACAGCATGGAGTCATCAGGCCAGGTAGTCCTGAGACATGGTCCTTGGGCTCAGGTCCTCCGAGTGAGAGAAAGAAAGAGAGAATTAGAGAGAGCATACTTAAATTCACACAGGACACCGGATAAGACAGGAGAAACACTCCAGAAATAGCAGACTGACCCTAGCCTCCCGACACAAACTACTGCAGCATATATACTGGAGTCTGAGACAGGGGAGGTCGGGAGACACTGTGGCCCCATCCGACGATGCCCCCGGCCAGGGCCAAACAGGCAGGATATAACCCCACACACTTTGCCAAAGCACAGCCCCCACGCCACTAGAGGGATATCTTCAACCACCTACTTACCATCCTGAGACAAGGCAGAGTATAGCCCACAAAGATCTCCGCCACGGCACAACCGAAGAGGGGGCGTCAACCCAGACAGGAAGATCACGTCAGTGACTCAACCCACTCAAGTGACGCCTCCCTCCTAGGGACGGCATGGAAGAGCACCAGTAAGCCAGTGACTCAGCCCCTGTAATAGGGTTAGAGGCAGAGAATCCCAGTGGAGAGAGGGGAACTGTCCAGGCAGAGACAGCAAGGGTGGTTCGTTGCTCCAGTGCCTTTCCATTCCAGTGCCTTTCCAGACTACAATAAATCATAGAACCTACTGAAGAGATGAGTCTTCAATACAGACTTCAAGGTTGAGACCGAGTCAGCATCTCTCACATGGGTAGGCAGACCATTCCATAAAAATGGAGCTCAATAAGAGAAACCCCTGCCTCCAGCGGTTTACTTAGAAATTCTAGGGACAGTAAGGAGGCCTGCGTCTTGTTCTTCTTGTAGCATAGGTGTAGGTATGTATGGCAGGACCAAATGGAATGATAGATAAGAGCTAGCCCATCTAATGCTTTGTAGGTTAGCAGTAGAACCTTGAAATCAGCCCTTGCCTTAACAGGAAGCCAGTGTAGAGAGGCTAGTACTGGAGTAATATGATCAAATTGTTTGGTTCTAGTCAAGATTCTAGCAGCCATGTTTAGCAATAACTGAAGTTTATTTTGTGCTTTATTTAGCCTTGATTCTTCTTGGGTATGACGCTACAAGCTTGGCACACCTGTATTCTCCCATTCTTCTCTGCAGATCCTCTCAAGCTCTGCCAGGTTAGATGGGGAGCGACGCTGCACAGCTGTTTAAGATCTCTCCAGAGTTGTTCGATCTGGTTTCATGTCCGGGCTCTGGCTGGGCTACTCAAGGGCATTCAGAGACACACAGCCAAGAGACCGTCTTGGCTGTGTGCTTAGGGTCATTGTCATGTTGGAAGATGAACCTTAGCCCCAGTTTGAGATCCTGTGCTCTCTGGAGCAGGTTTTCATCAAGGATCTCTGTACTTTGCTCTGTTCTTTCCCTCAATCCTGACTAGTCTCCCAGTCCCTGCCGCTGAAAAACATCACCACCACATGAGGCTGTACCACCATGCTTCACTGTAGGGATGGCACCAGTTTTCCTCCAGACGTGACGCTTGGCATTCAGGCCAAAGAGTTCAGTCTTGATTTCATCAAACCAGAGAATCTTGTTTCTCATGGTCAGAGTCCTTTAGGTGCCTTTTGGCAAACTCTAAGCGGGCTGCCATGTGCCTTTTACTGAGGAGTGGCTTCCTACTGGCCATTCTACCATAAAGGCCTGATTAGTGGGGTGCTGTTGTCCTTCTGGAAGATTCTCCCATCTCCACAGAGAAACTCTGAAGCTCTGTAAGAGTGACCATCAGGTCCTTGGTCTCATCCTTGGCCAAGGCCCTTCTCCCCCGATTGCCAGGTCTAGGAAGATTCTTCTATCATTTAAAAATTATGGAAGCCAAAGATTTCTTGGGGCCCTTCCTGTCTCGCAGCTCTACGGATAATTCCTTCGACCTCATGGCTTGGTTTTTGCTCTGACACGCACAGTCAACTGTGGGACCTTATATTGACAGGTGTGTGCCTTTCCAGATCATGTCCAATCAATTTAATTTATTGATTGAATGAACTCCAATCAAGTTGTAGAAACATCTAAAGGAAGATCAATGGAAACAGGATGACCCTGAGCTCAATTTCGAGTCTCATAGCAAAGGGTCTGAATACTTATGTAAATAATTTTTTTTAATACATTTGCAAAAATGTCTAAACTTGTTTAACTTCTTGACGCTACCCATCCCTTTAGTGGGATAATTGTCATCAACAACCGCTGAAATGCATAGCGCCACATTCAAATAATATTACTAAAAATATTTATATTCATGAAATCCCAAGTGCAATATAGCAAAACACATTTTAGCATTTTGTTAATCCACCTGTCATGTCACATTTTGAAAATATGCTTTACAGCGAAAGCAATCCAAGCGTTTGTGTAAGTTTATCGATCACTAGACAAAACGTTATGAACACCTAGCATCAAAGTAGCTTGGTCACGAAAATCAGGAAAGCAATCAAATTAATCGCTTACCTTTGATTTTCGTATGTTTTTCACACACGAGACTCCCTGTTACACTATAAATGTTCCTTTTGTTCCATGAAGATTATTTTATATCCAAAATACCTCAATTTGTTTGGCGCGTTATGTTCAGAAACCACAGGCTTGAGCGATCACGACAACGCAGACGAAAATTCCAAATAGTATACGTAATGTTCACAGAAACATGTCAAACGTTTTTTATAATCCTCAGGTTGTTTTTAAAATATATAATTGATATATCAACCGGCACGGTCTCTTTTTCATTAGGAGAGGGAGAGTCAATGGCTGCCCCACTGTGTTACGCAAGCAAAACTCATGCAAATACCCAGCTATCCACCGATCTTTTTCGCTAATTTTTCAAAATAAAAGCCTGAAACTATGTTTAAAGACTGTTGACACCTTGAGGAAGCGATAAGAAAAGGAATCTGGTTGATATCCCTTTAAATGGAGCAAAGGCAGGCTATGGAACATGGAGCTTTCAAAATAGAAGCCACGTCCTGGTTTGATTTTCCTCAGGTTTCGCCTGCAATATCAGTTCTGTTATACTCACAGACAATATTTTGACAGTTTTGTCAACTTGAGTGTTTTCTATCCTAATATGTCAATTATATGCATATTCTAGCATATGGGCCTGAGAAATAGGCCGTTTACATTGGGAACGTTATTTTTCCAAACATACAAATAGTGCGCCCTAGGTGAAAGAGGTTAAACACTTTCCGTTTCATTTTCTGTATTTATTTATTTCTGTATGTATATGTATTCTTTGTACTACTCTAGGATTAATATTGTTGCTGGTAGGGCTGGGCGATATGGCCAAAATCTCATGTCCCGATATTGTCACACCCTGACCTTAGAGATCCTTTTAATTCTCTATTTGGTAGGTCAGGCTGTGAGTAGGGTAGGAAATCTATGTTTATATTTCTTTGTTTATATTCTTTGTTTATATTCTTTGTTTATATATATATATATAAGAAATCTTATGCTCGAGACCTCCAGTGCGCCTCCATGGCCCAGTGTATCCGGTGCCTGCTCCACTCACCAGGCTTCCAGTGCATCTCCCCAGTCCGGTGAGACCTGTTCCAGTTCCACGTACCAGGCCTCCAGTATGTCTCCCCAGCCTGGTAAGCCCTGTGGCAGCTCCACGCACCAGGCTTCCAGTACGTCTCCTCAGTCCGGTGAGACCTGTTCCGGCCCCACGTACGAAGCCTCTAGTGATGATCCATGGCACGAAGCCTTCAGGGATGATCAATGGCCCGGAGCCTGTAGCGATGATCCATGGCACGGAGCCTGTAGCGATGATCCATGGCACGGAGCCTGTAGCGATGATCCATGGCACGGAGCTTCCAGCGACGATCCCTTGTCAGGAGCCTCCAGCGACGGTCCCCGGTCCGGAGCCTCCAGCGACGGTCCCCAGTCCGGAGCCTCCAGCGACGATCCGCAGCCGGATCATTCCCAGTTCATAGCCTCAGGCGATGATCCACGGTCCGGTTCCTCCGGCAACGATTCACGGTCCAGAGCCTCCGGCGATGATCCACGGTCCGGTTCCACAGAAGCGGAGGGATCCGCGCATGGAGCGGGGGCTACGTCCCGAACTGGAGCCGCCACCGAGGGTAGATGCCCACCCGGACCCTCCCCTATAGGTTCAGGTTTGCGACCGGGAGTCTGCACCTTTCGAGGGGGGGGTACCGTCACGCCCTGACTTTAGAGATCCTTTTAATTCTCTATTTGGTAGGTCAGGGTGTGACTAGGGTGGGAAATCTATGTTTATATTTCTTTGTTGGCCGAGTATGGTTCCCAATAAGAGGCAGCTGTCTATCGTTGTCTCTGATTGGGGATCATACTTAGGCATCCCTTTTTCCCACCTTCAGTTGTGGAATCTTGTCTTTTTGTGTTGCATGTGTTGCACTCCTAGCTTTACATTCGTTGATTTGTTTATTGTTTTTGGTGGAACATTTAAAAAATGTAAGAAAATGTACACCTACCACGCTGCACCTTGGTCTTCATTTAACGACGGACGTTACAGATATAGGACATTTCATATCCCAATAACAATACATATCATGATATAGCACATTTAAATTGTTTATATAAAATGACCAGATGTAAAGGCATATTTCTTATTATATTTTGAAATATACTCATCAAATAAAAGGTACTTACTCATATTTGATTATTTCTCCTTTTATATTTAGAACCTTTGTGCAATTTTTCAATTAAGAATTTAACAAAATATGAAATATTAATGTATCCAACTATAGTTGCAAACAAAATAAATATAGGCCTAAAATATATAGATATTTTGGGGGGCTTGCCTGTTTTGCATGTTATTTTGGCATTAATACGTGTCACATACCAATGTGCATTTGGTACCTTGGGTCGAGTGTTAGCACCAACTCATGAACCCTCCATTTCTCGACCGTGTAAATTGGGGGAATGTCTTTGCAGATGTAAGTTGTAACGGGAGTTGTTATCTCCTTCCATCTTTGTGATTCTTTGCCATATGGTGTGACACGGGCAAAAGCCTCTTGCAACGTCTGAGTCAGGTTTGTTTTGAGCACTCGATTGTACTTTTTGGGGTCTCATTGGTAGACTCTCTCCGTACTGTTTCACATGATTCTTGTGTAGTTGGTAATAGAGGTTAGTGGTGTTTGAGCCTGTTGTCGGGACCAGCCTGCGGCATATTTTGCAGAGGACAGTTTTCTGGTCTGTGTCAGACTTTTCATACCCAAACCACGTCCATGCAACTGAAGTAGCCCCTCTTTTAGGTACGAGCTCCTTCTCTCCGTGCCCTGTGTCACGTTCACTCTCCTCCGTCTCTGTTTGTGTTGCAAATTTCCTTCCACACGGCACGTGTGATCTAAGATTGGGCGCAGCTGGAGACCCCAGAGTTCACTGAGAATGGGAGGAAAGACACACACACACAAAGGAAGTTTGTCTGTCCAGGGGACTCTCGCTGAGACTCCCTCTTTATCTAGTGGAAACAGGCTAGTTGTTTGTCCTCCGCCTTACTCCTCGCCTAGGCCACCCGGCCTAAGGATTCTTGGTGCTTATCTCACACTCTCCCTATTTCCCTTCAATAATAGCCTGGCGAAGACTTGCGGAGAGGTAATTAGGTAAAAGGTATCTTACTGACAAGCTGGACCGGACAGATAGCAGCCGAAGCTGGGAGCAGGGGAGATTGGATTCTGACAGGCGAGTCAGACGGTTTGTAGAGCAAGGAGAGAGAGGAATCATTTGTCTAAGGATGTTGAAAAACAATATGTCCACAATGTTTTTTAGTCCTAATAAGCCGTGCCCCTCATGTGTCTATTAAAGCCTACAGCCAAGCAGACAGAGGAGATGAGAGGAGAGTCGGTGGTCATTATAGAGACTGAGTACACAGAGTAAATCCTTGCTAGGCTTCATCTCTCATGTCTCCCACTAATTTATTCATCCCCTAGGTTCAGGACTCAGCCAGAGAACCAGTCTATGTCCAGAGAGATGCTTAAAGAGAGCAGGGTGTCAGCCGTCTGATAGGCATGTGTCTGTCTGGGGGTTAGATGGGATTGGTTGACTGTGGGAGATTACCTAAATGACTGTGGAAATTATCCTATGTGATGCTAAAGATTAGGGTTGGGCGATGTCTGGAAGGACAGATTGGTTATAACATAACATTGATTTGGTGCATAATATCATTCTTCTTAATTTAAATTGTTACAAAAGCCACAAACAATAGCATTACATGATTGTTAGGCCTGATTATGATTATGTTTTATCTAGTGTAGGCTGCAGAATGATTGTTATTTCATCTTGATTATCTGGGTAAGCGCATTTGCGACATTCCTTATTCCATTAGGCTACTGTTAAAAGACAGTTTCAGACTGTAAAAACATTTCACTTAGTAACTATAACCTGCCTTAGCTAAATCAGAAAAAAAACTATGGCTGTTGGGAAAGAAAAGCAGGTATTTTCCTGTTTAGCAGTTCTTCGTTTTCAGACCGAATGATGAAGGTGAGCCAGAAGACCTGAACCAAGTCACTTGCAGAATATGCTACAACATTTATCTGGGCAAAGGATGGACAAACTACAAACCTCCATCATCCTGCTGAGTTCGCTAATATGGGGGTGAACCTGTTCGTGTTCCTTGTTATGAGGAATGTTATGCAGATTTGTTTCATCTGATTGTATAGTTAAGATTTTGACAGGTCAATAGGCAAAAGGCAAAGCCTTTATTTGTTTTTAGGCAAAGCCAATGTTCCTTCAAGCGTTATAAAGAATGTTATAGGATAAATAATTTATCGTTTGTTTTATCTGATTGTTGTTGACTTTTATATAAATGCACAATTCGTAAGCTATTCAAAATAAAGTTTTTTGTTCCCGCTTATTGAAAGTGCTTCTGAGGGAGCATTTGCCAATTGCGCAATTCAAGGACATTAATAAACACTTTGACAATATTATACATATTAGTGTATAAGTATAATGTTTACTGCAACTTTTATTGATAGCAGCCTATATTATTGGCTGTTTTGTTTGCAAGGAGGGATTTTCTGATTGCACAATTTATTTTGCCCACACTCTGTCAAGTAAAGCAGTAACAAATCAGGTTTGTTTAAACTACCTATTTGATTAGTCTATCTTGCAATTGTTTGTTATTTCTCTCATTATTAAAACACTACGTTTTTATTTAGGCTATTCACAAACAAATTTCTGAGATTGAACTCCGTTAGGTCTATTGAGTCATTCAACGGTTGATCATGAAAGAGTAAACTAGGCCTAGGTCAACACGTCACATTCAAATCAAATGGGGATTAAGGGAGTAAAAGGGAAATTAAGATTATAAAACAATAACGCAGACATCAGATTGTCTGCTGCAAATGCCGGCCCATGATCATGTTAATGCCAATAGCTGGCTAAAAGCCATTTATCTAAATGCACTAGTTAGGGCAAAGCAAACTTTGGCTCTAATACAGGTTGCTATCAGTGGTGGTGTAGATCAGCATGTTGTTTGTGCAACGGCATGCTCTTTGTGATTAGGGTCCCCTGGGAAACACTGACCAAAACTTTGGTTCTAATCCTGTCATAACTCCTACCTGGCTTTTTCATTTGTTGTCATGCCAAACAACACCGACCGTAGAATTAGAATAATCATTATATTTATGTGATTCCAGCAGTTTACCCAAGTCTTTTGATCTATTATCGCAAGTCAATCTTTAAAAAAAATCTCAATTAGATTTTGGCCCATATCGTGCAACCCTACTAACAACCTGGTATATGCAAACATTTGGTGGCACAGAAAGAAAGGAAAAGGGATGTCTTCTTTAGGAGGTGTGCTTCAAAAGTAAGTAGGATTTATATAGGCCCAATGTAAGCTATATCAATGAAAACATCAATGAAAACATATTTTTCTGGTACTCCTAAATTTGATTTGGTGCTTTTAACTTTTCTAAGTTAGGAGTACCAGTGCAACAAATGAAAAGTTTTCATTGAAAGCCCTGTATATCGTAATGTTCTAGTCAGTACCATTCTTCAACAGGACACAGTGGCTTGTATTGTGTAGATGTTCAGTGTTGAAAACAAGGGGAATCCCAACTGTGTTAATCCTACAACACTGTCTGTGAGTAGGAACTCCTATTAAGCCTTTTGATATCTGATTGTTTTTTTGTTGTGCTGCAGGACAGTGGAATTATGACATTAACATGTAACATGTAAAACCCCACTGCTCACTATCACTCCTCCTGCCCTGATCTTTAGATTCTAGAGAGGATACCATAACAGCACTGTAGTTGACTGTACTTTTGCAGATAGCGGCTATTTTGAATAACTTGCAATGGTCGTGATATGTGCTTGTTTTACCTACTTTATTTGAGTGCATTGATTGTATGCCACTCTGGAGAAGACTCATCTGTTGAATGACTAAAATGTAATGCAAATGTTTGTTCCTCTAGGCCTCTCCTTTCCTCTGGTCTTCTGGACCGATGCTGTGACTGTGAGCCAGTCATTTTTTTACTTCCTCTCCCTGTTATGTGACTGTGACTCACTAGGCCCTAGTGGCTCCATTTGCCTTCCCCTGACAAACACACACACACACACACACGTGTGTGCCCACACACACACACGCGCAACCACACACATGCACCCGCGCCCACACACATATCCCCTGACTCTGGCATTCTTCTGATGAAATGGGACTCTTCTCTTCATGCTTCTGGTCTTTTTTCTATTTCCCCAGCCACAACTGTGTCCCAAGTCTTTCCCCCTTTCGTGTTCAGTCCTTCCTCTCTCTTTCTCTCTCTGGGTTCTGGAAAAGTGCCTTTGGAATGCTCTTTCAATCTGTATTTGAGTGCAAGAAGAGTGTAGCAGTGCAGACAAACCTACTGTAGCTCAGTCATTGTGGGCTTTGTGTGTTTGTAGCTCATAGTGGTTCTGTAATGGGATGCTATTGTTTTGGCATTGTAGCACTCTACTTTATACTATTGTACCTTATGTACTAGTATAATTTTTCCATAAGATAACTTCTATCAAGACTCCTGCGTCTATGTAGCTGCTTATTTCAAATCACACACTAATCACTACTTGAAATACTCAGTCACACACTCATGTTTTAGGATGCGGATTTCACTAGACACCAAACAGTTGTCTTACATGCTGACTATGCCATCGTGCGCATGTTGATTTTGTCCAGCCACACCAGACGCGATCAGGAAACACAGGTTGAAATATCAAAACAAACTCTGAACCAACTATATTAATTTGGGTACAGAACACGTTAAATATTCATGGACATTTAGCTAGCTAGCTTGCTGTTGCTAGCTAAATTGTCCTGGGATATAAACAGTGGGTTGTTATTTTATCTGAAATGTACATGGTTCTTTTTTTGCTGGATCTTTGTAGAATATTGATACATTTTCAGTCACACAAAATCATGTGTTCTCTACTCCATCAATGAATCCACCGATAAGTAATCTCTCCTTGTTCAGTCTTCTTCTTCTTCTGTGGATTTTATATGGTGTTTGGCAACCAACTTTAATGTGCATTACCACAACCGACTGGAGTGAGGACCTTGTTCATCTTTCAATCACCCCCGTGGGTATATGCTCCTAAAAACCAATGAGGAGATGGGAAAGGTGGGACTTGAAGCGCGGCAAGCGTCTAAAATAGTACCAATTTCTATTTTAGCGCCTGGCTACGCAGACGCGCACGAGCAGTTTGGATGAAATTATTGAATAACATGTACGTGTATATTTATTTTGCAACACTTATTGCATGCATTGCGTCAACATGTTACAAGAATGGATGGTTGTTAGTGATTAGCCTAATATTCATTCAAACTATTTAATTAAAACATGTTTGGTGTTGAGGGAAGCCATCGTCATTACCTTGGGATTGAGGTTTATGAATGGAAGTCAACGTATTATACTGAGAGGGAGCAGTTAAAACAGATTTATAGACCTGGAGCCAACTGGAGATTTGGGGTGCTTCCAAATGGCACACTCTTCCCTATATCGTGCACTACTGTTGACCAGAGCCCTCTACTCTAGGCCCTGGTCAAAACTGGTGAGCTTATAAAGGGAATAGGGTGCCATTTGGGACCCACACTTGGTGGATTGATGTGGATGACGTTATTCCCTATTTGCTGTTTCTGCCTTTTTTAGTGAATTATAGAGTGGCTTTTCCAAGATTTATACTGATTTGGGCCTGCCAAATGTTCTCCATAGAACACACACACAAACACACACCAGGGTTTCTGTTAGCCGGTAATTGCTGGCTTTTGGGCGATAAAATAAATTATAGCTGGCCAAATTGTCCAGGCCTGTCTCTCATACAACCCGATTCTCATTCCTTGAGCGTTGACTTACCTGCATGCTCTGCGCCTGCTGCTGAGTTGCAACTTTGGGACCTTATATTAACGGAAGAAGTTTGGAACCACTGAGACTCTTCTTCCTAGAGCTGGCCGCCTGTCCAAACTGAGCAATCTGGGGAGAAGGGCCTTGGTCAGGGAGGTGACCAAGCACCCAACGGTCACTCTGATCGAGCTGCAGAGTTCTTCTGTAGAAGATAGGAGAACCTTCCTGCAGCACTGCACCAATCAGGCCTTTGTGGTAGAGTGGCAGGGCAGAAGCCACTCCTCAGTAAAAGGCACGACAGCCCACTTGGAGTTTGTCAAAAGCACTTAAATCACGCTCAAACCATGAGAAACAAGATTCTCTTGTCTGATGAAACCAAGAGTGAATCCTTTGGCCTGAATGCCCAGCGTCATGTCTGGAGGAAACCTAGCACCATCCCTATGGTGAAGCATGGTGGTGGCAGCATCATGCTGGGGGGATATTTTTCAGCGCTAGGGACTGGGAGACTAGTCAGGATAGCGGTAAAGATTAATGGAGCAAAGTACAAAAATATCCTTGATGAAAACCTGCTCCAGAGCGCTCAGCACCACGGACTGAGGTGAGGGTTCACCATCCAACAGGACAACGGTCGTAAGCACACAGCCAAGACAATGCAGGAGTGGCTTTGGGAAAAGTCTCTGGATGTCCTTGAGTGGTCCAGCCAGAGCCCGGACTTGAACCCGATCGAATAAGTCTGGAAAGACCTGAAAATTGCTGTACAGCGACACTCCCCATCCAACCTGACAGAGCTTGAGAGGATCTGCAGAGAAGAATGGGAGAAACTACCTAAATACAGATATGCCAAGCTTGTAGATTGATACCCAAGAAGACTCAAGGCTGTAATCACTACCAAAAGTGCTTCAATAAAGTACTGAGTAAAAGATCTGAATACTTACGTAAATGTGATATTTCAGGTTCTTTTTCTTTACATTTCTTTTGTTTTTGCTTCGTCATTATGAGGTAATGTGTGTATAACTATTTAATACATTTTAGAATAAGGCTGTAATGTAACAAAGTGTGGAAAAAGTCAAGGTCTGAATACTTTCCTAATGCACTGTACTCAGCTATATGCCACTATATTTTTTAGTGGGGATTACGACCTACTCACTTCTTAACCTCTTGCTCCTACCTGACACGCAGGCGTCCCATCTAGACATCTGGAGATGCAAATGCGCTATGCTAAATGCAAATAGTACTAGTTAAAACTCAAACGTTCATTAAAATACACATGCAGGGTATTGAATTAAAGCTACACTCATTGTGAATCCAGGCAACAAGTCAGATTTTTAAAATGCTTTTCGGCGAAAGCATGAGAAGCTATTATCTGATAGCATGTAACACCACAAAAGACCCGCAGGGGACGTAAACGAAATAATTAGCATAGTCGGCGCTACACAAAACCGCACAAATAAAATATAAAACATTCATTACCTTTGACCATCTTTGTTGGCACTCCTAGATGTCCCATAATCACTATTGGGTCTTTTTTCCGATTAAATCGGTCCATATATAGCCTAGATATCGATCTATGAAGACTGTGTGATAAACTAAAAAAAATAGCGTCTTATAACGTCACGTCATTTTTTTTAATTAAAAAAGTTGACGATAAACTTTCACAAAACACTTCTAAATGCTTTTGTAATGCAACTTTAGGTATTAGTAAACGTTAATAAGCGATCAAATTGATCACGAGGCGATGTATATTCTATAGGGGTACGTCTGGAAATAATGTCCGGGTAAATTTCAACCAAAATATCCGGTCCGAGACCTGAAGAAATGGGCTGTCTCTTCTTCGTTTGACCAAGAAACAAAGCCTAGGCAAATGACAAGACTGTTGACACCGTGTGGAAGCTGTAGGAATTGCAATCTCGGCTCCAGTTAATTTGCTTTCCCATAGACAATTCATGCAAGTGGCGCATTGATATATTTTCCAATTTTCAGTGATCAGATTTTCCTGCGCTTTTCGATGAAACGCACGTTCTGTTATAGTCACAGCCGTGATTTAACCAGTTTTATAAACGTCTGAGTGTTTTCTATCCACACATACTAATCATATGCATATACTATATTCCTGGCATGAGCAGCAGGGCGCTGAAATGTTGTGCGATTTTTAACAGAATGTTCGAAAAAGTAGGGGGTAGGAGTAACAGGTTAAAAACCTCTTTGGGCTGCAATCCCGTTAACGGGATGATATGACAACAGCCAGTGAAAGTGCAGGGCACCAAATTCAAAACAACAGAAATCTGATAATTAAATTCCTCAAACAATGTATCTTATACCGTTTTAAAGGTCGTTTTGTTGTTAATCCCACCACAGTGTCCGATTTCAAATAGGCTTTACGGCGAAAGCACCACAAACAATTATGTTAGGTCACCACCAAACCACAATAAAAACAGCTATTTTCACAGCCAAAGAGAGAGAGGAGTCACAAAAAGCACAAATAGAGATCAAATTAATCACTAACCTTTGATGATCATCATCAGATGACACTCATAGGACTTTATGTTACACAATACATGTATGTTTTGTTTGATAAAGTTCATATTTATGAAAAAAATCAGAGTTTACATTGGCGCGTTACATTCACTAGTTCCAAAAACATCCAGTGATTTTGCATAGCCACATCGATTCAACAGAAATACTCATCATAAATGTAGATGATAATATACACATGGAATTATAGATATACCTCTCCTTAATGCAACCGCTGTGTCAGATTTTTTTTTTTTAATTTACGGAAAAACAAACCATGCAATAATCTGAGACGGTGCTCAGAACAATAGTCAAATTAGCCGCCATGTTGTAGTCAACAGAAACCAGATATTACATGATAAATGTTCCCTTACATTTGATGATCTTCATCAGAATACACTCCCAGGAATCCCAGGTCCACAATAAATGTTTGTTTTGTTTGTAATGTCCGTTATATATGCCCAAATACCTGCTTTTGTTAGCGCGTTTCGTATACATATCCAAACACTCGTTCTGGTCGAGCGTTACTTCGGGACAAAAAATTCAAAAAGTTATATTACAGGTCGGAGAAACGTTTCAAACTAAGTACAGAATCAATCATTAGGATGTTTTTATCATATATCTTGTATAAAGTTCCAACCGGAGAATTCCTTTGTTTCTTGAAGAGCAACGGAACGCAAGTGGATATCATGTGGAATGCGCATGACCAGAAAATGGCTGACTGCCAGACACCTGTTCATTCTGTTCTTATTCAGTCCCACGTCACAATAGAAGCCTCATTCAAATTTCTATAGACAGTTGACATCTAGTGGAATCCCTAGGAAGTGCAACTTCATTCATATCTCAAGGGGCTTTCAATGGGAACTGTGTTGAAAACCTACCAACCTCAGATTTCTCACTTCCTGTTTGGATTTCTCAGGTTTTCCTGCCATATGAGTTCTGTTATACTCACAGGCATAATTCAAACAGTTTTAGAAGCGTTAGAGAGTTTTCTATCCAATACTAATATAATAATATGCATATATTAGTAACTGGGACTGAGGAGCAGGCCGTTTACTCTGGGCACCTTTCATCCAAGCTACTCAATACTGCCCCTGCAGTCATAAGAAGTTAATTAATGCCCAGGATGCATATCAAAGTAGTTTAGTGGAGGTATACTCTGAATCAATTAATAAGGCTGATGAAACTGATCAGAATGTTTAGCTTAAAGGATAGGAAGCGCTTTCATTCACCAATGTAACAACACAGACATAATAACTTAGTTGTAGTCATTATCTGGTTACATATAAATCCAAACAGTTGCGTTTTGTGGTATTACATATTTGCTAACTTGTTTCCAGATGTTTTCTAAACTAGCCACCAAGCACTATTGCTCAATGCCATATGGAGGATCTATTATGTGCTACCGAGTTTGTATGCTATCTCGGTAGCTAGCTTAATTTGGCTAAGGTTAGCCACGCCTCATGTTCTTCACAGACTTTGTGGCTGTGTTATCTAGTGGGAACTCCAGCATGGCAGACTCTAGTGCCTTCTTGCCCATGAGCTCAAAACAAATGAGAAAATCATACCTGCTTACTCTGATTGTTTATTACCCCGTGGGTACTCCTTTTTGTTTTGTCAACTTTTGGCCTTTTCAACTTTTCAGCATGTTCTCTGTGAAGAAGGCTGTGGAAGTTTTGTAAACTTTTTCCACCTTGGCTAAGTGCTAGCGCACTAGCTGCCTGACATCTGGAATCTATCTATTTTGGATTTTACTCGCTATACAGCTATTGGATTTCCTTGACTCTCCCTCAGCCTGGAGAAGCACCCACCTCCTCCTTGCTATAGTAGCCTACTCAGCCTGCACTCTTAAAAGTTTTACCATCAGATGGACCCCAACCATCATTCTGTAAGTCTCTGCTCTCTCTTTGCTTTTGATCTGCGGTTATGTTTTAGTTGTGTTGTGTTCTATCTGGTCTCCAGTAGTTGGCCTCTAGCTTGCCAACCAAAACAGTGGTGGTTGGCTAGGCTAGCTAGCCTAAAAGCTTGTTGGCTAAATAGCTCATTTTAGCTGGCTGGCTAACATTCTTTGATTTTTGGTTTGATGGTGTTATGTATTTTGAAACTTTGGTTTACGTCAATGTACAGTGCCTTAAAACATCCTAATGGCTAGTGGAGCCCCTCGACAACATTCCGCTGAAAAGGCAGAGCTCGAAATTCAAAAATATGTTTGGGAAATATGTAACTTTCAGTCACAAGTGCAATACACCAAATTAAAGCTTAACTTCTTGTTTACCTGTTGCGATGAGCAATCCCTTATCCGGGAGTGTAATTATAGCCTCAAGCTCATTACCATAATGCAACGTTAACTATTCATGAAAATTGCAAATTAAATTAAATAAATATATTGGCTCTCAAGATTAGCCTTTTGTTAACAACACTGTCATCTCAGACTTTCAAAATATGCCTTTCAACCATAGCAAAACAAGCATTTGTGTAAGAGTATTGATAGCTAGCATAGCATTAAGCCTAGAATTCAGCAGGCAACATATTCACAAACACAAGAAAAGCATTCAAATAAAATAATTTACCTTTTAAGAACTTCAGATGTTTTCAATGAGGAGACTCTCAGTTAGATAGCAAATGCTCAGTTTTTCCAAAAATATTATTTGTGTAGGAGAAATCGCTCCGTTTTGTTCATCACGTTTGGCTGAGAAAAACCCCCGAAAATTCAGTCATCAAAACGCCGAACTTTTTTCCAAATTAACTCCATAATATCGACAGAAACATGGCAAACGTTGTTTAGAATCAATCCTCAAGGTGTTTTTCACACATCTATTCGATGATAAGTCATTCGTGGCAGTTTTGTTTCTCCTCTGAATCACATGGGAAAATACATGCAGCTGGAGATTACGCACCAATTTCGACAGAGGACACCAGGCGGACACCTGTAGTCTCTTATGGTCAATCTTCCAATGATATGCCTGCAAATACATCACAATGCTGCAGACACCTTGGGGAAACGACAGAAAGTGTAGGCTCGTTCCTGGCGCATTCACAGCCATTTAAAGAGACATTCGAACACAGCGCCTCAAATCTGGCTCACTTCCTGTTTGAAGTTTCATCTTGGTTTCGCCTGTAGCATTAGTTCTGTGGCACTCACAGACAATATCTTTGCAGTTTTAGAAACGTCAGAGTGTTTTCTTTCCAAAGCTGTCAATGATATGCATAGTCGAGCATCTTTTCGTGACAAAATATCTTGTTTAAAATGGGAATGTTTTTTTATCCATAAATTAAAAGAGCGCCCCCTATATCCAAGAAGTTAATCTACCCATCGTGTCCGATTTCAAAAAGGCTTTACAGCGAAAGCACACCATATGATTATGTTAGGTCAGAGCCTAGTCACAAAAACACACATAGCCATTTTCTAGCCAAAGAGGGGAGTCACAAAAAGCAGAAATAGAGATAAAATGAATCACTAACCTTTGATGATCTTCATCAGATGGCACTCATAGAACTTCATGTTACACAATACATGTATGTTTTGTTCGATAAAGTTCATATTTATATCCAAAAATCCCAGTTTACATTGGCGCTTTATTGTCAGTAATGTTGTGCCTCGAAAACATCCGGCGAATTTTCAGAGAGCCACATCAATTTACAGAAATACTCATAATAAACTTTGATAAAAGACAAGTATTATGCACAAAATTACAGATATGCTTCTCCTTAATGCAACCGCAGATTTACAAAAAGCTTTATGGAAAAAGCAAACCATGCAATAATCTGAGTACGACGCTCAGACACAAAAACAAGCCATGCAGATTCCCGCCATGTTGTGGAGTCAATAAAAGTCAGAAATAGCGTTGTAAATATTCACTTACCTTTGATGATCTTCATCAGAATGCACTCCCAGGTATCCCAGTTCCACAATAAATGTTTGTTTTGTTCGATAAAGTCCATCATTTATGTCCAAATACCTCCTTTTGTTAGCGCGTTTGGTAAACAAATCCAAACTCAAAACGTGAAAGTTCAGACGAAAAGTTCAAAAAGTTATATTACAGTTCTTAGAAACATGTCAAATGATGTATAGAGTCAAGCTTTAGGATGTTTTTAACGTAATTCTTCAATAATGTTCCAACTGGAGAATTCCTTTGTCTTTAGAATTGCAATGGAACGCAGGTCGCTCTCACGTGTGCGTGCCTGATCAGCTCATGCCACTCTGGCAGACCTCTGGTTGAATCAGCTCTCATTCTCCCCCACTTCACAGTAGATGCCTCAAGCAATGTTCTAAAGACTATTTACATCTTGTGGAAGCTGTAGAAAGTGCAATCTGACCCCATAGACACTGTATTTTCGATAGGCAATTAGTTGAAAAACTACAAACCTCAGATTTCCCACTTCCTGGTTGGATTTTTCTCAGCTTTTCACCTGCCATATGAGTTCTGTTATACTCACAGACATCATTCAAACAGTTTTAGAAACTTCAGAGTGTTTTCTACTAATAATATGCATATATTAGCATCTGGGACAGAGTAGCAGACAGTTTACTCTGGGCCCACTTTTCATCCGAACGTGAAAATGCTGCCCCCTATCCCAAACAGGATATTAAGAAAGTATTCATCCCATTGACTTATTCCCCCCAAAATTGTAGCTGACTGGTGGTAGCTATTCAGCAGCCTGATGATCTGGTGGTAGAAGCTATTGGCCAGTCTGTTCGTTTTAGCCATGATGCTCCTATACTGCCCGCGTCTGAGTCATGGAAGCAGTGACGACAGGCTGTGGCTCAGGTGGCTGAGGTCCCTGATGATCTTTAGAAACTTTTGGTTCAGTTTAGTGTGGTCTATTATACTGCAGGCCTATGATATGAGGCATTGCGCACCGGCTGACTCCGACAGTTGAACTTCAGGTGAGGAAGAATGGTTTAGGCCTAACAGAGTTAGTCCTATAATTGAACAATATAATGTTTATCTTTATAAAAATATTCTGATCTAAAGTTAATGAATTAGCCTCCTTCTGCCTATATTTGTATAGCAGATGTTGTAGCCTATCTGACAAGGATAAAGAACTGCATCTCTGAAATGCATTTCATATCTGGTGAGGATATTGAAATGCATTTCAGTGTTGCAGCATGCCACCGGCATATCTCTGTCTCTCTCCCTGGGGCTAAGCATAAGCTGTTTTTCCTTTATATATTTTTTTTTACATATGTGTCTTTGTACTTGAATGTTAGTAAAATGTAGCCTACATATTTGAGATTCAGAGAACGTGGTGTAGAAAACGGCTGAGGTAAACATAAGTACTGTGTCTAGCCTTTGATTTGGAGGTGAACTGGGTAAACTTCAGAAGACATAAGTGGGCTAGTTTGATTCTAACTCCAGTTTTCAATGTAAGTCTATACAATCCTATGCAAATATTATGCTAAAATCAAGGTAAAGATTCTAATAAATATGGAGGGATTTTTTTTTAAACTCTAGGCTGGTTTTGTCATGTTTTGTCATTTATTATCTTGTCTTGTCCCTGTGCTTCCCATTCTATTCGTTTCCCTCTGCTGGTCTTATTAGGTTCTTTCCCTTTTTCTATCCCTCTCTCTCCCCCTCCCTCTCTCACTCTCTCGCTCTCTCTTCTCTCTATCGTTCCGTTCCTGCTCCCAGCTGTTCCTATTCCCCTAATCAATCATTTAGTCTTCCCACACCTGTTCCCGATCCTTTCCCCTGATTAGAGTCCCTATTTCTTCCTTTGTGTTCCGTTCCTGTCCTGTCGGTTCCTTGTTTAGAATTCACCGTGCTGTGATTGTGTATCGCCCTGTCGTGTCGTGTTTTCCTCAGATGCTGCGTGGTGAGCAGGTGTCTGAGTCTGTCTGGTTCAAGTGCCTTCCCGAGGCAACCTGCTGTTCACCTGCTGTTCAAGATCGAGTCTCCAGTTTGTCCTCGTCATTTCGAGTGAAAGTTGTGTTTTTTTGATTGTATTTACTTTACTGGATTAAAGACTCTGTTTTCGCCAAGTCGCTTTTGGGTCCTCTTTCACCTGCATGACAGAAGGAACCGACCAAGGAATGGACCCAGCGACTTCAGACGCTCGTTACACTGCCGTCGAGATCCAAGGAGCCATGCTCGGCAGACACGAGCAGGAATTGTCTGCTGCTCGCCATGCCGTGGAGAACCTGGCCGCTCAGGTTTCCGACCTCTCTGGACAGTTCCAGAGTCTACGTCTCGTGCCACCTGTTACTTCCTGGCCTGCCGAGCCTCCAGAACCTAGGGTTAATAACCCACCTTGCTACTCCGGGCAGCCCACTGAGTGCCGCTCCTTTCTCACGCAGTGTGAGATTGTGTTCTCTCTCCAACCCAACACATACTCTAGAGAGAGAGCTCGGGTTGCTTACGTCATTTCACTCCTTACTGGCCGGGCTCGAGAATGGGGCACAGCTATCTGGGAGGCAAGGGCTGATTGCTCTAACAAGTTCCAGAACTTTAAAGAGGAGATGATTCGGGTTTTTGACCGTTCAGTTTTTGGTAGGGAGGCTTCTAGGGCCCTGGCTTCCTTATGCCAAGGTGAACGGTCCATAACGGATTATTCTATTGAGTTTCGCACTCTTGCTGCCTCTAGTGAGTGGAACGAGCCGGCGCTGCTCGCTCGTTTTCTGGAGGGACTCCACGCAGTGGTTAAGGATGAGATTCTCTCCCGGGAGGTTCCTTCAGATGTGGACTCTTTGATTGCTCTCGCCATCCGCATAGAACGACGGGTAGATCTTCGTCACCGGGCTCGTGGAAGAGAGCTCGCATCAACGGTGTTTCCCTGCTCCGCATCGCACCCATCTCCTCCTCTGGCTCAGAGACTGAGCCCATGCAGCTGGGAGGGATTCGCATCTCGACTAAGGAGAGGGAACGGAGGATCACCAACCGCCTGTGCCTCTATTGCGGAGTTGCTGGACATTTTGTTAATTCATGTCCAGTAAAAGCCAGAGCTCATCTGTAAGCGGAGGGCTACAGGTGAGCGCAACTACTCAAGTCTCTCCATCAAAATCCTGTACTACTTTGTCGGTCCATCTACGCTGGACCGGTTCGGGTGCTACATGTAGTGCCTTGATAGACTCTGGGGCTGAGGGTTGTTTCATGGACGAAGCATGGGTTCGGAAACATGACATTCCTTTCAGAGAGTTAGAGAAGCCTACGCCCATGTTCGCCTTAGATGGTAGTCATCTTCCCAGTATCAGATTTGAGACACTACCTTTAACCCTCACAGTATCTGGTAACCACAATGAGACTATTTCTTTTTTGATTTTCCGTTCACCGTTTACACCTGTTGTTTTGGGTCATCCCTGGCTAGTATGTCATAATCCTTCTATTAATTGGTCTAGTAATTCTATCCTATCCTGGAACGTTTCTTGTCATGTGAAGTGTTTAATGTCTGCCATCCCTCCCGTTTCTTCTGTCCCTACTTCTCAGGAGGAACCTGGCGATTTGACAGGAGTGCCGGAGGAATATCATGATCTGCGCACGGTCTTCAGTCGGTCCCGAGCCAACTCCCTTCCTCCTCACCGGTCGTATGATTGTAGTATTGATCTCCTTCCGGGGACCACTCCTCCTCGGGGTAGACTATACTCTCTGTCGGCTCCCGAACGTAAGGCTCTCGAGGATTATTTGTCTGTGTCTCTTGACGCCGGTACCATAGTGCCTTCTTCCTCTCCGGCCGGGGCGGGGTTCTTTTTGTTAAGAAGAAGGACGGTACTCTGCGCCCCTGCGTGGATTATCGAGGGCTGAATGACATAACGGTTAAGAATCGTTATCCGCTTCCCCTTATGTCATCAGCCTTCGAGATTCTGCAGGGAGCCAGGTGCTTTACTAAGTTGGACCTTCGTAACGCTTACCATCTCGTGCGCATCAGAGAGGGGGACGAGTGGAAAACGGTGTTTAACACTCCGTTAGGGCATTTTGAGTACCGGGTTCTGCCGTTCGGTCTCGCCAATGCGCCAGCTGTTTTTCAGGCATTAGTTAATGATGTTCTGAGAGACATGCTGAACATCTTTGTTTTTGTCTATCTTGACGATATCCTGATTTTTTCTCCGTCACTCGAGATTCATGTTCAGCACGTTCGACGTGTCCTACAGCGCCTTTTAGAGAATTGTCTCTACGTAAAGGCTGAGAAGTGCTCTTTTCATGTCTCCTCCGTTACTTTTCTCGGTTCCGTTATTTCCGCTGAAGGCATTCAGATGGATTCCGCTAAGGTCCAAGCTGTCAGTGATTGGCCCGTTCCAAGGTCACGTGTCGAGTTGCAGCGCTTTTTAGGTTTCGCTAATTTCTATCGGCGTTTCATTCGTAATTTCGGTCAAGTTGCTGCCCCTCTCACAGCTCTTACTTCTGTCAAGACGTGTTTTAAGTGGTCCGGTTCCGCCCAGGGAGCTTTTGATCTTCTAAAAGAACGTTTTACGTCCGCTCCTATCCTCGTTACTCCTGACGTCACTAGACAATTCATTGTCGAGGTTGACGCTTCAGAGGTAGGCGTGGGAGCCATTCTATCCCAGCGCTTCCAGTCTGACGATAAGGTTCATCCTTGCGCTTATTTTTCTCATCGCCTGTCGCCATCTGAGCGCAACTATGATGTGGGTAACCGTGAACTGCTCGCCATCCGCTTAGCCCTAGGCGAATGGCGACAGTGGTTGGAGGGGGCGACCGTTCCTTTTGTCGTTTGGACAGACCATAAGAACCTTGAGTACATCCGTTCTGCCAAACGACTTAATGCCCGTCAAGCTCGTTGGGCGTTGTTTTTCGCTCGCTTCGAGTTTGTGATTTCTTACCGTCCGGGTAGCAAGAACACCAAGCCTGATGCCTTATCCCGTCTGTTTAGTTCTTCTGTGGCTTCTACTGATCCCGAGGGGATTCTTCCTTATGGGCGTGTTGTCGGGTTAACAGTCTGGGGAATTGAAAGACAGGTTAAGCAAGCACTCACGCACACTGCGTCGCCGCGCGCTTGTCCTAGTAACCTCCTTTTCGTTCCTGTTTCCACTCGTCTGGCTGTTCTTCAGTGGGCTCACTCTGCCAAGTTAGCTGGTCATCCCGGTGTTCGAGGCACTCTTGCGTCTATTCGCCAGCGCTTTTGGTGGCCGACTCAGGAGCGTGACACGCGCCGTTTCGTGGCTGCTTGTTCGGACTGCGCGCAGACTAAGTCGGGTAACTCTCCTCCTGCCGGTCGTCTCAGACCGCTCCCCATTCCTTCTCGACCATGGTCTCACATCGCCCTAGACTTCATTACCGGTCTGCCTTTGTCTGCGGGGAAGACTGTGATTCTTACGGTTGTCGATAGGTTCTCTAAGGCGGCACATTTCATTCCCCTCGCTAAACTTCCTTCCGCTAAGGAGACGGCACAAATCATTATCGAGAATGTATTCAGAATTCATGGCCTTCCGTTAGACGCCGTTTCAGACAGAGGCCCGCAATTCACGTCACAGTTTTGGAGGGAGTTCTGTCGTTTGATTGGTGCGTCCGTCAGTCTCTCTTCCGGGTTTCATCCCCAGTCTAACGGTCAAGCAGAGAGGGCCAATCAGACGATTGGTCGCATACTACGCAGCCTTTCTTTCAGAAACCCTGTGTCTTGGGCAGAACAGCTCCCCTGGGCAGAATACGCTCACAATTCGCTTCCTTCGTCTGCTACCGGGTTATCTCCGTTTCAGAGTAGTCTGGGTTACCAGCCTCCTCTGTTCTCATCCCAGCTTGCCGAGTCCAGCGTTCCCTCCGCTCAAGCGTTTGTCCAACGTTGTGAGCGCACCTGGAGGAGGGTGAGGTCTGCACTTTGCCGTTACAGGGCACAGACTGTGAGAGCCGCCAATAAACGCAGGATTAAGAGTCCAAGGTATTGTTGCGGCCAGAGAGTGTGGCTTTCCACTCGCAACCTTCCTCTTACGACAGCTTCTCGTAAGTTGACTCCGCGGTTCATTGGTCCGTTCCGTGTCTCCCAGGTCGTCAATCCTGTCGCTGTGCGACTGCTTCTTCCGCGACATCTTCGTCGCGTCCATCCTGTCTTCCATGTCTCCTGTGTCAAGCCCTTTCTTCGCACCCCCGTTCGTCTTCCCTCCCCCTCCCGTCCTTGTCGAGAGCGCACCTATTTACAAGGTACATAAGATCATGGACATGCGTTCTCGGGGACGGGGTCACCAATACTTAGTGGATTGGGAGGGTTACGGTCCTGAGGAGAGGAGTTGGGTTCCGTCTCGGGACGTGCTGGACCGTTCACTCATTGATGATTTCCTCCGTTGCCGCCAGGATTCCTCCTCGAGTGCGCCAGGAGGCGCTCGGTGAGTGGGGGGTACTGTCATGTTTTGTCATTTATTATCTTGTCTTGTCCCTGTGCTTCCCATTCTATTAGTTTCCCTCTGCTGGTCTTATTAGGTTCTTTCCCTTTTTCTATCCCTCTCTCTCCCCTCCCTCTCTCACTCTCTCGCTCTCTCTTCTCTCTATCGTTCCGTTCCTGCTCCCAGCTGTTCCTATTCCCCTAATCAATCATTTAGTCTTCCCACACCTGTTCCCGATCCTTTCCCCTGATTAGAGTCCCTATTTCTTCCTTTGTGTTCCGTTCCTGTCCTGTCGGTTCCTTGTTTAGAATTCACCGTGCTGTGATTGTGTATCGCCCTGTCGTGTCGTGTTTTCCTCAGATGCTGCGTGGTGAGCAGGTGTCTGAGTCTGTCTGGTTCAAGTGCCTTCCCGAGGCAACCTGCTGTTCACCTGCTGTTCAAGATCGAGTCTCCAGTTTGTCCTCGTCATTTCGAGTGAAAGTTGTGTTTTTTTGATTGTATTTACTTTACTGGATTAAAGACTCTGTTTTCGCCAAGTCGCTTTTGGGTCCTCTTTCACCTGCATGACAGGTTTTCTTTCTTTCTCTCCATCTTTGTCTCTTTCTCTACCTCCCAATCTTCTTCTTCTTCAACTTCTTTCATTCGTCTCTTTCTCTCTGAACTCCACACACAGCCTTAGTTCCCTGTAGGTCTTCTGTAAGTAACAATAATATCACACTACCTCCCGCAGGTTGACCTTCATCACTGGCCTATTAGATTCACAGGTTTCCTTCCAGCCTTCCTCCCAATCTCCCCACCTCCGTTTCTGCCTTCCTCCATGGCATCACAGTGCATCCGGGGGACTGATAAATGTTTGATTGTTTGATTGAAATATCCCCTAGTGGTTCATAGACTCTACCTGGGGAGCTGGACCAGCTAATGAGCCCTCCACTGCTGATATCAGTAGGATCACAATCCTCCCTTCCTGAGACAGAATGGAGATGGTTTTACGCATATACAAAATAGCCTAATAACATGAGCTGGGGAAAAAGAAGGTCCAATATGCAGAGAAAAATGTCCACTTACACCCAGGAGGTAGTCTTGTGTTGCTCTTCTTCTACTTCTTCTTGAGGGCACACAGAACACACTGGATTATTGGTACGATAGTGGATTTCTGTCACATTGCTTCAGGACTGTAGTGTTCTGGTACAGAGCATTTACCTTTCACACTCAAACTATTAGACAGCATAGGTTTTACAGACTTTTTTTTGCTGAAGCCACTGAAGCGCTCTTAGTTGCATCCTTGAGCGATCCAGGTCACTCACGCAGTGTGAAGACAGTCCAGTGACGATGGTTCCTGTACATCTTTCTTTTTTTCTCATCCCTTTAATAGAGAGAATGTAGAGAAGGATACAGTAAGTAAGAGCTTAACATAATTTCTACCCCCAGGGCTCTAACCACTGCTGCCATGGGAGCATAGGTCTACGTGGTCCAGAGTCTAGAGCAGGACTGGGCAATTATTTTCCATGGAGGGTCACATTAGAATATATTTTTGTCATCGCGGGCCAGAATCATATTACAGGATTATACATAAAATGTTTGACTGTTGACAGATATCTACTGTAAATTACATCCAGATATGCTTCTTATTTTGCTTTTTTAACATGCACAGAAATAAACCACATTCATCTTCTCCTTTTCTGAGGTATTTTCATTATTAAACATGCAATGAACTATACGGAGGTAAAAAATTACACTGCATTCAGCACCACGGACAAAACTCTTGTTAACGGGTATGCATAAAAACACAATGAGCGAGAGCTCAACATTACATTTAAACTACTCAATCAGTGTGAGGAGTGAAGTCTCTGATGGGCATTGACAAGAGCAGTGAAGTCAGGTATAGTTTCTGGCGTCGCTATGCACAGGATTGCTGAGAGGTGAGAGTCAGTAAGAGATGATCTGTGCCTTGACGTGTTAAATGTCATCACTGAAAATGTCTGTTCACATACATAGGTTGACCCAAACAGTACAAATATCTTCTGAGAATGACTCCTAATCTTTGGAAAATGTTGTTCCTCGAGAGATGCATAGAACCTCGTCAGTGACATTGTTTTGAATAGTTCTCCAATCACTGCATCAGACTGAAGATATATAACCTCAAGTTGCAGGTCAGTGGGAGAGTTATCCACATTGAAGGTGAAAGGAGAGGAAACTAACAGCATGTCTTTTTCCAACACTTTGAAATCTTCAAAACAATGAGAAAACTCACCCGTTCAAAGCACGCAGCAGCAATGTATACTTCTCCCGCTGGTCATCTGATAGGGAACAGACTAGTAGTGTCGGAAGGTGGGTTAGATTGTTGGCTTCTACTTGGTGGGTCAGGAGGAGTGATTTTCCCTTGAAGGCTTTGACAAGGCTGTACATTTGATGTGCAAAAAGGCCCTTCCCTTGTAGTTTGGAATTCAGTTCATTCATGAGGGCCATGATGTCCACTGGGAAGGAAAAATCAGCCAACTATTCTTTTATCTTGCATTTGAGGGAAATGCACATATTTTCCTTTCATTTGCAAAAACTCTGCAATCTCCGACTTCAGGTCCCGCACCCTTTTAAGCACCTTCCCCAAACTCAGCCATCTCACGTTTGTGTGGTAGGGGAGATCTGCATGACCCAACTCTGTCTCTTCCAACAGTGAGACAAACTCCCTGTGGGTTAAAGATTTTGCTCTTATCAAATTTACAACTTTAGTGACTGTATCCACAACATGGTTCATTTTCAGAGCACCTCCTGATGAATGATGCAATGCAGGAAAATAATTTCAGCCACTTGATCTTGTATCCTTTTCAAAAGGCCAATGGTTTTTCCTGTCAAGTTTGGTTACCCATCAGTGGTCACACTGGATAACTTTTCAAAACTCAGTCCCAGCTTTGCCACACACTTATTAACCTCCTCCAACAAATCTTTCCCTGTGATTGTGCTCTTCATTGACTGCACTCTGTAATTTCAAAGTCTGGGGTTATGCCTCGTAAGAATATCAACAACTGTGCCGCGTCACCTGCATCACTGCTCTCATCCAGGGCCAAGGAGAAATAGGTGAAATCCTTTACCTTGTCTTTCAACGGTTGTTCCATGTTCTCTGCGATGTCCTCAACATGCCGTGTCACTGTTCGTCTTGACAGGGAAACATTTTCAAACAGCTCTTTCTTGTCGGGGCAAAGTATTGCTGCAGATCAATTAAACATTCTTTAATGAATCACCCTCAGCGAATGGCTTGCAATGTTTAGCAATTTTGTGGGACAGTACATAGCTAGCTCTCGCAATTCTGTTGTTTGCTGAATGCAGTTTTATGAAAACTCCTTTCTGCCTTTGCAACTGAGAAAGCAACTCTTTTGATGCACTTGCCCTATGCTCAGAAGACATATTGTTATATTTCTATGCATGCTTCATCTGGAAGTGTCGGGACAAGTTTTACTCTTTCAAGACAGCGATGCTCTCTTTGCACACTAAGCACACAGCATTCCCTGATTCCCTGTCCACTCTTGCTGGAACATCCTACATTCATTGTCTACTTTCCTTTTCTTTGAAAAACTATTTTTTTGCGCAATTTCTAGCCAGATACTATTTGTAACTTTGATATGTGTGTCAGCCTGTCAGTCACTGTCTGTCCTCGTGCGGTTGTTATTTATACGTGCCTTCAAAATAAATGTCCCACAAGCCGTTGGAGTTAAATCATTACATAAAGGCAAGTATTCATTTGAACAACAAATGTATTTTTCAAAACTTTACCATCGCAAACTCTTTATGTGATCTGAGCATGATTCCGCGGGCCGTATTGAATCAGGTAGCGGGCCGCATACGGCCCCTGGGCCGGCCTTTACCCAGGTCTGTAGTAGATCATATAAATAAAATATGTTTTTTAATTTGTAACATTGTGTGTTGATTTCAGAGGTGGCACCACAGGTCCCAGAATGGTGGGGTGGAAATTGTTTTCCTGGGGCCCAGGGAGGCTAACCTAACCAGGGAAAACTATGGGTATGACAATAATAAATCAGCTGTAAAAAAAAGTTTTATATGGGCTATGATGGGACTGTATTGAATCAGGTCGCGGGCCGCATACGACCCACGGGCCGGCCTTTGCCCAAGCCTGGTCTAGAGCATTGCCACTCAAGCAGACTCAAATCAAATCAAATTTATTTATATAGCCCTTCGTACATCAGCTGATATCTCAAAGTGCTGTACAGAATCCCAGCCTAAAATCCCAAACAGCAAGCAATGCAGGTGTAGAAGCACGGTGGCTAGGAAAAACTCCCTAGAAAGGCCAAAACCTAGGAAGAAACCTAGAGAGGAACCAGGCTATGTGGGGTGGCCAGTCTTCTTCTGGCTGTGCCGGGTGGAGATTATAATATAATAATAATATAACAGAACATGGCCAAGATGTTCAAATGTTCATAAATGACCAGCATGGTACAATAATAATAAGGCAGAACAGTTGAACGGCCAGGTGGACTGGGGACAGCAAGGAGTCATCATGTCAGGTAGTCCTGAGGCATGGTCCTAGGGCTCAGGTCCTCCGAGAGAGAGAAAGAAAGAGAAAAAGAGAGAATTAGTGAGAGCACACTTAAATTCACACAGGACACAGAATAGGACAGGAGAAGTACTCCAGATATAACAAACTGACCCTAGCCCCCCGACACATAAACTACTGCAGCACAAATACTGGAGGCTGAGACAGGACTCTGACACTTTTCTGGGCTCCGTTATTTACTTAACAAATTAGGAATATTCCAAATGTGCACTTTTAAGTTATAACAATTTTAATCAAAATACAGCTGAAGGCAGAAGTCAAAGATCAAACACCAAACATACAACTGATGTCTCTCCTGAGTTCTGCAAAATAGAAAAAGTCCAAATTGCTTTTAATATGCTTGCAGTCAACCCCTAGTGATGTAACTGCCTAAGTCGACATCTTCTATTCATGAGACCAAGCCCATGCATACAGTTGAAGGCGGAAGTTTACCTTAGACAAATACATTTAAACTCAGTTTTTCACAATTCCTGACATTTAAACCTAGTACAAATTCCCTTATTATTATCCCTTATTATTGTAAGAATGTGAAATGTCAGAATAATAGTAGGGAGAATGATTTATTTCAGTTTTTATTTACTTCATCACATTCCCAGTGGGTCAGAAGTACACATACACACAATTATTATTTTGGTAGCATTGCCTTTAAATTGTTTAACTTCGTTCAAATGGTTCGTGTAGCCTTCCATAACCTTCTCATAGATTTGCCAAATGGAGGGCGAGGGAGAGCTGTGTACGCCTCTCTGTGTGAGGAGTAATGGTAGTCTAGAGTTTTTTCCCCCTCTGTTTGCACATGTAACATGCTGGGAGAAATGAGGTAAAACATATTTAAGTTTCCCTGCATTGAATTCCCCGGCCACTAGGAGCGCTACCTCTGTTTGAGCATTTTCTTGTTATCCTATTGCCTTATATAGCTCATTGAGTGTGGTCTTAGTGCCAGCATCTGTTAGTGGTGGTATATAGACAGCTACGAAAAATAGTGTGGTCTACAGCTTATCATGAGGCGGCAGCGTAGCCTAGTGGTTAGAGCGTTGGACTAGTAACCGGAAGGTTGGGAGTTCAAACCCCCGAGCTGACAAGGTACAAATCTGTCGTTCTGCCCCTGAACAGGCAGTTAACCCACTGTTCCCAGGCTGTCATTGAAAATAAGAATGTGTTCTTAACTGACTTGCCTGGTTAAATAAAGGTAAAATAAATAAATAAATAAAAATGAGATACTCTACCTTAGGTGAGCAAAACCTCAAGACTTCCTTAATATTAGATTTCGTGCACCAGCTGTTATTGACAAATAGACAGACTGTCTTACCGGAGGCAGCTGTTCTATGTTTCCGATTCACAGAAAATCCAGCCAGCTCTATGTTATCCATGCCGTCATTCAGCCACGACTCAGTGAAACATAAGATATTACAGTTGTTAATATCCTGTTTGTAGGATGGTCTTGATCAGAGCTCATCCAGTTTATTATCCAATGACTGCACGTTGGCTTATAGGACTGATGGTAGAGGCGGATTACCCACTCGCCGTCAAATTCTTACAAGGCACCCCAACCTACGTCCCCAATATCTCTGTCTTTTCTTCATGCGAATGACAGGGATTTGAGCCTTGTCTGGTGTCTGAAGTAAATGATTTTGCTTCAGACTCGTTAAAGAAAAGATGGTGGTTGTTGAATGTCTTGAGAACCTATGTACCTATTAGACCACTCCAGTCTACGTCTCTGCGGGTAACCTTGTCTGCACACTCTCTACTGTTTTCTGTACATTTTACTCTTCACTTCACTACTTTTAAATGCAATGTCATATCAGACTGCCTAATAGGCCCGATGTTTAAACAGAAGATTAAATCTACATGATGTAGATGGTTGTATTTACTGTACACCCAGGGACAGATGATTACAGAGCAAGGCTGAAGTAAAGAGAAAGTTGCCTCATGATTTTTTTATGTCGCTTTATAAAAGATTTAGCCCACCGCCACTTTAAAAGTGTGCTGCTCCAGGCTTTAGTGTTTGTGCGCTAAAATAGTCTTAGAGTACAGCCTTCTCTGTCCTCTGGGTACTGAGCAGGTCAATGTGTGTCTGTACAGCCTTCTACAGAGGAATAACAAGTCAGTATGTGTCTGTGTAGTTTTACTACAGAGAAAGACCATGATTTCAATGTACAGTTAATAGAGGTGCAATGTGTTCTAGTTCATTCTGTGGTATAGACCTACAAGTACTACTGTCAGTGGCTCTGTTATTTAGTAGTATTCCATTTCTCTCCACTTTCAGAAGAAACAATTGTCACATACACCAGATAGTTGTTGTTTTAAAGGGTCAGCCATAGTATTACTGCTAGAGAGAGGTAGAGAGAGAGAGAAGGAGAGCAAGAAAGAGTTGAGCGGGAGAGAAAAAGAGAAGCCACCAGACTGTTTAATGTAACCATTTGAGACATTTAGAAGGTGTTTGATATTGTCATGGCAATGTATTTCATCCTCCAACCAACTAATGTTTCTGACAGCAGCATCTGTCCTCCACGTGGAGGATGAGAGTTGAAATTGACTGCAGTCTTCTCTTCATCGATTTAAGCAGAGTAATTAAAACAAGATTGAGCTCTTACACACACACATACACACGCATACATACACATAGACACGCACACACTCCCTCGCTTTTAAAGGTTTTATTTTGCACGGGAAGGTCAGAGAGAGAGGATGCCTTGGATGTGTTCCCAATGATTACTCATGACCTGTCCCTCTTCCAGAGAGCAGAAAGTGAAAATGGTCTAACCTATTCATCACCGTGTGTGTGTGTGTGTGTGTGTGTGTGTGTGTGTGTGTGTGTGTGTGTGTGTGTGTGTGTGTGTGTGTGTGTGTGTGTGTGTGTGTGTGTGTGTGTGTGTGTGTGTGTGTGTGTGTGTGTGTGTGTGTGTGTGTGTGTGTGTGTGTGTGTGTGAGAAACCAGACAATTTTAGGCAGTGCTCCAGCAGCAGTGGTGGAAAAGGTACCCAATTGTCATACTTGAGTACTTTTAGCAAACGAGACGGCACAGTTTTCTTTTTTAAATGTATTATTATTTATGGAACTCCATGGTGAATACTCCAACACTCAGACATCATTTACAAGAGAAGCATTTGTGTTTAGTGAGTTCGCCAGATCAGAGGTAGTAGGCATGACCAGGGATGTTCTCTTGATACGCGCATGAATTCGCCAAATTTCCTGTCCAAGCATTCAAAATGTAATGAGTACTTTTGGGTGTCTGGGAAAATGTATGGAGTAAAAAGTACAATATTTTAATTAGGAATGTAGTGGTGTAAAAGGAAAAGCTGTCAAAAATATAAATAGTAAAGTACAGATACCCCCCAAAAACTACTTAAGTAGTACTTTAAAGTATTTTTACACCACTGCCCAGAAATATACACTTTAAGGCCTCATTGTTATGCAGGTGAATGAGGACCCAAAAGCGACTTGGCGAAAACAGAGTCTTTATTCCAGTAAAGGAAATAGGCAATACTCCTAGACAAATCAGAGCAGAAAACAAAACATAAAGAACTAATTCCACTCGTAGTGACGAGGACAGACTGGAGACTCGACCATAAACTGTAGGTTGCCTCGGGAAGGCACCGACCGTAGCAGACTCAGACACCTGCTCACACGCAGCATCTGCGGGAAACAAGACACGACAGGACGAGACAAAGACACAGCACGGCGAACAATATACAAGGATCCGACAGGACAGAAACGGAAAACAAGGGGAGAAATAGGGACTCTAATCAGAGGACAAGATAGGGAACAGGTGTGGAAAGACTAAATGAGTGAGTAGGAGAATGAGGAACAGCTGGGAGCAGGAACGGAACGATAGAGAGAGGAGAGAGAGGGAGGGAGAGAGAGAGGGATAGAAAAAGGGAACGAACCTAATAAGACCAGCAGGGGGAAACGAACAGAAGGGAAAGCATAATGACAAGACAATATAAGACAAAACATGACACTCATGATGATCTCTAATGATGTTGGAGGAGAAGAGACAAGCGACCCCAACGGAATAGGCCTTGATGCTTAATAAAGCTAGCCAAAGCAATTTGGGGGTGTCTCCTAAGCCTCTGGGTGCCCAGAGATCTTTATCTGCCAACTCATTGACGTTGAGTAGTATGTAGGTTTGTCGGCACTACTTAAGGTTTCTATGAGAATAAGGTGCTTGCCTGTGGAAATATTATAGATTCTCAACTTTCCAAAAGAGTACAAATTATGCCCAAATCCATCATGCAGTTATTTTTTGGAAAGATCAGCATCATTGATCCATCTGTCTGCCAACAATACATTCTATCTGGATATGGTTGCCAATGTTGTCTGAGATGGTGGTTGCATTGTAGCCATAGAAAAGCCTGTTCCTCCAAACCAAATACATGGTCATGTAATGTAGAGATAGTCATGAGAAACTAGCAAATGAAGTCCATACTCTAAAAAAAAGTATAGATGATCTCAGACTGTTCTCAGTTGTGAATGACTAGAGAATAATAAGAATGATAGAGAGAAAGATACTTTCCCTTATCACTTTAGGCAGTTTGGAGTAGCTAGCACATCACTCTTTGTCTACTCCTAACAGAAAGCAGATGTTGAAAGTCTTTTCTGCTCAAAACATCTCCAGGTGAAAGGGGAGCTTGCAGCCTCAACGAGAACCCACCATTCCTTATAATCCAGGACCATGTTCATTAAGGACACTTGTGCAAAATGTTACACTCAGTTCAATACCGTTTTGTTCCTAGTGAAAACAACCAAGTGTAGGTTTCAGGATTTACAAACTCTTCATGCTTTTGAGGAACCCGACACACCATAGATCAGAGGCTGAGTTTTTCCAACGAGTTTGACATAGACAAAACCCCAATTTTGTATCTTTCTACCTCATTATTATACTTAAGCTATGCCTATCTCCCTTTTCCCTCTGCCTCGTCCATATCTTTACCATTTGTGACTGACCAGCTCGATTCGATCTTATGTAGCAAAATTATTATTATATGTATTTTTTTTTACATTGGTTTAAACTGAAGACCCAGAGCCAGAAAATTATATATCATACACTGCAGAGTAATTCTGCATTGGAAGTTGTAACCCCACTTTTGAGAAAATGGCCCTAGAATGCTTTGATGCACCTACTGGAGAGCACTTCTTTGTCTACACCCATTCAGCATCGTTCATAAGCCAGCCCCACCCATCTCTTTAAGGATTCACATGTGAGGCCATGTGCTAAACAGAGTGAGTATGGTAGTGTACTTAACAACCAAAGGTTTCTAGATTAATGGCTGGTTTATACTACGTCTATCAACATGTCTGTAGACAGTTGTCGCAGTGACATCATGAACATTCTATTGTCGTCCGATATTACACTTGTTGTCGTTATGAAAAAGTATAAACACAAAAATGTCAGGCTGCGTTATGGTCAAAAATAGCATAACTGGTATTTTTTTTAAACTCATCCGTTTAAAAATTAATTGAGTATGTGTCAATTTAATAAACAATGTTTTGGCTGGTTTCTAGCTTGTTAGCTAGCTAGGTAGTTCAAATAATGACCATATCATATAGCTGAAACCTCATTTGTATTAATTATTACAGGAAAATAAACTCACAACATGTTAATGGCGAACTAATTACAGAAAATAGCTTACAGTTGTGAGTGTGGCGAAATAAAAGTAGGGCATTGGCCTAACGTTATTAGGCTGGATACATGACATTTTTAACAATGCTTTTTCTGACAAAAAAAATAGTTAATTGCATCCGGCGTGCAACCCAGTTTCATAATATGTACCCGCTGCTTGCCATAGTTTTGAAGTAATCACAAAAAAAACAAGCCTTATTTTAGGGCATTTTTCACTCTGCCAGCACTTATTAGTTCTACTGAGCACTGTGGCACCAACTTGCCTTCCGAACGTTCTATTTCCCAGCCTATTGTTCTACATCACAATGTCTGCTTTGCTATTGTTGGTAATGAGACCTGCCCACTTTGTTGGAAGTTCAAATGTAAACAGTATCAAAATAATTATTCAGGGAACTTCATGGAGTTTGTCCCATTGTTTCCTATAGGGAAATATAGGTATGTCTGTCTATTGTGCCCGATATCTCACAATGTGTATATTTAGATTTTTTCAAGTCGGACACCATTTTAATCAGGATGATCTCCTCTTTCTAATTACATAAGGTTGGGCAGCGGCCTCTTTAGTCATCAACCACTAGACCAGAAATCGCTAGGCCATTTTTTCCCCTACTTTCTCGTTATGCCGACATAAGCACACTTGGGACCACCGAGGTGCGGATGTTTACTTTCACCTGCTTGTCAAACATCTCATTCCAAAATCATGGGCATTAATATGGAGTTGGCCCCCCCTTTGCTGCTATAACAGCCTCCACTTTTCTGGGAAGGCTTTAAACTAGATGTTGTAACATTGCTGCGTGGACTTCCATTCAGCCACAAGAACATTTGTGAGGTCGGGCACTGATGTTGGGTGATTAGGCCTGGCTCGCAGTCGGCGTTCCAGTTCATCCCAATGGTGTTTAATGGGGTTGAGGTTAGGGCTCTGTGCAGGCCAGTCAAGTTCTTCCACACCAATCTCGACAAACCATTTATGTATGGACATTGCTTTTTGGACGGTGTCATTGCCCTGCTGTAACTGGAAAGGGCCTTCCCCAAACTGTTGCCACAAAGTTGGAATCGCAGAATGTGCTGTAGCGTTGATTTCCCTTCACTGGAACTAGGGCCTAGCCCAAACCACGAAAAACAGCCCATGGAAAACAACCCAAACAGACCATTATTCCTCCTCTACCAAATGTTACAGTTGGCACTATGCAGTCGGGCAGGTAGCGTTCTCCCGGCTTCCGCCAAACTGACTTGTTGGAAAGATGGCATCCTATGATGGTGCCATGTTGAAAGTCACTGAGCTCTTCAGTAAGGCCATTAAACTTCCAAAGTTTGTCTATGGAGATTGCATGGCTGTGTGCTCAATTGTATACACCTCTCAGCAACGAGTATGGCTGAAAAATTTGAATCCACTAATTAGTCCACCTACTTTTGGCTATGTAGTGTAGTTTAATTTGAAACTCATTATGCATGCACACTGAAATATGAACACTGCTGATGCCCATTTGCCTCAAACTAAGCATTCAAGCACTTCAGCTATTTAATTTCACTTTACATTTCCTCAAATAAACCCCTTCCAAAGGTTTAAGATCAGGCTAAACCATGAAGTTGTGAATTCATTGTATATTATTTACTCTCCCATGTGGGAGCCTTTCAATAAATACATTCTGAACACTGGTATGACTCCAGACCATGTTGTCTGCCCGTCTGCTATCCCATCCAATCTATCATGTTTTGTGGTGGAAACCTATGGACTTGTGTTCCTCAGGGACCTAATCTTGGACCTCATCCAAATGTCTCAGTTCCCTCCCTCTCCCTCTCCCTGCCTCCCTCTGTCACTCCCATACATAAATGTGATGTAATTGTGTAAACTCCCTTTCCCACAGTCTGGGACTCAGTGAGGCAGTGCATTCTCACAGTGTGTTTGTGTGTACACATTCTCACAGTGTAGTTGTCTCAGAGAGTGGGCTAAGTTAACCTCAACCCCATGTCCCAAAAACAGTCCCTCTGGGTCTGGTGAGGGCATGTCAGATCACTCCTATTTCCCCAGACTGCCTTGTAAATAAAACATATTTATGCCTTTTAAAGACTTCTGTTTGTGGCCCTTTTCCCTCCATTCGTGATAAGTTTAGGCTTTTTTATGTTTTGTTTTCCCAGGCTGGGAGAGAAGGTTTGATCACTCTGATGTCCCCGGCCTGCCTTGTGAATGAAAATCAAACTATTTTGGCCTTTTGAGCTGTTGCAGTGCAGAAACATGCAGCGGTTTTGTGTTTTGTGTTTTTTATGTTTTGTTTTTCCAGGCTGGGAGGGGAGGGATTGATCGGGAAGTGATCTTTCTTTCTCACAGTTGGCTCAAAGTGTTGATGTTAGGTTCCCTGCTTCCCTTTAGCTGCTCGGCTCGTAAGATTACATCTAATTTCTCTGAGTGCTCTTTGTGTCAAAGCCGAGCGTGATTTCTCATTCTCCGTCTCTCATCTTGTGACTTTCTCAAGGCTGGCGGTGGAATTCTCTTAAATGCAACTCCTCGCTTTTTTGAATTTTCACGAGATTGTAGCCTCACGGCTGTGAATAATGTTCAGAGTCTGACCCCTTTTCCCATTCCTCTACCTCCTCTTAGGTTCAGCTTGTTTCCTCTCCAGACTCAGTAAGACTCAGTAAGTGAAGCAGGATGTACAGTATGTCCTTAAGGATATCTTTCAACTCCTTGTCCATGAAGGATTGAGCTTAGGCCCTAATCCCACTATGAGATGTGAAGGAAAGTCTGAGGAGCGGGGTGGCAAAAGAGAATGTTCAATTCATATTTCATCCTTGTCTCTTACCTTTTGTTGTGGATGGCAAAGCAAAATTAATGATCAGCAGCTCAAATTGACCATAAATATCACAGTAGCCACTACTAGCCAGTAACCACAAACTATTCAACAATGACAGAAACAATTATTCTAAAACATTAGATTATTGAATAATGCAACCAAACCATATTACACTCTTGAATAATGCAACATTTCACAAGACTGTACAGAATGTGCAGACAATTAAAGTGTTTATTTTCTCATCTGTAGGCTACAGTCATTACATTTTAGCTTCAAGACAAAAGCACACAGTTGTTAAAATGTCGTTATCAAGTAACGTTAGTCTATCAAAAATGAACAGTTAACCTTCTCACACAAGTATTAAAGTACATTAGGCCTACCTTACAACATTTACAACAAACCAGGCTTATTTATGATTAATATAATGCAAATCATTACATGTGGAAAAAGCTAATTGTAACTGAAAACATGGGCATAAGGGAATTAACCATGATGAGCTATTTTATATGGAAGCCTATACCCTCCACCAACATTTTTTTAATAAAATGAAATCCATCATGATTTGTGAACATACACAATTATTCTGTGCTTCAGTCTGATCACCTGTAGCCTACTGATAACAACCACAGCTGCAGGTAGCCTAGAGAGCCTATGTGCTCTAATCCTGTCTGTAATATCATGTTTTTACAGCCTAAGCTATGTATTTAAAATAGGCCCATTTTATTTTTCTTCTGAGAAAGTGTGAACGTGATCAAATTTGGTTTATATTCACACTTCGGGTGTCTAGGCTATCTAGGCCTGTTTACTCCAAAATGATTGACTGGAATTAATCAATCAACAATAATGAATACATACTGTAGGAGTATCTTTCTAATTATAGATGCAAAGGCCTACATGATGTGACCCTGCATACAGCGAGTTCAGGACTGTTAGTTTTTGTCCCTTCACAGTTTATTCTTTGTCTGTGTAAAGGGTTTTAATGTTTTCATCCTCCCTAGGGCCAGGATTTTTACCAGGATTTAAAAATGTCAAAAATGTCATATGACCTGACTACAAAAAATGATCTGGTCCCATCATAAAACATTTTTTTTACAGCTAATTTATTACTATGTCATACGCTACAACTGGGGTCTGGAGTTGGTTAGGTTAGACGGTTAATAACGGTTCAGGAAAAACTAAGCCTCAGAAAAACACCCCCCCCCCACCCACCACTTTGGGACTACACAAATATATCCTATTTGTATGTGTAATGACGTTCGTCTGTTGAAGAAAGAGAGTCGGACCGAAATGCAGCGTGTTGGTTACTCATGACTTTAATGAAATGAATCGCGGTACATGAAATAACTGAATACTAAATACAAAAAGAACGGAACGTGAAAACTAATTACAGCCTATCTGGTGACTACAACACAGAGACAGGAACAAACACCCACGAAATACAAAGCGAACTCAGGCTACCTAAATACGGTTCCCAATCCGAGACAACGAGAATCACCTGACTCCAATTGAGAACCGCCTCAGGCAGCCAAGCCTAACTAGACACACCCCTAATCATACACAATCCCAATGCTAATAAAACCCCTATACGAACCCAACACATAAACCCATGTCACACCCTGGCCTGACCAAAATATATAACGAAAACGCAAAACATATTAACCAAGGCGTGACAGTATGATCTACATTTTACATGTTTTTGGTGGTGGGGGGATGTAAACAGAATGTAACAGGCTGTTAATGAAATGTCAGGTAGAAACTCAATAAAACAAGCCTCAAATATTAGGAAAATGTCTATACATTTCACCTATTTTCAAAAACATTGCTCTGCTATAGGCTCTATGCATTACACCACTTCAAACGTTCTAATTTACTTCCTACCGGGTTGATGACTTCCGGAAACTGTCGTCGATGCATTTCTGACTGAAGTAGTTCGCAATGACTACGTTTAAATTCCAGCCCCGTGAAGGGTTGATGACTTCCGGAAACTGTCGTCGATGCATTTCTGACTGAAGTAGTTCGCAATGACTACATTTAAATTCCAGCCCCGTGAAGGAGGTGCTAATGAACATTGTTCAGTGCCTCTGTTCAGTTTCTTCCAAATGTAATGGTATTGTGAGCTTCCATAGTTTCCTGGTCGAAAACGGTGAGCTCAGAAAAAGGTGAGCTCAGAAAAAGGTGGTTGGTGGCAGTACGTCGTGACAACTTTACTGTCACCAAACACACAAAGGTGTGTAGTACACATTGTTGAGGGAAAAATTGGGGGGTGACAATACCTAAAAAGAGGTGTTGTTCCTACAGTCTTCACGTGGAACTGGCACATTCAAAAGAGACCTGGTGTTTGGGAAAGAAGACCGAAACCTCCTGCCCCGACTGAGGAGGATGAAGAACAAGGTGCGCCGCCTATGGACAGTGCCGTCTCTGATCCGGTCCACTCCAGACACTTGATTACTGTGCAGTCCTTGAAACTGCAGCCCTGGACATGGCCCTAATGGCACGTAAGAGAAATTGAGGAGCTTCGAGCCAAGCTGGAGAAACTGACCGCCCAACACGGCTTTGGTCTACAGCGATTTACTGGTTCTGACGAGGATATACATTTTTACACAAGGTACAGTAATGATTTATTATTATCCAGCATTACTATTGTTTATTATTTACTATTAATTTTATTATCCCAAAGTCCATCTTACCTTTAAGAACATGTTCATGATTATTAAAAACTAGGGTAGCATATCTTAGCATAAGTAGGCACATTGAATGTATATTGTATTTACATTAGTTTTCAGTTAACCCCCAAAAATTCTACCAGGTCGTTGCTGCAAATAAGATTTGGATATTTAAAATCCAGGTTAAATAACGGAACAAAGTCACTGCTGTGATGATAGCTGCTGTGAATTACAGTATGAATTGCAGTAACAAGAAAAACAGGCTACAATAGCATCTAGGTCATGTCTAGTGCTACTTGATGCTTAGAGAAGTTGGGCAATAATAGTAATGAGCTTTTATAGTATTCAGATAACTCCGGGTCTGTCTTTAGATTTGCAAGCTACACCCGGTGTTACTCAAAGAAAACCGGTAAGGGACAATGTCATTAAATTCTTAAGAGAATATTAATTATCAAACATTTACTTTTTGTTATGGACCGAATATAAGGACTATATTGTACTAAATTGGTTTTCTTTACGTCCAGACACTGCCATCAATCAACGAGTTCTTCTTGTTTATGACTCATCTGTCGCTGGGTCTGAAGCAGAAGGATTTGACCCATCGGTTCAGCATCCACCAATCGAGATTATCATCTCTTGGACCAACTTCCTCTACTGTCTGCTTGGATCAGCACGGATATGGATCCCCAAGGAAACCATCAAAACCCACCTGCCACCTGAGTTCAAGGACTATCCAGACACCCAGGTAGTGATGGACTGCACTGAACTCCGCTGCCAGACACCATCTTCACTACTACTGCAGAGTGAGATGTTTTCTCCCTTACAAGTCACACTGTACCTTTAAGGGCATGTTGGGAACGTCACCACATGGAGCTGTCACTCTTGTGTCATGGTTGTATGCTGGATCTGTGAGTGACAAGGAGATCTTCAAGCAGTCGGGAATGATTTTCTTCCCCAATCCAATCCATTGCCAGGCTGAGAGTGCATGTTGAAAGAATGATCCCCAGAGTAAAGGAGCACAAGCTGTTTGACAGAGTCATCCCCTGACCATCTCAGGCAGCATCAACCAATTATTTGCAGTGGCGTGCCTGTTGGTCAACTATCAAAACGGACCTTTGGTCAGAGCATGGGCCAAGCCAGTGTAAATGTACATGTGATGATTTGCTAGTAGCAAAATAATAATTTGTTTATCTACAACATGTATAGTCACGTGTAGTGAATATCAGTTTGTGTGGAGCTTGTAGTATTGGCTTTAATTAGGCAATGAGTTTAGGGGAAAGAAATCAAGTAAACACAGAATAACCAGAATGCAAGATTGAATACAGTGTTAGAGATGTGTAATTGATTAACTGAACTGTTGAACATTTGCTGAAATACATTTTTTAAACAAATCTATTCTACTGTAGTTTTCTTCACAACAACATCAATACTTATTTTTCATGAAACCAATAAACTTGGCACCCATGCAGGCGATCAATTCACGTGCGAGAGACACTGATGCAAGTAATGGTAAAAATAAAAGTGGTCAACGTTCTCTCTTGCCGTTTTTGAAACCTGTAGATCTTTATATATCCTTTCAACTAGGATGTCCTCCTGTGCACAGCTGACAAAGTCACACCAGCTACAACCTGTGAGAAGGATTTGACCTTGCACCTGCCAGTAGTAAGCATGAGATCTCTTCAACTTTAGCTCTCCATTCTGTATATTCAGGTAAGGGCAGTCAACATAACTTGGTACATTTGGGCACTTGACCTCTAAGTCCAAAGTGTGGTCTCACACTGGGATCAAATATGATTCCATCTGGAGAGGATCCTAACCACTGAGCATCTGGGTGCACTACTAAGCCACACGGAAAGAAGCTAACATACTGTACTTCAGTGTGCAGTACTCCTGTACAGCCACTGGCTCCATGGCTAGCCCCCTCTTCATCGCCATTGTCTGCATACCAGATCCCTGTACAGCCACTGGCTCCATGGCTAGCCCCCTCTTCATCGCCATTGTCTGCATACCAGATCCCTGTACAGCCACTGGCTCCATGGCTAGCCCCCTCTTCATCGCCATTGTCTGCATACCAGATCCCTGTACAGCCACTGGCTCCATGGCTAGCTCCCTCTTCATCGCCATTGTCTGCATACCAGATCCCTGTACAGCCACTGGCTCCATGGCTAGCCCCCTCTTCATCTCCACGGTCTGCATACCAGATCCCTGTACAGCCACTGGCTCCATGGCTAGCCCCCTCTTCATCTCCACGGTCTGCATACCAGATCCCTGTACAGCCACTGGCTCCATGGCTAGCCCCCTCTTCATCTCCACGGTCTGCATACCAGATCCCTGTACAGCCACTGGCTCCATGGCTAGCCCCCTCTTCATCGCCATTGTCTGCATACCAGATCCCTTGAACATCTGCTCATCTAGGCGGTCAGCTGAGGTCTCTCCCAGGACATGGCAAACCTCTCGGAAACGAGAGGATGTTATTCTCATTTTCCTGAGCTGATGCCATTCCGGGCTGCTCTGCTCCCTTGTAGCAACCTCGACTTTGTGTGACATCTCATAGGTTGTCTCTAATGCCTTGAGGTGGAACTGCTCCTGATGGCTAAGGACGTAAGCACACTGGGAAGCCTGAAGCATGTGGCCATCTAATGGAAGTATTGGAGAAGGGGCATCGGCAATCTTCCCAATTTCACATTTGTCATTCCATCGTAATGTTTATGCGTATCAAATGGATACAAAAATCACCAGAAAATGTTTTCTAAAATGTTTCCATTCTAGAAACCTCCAACTTACCTTATTCAATTAGCACGGGAGTTAGCAGGTTTACGGAACTCTATCCCATCAACAGGACCTGGCTTCACACCCTAATTAAAAAGGATTTACTGTTACATAGGCAGAATACTTTTCAGGTGCATTTTTTAATGGATATTGATAGACTCACAAGTGTTCTTGGCTTGTACCAATGCTGTTCTGTGTCTGTGCAGCTGTGAACTGGTGGTGCAGCAGGAATGTTTAGTTGAAAATAGAGCGCTGTCTGGTAAAGAAGGGCCACCAGATGATTGCCCATAGCACTTCCTGCAACACAGGAGCTACCACAATCACTGTTAACTTACACCTTAGCCAAATACATTTACACTTTTCACAATTCCTGACATTTAATCCTAGTAAAAATGCCCTGTCTTATTAAGTCAGTTAGGATCACCGCTTTATTTTAAGAATGTGAAATGTCAGAAATAATAGTAGAGTGATTTATTTCAGCTGTTATTTATTTTATCACATTCCCAGTTGGTCAGAAGTTCACAAACAGTCAATTCGTTTTTGGTAGCATTGCCTTTAAATTGTTTAACTTGGGTCAAACGTTTCGGATAGCCTTCCACAAGCTTCCCACAATAAGTTGGGGGGAATTTTGTCTCATTCCTCCTGACAGAGCTGGTGTAATGGAGTCAGGTTTGTAGGCCTCCTTGCTTGCACATGCTTTTTCTGTTCTGCCCACACATTTTCTATAGGATTGAGGTCAGGGCTTTGTGATGGCCACTCAAATACCTTGACTCTGTTGTCCTTAAGCCATTTTGCCACAACTGTGGGTCATTGTCTATTATGAAGACCCATTTGCAACCAAACTTTAACTTCCTGACTGATGTCTTGAGATGTTGCTTCAATATATCCACATAATTTTCCTCCCTCATGATGCCATCTATTTCTGAAGTGCGCCAGTCCCTCCTGCAGAAAAGCACCCCCACAACATGATGCTGCCACCCCCGTGCTTTATGGTTGCGATGGTATTCTTCGGCCAACAAGCCTCTCCCTTTCTCCTCCAAACATAACGATGGCCATTATGGCCAAACAGTTCTATTTTTGTTTCATCATAGCAGAGGACATTTCTCCAAAAAGTAAGATCTTTGTCCCCATGTGCAATTGCAAACCGTAGTCTGGCTTTTTTATGGTGGTTTTGGAGCAGTGGCTTCTTCCTTGCTGAGCGGATACTTTTGCACCTGTTTTTTCCAGCATCTTCACAAGGTCCTTTGCTGCTGTTCAGGGATTGATTTGCACTTTTCGTACCAAAGTACGTTCATCTTTATGAGACAGAATGTGTCTCCTTCCTGAGCGGTGTGACGGCTGTGTGGTCCCATGGTGTTTATACTTGCATACTATTGTTTGTACAGATGAACATGGTACCTTCAGGCGTTTGTAAATTGCTCTCAAGGATGAACCAGACTTGTGGAGGTCTAGAATGTTTTTTTCTGAGGTCTTGGCTGATTTCTTTAGATTTTCCCATGATGTCAAGCAAAGAGGCACTGAGTTTGAAGGTAGTCCTTGAAATACATCCACAGGTACACCTCCTATTGACGCAAATGCAAAGTCTGTAAGTCTATTTTGATAAGATTTAACGTTGACACTGTCTCCAACACGTTTTGACCATGATGACAGTGTCCCACAGGAGATGTTTAACAAGGTCCCTAGTAGCTATCTATAACCTTTCCATACTCTCATGATGTGCGGTTTTTCACTCTTCCTCGTGGACCTGTGACAGGCAGCCCTCACGGTGTCTCCCCTGTCAATGTATCTTTGTTAGATACTGTGTAGAAGACATGAATAACAAGTATTTTTAGCTAGCAAATATAGTTAGCAAGCATAACTTAACCAAGCTAATGAAAATACACACATTCTCAGGTAGATTCTGTCAATGTTACATTATTTTACGAAGTAACTAGCTAGCTACAGTTAATAGTTAAATTAGCTAGCTAATGATTGTAGCTAGCTAACATTATCTGTCACTGACTTGGTACTCACCTTCATAGTTGTCTATGTAGCTTCCTATATACATATTGAACCCCTTTTCATTCTTGCTAGCTGGAGTCTGAGACTGATTTAACAATTCAATGTACATCATTAATATGAATTTGAGGCAAGTCCTGAAGACACCAAGTAAAAAACTGCGACATAGTGGTCGCAACGTTATATCGTCAATAACAAATTCGTTAAAACGTTCTCTTGAACGTGCCGTCCTTGGTCAGCTCTCCCGCTATCTCTCTCAGAATGACCTTCTTGATCCAAATCAGTCAGGTTTCAAGACTAGTCATTCAACTGAGACTGCTCTTCTCTGTATCACGGAGGCGCTCCGCACCGCTAAAGCTAACTCTCTCTCCTCTGCTCTCATCCTTCTAGACCTATCGGCTGCCTTCGATACTGTGAACCATCAGATCCTCCTCTCCACCCTCTCCGAGTTGGGCATCTCCGGCGTGGCCCACGCTTGGATTGCGTCCTACCTGACAGGTCGCTCCTACCAGGTGGCGTGGCGAGAATCTGTCTCCTCACCATGCGCTCTCACCACTGGTGTCCCCCAGGGCTCTGTTCTAGGCCCTCTCCTATTCTCGCTATACACCAAGTCACTTGGCTCTGTCATAACCTCACATGGTCTCTCCTATCATTGCTATGCAGACGACACACAATTCATCTTCTCCTTTCCCCCTTCTGATGACCAGGTGGCGAATCGCATCTCTGCATGTCTGGCAGACATATCAGTGTGGATGACGGATCACCACCTCAAGCTGAACTTCGGCAAGACGGAGCTGCTCTTCCTCCCGGGGAAGGACTGCCCGTTCCATGATCTCGCCATCACGGTTGACAACTCCATTGTGTCCTCCTCCCAGAGCGCTAAGAACCTTGGCGTGATCCTGGACAACACCCTGTCGTTCTCAACTAACATCAAGGCGGTGGCCCGTTCCTGTAGGTTCATGCTCTACAACATCCGCAGAGTACGACCCTGCCTCACACAGGAAGCGGCGCAGGTCCTAATCCAGGCACTTGTCATCTCCCGTCTGGATTACTGCAACTCGCTGTTGGCTGGGCTCCCTGCCTGTGCCATTAAACCCCTACAACTCATCCAGAACGCCGCAGCCCGTCTAGTGTTCAATCTTCCCAAGTTCTCTCACGTCACCCCGCTCCTCCGCTCTCTCCACTGGCTTCCAGTTGAAGCTCGCATCCGCTACAAGACCATGGTGCTTGCCTACGGAGCTGTGAGGGGAACGGCACCTCAGTACCTCCAGGCTCTGATCAGGCCCTACACCCAAATAAGGGCACTGCGTTCATCCACCTCTGGCCTGCTCGCCTCCCTACCACTGAGGAAGTACAGTTCCCGCTCAGCCCAGTCAAAACTGTTCGCTGCTCTGGCTCCCCAATGGTGGAACAAACTCCCTCACGACGCCAGGACAGCGGAGTCAATCACCACCTTCCGGAGACACCTGAAACCCCACCTCTTTAAGGAATACCTAGGATAGGCTAAAGTAATCCTTCTCACCCCCCCCCCCCTTAAAATATGTAGATGCACTATTGTAAAGTGGCTGTTCCACTGGATGTCATAAGGTGAATGCACCAATTTGTAAGTCGCTCTGGATAAGAGCGTCTGCTAAATGACTTAAATGTAAATGTAAATGTAAACAACTAGACTGACTTCCGTTCTATAGTATGAGCGACTGTAAATTGCCACGCCGGTAGGAAGTGTGTTTGGAACGTTCGATCATGGAATGTGCATAAGGGCTCTTGCAATTTATACTCTACGAGTGTTAGCTCAGCAAGACAATTCTATTCACACTGCCATGATTTAAGGCGGGAAACTGTCAGGGGAGAGTCGTGAGCTACCTCCGGAGGTAGCGGTCGAGACATAGCAAGTACACAAGTTTACATTTGAGTAATATGTGTAGCTGACGGTATTTTTCCCAAAAGTGTAGTAAGTGTGAAGAGGCTCTTAAAGTAAACCAAGAGATTGGATGGAGTGCAACCTGGATTGTTTCTTTCTTTCTCGACCCCACCCTCTTTCTCTCTCACTCTCTTGCCCCCACCCTCTTTCTCTCTCTTTCTGTATATCTCTCTCCCTCAGTATCTCTTTCTGTCTCTCTGAGTGTAACTTCAGACAATTTGGATGGTGGGTGTGTAACCGATGCGAAATGTCTAGCTAGTTAGCGGTGGTGCTCGCTAATAGCGTTTCAATCGATGACGTCACTTGCTCTGAGACCTTGAAGTAGTGGTTCCCCTTGCACTGCAAGGGCCGCGGCTTTTGTGGAGTGATGGGTAACGATGCTTCGTGGGTGTCAGTTATTAATGCGTGCAGAGGGTCCCTGGTTCGCACCCAGGTCGGGGCGAGGGGACGGACTAAAGTTATACTGTTACATTGATGCTGTTGACCCGGATCACTGGTTGCTGCGGAAAAGGAGCAACCACAGCTGTGTCACTCTCACACTGCACTCTAGCAACTGTCATGTCAGACAGTGTAACGACATCACTGGCATGCTGTGCTCTCTCATATGGTGCTTTACTGTCACATTGTCAACCCTTTGTCAGAAGAACACACATTTCTGTTTTCAAGACACTTAGCTAGTCCAAAAACAGAAGGAGGAGGGGACTAGATTAGAATCATAGCCAGTACAAAGAGATGAGGAGAATTGTATAACTCCTGGAACATGTTCTTCTTCCATTCTAAAGAGATAAGGAAAGTTCTTGGACCATTGTACATATGTTTCTTCCATTCTAGTTTCCACTTAATAAAGAAGGAGAGTGCAGGAATCCTCAGGCCTCTGTTAGTTATCCCTGATCCCTGAAGTCAAAGCAGTCTCTTAAGCGCATGTTAAACCACATCTGTTCTCCATTTAAACCAGGGTCTTAACATAACCCATGATTTTAGAACATGTTGGGACTGAGAAGACCGTAAAGGTTCACCAGAAGAAAAATGCCAAGAGAAGTGAAACAGTCCTTACCAAAATCATTTTGTTGTATGGAGACTATAGATGTTTTGAAGCCCTGCAAACCATTTGCATTATTCTCCAATTTCTAATGTTTTGCTTGTCTTGTGGGGGGGCACCAAGATATACATTATGTTACTATTGTTGTTGTTTTCTGGACCGAGCGACCTGTCTCTAGGATGACCTTAATCCTCTCTTCCACTTTTCTCTCCAGTCCATCGGGGGCTCACATGGTGTTTGTTTAGCTGTGCTGACTAACAGTGTGGTAAACATCTGAAAACCTCAAAGACCAGAACAGACGAGGACTGAGGGAGCACTAAAGGGGAAACACACTTTCTGGCTCTGAGAAACCATCTGCCAGTCACTCTCATAATTAAAACCAGTAGAAGACCTTTGTGTTTTCGTTCTTTTACAAACAGGCCTAATTATCTTTAAGTCCTTCTTGGCAGCAAACAGACTGCAACAAACACAGGGATTGTTTAACTGTTAGCAGACTGGACATGCTATGGTCATCCAAGACCTATAGCTATCTCCATCCAGATCTAAAGTAATCCGGCCTGAAATGTCACAGCACACACAAACCTATCATCCTCTTTAAACTGGGATAATAACAGATGACAGACTACTGATCTATCTCAATACTGTAGCTACAAGCTATAAGCTACAGCAATACTGTGCATACAGAACAGTAATGACAGGATACACTTCATTGACCAGTACAGTGGAAGAAATTACAGTCACGAAAACGCCGAAAAATATTCCAAATTAGCTCCATAATATCGACAGAAACATGGCAAACGTTGTTTATAATCAATCTTCAAGGTGGTTTTCAAATATCTCTTCGATAATATATCCACTGGGACAATTGTTTTTTCAGTAGGACCGATTGGAAAAATGGCTAACTCTGTATTTTACAGGAGAATCACTCTGAGAGCCATCAGGTGACCACTTACACAATGTAGCAGCTTACGGGTATTCTTCAACATAAATGCGTGAAACTACGTTACAATGCTGTAGACACCTTGGGGAATACGTAGAAAAAGTAATCTGGTTGATAGCCCATTCACTGCTCAATAGGGACGCATTGGAACGCAGCGCTTTCAAAACATGAGGCACTTCCGGATTGGATTTTTCTCATGCTTTCGGCCGCAATATCAGTTCTGTTATAATCACAGACAATATTTTTACAGTTTTGGAAACTTTATAGTGTTTTCTATCCTAAGCTGTCAATTATATGCATATTCTAGCATCGTGTCCTGACAAAATATCCCATTTACTATGGGAACATTATTTTTCCAAAAATGAAAATACTGCCCCCTAGTCACAAAAGGCTAACATACTGTCTGTAAAGGAAATGTCACCAAGAGCATTTTACCAAATATCAATCATGTATAATAGTAATCGATCATGTGGATAGCCAGCGTTATGTATTGAAAGCTAGCTAGTGCATTAGGCCTAGTACCAGCCCACTACACAAGGCCCTGTGTGTCTGGTTGTCACTGTTCATGGTTTTATCTGCATACCTCAGTGTGTGCACCATGAAACCAGCCCCCATCATCTGTCCTGTTCTCTCTTTCCATTTCCACTCCCCCTTTTAAGAGTTGCAGCTGAGCAAGCTTTCTAGACTGAGCATGACTTGCAAGAGGGAATAAAAAAGAATGCAGTGTAAACAACAGTAGGTAGCAAATATCTATTAGAGACTATAATCAATCTCATGTGTCCTAAATTTACAATGATCAGAAATGTTCCTCAGTGAGCTGGATAGAGAGGAATGTAGAGGCCATAGGAGGGCATTTCACAGACTCTCAGCTGAGGGCATAGATGATTCCAGGATTGACCAGCATGAGACCGTAATACGCAAACCACACCTGCCACGTTGCGTGCGCGAGCATTTCAAAATAAATGTACACATAAGTTATTCAATAATTTCACCCACACTGTGTGCTTGGTTGCACGAGCGTCTGCATAGCCAAGCGCTGAAATAGAACTTTGTTCCATTTGAGACACTATCAGGAAGATACAAGTCCACATGGATGCTTGAAAGACAAACGAGGAGAGATTAATGTCTGCGCATTATGCCCTAAATATATTGTACCGTGCCCAGAAATCTGCTCCTTTTATTCTTTGTCCCCAACGCTCTAGGCGACCAGTTTTGATAGCCTTTAGCCTCACTCTCATCCTACACCTCCTCTGTTCCGCGGGTGATGTGGAGGTAAACCCAGGCCCTGCATGTTCCCAGGCACCCTCATTTGTTGACTTCTGTGATCGAAAAAGCCTTGGTTTCATGCATGTCAACATCAGAAGCCTCCTCCCTAAGTTTGTTTTACTCAATGCTTTAGCACACTCTGCTAACCCTGATGTCCTTGCCGTGTCTGAATCCTGGGTCAGGAAGGCCACCAAATATTCAGAGATTTCCATACCCAACTATAACATTTTCCGTCAAGATAGAATTGCCAAAGGGGGAGGAGTTGCAGTCTACTGCAGAGATAGCCTGCAAAGTAATGTCATACTTTCCGCCTGCTACCGACCCCCCTCAGCTCCCAGCTGTGCCCTGGACACCATTTGTGAATTGATCGCCCCCTATACTAGCTTCAGAGTTTGTTCTCTTAGGTAACGTAAACTGGGATATGCTTAACACCCCGGCAGTCCTACAATCTAAGCTAGATGCCCTCAATCTCACACAAATCATCAAGGAACCTACCAGGTACAGCCCTAAATCTGTGAACATGGGCACCCTAATAGATATTATCCTGACCAACTGGCCCTCCAAATACACCTCCGCTGTCTTCAATCATGATCTCAGCGATCACTGCCCCATTGCCTGTATTCGCTACGGGCCCACGGTCAAACGACCACCCCTCATCACTGTCTAACGCTCCCTAAAACATTTCTGCGAGCAGGCCTTTCTAATCGACCTGGCCCGGGTATCCTGGAAGGACATTGACCTCATCCCGTCAGTTGAGGATGCCTGGACATTCTTTAGAAGTAACTTCCTCACCATCTTAGATAAGCATGCTCCGTTCAAAAAATGCAGAACTAAGAACAGATATAGTCCTTGGTTCACTCCAGACCTGACTGCCCTCGACCAGCACAAAAGCATCCTGTGGCGGACTGCAATAGCATCAAATAGTCCCTGCAATATGCAACTGTTCAGGGAAGTCAGGAACCAATACACGCAGTCAGTCAGAAAAGCAAAAAGGCCAGCTTTTTCAAGCAGAAATTTGCATCCTGTAGCTCTAACTCCAAAAAGTTCTGGGACACTGTAAAGTCCATGGAGAACAAGAGCACCTCCTCCTAGCTGCCCACTGCACTGAGGCTGAGCAACACAGTCACCACCGATAAATCCATGATAATCGAACACTTCAACAAGCATTTCTCAACAGCTGGCCATGCCTTCCTCCTGGCTACTCCAAATTCGGCCGCAGCTACTCGCCCAAGCTTCCCCAGCTTCTCCTTTACCCAAATCCAGACAGCAGATGTTCTGAAAGAGCTGCAAAACCTGCACCCATACAAATCAGCTGGGCTTGACAATCTGGACACTCTATTTCTGAAATTATCCACCGCCATTGTCGCAACCTCTATTACCAGCCTGTTCAACCTCTCTTTCGTATCATCTGAGATCCCCAAGGATTGGAAAGCTGCCGCGGTCATCCCCCTCTTCAAAGGGGGAGACACCCTGGACCTAAACTGTTACAGACCCATATCCATCCTGCCCTGCCTATCTAAGGTCTTCGAAAACCAAGTCAACAAACAGATCACTGACCATCTCGAATCCCACCGTACCGTCTCCGCTGTGCAATCTGGTTTCCGAGCCGGTCACGGGTGCACCTCAGCCACGCTCAAGGTACTAAACGACATCATAAACGCCATCGATAAAAGACAGTGCTGTGCAGCCGTCTTCATCGACCTGGCCAAAGCTTTCGACTCTGTCAATCATCATATTCTTATCGGCAGACTCAGTAGCTTCGGTTTTTCTAATGACTGCCTTGCCTGGTTCACTAACTACCTTCAAGACAGAGTTCAGTGTGTAAAATCGGGGGGCAATGTTGTCCGGTCCTCTGGCAGTCTCTATGGGGGTGCCACAGGGTTCAATTCTTTTCTCTGTATATATCATTGATGTTGCTCTTGCTGCAGGCGATTCCCTGATCCACCTCTACGCAGATGACACCATTCTGTATACTTCTGGCCCTTCCTTGGACACTGTGCTATCTAACCTCCAAACAAGCTTCAATGCCATACAACACCCCTTACGTGGCCTCCAACTGCTCTTAAACGCTAGTAAAACCAAATACATGCTTTTCAACCGTTCGCTGCCTGCACCCGCACGCCCGACTAGCATCACCACCCTGGATGGCCTAGATGACCTAGAATACGTGGACATCTATAAGTACCTAGGAGTCTGGCTAGACTGTAAACTCTCCTTCCAGACTCATATCAAACATCTCCAATCTAAAATCAAATCTAGAATCGGCTTTCTATTTCGCAACACAGCCTCCTTCACTCACGCCGCCAAACTTTACCTAGTAAAACTGACTATCCTACCGATCCTCGACTTCTGCGATGTCATCTACAAAATAGCTTCCAATACTCTACTCAGCAAACTGGATGCAGTTTATCACAGCGCCATCCATTTTGTTACTAAAGCACCTTATACCACCCACCACTGCGACTTGTATGCTCTAGTCGGCTGGCCCTCGCTACATATTCGTCGCCAGACCCACTGGCTCCAGGTCATCTACAAGTCCATGCTAGGTAAAGCTCCGCCTTTTCTTAGTTCACTTGTCACGATGGCAACACCCACCCGTAGCACGCGCTCCAGCAAGTGTATCTCACTGATCATCCCTAAAGCTAACACCTCATTTGGCCGCCTTTTCTTCCAGTTCTCTGCTGCCTGTGACTGGAACGAATTGCAAAAATAGTTGAAGTTGGAGACTTTTATCTCCCTCACCAACTTTAAACATCTGCTATCTGAGCAGCTAACCGATTGCTGCAGTTGTACATAGTCCATCAGTAAATAGCCCACCCAATTCACCTACCTCATCCCCATACTGTTTTTATTTATTTACTTTTCTGCTCTTTTGCACACCAGTATCTCTACCTGCACATGACCATCTGATCATTTATCACTCCAGTGTTAATCTGCTAAATTGTAATTATTCTCTTACCTCCTCATGCCTTTTGCACACAATGTATATAGACTCTTTTTTCTTTCTACTGTGTTATTTACTTGATTATTGTTTACTCCATGTGTAACTCTGTGTTGTTATCTGTTCACACTACTATGCTTTATCTTGGCCAGGTCGCAGTTGTAAATGAGAACTTGTTCTCAACTAGCCTATCTGGTTAAATAAAGGTGAAATAAAATACAAAAATAATAAATTAATGAAAGATTACTAACTAAAAACTCACTAGGTTTCCTTTATTGTTTGTGGATTAATTGTCGGAGTAGAGAAACACGATTTTATATGACTCCGGGTGCAAATTCTACAAGTATCCAGCTAAAAAGAGGACCATTTGTGACCCATTTCAGGGAGCTAAGCATATGTCCCACGTCACTACTTCACATGTTCCAGAGGCATTAGAATGATTATTTGATCAAAATGTGGCATTTTTTGGCAGAAATGCCTCTGGAACATGCGAACTGTCATGTGCCTTAATAACTTGTATGACATCTGTAAATACAAATAAGTTGTTAAATTATGAGCCTGGTTGGTTTAGTCACGGAAAAAGAAAGGAACATTCCTGCTAGCCATAATTGGTCGACATAATGGATGGCCTGGACATGCTGAGAAAGGAGTTCGGATTGGTCTGCCATATATAGCAAGCTTCTGCCTAGAACATGAGCTGCTCAGTATGTGTAGATATTCCTTGAACAGCTTTTTTGAAAGATATGTTATCCATGGAGAACTGCAAAAGTGTTGCAACTTCTCTCAATAACATTGCTGCCCTCAATTTAGCAGGCGCTATCGACAAAGATCAGTGGCAGAAGGTTATGATGGACTATTTTCTGCACAAGGTCAGTGTGAACCGGAGTGACTTGACACAATGGGAAACAAGCTTGCGCTACAAACAAAACGAAAACGACACAGGACGTCTTACCCTAACCCTAACCCATACTAAACAGAAAACAAGATCCCACAAAACCCAACACTTCTATATGATCCCCAATCAGAGACAACGATAGACAGCTGCCTCTGATTGGGAACCACACTCGGCCAGAAACAAAGAAATAGAAAACATAGACTTTCCCACCCGAGTCACACCCTGACCTAACCAAACATAGAGAATAATAAGGATCTCTAAGGTCAGGGCGTGACAGTACCGTTTACACCTGTATCCTGTGCATGTGATAAATACACTTAGATGTTATTTTTACAGAGATGGTAATGTGAAGAACAACATGACCTGCACCAAAGTCAGATTAGGATATAGAAAAAGTGTATTTTTGCCTGGAGTTTTTCCTTATTCTAGGCTACTACTTTCACCACGTTTAGTTTTGAAAACGCTGGTTGTATACTACACTACCTTATTCAGTCTGTTTAGCACATGGCCTCACATGTGAACACTTAAAGAGATGGGTGGGGCTAAGGCTTAAGAGGGTGTGAACAATGCTGAATAGGTGTGTAGACAAAGATGAATTCTCAAGTAATTTTACCAAAACATTCATGAGCCATTTTCTCAAACGTGGGGTTAAAAATCTATCAACTTTCAAAGCAGAATGACTTTCCCATTGTTCTTTAACTGCAGATTGTGATATACCATTTTGTAGCTGAGTCTTTACTTTTATCCAATGTGAAAAACAGCATTTAACTATTTGCAAAAAAACTAATCGAGGTTGTTGGTCACATATGCATGTCAGGTAAAATAACAACAAAACAGCTAGCTAGCTAAATTTCCATGAATGTTTCATGTGTGTTTCTTCCTGCCCCCAAATTAATATAATTGATTCACAGTTGATTTGGGTATTTTAACCTGCATGTCATGATTGCGTCTGGCGGAAATAGACAAAATCAACATGCACACGATGGCGTACGCGGACACACACGGACCACCTCAGCTCTTCGAGAAGGACTCAGTCAGTCAGTATGTCATAGTCTCTGTGATGTTTTAAGCTATGTACCTCTGAAGCTTTATAGCTAGGCCTTAAGGCTCTAGCTGTGATGGAAATGGTTAAGGTGCTCCTGTTCAACATTATCTTGCAGGGCTGTGGGTGGGGAAAGAGTGAACAAAGGAATGGGGGAAGAGATTAACTCCCCCAGCCCCCTCTCAGTCTGTGGTAATGAACTTTTACTTTGGGGTGGGAAGAGAGGGAGGGAGGGAGAGTTGGGTGGAGTGAGGCTGTTTCTATCTCCCGGCAACCTTGCTTGCTATGTTATTGTAACCCTCTCTCTGAGAGTTCCAACTCCTAATTGTATCCTACGGGCCCGTGCCCTCACTGTTCACAGCCTTTCCTGTCCTTCGCAGCGATCTGCTCCCCCCATCTCCTTCACCCTCACTCTCCACCCGTCCAACATTACCAACATTCATTCAGCCCATTCCCTCAGTGATCCCCACCCTCTTCTTGCCTCTCACTCCCTCTTCTTCCCTTGCCTCACCCCCCTCCAACCTCACCCCCTTCAGCCTGCTGCTCCGATAGGTCTTCCCCCTTTAATCGCTCCACTGCAAAGCTTCACTGTTGCTGTGTTGCCCCCCAGTCCTTACTCTGGGCACACCACGCCGTTGCAACCTGGAAATGTCTATCACTGTGTTTTCAACAATTTAAAAGCACAGCAAAGTTCAATTGGTAATACAATGTCAGATATTTTGTTTATTTATACAACAGATTGTGTTATCACTGTGCTTCATCTAATAGCAGAATAAAATGACCTAGATTGCATTTGAGATTACATTAAAGGTGCAATATGCAGAAATTGCTCTGCCATTACCTGGTTGATAAAATTCTAATTGTTTTGCTAATTTGTGTTTATGTGACAAAACATGCAATGTGTAGTGTAGAGAATCCTGGTGCCATCTAAACTGCTGTGAAATATATTTTCAATAACCAAAAATATTGTATTTTTTCAGCTGTTTGAAGCTGGTGTACAACACCGAAAGCAAAAACAATACTTAACGGGAAGCATAGAAACATGGAACATATATTTTTTGTTGTGTTACCAAGTGGGATTAAAATGGATTTAATTGTCATTTTTTTGTTAACGATCAACACAAAATACTCTGTCAAAGTGGAACAAAAATTTGAAACGTTTAAAAAAATATACGAAGAATAGCATATCTTGATTAACCTCTTGGTCCTACCTGGCACGCAGGCGTCCCATCTAGAGCTCTGGAAATGCAAATGCGCTACGCTAAATGCTAATAGTATTAGTTAAAACTCAAACGTTCATTAAAATTCACATGCAGGGTATTGAATTAAAGCTACACTCGTTGTGAATCCAGGCAACAAGTCAGATTTCTAAAAATGTTTTACGGCGAAAACATAGCACATATTTATGTCAAACCACCACCGCAGACATAGCTCATTAGCATAGCCAAGTAGGAACAAATATGCAATCAACAAACGCAGGATTTAAAAAAAAATCATTTCACTAACCTTTTGAAATCTTCATCAGATGACAGTAATATAACATGTTACACAGTACATTCATTTTTTTTTCAATAATCTGCAATATATATCCATAAATCTCTGTTTACAATGACGCATCGTTCAAAAAATGCTACTAAAATGTCAGGAGAAATGAAATAGCTCCGGCAGATAACGTCAGCTAACAAGGAATACACATCATAAACTTTGACTAAATATGCATGTTTTACATATGTATAGGAAGATACACTTCTTCTAAATGCAATCGCTGTGTTACATTTATTTTTAACGTTACAGTTTGCGTTTACTAGGCTATACTAGGAGTCGGCGCTCCAAATGTATCATTATGCCTCCTCTATCTTGTAGTCGACAGAAACCCAAAATTAACACATAAATATTCCCTTACCTTTGCTGTTCTTCCATCAAAAGACCTGGAAGGGATTATACTTACCAAAACAGCGTTTAGTTTTCAAGTCTGCGTCTTTCGGTTCTCAAAATAGCCACTTTTCGGTCAAAATGTAGGCAAAATTCAAGTGGATGCGCACCAAAACGTCAAAATTATATATTATATGTCGAGTAAACTTGTCAAACTATGTTCATAATTAAGCTTTAACATGTTATAAAGGTGTACAGCAATTGTGAGGACGAAGCGAAACACACACGTCTTTTAATTGATCCTGAAGAAAAGAGAGAGCGGGAGCAGAGCGCGCATAAACGTACACTTTTTTTTCGCGTGACCGAGACCTTTCGGCACGCTCAACGTCTCGTGAGCGCGCGATTGTCACAATGAGAAGCCCCATTGAAAGCAGGCTTCGCGCTGAACACGTAGGAACTGTTCACAGAGCGGTAGTTGTTTGGGAAGGCGTTTAAGATGACGTCAAAGTTGGGCCAACTTTAACAAGAGAGATTTTGGGAGAATGCATGCCCTGAGACTTCTGCTTTACATAGAGACAAAATTTAAACGGTTTTAGAAGCTTTAGAGTGTTTTCTATTCGATAATATGTTTTATATGCATATATTAGCAACTTTTGACAAAAATTTATCCTGTTTTATATGGGTACCCAATTCCTCCAGAAGGGGCAGTAAACAGGGCTAGGCTTAAGAGGTTAAATAACTATTCAACCCCCTGAGTCAATACATGTTAGAGTCACCAGTGATTACAGCTGTCAGTCTTTCTCGGTAAGTCTCTAAGAGCAGTGCACCGGAATATTGCAACATTTGCCATTTATTATTTTCAAAATTGTTTAAGCTCTGTCAAATTGATTGTTTATAATTGCTAGACTACAATTTTCAGCTCTAGACTTAGATTTGCAAGCAGACTTATATCAAAACTGTAACTTGGCCACTCATGAACATTTATTGCCCTCTTGGTAAGCAAGTCCAGTGTACATTTTCCCTTGTGTTTTAGGTTATTGTCCTGCTGAAAGGTGAATTAATCTCCCAGTGTCTGGTGTAAAGCAGACTGAACCAGGTTTTCCTTTAGTATTTTGTCTGTGTTAGCTCCATTCTGTTTATTTTTTATCCTGAAAAACTCCCCAGTCCATAATGATTACAGGCATACCCATAACATGATGCAGCCACCACTATGCTAGTAAATATGGAGAGTGGTACTCTGGGATGTGTGGTATTAAATTTGCCCCAAACATAACGTTGTATTCAGGACAAAAAGTTAATTGATTTACCACATTATTTGCAGTATTAATTTAGTGCCTTGTTGCAAACAGCTGCATGTTTTGGAAGGGGTGTGAATACTTTCCGAAAGCACTGTATCTGTAAGGTTCTGGGCAACCAGTGAATTTCAAACACAGATTCAACCACAAAGACCAGCGAGATTTCCCAATGCCTCGCAAAGAAGGGCACCTATTGGTAGATGGGGGAGAAGCAGACATTGAATATCCCTTTGAGCATGGGGAAGTTATTTGGATGGTGTGTCAATACAACCTGTCACTACAAAGATGCAGTCTTCCTTCCTAACTCAGTTGCCGGAGAGGAAGGTAACCACTCAGGGATTTCACCATGAGGCCAATGATGAATTTAAAACAGTTGCAGAGTTTAATGGCTGTGGATGGATCAACAACTTTGTATTAATTCCACAACACTAACCTAATTGACAGAGTGAAAAGAAGGAAGCCTGTACAGAATAAAAATATTCCAAAACATGCATCCATTAGTAAGGCACTAATGTAAAACTGCAAAAAATGTGGCAAAGAAATTCACTTCATGTTCTGTATACAAAGTGTTATGTTTGGGGCAACTCCAGCACAACACATCACTGAGTACCATTCTTCATATTTGCAGGTATGGTGGTGGCTGCATCATGTTATGTTTATGCTTGTCATCATCAAGGATTCAGGAGTTTTTTGGGATAAAAAATAAAAGGGAATAGAGCTAAGCACAGTCCAAATCTGGTTCAGTCTGTAGACACTGGCAGACAAATTCACCTTTCAGCAGGACAATAACCTAAAACACATGGCCAAATATTCACTGAAGTTGCTTCTCAAGACGACATTGAATGTTCCTGAGTGGCCTAGTTGCAGTGTTGACTTAAATCGGATTGAAAATCTATGGTAAGACTTGAATGGCTTTCTAGCAATAATCAACAACCAACTTGACAGAGCTTGAAGAATTTATGAAGAATAATGGGCATATTGTACAATCCAGGTGTTCAAAGCACTTAGAGACTTACCCAGATTGACGCACCGCTGTAATCATGACTGCCAAAGGTGATTCTAACATGTATCGAATCAGGGGTGTGAATACATTTTGTATTTAATTTTCTAAAACATATTTTCACTTTTTCATGATGGAGTTTTGTGCGTAGATGGATGAGATTTTTAAAATATTGAATCAATATTGAATTTTGGTTGTATCACAACAAAATGTGGAAGAAGTCCAGGGGTATGAATGTGCTATTTGCCTATCCCCTGCTATGCAAGGGAAATGCAGTCATGCCGGTACAGCCCAATGTTGGAGAAGATGTGGAAAGACTCACACCATTATTTGAATGGGCTGGGTGTCACTGGTGTTTTGGATAGGTAGCTTGGACCTTTGCTGCCCCATTGTGAATAGGGTTGGACTTAGACACCACTACTCTACAATGTACTGCAATTTTTGTTTGTATTTGTATGTAATTGTTCAGTGATTATGATTATTTATTATTTTGATGATGTGATCAGTTTTTTATTTGAACATATACACTATCTATACAAAAGTGCACCCCTTCAAATTAGTGGATTCAGCTATTTCAGACACACCCGTTGCCGACAAGTATCAAATTGAGAACAAATTGAGAACACCACCATGCAATCTCCATAGACAAACAATGCCACTTTAATGACCTTACTTACTTAATTTCCTTAGAGTGACTTTCAACGTGGCACCGTCATAGGATGCCACCATTCCAACAAGTCAGTTCATCAGATTTCTGCACTGCTAGAGCTGCCCTGGTCAACTGTAAGTGCTGTTATTGTGAAGTGGAAACATCTAGGAGCAACAACGGCTCAGCCGCCAAGTGATAGGTTACACAAGCTCACAGAAGAGGACCACCAAGCTCACAGAAGAGGACCACCAAGTGCTAAAGTGTGTAGCCCGTATAAATGGTATTTCCTTGGTTGCAACACTCACTACCGAGTTCCAAACTGCCTCTGGAAGCAATGTCAGCACAAGATCTGTTTGTTGGGAGCTTCATGAAATGGCTTTCCATGGCCGAGCAGCCGCACAAGCTTAAGTTCACCATGCACAATGCCAAGCGTCGGCTGGAGTGGTGTAAAGTTTGCCGCCATTGAACACTGGAGCAGTGGAAATGCGTTCTCTGGAGTGATGAATCACACTTCACCACTCTAGCAGTTCGACCGACTAATCTGGGTTTGGCGGAAGTCAGGAGAATGCTACCTGCCTGAATGGATAGTGCCAACTGTAACGTTTGGTAGAGGAGGAATAATTGTCTGGAGCTGTTTTTCATGGTTTGGCCTCAATGCTACAGCATACAATGACATTCTGTGCTTCCAATTTTGTGGCAACAGTTTTGGGAAGGCCCTTTCTGGTTTCAGCATGGCAATGACCCCATGCAAAAAGTGATGTCCATACAGAAATGGTTTGTCGAGATCGGTGTGGAAGTACTTGACTGGCCTGCACAGAGCTCTGAACTCAACCCCATCGAACACCTTTGGGAAGAATTGTAACGGTGACTGTGAGCCAGGCCTAATCACCCAACATCAGTGCCTGACCTCACTAACGCTCTTGTGGCTGAATGTAAGCAAGTCCCTGCCACAATGTTCCAACATCTAGTGAAAAGCCTTCTCAGAAGAGTGGAGGCTGTTATAACAGCAAAGGGGGGGACCACCTCCATATTAATGCCAGTGATTTTGGAATGAGATGTTCGACGAACAGGTGTCCACATACTTTTGGTCATGTAGTGTATATGTAAAATATTGACCTGCTATCTTTGACTTATCTCAGTCCTCAGCAAAATTAAATTTTGGCAGAACAGTGTGTTTTTCGATCAATGTTTTGATGCGTCTGAGGAGCACCATCTGGTGTTGTGTTGACACCTGTAGTCCGTCTGAAGAGTACAGAAGAATTTGACAAATAAATAACCATTGAAGACTTGAATTTATTGCTATTGCATGCATTTATTGAGTGTAAAAACCGGTAAAAACCATTCTGTTGATCATGTAATTTCACTACACTCAGAAAAACAGAGTTGGAAAGGAACAATGCCAGGGCTGCTGAAGTTGTGGACCTACTGTACCTTAAAAATGATCTGATGTCCTTTCCTCAGTCTGGTCCTCTCCACCCTCCATGTCACATGTCAATCATTGGTTCTCTTCACCCAGTGATGTACCTCCTCCACAGATGGATATTCTGACAATTGCCTCAGTCTTGGTGGTCTTCAGTGTGTTCTCATAAGAGCAAAATGTGTAGTCAAAACCATTAGCCAAGCAGCCCTATGGTAGAAGTCTATAAGGGTTTGTGAGGAGTTTGTTGAATTTTGACATATTACATGCATTGTGTTTTTTTTATCCTAGGAAGGGTGGACAACATTCACACTTGGGTTACTTCATCACAAACTTACAGTGCATATGGTTATGGACCTACATCTGTAGGTTATAGGCTACAATAAAGTATAATTGGGACAATGTAGCCTACCTTCAAGTGAGGATAGTCACATACGTATGATGGGTTCACAGACTTGAACTGTTCCTTGTTGGGAATGCAAGGTGTCAAGTGTTGATTCCCTTTCCAGCAACTTTTACTGAAATTGTAGAGCATTACCCACTTCCATATAATGACAAAATAATAATATATCATCTTTTAGGAATGCCCCCACATTTCTGATGAACATTGAGTGGAAAGGAGGAGGGGCATAGGAAATGACTTGTCTGTTTGTCTGATGGACGTTGAATGAAGAGAGTATGGATAGATGAAGAGAGCAGGAATAAGAGGGAGAGAGAGAGGGAGAGAGACAGACAGGGAGATGGGGCTTAAGAGAGATTAAGAGATGTGAATAAAGAAGGGACAGACAAGTAATTTCCTATGCCCCTCCTTCTTTCTTCTTAATGTTATCCTTACATCTATCCATTCTCTCTTCATTCATCTGTCCATACTCTCTTCATTCATCTATCCACTCTCTCTACATTATTCTATCCATACTCTCTTCATTATTCTATCCATACTCTCTTCATTCATCTATCCATACTCTCTTCATTCATCTATCCATACTCTTCATTCATCTATCCGTACTCTCTTCATTCATCTATCCATACTCTTCATTCATCTATCCGTACTCTCTTCATTCATCTATCCATACTCTCTTCATTCATCTATCCATACTCTCTTCATTCATCTATCCATACTCTTCATTCATCTATCCGTACTCTCTTCATTCATCTATCCATACTCTCTTCATTCATCTATCCATACTCTCTTCATTCATCTATCCATACTCTTCATTCATCTATCTGTACTCTCTTCATTTATCAAATCGTACTCTCTACATTCATCTACCCATACTCTTGATTCATCTATCCATACTCTCTTCATTCATCTCTCCATACTCTCTTAATTCATCTATCCATACTCTCTTCATTCATCTATCCATACTCTCTTCATTCATCTATCCATACTCTCTTCATTCATCTGTCCATACTCTTGATTCATCTATCCATACTCTCTTCATTCATCTATCCATACTCTCTTCATTCATCTATCCATACTCTCTTCATTCATCTATCCATACTCTCTTCATTCATCTATCCGTACTCTCTTCATTCATCTATCCGTACTCTCTTCATTAATCTATCCGTACTCTCTTCATCCATCTATCCATACTCTCTTCATTCATCTATCCATACTCTCTTCATTCATCTATCCATACTCTCTTAATTCATCTATGCATACTCTCTTCATTCATCTATCCGTACTCTCTTCATTCATCTATCCATACTCTCTTCATTCATCTATCCATACTCTCTTCATTCATCTATCCGTACTCTCTTCATTCATCTATCCATACTCTCTTCATTCATCTATCCATACTCTCTTCATTCATCTATCCATACTCTTCATTCATCTATCCGTACTCTCTTCATTCATCTATCCATACTCTCTTCATTCATCTATCCATACTCTCTTCATTCATCTATCCATACTCTTCATTCATCTATCTGTACTCTCTTCATTTATCAAACCGTACTCTCTACATTCATCTACCCATACTCTTGATTCATCTATCCATACTCTCTTCATTCATCTCTCCATACTCTCTTAATTCATCTATCCATACTCTCTTCATTCATCTATCCATACTCTCTTCATTCATCTATCCATACTCTCTTCATTCATCTGTCCATACTCTTGATTCATCTATCCATACTCTCTTCATTCATCTACCCATACTCTCTTCATTCATCTATCCATACTCTCTTCATTGATCTATCCATACTCTCTTCATTGATCTATCCGTACTCTCTTCATTCATCTATCCGTACTCTCTTCATTAATCTATCCGTACTCTCTTCATCCATCTATCCATACTCTCTTCATTCATCTATCCATACTCTCTTCATTCATCTATCCATACTCTCTTAATTCATCTATGCATACTCTCTTCATTCATCTATCCGTACTCTCTTCATTCATCTATCCATACTCTCTTCATTCATCTATCCATACTCTCTTCATTCATCTATCTGTACTCTGTTCATTCATCTATCCATACTCTCTTCATTCATCTATCCATACTCTTCATTCATCTATCCATACTCTCTTCATTCATCTATCTGTACTCTGTTCATTCATCTATCCATACTCTCTTCATTCATCTATCCATACTCTTGATTAATCTATCCATACTCTCTTCATTCATCTATCCGTACTCTCTTCATTAATCTATCCATACTCTCTTCATTCATCTATCCATACTCTCTTCATTAATCTATCCATACTCTCTTCATTCATCTATGCATACTCTCTTCATTCATCTATCCGTACTCTCTTCATTCATCTATCCATACTCTCTTCATTCATCTATCCATACTCTCTTCATTCATCTATCTGTACTCTGTTCATTCATCTATCCATACTCTTCATTCATCTATCCGTACTCTCTTCATTCATCTATCCATACTCTCTTCATTCATCTATCCATACTCTTCATTCATCTATCCGTACTCTCTTCATTCATCTATCCATACTCTTCATTCATCTATCCGTACTCTCTTCATTCATCTATCCATACTCTCTTCATTCATCTATCCATACTCTCTTCATTCAGCTATCCATACTCTTCATTCATCTATCCGTACTCTCTTCATTCATCTATCCGTACTCTCTTCATTCATCTATCCATACTCTCTTCATTCATCTATCCATACTCTCTTCATTCATCTATCCATACTCTTGATTAATCTATCCATACTCTCTTCATTCATCTATCCATACTCTCTTCATTCATCTATCCATACTCTCTTCATTCATCTATCCATACTCTTCATTCATCTATCTGTACTCTCTTCATTTATCAAACCGTACTCTCTACATTCATCTACCCATACTCTTGATTCATCTATCCATACTCTCTTCATTCATCTATCTGTACTCTGTTCATTCATCTATCCGTACTCTCTTCATTCATCTATCCATACTCTCTTCATTCATCTGTCCATACTCTTGATTCATCTATCCGTACTCTCTTCATTCATCTATCCGTACTCTCTTCATTAATCTATCTGTGCTCTCTTCATCCATCTATCCATACTCTCTTCATTCATCTATCCATACTCTCTTCATTCATCTATCCATACTCTCTTAATTCATCTATGCATACTCTCTTCATTCATCTATCCGTACTCTCTTCATTCATCTATCCATACTCTCTTCATTCATCTATCCATACTCTCTTCATTCATCTATCTGTACTCTGTTCATTCATCTATCCATACTCTCTTCATTCATCTATCCATACTCTTCATTCATCTATCCGTACTCTCTTCATTCATCTATCTGTACTCTGTTCATTCATCTATCCATACTCTCTTCATTCATCTATCCATACTCTTGATTAATCTATCCATACTCTGTTCATTCATCTATCCGTACTCTCTTCATTCATCTATCCATACTCTCTTCATTCATCTATCCATACTCTCTTCATTAATCTATCCATACTCTCTTCATTCATCTATCCATACTCTCTTCATTCATCTATCCATACTCTCTTCATTCATCTGTCCATACTCTTGATTAATCTATCCATACTCTCTTCATTCATCTATCCATACTCTCTTCATTCATCTATCCATACTCTCTTCATTCATCTATCCGTACTCTCTTCATTCATCTATCCATACTCTCTTCATTCATCTATCCATACTCTCTTCATTCATCTATCCATACTCTCTTTATTCATCTATCCGTACTCTCTTCATTCATCTATCCGTACTCTCTTCATTAATCTATCCATACTCTCTTCATTAATCTATCCATACTCTCTTCATTCATCTATCCATACTCTCTTCATTCATCTATCCATACTCTCTTCATTCATATATCCATACTCTTGATTAATCTATCCATACTCTTCATTCATCTATCTGTACTCTCTTCATTCATCTATCCGTACTCTCTTCATTCATCTATCCATACTCTCTTCATTCATCTATCCATACTCTCTTCATTCATCTATCCATACTCTCTTCATTCATCTATCCGTACTCTCTTCATTAATCTATCCATACTCTCTTCATTCATCTATCCATACTCTCTTCATTCATCTATCCATACTCTCTTCATTCATCTATCCATACTCTCTTCATTCATCTATCCATACTCTCTTCATTCATCTATCCGTACTCTCTTCATTAATCTATCCATACTCTCTTCATTCATCTATCCGTACTCTCTTCATTCATCTATCCATACTCTCTTCATTCATCTATCCATACTCTCTTCATTCATCTATCCATACTCTCTTCATTCATCTGTTCATACTCTTGATTAATCTATCCATACTCTCTTCATTCATCTATCCATACTCTCTTCATTCATCTATCCATACTCTCTTCATTCATCTATCCATACTCTTCATTCATCTGTCCATACTCAATTCATCTACCCATACTCTTGACTCATCTATCCATACTCTCTTCATTCATCTATCCATACTCAATTCATCTATCCATACTCTCTTCATTCATCTATCCATACTCTCTTCATTCATCTGTCCATACTCTTGATTAATCTATCCATACTCTCTTCATTCATCTATCCGTACTCTCTTCATTCATCTATCCGTACTCTCTTCATTCATCTATCCGTACTCTCTTCATTCATCTATCCGTACTCTCTTCATTAATCTATCCGTACTCTCTTCATTCATCTATCCATACTCTCTTCATTCATCTATCCATACTCTCTTCATTCATCTATCCGTACTCTCTTCATTCATCTATCCATACTCTCTTCATTCATCTATCCATACTCTTCATTCATCTATCCATACTCTTCATTCATCTATCCATACTCTTGATTAATCTATCCATACTCTCTTCATTCATCTATCCGTACTCTCTTCATTCATCTATCCATACTCTCTTCATTCATCTATCCATACTCTTTTCATTCATCTATCCATACTCTCTTCATTCATCTATCCATACTCTCTTCATTCATCTATCCATACTCTCTTTATTCATCTATCCGTACTCTCTTCATTCATCTATCCGTACTCTCTTCATTAATCTATCCGTACTCTCTTCATTCATCTATCCGTACTCTCTTCATTAATCTATCCGTACTCTCTTCATTCATCTATCCGTACTCTCTTCATTCATCTATCCGTACTCTCTTCATTAATCTATCCGTACTCTCTTCATTCATCTATCCATACTCTCTTCATTCATCTATCCATACTCTCTTCATTCATCTATCCATACTCTCTTCATTCATCTATCCATACTCTCTTCATTCATCTATCCATACTCTTCATTCATCTATCCATACTCTTCATTCATCTATCCGTACTCTCTTCATTCATCTATCCGTACTCTCTTCATTCATCTATCCATACTCTTGATTAATCTATCCATACTCTCTTCATTCATCTATCCGTACTCTCTTCATTAATCTATCCATACTCTCTTCATTCATCTATCCATACTCTCTTCATTAATCTATCCATACTCTCTTCATTCATCTATGCATACTCACTTCATTCATCTATCCGTACTCTCTTCATTCATCTATCCATACTCTCTTCGTTCATCTATCCGTACTCTCTTCATTCATCTATCCATACTCTCTTCATTCATCTATCCATACTCTCTTAATTCATCTATGCATACTCACTTCATTCATCTATCCATACGCTCTTCATTCATCTATCCATACTCTCTTCATTAATCTATCCATACTCTCTTCATTCATCTATCCATACTCTCTACATTCAACTATCCATACTCTCTTCATTCATCTATCCATACTCTTCATTCATCTATCCATACTCTCTTAATTCATCTATCCATACTCTCTTCATTCATCTATCCATACTCTCTTCATTCATCTATCCATACTCTCTTCATTCATCTATCCGTACTCTCTTCATTAATCTATCCGTACTCTCTTCATTATTCTATGTATATTCTCTTCATTCATCTATCCTCTTCATCCATCTATCCATACTCTCTTCATTAATATAACCATTCAAGACACAAATGTAACTCTTTATCATGCTTTTCTACTAAGAACATTAGCTACCTAGTTGGCTAACATTAGGTCTTAGCTTATGATCACAAACGTCAATCATTCATCATGATCGATAAATGACTGATAATCTGAAAATCCCAAATAGCCTACTTCATTGTCTTTGTATACAACACCATTTTAAAATAATTACCAAGTGTGTTTACCTTGTCATGTTGATTTCCCTTTTTCATTTGTTCAATAACTAGCAACAAGAGAAGAGATTCCAAGGAGCTCTGTGAAGAAGTCTCGTTTAAGTCAGGTTCTCTCACCAGCTCATTTCAAACGAGGCTGTGAAACTGTGCATCTCCCATGGTTCGTGGCAGGCATGAGTGAACTCCGAACTATCTGTTCCCGGGATTCCCTCTCTAAAGTTCTTCCTATATAGTGCGCATTTACTTTGTCACAGGGAATGTCCAAACTCGATCAGTGTGGCGTTGAATGTTGCTACGTTACTCATGGACGTGGTTTTGCACCAATTTTGCTCTGGACAAAAAGGACACCCATCACCATCTATTAAGAGGCAATGGAAACCTGTGAGACTGCAGCTCCATGAATACCTAAAGGAGTTACTTTGATGCTGATTGAAGTTGTGGAGTCTGTCCTCTTTTCCACACTAGAGGCAGATCATCAACGGGTAGCTGGCGGCATGGCTGTTAGTCAAAGTGATCATGTCAGACTACGTGTGCCTGGTGTAATTATAGGAGACATTCACAGATGTTAGAGTGGTGAGATCTCAGTAGATCAGGACACACTTCACCAGCCTTTGGCCCAATCCCAAATTGACCTTTGCTGTTGTGGAGATCTGAAAGGATCTGATTGGCATCTTTGATGATGACATGTTCTAGGGGTGAACCTCAGAGCCACCCGAGTGTCCCCTAGATAGACCTTTGTAATGTTTGCTTCCATCTTTGAAAAGAGGAAGATATATTTAGATACATTTGCATCTTTACTGAAATGCATGGCATGCCTGACAAAATTCCACAAATGCATGGCTATGATATCTAGTAGCCAAAGTGGTTTCTAATTCGGCTTCTTAAGTTACATTTCACGCATTGATCAATGGAGAAATATTTTTTGCCCACCAAACCAACATTTGGGAAGTGATAGAATTTAATTTGTGATGGTGAGTAATTGATTATCACAGAATGTTGCAATTAGGTGCAAAGAGCACATGTTCAACTTCATAATCACAGAGGGAAGTACAGATAAATACTTTTTAAATGTGTATTTATTACATATCAAATCAAAATCAAATCAAATTTATTTATATAGCCCTTCGTACATCAGCTGATATCTCAAAGTGCTGTACAGAAACCCAGCCTAAAACCCCAAACAGCAAACAATGCAGGTGTAAAAGCACGGTGGCTAGGAAAAACTCCCTAGAAAGGCCAAAACCTAGGAAGAAACCTAGAGATGAACCTGGCTATGTGGGGTGGCCAGTCCTCTTCTGGCTGTGCCGGGTAGAGATTATAACAGAACATGACCAAGATGTTCAAATGTTCATAAATGACCAGCATGGTCAAATAATAATAAGGCAGAACAGTTGAAACTGGAGCAGCAGCACAGTCAGGTGGACTGGGGACAGCAAGGAGCCATCATGTCAGGTAGTCCTGGGGCACGGTCCTAGGGCTCAGGTCCTCCGAGAGAGAGAAAGAAAGAAAGAGAGAATTAGAGAGAGCATATGTGGGGTGGCCAGTCCTCTTCTGGCTGTGCCGGGTGGAGATTATAACAGAACGTGGCCAAGATGTTCAAATGTTCATAAATGACCAGCATGGTTGAATAATAGTAAGGCAGAACAGTTGAAACTGGAGCAGGAGCATGGCCAGGTGGACTGGGGACAGCAAGGAGTCCTCATGTCAGGTAGTCCTGGGACATGGTCCGAGGGCCCAGGCCAGTTGAAACTGGAGCAGCAGCATGGCCAGGTGGACTGGGGACAGCAAGGAGTCATCATGTCAGGTAGTCCTGGGGCATGGTCCTAGGGCTCAGGTCCTCCGAGAGAGAGAAAGAAAGAGAGAAGGAGAGAATTAGAGAACGCACACTTAGATTCACACAGGACAACTGAATAGGACAGGAGAAGTACTCCAGATAAACAAACTGACCCTAGCCCCCCGACACATAAACTACTGCAGCATAAATACTGGAGGCTGAGACAGGAGGGGTCAGGAGACACTGTGGCCCCATCCGAGGACACCCCCGGACAGGGCCAAACAGGAAGGATATAACCCCACCCACTTTGCCAAAGCACAGCCCCCACACCACTAGAGGGAAATCTTCAACCACCAACTTACCATCCTGAGACAAGGCCGAGTATAGCCCACAAAGATCTCCGACACGGTACAACCCAAGGGGGGGGGGGAGGAAACCCAGACAGGCCGACCACAACAGTGAATCAACATGAAAGACAATGTATCATGTTTGTAGTCATTTTTGTAGTAATTTAAATGCATGTTCATGCTTCTGGTATGTGTCAAGTAAAATAAAAATGCATTTGGGCAAAATGCGTCATAGCTGCGGCAGCCTATTAGAAGACTTGTAGGGATGAGTTTGTCTTGTCTTAGGACTTTTAGGCCTCCCATGAGATGGATTGTCATGCCAGTTAATGTGTTATGTGGAGTTCTGTGATTAAATGTTAAGCTTGTTCTTGTTCTGCAGTCTTAATTATAATGACATACAGTGTCTTCAGAAAGTATTCGTACCCCTTGACTTATTTCACATTTTGTTGTGTTATAGCCTGAATTAATAATGGACTACATAGATTTTTTTTCAATCATCTATACACATTGCCCCATAATTACAAAGCAAAAACATTTTTTTTTCCAAATGTATCTAAAATAAAATACAGATATATCTCATTTACATAAGTATTCACACCCGAGTCAATACGTGTTAGAATTACCTTTGGCAGTGATTACAGCTGGAAGTCTCTCCGGGTAAGACATTAAGAGCTTTGCACTCCTGGATTGTACAATATTTGCACATTCTTCAAGCTCTGTCATGTTGGTTGTTGATCATTGCTAGACAGCCATTTTCAATTCTTGCCATAGATTTTCGAGCCAATTTAAGAAAAACTGTAACTAGGCCACTTATGAACATTCAGTGTCGTCTTGGTAAGCAACTCCAGTGTATATTGGCCCTTGTGTTTTAGGTTATTGTCCTGCTGAAAGGTGAATTTTTCTCCCAATGTCTGAAAGCAGACTGAACCAGATTGTTGTTATGCAGGTGAATGAGGACCCAAAAGCGACTTGGCGAAAACAGAGTCTTTAATCCAGTAAAGTAAAAATACAATCAAATAAAACAATTTCCACTCGTAATGACGAGAACCGACTGGAGACTTGATCTTGAACTGCAGGTTGCCTCGGGAAGGCACTTGAACTTAGCAGACTCAGACACCTGCTCACCACGCAGCATCTGAGGGAAACACGACACGACAGGGCGATACACAGACACAGCACGGTGAACAATAGACAAGGATCCGACAAGGACAGAAGTGGAAAACAAGGGGAGAAATAGGGACTCTAATCAGAAGACAAAATAGGGAACAGGTGTAAAAAGACTAAATGAGTGAGTTAGGAGAATGAGGAACAGCTGGGAGCAGGAACGGAACGATAGAGAGAGGAGAGAGAGGGAGGGGGAGAGAGAGGGATAGAAAAAGGGAACGAACCTAATAAGACCAGCAGGGGAAACGAACAGAAGGGAAAGCATAATGACAAGACAATATATGACAAAACATGACAGTACCCCCTACTCACCGGCGCCTCCTGGCGCTCTCGAGGAGGAACACTGGCGGCAACGGAGGAAATCATAGATCAAACGGTCCAGCACGTCCCGAGAAAGAACCCAACTCCTCTCCTCAGGACCGTAACGAAAAACGATAAAAAGGGAAACTAGGGTACTACTCTAAAAAAAAAAATGAGACACGGGTAGAGAACTGAAAACTTTAGAGCAAACAGGACCAAACAGGCCAGGAGAGTAACAACTAGGGACAGACTGAGACACAGCAAGGGCAGGAACAAGAACAGGAGAGATGCGATGGCAGGGAACAGACTGAGACCCAGCAAGACCAGGAGCAGAAGCAGAAAAATACGCACAAGGGTGGACCCCATCGTCAGTATCGGAGCGCTGGGACAGAATGGCTCCCACGCCCACCCCCGACGCGTCAACCTCAACAATAAACTGTTTAGTGACGTCAGGTGCAACAAGGATAGGAGCGGATGCAAAACGCTTCTTAAAGAGATCAGAACAACAATCATACGACCGGTGAGGAGGAAGGGAGTTGGTTCTGGACCGACTGAAGACCGTGCGCAGACCATGATATTCCTCCGGCACTCCTGTCAAATCACCAGGTTCCTCCTGAGAAGAGGGGACAGAACAAACAGGAGAAATAGCAGACATTAAACACTTCACATGACAAGAAACGTTCCAGGAAAGGATAGAATTACTAGACCAATCAAAAGAAGGATTATGACACACTAGCCAGGGATGACCCAAAACAACAGGTGTAAAAGGTGAACAAAAAATCAAAAAAGAAATGGTCTCACTATGGTTACCAGATACAGTGAGGGTTAAAGGTAGTGTTTCACATAATATACTGGGGAGAGGACTACCATCCAAGGCAAACATGACCGTGGGCTCCCTAACTGTCTGAGAGGAATGTCATGTTCCCGCGCCCAGGCTTCGTCCATAAAACAGCCCTCTGCCCCAGAGTCTATTAATGCACTGCAGGAAGCTGCCGATCCGGTCCAGCGTAGATGGACCGGTAAAGTAGTACATGTACTTGACGGAGAGGACCGTCTAGTAGCGCTTATCAGTCGCCCTCCGCTTACTGATGAGCTCTGGCCTTTAACTGGACATGAAATTACAAAATGACCAGCGGAACCGCAATAGAGACAGAGGCGGTTGGTGATTCTCCGTTCCCTCTCCTTAGTCGAGATGCGAATACCCCCCAGCTGCATGGGCTCAACACCTGAGTCAGTGGGGAAAGACGGTAGTGTCGGAGAGAGGGGAGACACAGTTAACGCGAGCTCTCTTCTATGAGCTCGGTGACGAAGATCTACCCGTCGTTCAATGCGAATAGCGAGTTCAATCAAAGAATCCACGCTGGATGGAACCTCCCGAGAGAGAATCTCATCCTTAACCTTAGCGTGGAGTCCCTCCAGAAAACGAGCGAGCAACGCCTGCTCGTTCCAGTTACTGGAGGCAGCAAGAGTGCGAAACTCTATAGAGTAATCCGTTATGGATCGATTACCTTGACATAGGGAAGACAGGGACCAGGAAACTTCTTTCCCAAAAACTGAGCGATCAAAACCCTTATCATCTCCTCTTTAAAGTTCAGATAATTGTTAGTACACTCAGCGCTTGCCTCCCAGATAGCTGTGCCCCACTGCCGAGCCCGACCAGTAAGGAGTGATATGACGTAGGCAATCCGAGCTCTCTCTCTTGAGTATGTGTTGGGTTGGAGAGAGAACACGATATCACACTGGGTGAGAAAGGAGCGGCACTCAGTGGGCTGCCCAGAATAACAAGGTGGGTTATTAACCCTAGGTTCCGGAGGCTCGGAAGAACCGGAAGTAGCTGGTGACACGAGACGAAGACTCTGATACTGTCTTGAGAGGTCGGAGACCTGAGCGGCCAGGGTCTCAACGGCATGCCGAGCGGCAGACAATTCCTGCTCGTGTCTGCCGAGCATCGCTCCCTGGAACTCGAGAGTAGAGTAGAGAGAATCCATAGTCGCTGGGTCCATTCTTGGTCGGATCCTTCTGTTATGCAGGTGAATGAGGACCCAAAAGCGACTTGGCGAAAACAGAGTCTTTAATCCAGTAAAGTAAAAATACAATCAAATAAAACAATTTCCACTCGTAATGACGAGAACCGACTGGAGACTTGATCTTGAACTGCAGGTTGCCTCGGGAAGGCACTTGAACTTAGCAGACTCAGACACCTGCTCACCACGCAGCATCTGAGGGAAACACGACACGACAGGGCGATACACAGACACAGCACGGTGAACAATAGACAAGGATCCGACAAGGACAGAAGTGGAAAACAAGGGGAGAAATAGGGACTCTAATCAGAAGACAAAATAGGGAACAGGTGTAAAAAGACTAAATGAGTGAGTTAGGAGAATGAGGAACAGCTGGGAGCAGGAACGGAACGATAGAGAGAGGAGAGAGAGGGAGGGGGAGAGAGAGGGATAGAAAAAGGGAACGAACCTAATAAGACCAGCAGGGGGAAACGAACAGAAGGGAAAGCATAATGACAAGACAATATATGACAAAACATGACAATTGTCCTCTAGGATTTTGCCTGTGCTTAGCTCTATTGCGTTTTTTTTATGAAGAGAAAACTCTCTAGTCATTGCCGATGACAAGCATACCCATAACATGATGCAGTCACCACCATGCTCGAAAATATTAAGAGTGGTATTAGGTGATATGTTTGGGGCAAATCCAACATGACATAACACTTTCTATTCAGGACATATAGTTCATTGCATGACACTTTATTTAAAATGTTACTTTAGTGCTTCATTGCAAACAGGATGCATGTTTTGGAATATTTTATTCAGTACAGGCTTTCTTCCTTCTTTGGATTAACTGCAATGTTGTTGATCCATCCTCAGTACTCTCCCATCACAGCCATTAAACTTTGTAACTGTTTTAAAGTCACCAATGGCCTCTGAAATCCCAGAGTGGTTTCCTTCCTCTGGCAACCGAGTTATGAAGGATGCCTGAATCTTTGTAGTGACTGGGTGTATCGATACACCTTACAAAGTGTAAATAATAACTTCACCATTTTCAAAGGGATATTCATTGTCTGATTTTTTATTTTTACTCATTTACACGACATGGCCAAAAGTATGTGGACACGTGCTCGTTGAACATCTTATTCAAAAAACTCATGGGCATTAATATGGAGTTGTGCCCCTCTTTGACGCTATAACAGCTTCCACTCTTATGGGAAGGCTTTCCACTAGATGTTGGAACATTGCTGTGGTGACTTACTAATGTTTCTGTGGCTGAATGGCAGCGAGGTCAGGCACTGATGTTGGGTAATTAGGCATAGCTCGCAGTCGGCGTTCCAATTCATCCCAAAGGAGTTCAATGGGGTTGAAGTCAGGGCTCTGTGCAGACCAGTCAAGTTCTTCCACACCGATCTCGACAAACAATTTCTGTGTGGACCTCGCTTTGTACACAGGGGCATTGTCATGCTGAAACAGGAAAGGGCCTTCCCCAAATTGTTTCTGTGGAAGCACAGAATCCTCTAGAATGTCATTGTATGCTGTAGCGTTAAGATTTCCCTTCAGTGGAACTAAGGGGCCTAGCCTGAAAAACAGCCCCAGACCATTATTCCTCCTCCACCAAACTTTACAGTTGGCACTATGCATTCGGGCAGGTAGCGTTCTCCAGGCATCCGCCAAACCCAGATTCGTCCGTTGGACTGGTGTTTTGCGGGTACTACTTAATTTTTGGCAAAAACTCAACTCGTCGTGTTTGGAGGACAAAGAATGCTGAGTTGCATCCAAAGAACACCATACTGTGAAGCATGGGGGTGGAAACATCATGCTTTGGGGATGTTTTTCTGCAAGGGGACCAGGATGACTGATCCGTGTAAAGGAAAGAATGGGATTTTGAGTGAAAAACCTCCTTCCATCAGCAAGGGCATTGAAGATGAAACATGGCTGGGTCTTTCAGCATGACGATGATCCCAAACACACCACCCGGGCAACAAAGGAGTGTCTTTGTAAGAAGCATTTCAAGGTCCTGGAGTGGCCTAGCCAGTCTCCAGATCTCAACCCCATAGAAAATCTTTGGAGGGAGTTGAATGTCCGTGTTGCCCAGTAACAGCCCCAAAACATCACTGCTCTAGAGGAGATCTGCATGGAGGGATGGGTCAAAATACCAGCAACAGTGTGTGAAAACCTTGTGAAGACTTACAGAAAACATTTGACCTCTGTCATTGCCAACAAAGGGTATATACCAAAGTATTGAGATAAACTTGTGTTATTGACCAAATACTTATTTTCCATCATAATTTGCAAATAAATTCATTAAAAATGCTACAATGTGATTTTCTGGATTTTTTTTCTCATTTTGTCTGTCATAGTTGAAGTGTACCTATGATGAAAATTAAAGGCCTCTCTCATATTTTTAAGTGGGAGAACTTGCACAATTGGTGGCTGACTAAATACTTTTTTGCCCCGCTGTATATATATATAAAATATATATATTTTTTCATCTGCTTCAACCAGCATCAAGGTAACTCCCCATAAACACATATTCAAGGGGCTGCTGCTGCAATCTCTCAGGTTTCCCATCGCCCCTCAAAATATTAACACTTAGAAGACATAGGACAGCGTAAAATGAGTTCAATCCGAATAATTTAAGATGGGTGATTGAGTTCAGTTGGTGATGGGTGATTGAGTTAGGGTTTACCCATCTGTTTACCCAAGGTGCTCACTGTTTACCAATCTATTGAGAGCTATGACCAAAGAGAGGGGAAGGTAAATTAATGATGAGTTTTCTGATTCAATCAGATGTGTGTGGTGATTGAACCTCCAACCTCAGCAGTTTATCCCTTTCCGTCTGTCCAGGGCAGTTGATTTATACACTGTAGATCAATAAATCTGGATCTGCTAGAAGAGCCGTAAGTCTGTCTCAGCACTCTGCTCATTAAGACCTGTGACATCCAGGAGAAATATAGCTGAAAAAGCTCTTGCTCTATTGCTCTTTTGCTCTTTGGGCTGTGTCCGAAATAGCATCCTATTCCCTGTACTTTTAACCATAGCCCTACGATCTGTCAGAATCGTAAGGTTATTTGGTGGCTGTGGAGCTGGTTCTTAAAAGTCATGATTTTACAGCAATAGCAGCAGCGGGTCAGTGGTCGCAGAGAGGAAGAGGCGAAGTGAGAGGCGAAGCGATGGGGGTGGATGGACAATGCTCAAAGGATTGGAAATAATTGATTGGTTTTAACTCCTCTTCCATCTATGTTTAAGTCATCTGGTACTTTTCAAAGAATGACAAAATGAGAAGTGAAACCTGTTATTGAAGAGCGCTTAGCCGTGTAAGATGTATTGTCACATTGCAAGGCCCTCTGCATAGGAGTGCCCTGAAATAAATGAGGTAGGGTTGATCAAAGTGTATGATGACATTAGATCCCGAACAAAGTCCTGAATCACATACTCCACACCCGATTTTCAATGAGTCTGACAGTAGATGCAACAATAAACTCACTCAGAGCCTGAATATCAACAGACACTATTCAATTACCTACAGGCTTGATTTGTAAATCTCTCACACAGCGACCGATGCTTAAATGTCAACGATTGGAGAGTAAAAGGGATTTAGAAGCCCTACTTGAAAGGCTTTATTTTGAGTGGATGTAGATGAAACCTATTGCCTGGTGATAATAGGTCTTTCATTCTCTATTTCCACTCTTTCACTCGGACCCTCAATGGCCTGGCCTTTCTAGTCTCCCACGAGGCAAGGATCTATACTATACCGCCGCCCTTTAGTTGTTGCTGTGTGTGTGTGTGTGTGTGTGTGTGTGTGTGTGTGTGTGTGTGTGTGTGTGTGTGTGTGTGTGTGTGTGTGTGTGTGTGTGTGTGTGTGTGTGTGTGTGTGTGTGTGTGTGTGTGTGTGTGTGTGTGTGTGTGTGTGTGTGTGTGTGTGTGTGTGTGTGTGTGTGTGTGTGTGCAAGTTTGCCGATCTCACCCCACGTAACATACACCCGATACCGCCGCCTTGCTGAGTCTCTCTCTAATCCTATTGGTGCTCCACTTTCCCCCTGTGCAAGGTTACCATGGAGATCTGAAAATAATGCAGACCCTCTCTACTGTTGCCTTCTCTCCACCAGCTACTCTAGCAGATAATAATTAGGTGGGTGCTTACATGTGTCCTATTTCATGTGTGTATTATACATGTGTTTTTTTGCATATCCCACTCACCCTGAGACATCCTCAGAGGGTCACAGCTAGGGATCAGTCATTATTGACAGCAACCTTGGAGAAGTTAGGGTCAAGTGCCTTGCTCAAGGGAACATCAGCCAAGTTTTCACCCAGTTACTGGCCCAATGCTCTAAACCGCTAGGCTACCTGCCAACCACAATAGCACTAAGCACAGGGCATTGGAGAGGGTATTTTGCTACCAGCTTGGCAGGATAGATATACTTTGACCCCTTTTGTTTCAGTACACACTTCTAAGCTGCTATTGATATATGGGAGGAGGGGTTAGGTAGTGATAGACTTGCCTGATAGAGAGAGATCTATTGTCTGTCTGTCCAAGAAGCAAATAGAGCCGATGATATTGGATTGTTTGTGAACAAGTAGGCTGTACAATTGGTTTAAAACACCTCTGTTGCTCTCCTAAAGATGGATTTTGGTTCCACATACTATAGATGTGTGCCTCTATATCCTCTGTACGACTGTGGAGGTTTATTGATTTCCTGGGTGTTTACTGTGAAGAGTCTCACAGTGGAAACCCTGTGATAACAGTGTATAATTTTGGAGCATCTCTCTTCCTCCGCTAGTTACCTACTCAGGCTGTGATTGCATTGTGTAGTGTGTAGATATAATCACAAGATGTGTGTCTGTGTGTGCGCGTGCGCGTGGATATGCTATATGGGGGCTGGTGTGAGTGTGTTCTTGTTTTTGTTCCATGGGTGGTTGGTGAGCTGCAAGTGTCAGTTTTGGTGTCTTGTAGGATACTGTAGGATACTGCTGGCAATATGGTGTGGAAGTATAGAAGGATGATGATGGTGACGGTGATGGCTTAGGTTCTGGTTCCAGAATACTCTCGTGACTCTCGTGATTCTCCATCCTATCCCAGCGTCTGTAAGAGGTAGAATACACACAGCCTGGAATTGTACATCTAATGGAGGAGAATGTCTCCACAGACAGCTAACGCTTCTATCTATAGATATTTGATGTTACAGTTGTCAAAGTCACTGTCAATCACTTTGAAATCCACTCCAACGTATTGTCATTCTATCAGAATAGCTCCTCTGACTATTTTTGCATTAAGTTCAAGCAGGCAGGAATAGCTACTAGCAGTAATGTAGTTGGCTCTCCATTGCGCTGCCATATAATTATTTTCAGCTGGGACTGACTTAGGCACTTGTGGCAAAGAAAGCAAACTGAAACGAACAGAAGAGCGAAGTAGGAAAAGTTAAAAGCATTTCGGCTCATTAGCCACACTAAGTTGAATATCCATTTTGACAGTCAGTTATTGCTAGCAACGTGTATTTAGCAATGTATGCTAGTTTACCTATGTATAATGCATGAGATGCTAATCAAGGTTAGCATCGGAGAGAGAGAGAGAGAGAGAGAGAGAGAGAGAGAGAGAGAGAGAGAGAGAGAGAGAGAGAGAGAGAGAGAGAGAGAGAGAGAGAGAGAGAGAGAGAGAATAAAGGACCAATTAACTGACCCGTATGGTTCAAGGGGGATACCTTTGGATACCTCAGCTCTGGGTTTCAATCCAGCAACCTTTTGGTTACTGACCCAACGCTCCTACCCTCCAGGCTACCTTGGCGGCAGGCATTACAATTTTACTTGACTGGTATAACACGCACGCACACACACACACACGCATGCGTGCGCACAGACACAGACAGGATTGGAACTATTAGAGGAGGCAGCTGCTGCATTTTGTATTCTCTGTCCCCTTTTATTTCTCCCTCCAGCTGAGTATCTGCGTAATGTTCCCATGAGTAAAACACTGGCGCAGTCTCTGTGATTGGCTCGCCAAATCTCACCATTTGAAATGTCTTGTAGAGGCTTATTTTATACACTTAACTAAATTACAAACGCAACATGCAATCATTTCTAACATTTCACTAAGTTACAGTTCTTATAAGGAAATCATTCCATTGAAATAAATTAATTAGGCCCTAATCTATGGAATTCACATGACTGGGAATGCAGATATGCATCTGTTGGTCACAGATAAAGTACCTTAGGGGAAAAAAGTAGGGCCGTGGATCGGTAAACCAGTCAGTATCTGGTGTGACCACCATTTGCCTCATGTAGCACGAAACATTTCTTTCACATAGAGTTGATTGTGGCCTGTGGAATGTTGTCAAATCAAATCAAATCACATTTTATTTGTCACATACACATGGTTAGCAGATGTTAAATGCGAGTGTAGCGAAATGCTTGTGCTTCTAGTTCCGACAATGCAGTGATAACCAACAAGTAATCTAACTAACAATTCCAAAACTACTGTCTTATACACAGTGTAAGGGGATAAGGAACATGTACATAAGGATATATGAATGAGTGATGGTACAGAGCAGCATACAGTAGATGGTATCGAGTACAGTATATACATATGAGATGAGTGTGTAGACAAAGTAAACAAAGTGGCATAGTTAAAGTGGCTAGTGATACATGTGTTACATAAGGATGCAGTCGATGATGTAGAGTACAGTATATACATATGCATATGAGATGAATAATGTAGGGTAAGTAACATTATATAAGGTAGCATTGTTTAAAGTGGCTAGTGATATATTTACATCATTTCCCATCAATTCCCATTATTAAAATGGCTGGAGTTGGGTCAGTGTCAATGACAGTGTGTTGGCAGCAGCCACTCAATGTTAGTGGTGGCTGTTTAACAGTCTGATGGCCTTGAGATAGAAGCTGTTTTTCAGTTCCTCAGCCTTCTTCACGACGCTGTCAGTGTGAGTGGACCAATTTTGTTTGTCTGTGATGTGTATGCCGAAGGAACTTAAAACTAGCTACCCTCTCCACTACTGTTCCATCGATGTGGATAGGGGGGTGTTCCCTCTGCTGTTTCCTGAAGTCCACAATCATCTCCTTAGTTTTGTTGACGTTGAGTGTGAGGTTATTGTCCTGACACCACACTCCGAGGGCCCTCACCTCCTCCCTGTAGGCTGTCTCGTCGTTGTTTCTAATCAAGCCTACCACTGTTGTGTCATCCGCAAACTTGATGATTGAGTTGGAGGCGTGCGTTGCCACGCAGTCGTGGGTGAACAGGGAGTACAGGAGAGGGCTCAGAACGCACCCTTGTGGGGCCCCCGTGTTGAGGATCAGCGGGGAGGAGATGTTGTTGCCTACCCTCACCACCTGGGGGCGGCCCGTCAGGAAGTCCAGTACCCAGTTGCACAGGGTGGGGTCGAGACCCAGGGTCTCCAGCTTGATGACGAGCTTGGAGGGTACTATGGTGTTGAATGCCGAGCTGTAGTCGATGAACAGCATTCTCACATAGGTATTCCTCTTGTCCAGGTGGGTTAGGGCAGTGTGCAGTGTGGTTGAGATTGCATCGTCTGTGGACCTATTTGGGCGGTAAGCAAATTGGAGTGGGTCTAGGGTGTCAGGTAGGGTGGAGGTGATATGGTCCTTGAGTAGTCTCTCAAAGCACTTCATGATGACGGAAGTGAGTGCTACGGGGCGGTAGTCGTTTAGCTCAGTTACCTTAGCTTTCTTGGGAACAGGAACAATGGTGGCCCTCCTGAAGCATGTGGGAACAGCAGACTGGTATAGGGATTGATTGAATATGGAATCTCAACCCTCTTCAATGACTGTATGAAGTTGCTGGATATTGGTGGGAACTGGAACATGCTGCCATACACCTCGATCCAGAGCATCCCAAACATGCTCAATGGGTGATATGTCTGGTGAGTACGCAGGCCATGGAAGAACTGGGACATTTTCAGCTTCCAGGAATTGTGTACAGATCCTTGCGACATGGGGCGGTGCAGTATCATTCCGAAACATGAAGTAATGGCGGAGGATGAATGGCACGACAATGGGCCTCAGGATCTCGGCACAGTATCTCTGTGCATTCAAATTGCCATTGATAAAATGCAATTGTGTTCATTGTCTGTAGCTGCCAAATGATCTAAAACGATGTGGTAGAGAAATGAACATTCAATTATCTGGCAACAGCTCTGGTGGACAGTCCTGCAAGTCAGCATGCCAATTGCACGCTCCTTTTATTGTCCCCAGCACAAGGTGCACCTGTGATCATGCTGATCATGCTGTTTAATCAGCTTCTTGATTTGCCATATCTGTCAGGTGCATGGATTATCTTGGCAAAGGAGAAATGCTCACTAACAGGTATATAAACAAATTTGTGCACAACATTTGAGAGAAATAAGATTTTTGTGTGTATGGAACATTTCTGGTATCTTTCATTTCAGCTCATGAAACATGGGACCAACTCTTTACATGTTACGTTTATATTTTGGTTGCGTGTACATGTTCTTAATACCGGGGTCCTACAGGTTTTCAGCACAGAGAAACTGACTGTCATTATTGTGGTTCAGCACATGTTCTTCATGCCTGTTCTGTAGACAGTTTCTCTGTAATTCAGTAAAAATAGAGAAACTGTAACCATTAGCGTTCTTCACGTGATCTATGACCCCTGACCTGTGTCTGTCTTTTTGTCCACAGCTAAATGAAAACAGGAGAGGAGGGGAAACAGAGAAGTCATCTGCTTCATCAGAACAAAGACGCAGAAACAGAAACTCATGGTATGTTGGTGTCACTTCCATCCAAATCTCAACTCATGATCTCTCAGCATATAGCTTCAACACTGAGTTTGCCCGACTAATACTTTTCTCTCAAAAACACTTCCATTTCTCAATTGCCCATTTCTCAAAGCCTCCTCTCCCTCTGTGTTTTTTCACATCAGTTATTTCCCTGTGCATGTCTATCTTAGCCCAGAGAATTGTGGAGGTGTTTAGGCCCAAACTGTTATAATCAAGCACACTGAGGTGTGTGTGTGCACGCGTCAACAGGGGGCATGGAGTTTTGACCAAGGATCTTATACAACCACCTTATAGGCTTGGAGAAGGATTCTGGTGAATGATCTGAGTCTCAAGCTTTCTCCAGAGAATTATGGAGGTGTTTAGGCCCAAACTGCTATCCTCTTCCTCTAGCCCCAGTTTAATCAAGCACACTGAGGTGTGTGTGTGTGTGTGTGTGTGTGTGTGTGTGTGTGTGTGTGTGTGTGTGTGTGTGTGTGTGTGTGTGTGTGTGTGTGTGTGTGTGTGTGTGTGTGTGTGTGTGTGTGTGTGTGTGTGTGTGTGTGTGTGTGTGTGTGTGTGTGTGTGTGTGTGTGTGTGTGTGTGTGTGTGTGTGTGTGTGTGTGTGTGTGTGTACGCGTGTGCATCAACAGGAGGCATGGAGATTTGACCAAGGATCTTATACACACCACCAGTTGGCTTGGAGAAGGATGGCTGGGTCTTATAGGCTTGGAGAAGGATGGCTGGGTCTTATAGGCTTGGAGAAGGATGGCTGGGTCTTATAGGCTTGGAGAAGGATTCTGGTGAATGATGAGTCTCAAGCTTTCTACAGAGATTACCAACAGTCTGCATTCCATTGCAACATACTATACATCCGTGCCTTGATATGAAGGGAATGGCAAGGGATAGATGGGTCTTACGCACACCACCAGAGCTCAGAGAAGGAAGTCTGGGTCTCACTAAGACACCACCAGTGGACTTTGACCCCTCAGCCTGTCACAGCGGTGCAGTGAGTTAGGGTTAGACCCTTTGTTAACATAGAGATCTAAAGCATTAGCATTCAAAGCACGCCTCGGCAGCAGACATGCATAGATTGAGAGGTTAAAGTGGACTTCAGACAAAGCCACAACATAGCCTGCAGACAGACATGGAAACCTTTCACCATACAGCTTTCCCTTTAAAGCTAGAAAACAAGCGTGTGTGTGAGCGTGTGTGTGTGTGCTTGCACATGTGTGTTTGTTTTTTCCTGATAACTTTTATGGATGAAATAATGTATTTCCATTTCCAGATGGTAGCCTAGAGCAGTGGCTCCCAACTCTCAGGTGTGCCATAACTTATCCTAATTAGATTTTTTTTTTTTAAACACTGACTTATAAACGTGACCTGTGGAATGCACTATGCACATGGACTGTTACTTGTGTTATTTAACAAGTGGTGTATTTACATGTGTGTAGCAGATGGCCATCTTTCTTTTTCTTTTGAGACACAAACACACGCCCACACACAGACCCCCCCCACCTTACCCTCCCCCACCACACACACTTTCTCCAGGCTTTGGTTTTGACTCCCTCAAAGGTACAACCTGTAACACAACTAGGCCCTGCTGTGGTTGTTTTGACCTTTTCTCATTCCATGCACTCAGTCTGATTCCTCTGTATTGTAGCCTATCTTGAATATTAATGTGTCCCTTCAAAAAAAGCTTCACGGTAAGAGGCTGAGCTAACAAACCAACAAAGTAAACAGTAACAGGTTTGGCCTGTGGTTCTGGTCCTGTATCTAACTAACATATGGCCTGGTAATAGGGAGCAGAGCCGTGTGAGTGATCACTCATTAGACAAATGGCCATCCAAGCTGTTCCTAACGCTAAAGTTCTCCCGCAGCTCTGATGTGCTGTTTTTTGTTGGTGTAGGGTGAATTTACCCATAGACGCTGATCTTGGGTCAGTTTAGCATTTTCCTCACTAATGGTTAAGGTTAGGATTGGGGCAAGGGAAGCTGATCCTAGATCTGTACCTAGGGGAAACTTCACCCTGGAGTTCTTTGTTTGTAGTAACAGGAACTACCCCCTGGGCACAGACGTCAATTCAAAGTCTATTCCACGTTGGTTCAACATCATTTAATTAAATGGCTTGGAATCAACGTTGATTCAAACATATGTGTGCCCAGTGGGTAGTGTTAAGTGGAGATGCCAAACACTAGTCTGCAAAGACAAAACACACTCTCACCCCCTCCCCACAGCGCACAACGCCTCAGCACATGCTCAGCCTTTTATGCATAGCTCGTAGTCTTGGAAAGTTTTCTAAATGTTGTCGAAAATCCCAGGGGGATATTACGATAAAAAACGATCACAGAGTCCCATGTTACATTTTCACCCCTTTTTCATGTTCACTTTGGATTTGTTTTTTATGGATTATAAAACAGACATAAAGGGGCAGTTTCCCAGACAGATTAAGCCTAGTCTTGGACTAAAAAGTATGCACAGTTCATCAACAACACTGTAGATTCTTACCCTAAAAAACCTGTTTACATGTTTTCCCACTCTGGGCTGAATGTAGTATTTTTTTCAACCAACTTTTCACCTAAATCTCAACCAAATATAAATCAAAACTAGACGTTGAAATGATGTCTGTGCCCAGTGCGTTTTGTAATGGTCGAGGTTGGAGATGAGAAGCAAGTACAGGGAGTGAACATTTAATTAGCACGGACATGGAACAGGACAGGATAGCGTCTCGACATAAACACATAACGACATTAATGTAGACACGGGGAACAACCTACCTCATCCCCATACTGTTTTTATTTATTTACTTTTCTGCTCTTTTGCACAGCAATATCTCTACCTGTACATGACCATCTGATCATTTATCACTCCAGTGTTAATCTGCAAAATTGTAATTATTTGCCTACCTCCTCATGCCTTTTGCACACAATGTAAAAAGACTCCCCTTTTTCTACTGTGTTATTGACTTGTTAATTGTTTACTCCATCTGTTCACACTGTTATGCTTTATCTTGGCCAGGTCGCAGTTGCAAATGAGAACTTGTTCTCAACTAGCCTACCTGGTTAAATAAAGGTGAAATAAAAACTAAAAAATTAAATTAAACCAGGGGAGCAGACAATTAGACCTGCCAATCAACAAAGGGAAGGAGTCCAGGTGAGTCCAATGAGCGCTTCTGCGCATAATGATAGTGACAGGTGTGTGTAATGAAGGGCAGCCTGGCGCCCTCGAGCACCAGAGAGGGAAAGCGGGAGCATGCGTGACAGGTTTACTGGACTAGCTTGGTTGCTATCACAATAGTATCTAGATTTTGGAAGTAGCAGAAGACCGTTATGTGATAGTAGATGCTGTGGGTTACTCTGAGAAGGTTCCAATGTAATGATGCGTGTTCTTCGATTTGGACAATATTCAAAGGAGTTTGTAACACAATGAACGATGTGTGTGCTTTGATAGTCATTGATTCTATCAACACATGCCTAGGCAGACAATCCATTCCATACGTCCATTCACAGAGCATTCCGGTTCAAATGGTCTGAACCCAACAGGAATGCAGTCAGTCTAATAATATACCCCATTGTCATCAACTCATTATCATTTCACACATGATTTACATTGACTTAGAGCTTCATTCTCATGGAAAGCCCCAGTGTGTGCGTGTATGTATGCATGTGTGTGTCTACAGCCCCCTTGGGAACACCCTGGTTGCGCCCTAACAGGCCTCTGTGTTGAAGTGTTTGTGATCCCTGTGGGAATTAAACCCACAACCTCGTCGTGTGTTACTAGAGACATCCTGTTACCAAATTGAGCCACACAGCAGACCACAAATGTGTTTGTGTTCATTGTTCAACACCACCGCATACACAGAGAGAGAGAAAGAGAGAGAGAAGACTAAGGAGGAGAGAGGGTGATTCAGTGGATCAATGCCCATTGACCATCTGCCATCCCTGGGCTATGAATCGATCCATCCTCCCTGAGCATGTTACTATCTCCACTCTGTCTGATACAGGTGTTGACACTATTAAGTGAGAACTGGAGCAAAGCCTATATATCTGCTGTATGAAGGAGAATGTGGAGGAGGAGATGGAAGAGGTTGGGATTGAGGTGGAGGAGGGAAAAGACGGAGGGGGGCTGACAGAGGAGGGGAGGGAAATGACTGAGGACTAGGAGGGGGAGGAGGGTGAGGGAGGAGTAAGAGGGAGAAGACGAAGGACGACAAGGATCACTACCACACCGAGCATGGATATCAGCCAGGATCTTTCCCCTTACTCCTGTGGTTGTATTGAATTGAAAAATGCTAGATGGCAGAGACCTTGGCCTGCATTCTTGTTGATAGCATATGGTCTGGATATATTCTATCAGACTATATCTCTCTCTCTCTCTCTCTGATTAAATTCAAGGGCTTTATTGGCATGGGAGAAACATATGTTACCATTGCCAAAGCAAATGAAGTAGATAATAAACAAAAGTGAAATAAACAATAACAATTAACAGTAAACATTACACTCACAGAAGTTCCAAAAGCTGGTTCTCTCTCTCTCGACTGGGAGGACTCTGTGTCCAGATTGGAAAGAGTGTTAGTATATCAGACTATTGTTCAGGACTGTGTCAGCTGCTTGGTCACCTTTATCCTTGGGCCTCAGACTTACTCATCGGGACTGTACCAGCATGAAAAGCGCTCCCTAGAGGCAATAAAGGGGATTACTGTTCACTGTACACTGGCATGCTGCAGTTTCTGAAATTGTAATATACATAATACCTTTTCCCAATAGCTGTTTAGTCTCCATATGCCTTCACTGATTTTTTTTCTAGTCTTAACAAAGATTTTTTGTACAATGAATAGAAATGATTAATGGGTCTACTGAGCAAGGATAACTGAGACCAATCTTGCCCACTTGTCTTGGTGTACAGTACAGCGCCTGCAGAGGTCATCTGTAAGATCTCATCTTACATCTATAAGAGCTATTTTGTATAGCCTTCTCTGAAACAATTAAAGTACCTTGCCTGATGGCAGAGGAGTAGCAGTATTGTATGTTTCCACCTGGGCTTTTAACCAGCATTTGGGCTCTGGCCAGCCAGCCACAGCCAGTTTCCTTAACAACCAGATCCAAATGAGTTACAGTTTGACCATGAGAACACCATATCCTCTCTGAGTCCCATACCGTAAAACTTGAAGCTTCACACTTTCTTCGTGTGAGATCTGCTTGTAGAACTTCTCATTCCTTGAGTGTTCAGTCAAAGTTGTCTGTCAATCTTCCTTTGACAAATGTTTTTTTTCTACAACAAGCAGGACGCACAAGACATTCTCCAAACACCCGACAGGGCCGACATCCATGTTATATGCAAGAGGAAGAGGCGCAGGTACAGGGGACACAGAGCCAGATGTCTCGTGAGGACCCGCAGAAAGCGAGTGGGAAATCTGCCATTACCGTCTATATTCCTCGCCAACGTGCAATCATTGGACAATAAATCAGACTAGGTACGATCACAAATATCCTACCAACGGGACATCAAAAACTGTAATATCCTATGTTTCACGGAATCGTGGCTGGATGACGACATGGATATTCAGCAAGTGGGATATATGCTGCACCGGCAAGATAGAACAGCACACTCCGGGGGTGGGGTCTGTGCATATTTGTAAACAACAGCTGGTGCACAAAATCTAAGGAAGTCTCTAGATTTTGCTCGCCTGAAGTAGAGTATATTGTGATACATTGCAGGCCACACTACTTGCCTAGAGAGTTTTCAGCTATACTTTTCGTGGCTGTTTATTTAACACCACAGACAGGTGCTGGCAAGAAGACTGCAGTCAGCTGTATAAGGAAGTAAGCAAACAGGAAACCACTCACCCAGAGGCGGTGCTCCTAGTGGCCGGAGACTTTAATGCAGGGAAACTTAAATCAGTTCTACTAAATTTATATAACCATGTTAAATGTGCAACCAGAGGGAAAAAAATTCTAGATCACCTGTACTCCACACGTGTACAAAGCTCTCCCTCACCCTCCAGTTGGTAAATCCGACCACAACTCTATCCTCCAGATTTATGCTTACAAGCAAAAATTAAAGCAGGAAACACCAGTGACTCGGTCTATAAAAAAGTGGTCAGATGAAGCAGATGCTAAACTACAGGACTGTTTTGCTATCACAGACTGGAACATGTTCTGGGATTCTTCCGATGGCATTGAGGAATACACCACATCAGTCACTGGCTTTATCAATAAGTGCATTGAGGACGTCGTCCCCACAGTGACTGTACGTACATACCCCAACCAGAAGCCATGGATTACAGGCAACATTAGCACTGAGCTAAAGGGTAGAGCTGCCGCCTTCAAAGGCGGGAAGCTTACAAGAAATGATGCTATGCCCTGCGACGAACCATCAAACAGGGAAAACGTCAATACAGGGCTAAGATTGAATCATACTACACCGGCTCCGACGCTTGTCTTATGTGGCAGGGCTTGCAAACTATTACAGACTACAAAGGGAAGCACAGCCGCGAGCTTCTCAGTGACACGAGCCTACCAGATGAGCTAAATCACTTCTATGCTCGCTTCGAGGCATTAGAGCATCAACTGGCCAATTGCCAGGGGGAATGCAGAGCACGAGATTAAAATAAAATGCTATAAAATTCAAACTTTCATTAAATCACACATGCAAGATACTCAATTAAAGCTACACTCGTTGTGAATCCAGCCAACATGTCCGATTTTTAAAAAGCTTTTCGGCGATAGCATAAGAAGCTATTATCTGATAGCCTGCACCCATCTACACCGGCCGTAAACAAAGGAGCTAGCATAGAAGGCACTACACAAAACGCTGAAATAAAATATAAAATATGCATTACCGTTGACAAGCTTCTTTTATTGGCACTCCAATATGTCCCATAAACATCACATTTGGTCCTTTTGTTCGATTAATTCCATCCATACATATCGAAAATGTAAATTTATAAAGCGCGTTTGATCCAGAAAAAGTCAGTTTAGTACAAAAACGCAACGTCACTACAAAATAGTAGTAGCCTATAAACTTTGCCAAAATATTTCAAACTACTTTTGTAATACAACGTTAGGTATTTTAAACGTTAATAATCGATAAAATTGTAGACGGGGCAATCTGTATTCAATACAGGAATGAAAACAAACCAGCACTGCTGTTCACGTCTTGCGCAACCCTGAAAAGTGTCCCCAGTTCCGAGATGGCCTACTTCTTCATAGCACAAAGGAATAACCTCAACCATATTCCAAAGACTGGCGACATCGTGTGGAAGCGGTAGGAACTGAAAATAGGTTCCTATTAAATATCCAATAGCAAAGACAATTTAGTGAACAGAGAGGGGGGGGGATCTGAACAGTTAGTCCTTGGGGTTTTGCCTGTTACATAAGTTCTGTTATACTCACAGACATGATTCAAACAGTTTTAGAAGCTTCAGAATGTTTTCTATTCAAATATATGAATAATATGCATATCTTATATTCTTGGCATGAGTAGGAGGAAGTTGAAATTGGGCATGCTATTTATCCAAAAGTGAAAATTCTGCCCCCTAACTTTAAGAGGCTTTAGACAGGTCAGCATACACAAGGCTACGGTGCCAGACGGATTACCAGGATGTGTGCTCCGGGCATGTGCTGACCAACTGGCAGGTGCCTTCACTGACATTTTCAACATGTCCCTGATTGAGTCTGTAATACCAACATGTTTCAAGCAGACCACCATAGTCCCTATGCCCAAGAACACAAAGGCAACCTGCCTAAATGACTACAGACCCATAGCACTCACGTCCGTAGCCATGAAGTGCTTTGAAAGGCTGGTAATGGCTCACATCAACACCATTACCCCAGAAACCCTAGACCCACTCCAATTTGCATACCGCTCAAACAGATCCACAGATGATGCAATCTCTATTGCACTCCACACTGCCCTTTCCCACCTGGACAAAAGGAACACTTATGTGAGAATGCTATTAATTGACTACAGCTCAGTGTTCAACATCATAGTGCCCTCAAAGCTCATCACTAAGCTAAGGATCCTGGGATTGAACACCTCCCTCTGCAACTGGTTTTGGACTTCCTGACGGGCCACCCCCATGTGGTGAGGGTAGGTAGCAACACATCTGCCACGCTGATCCTCAACACTGGAGCTCCCCAGGGGTGCGTGCTCAGTCCCCTCCTGTACTCCCTGTTCTCCCACGACTGCATGGCCAGGCACGACTCCAACACCATCATTAAGTTTGCAGACGACACAACAGTGGTAGGCTTGATCACCGACAATGATGAGACAGCCTATAGGGAGGAGGTCAGAGACCTGGCCGGGTGGTGCCTGAATAACAACATATTCCTCAACGTAACCAAGACTAAGGAGATGATTGTGGACTACTGGAAAAGGTGGACCGAACACGCCCCCATTCTCATTGACGGGGCTGTAGTGGAGCAGGTTGAGAGCTTCAAGTTCCTTGGTGTCCACATCATCAACAAACTAGAATGGTCTGCGTCCGTATTATGAGGTATTAGCATTATCATCCGTGTGTGTATGTGCGAAGATTGTGTGTATGTGTGTGGTGTGTGCACCTTCTGTATCCAGACTGATGCAAACAATGTACCACACACATACACACACACACCTGCTCCCCCTGCACGGTGGAGAGGGGACAATCAGCCTGATCCCTAGGGGTCAATTATAGGTGATCATTGAAGAGGTCAACGGCATTTGAGAGAGGTCAAGTTCCATCCTCATGATCCCAGCAGTATCTGATGGGTTAATGATGACTTGCTATGCAGCCTCATGGCTCATGGTCTGGGCGGGCGAGGGTTTGAGGAGGGAGGGAAAGTAAAGAGGATGAGCCGCAGGGTGGGGGAAGGTGAGGGAGGGAGGGTGAGGATTTTGTATGCAGGAGCATGGTCAGGGTTGAGGGAGGGTGAAGGTGGCTGGGGGAGTTTGGCTCAGATCAGACACAGCTACCTCCCAAATGGCAACCTGTTCCTATATAGTGCACTATTTTTGACTGGGCCCTGGTAAAAAGTAGTGCACCAAATAGGGAATAGGGTGCCATTTGGATCAGAGCAGACACAGTGTCCTTGTCCTGCTGGTACATCTGTCCTGAATGGGGGGTAGGGGAGAGATGATGGGTGAGATGAGGGGGGGGGGTCGGAGGAGATGGGGATAATAGTCAGGAGAGAGGGATGATGGGAGGAGCGATGGGGTGATGGAGGAAATGGTGGAGAGGAGAGATGGGGAGGGAAGAGGGGGGCAATAGAGTCACTTCATGAATTGAGCTGAAAGTGCCACACTCAAGGAGAATCCACCATGCAGCCAAGGGTGTTCAGTTTTGAAAGAGAACCCAACCACTACTATCTTCAAAGGTAAGGCATATATTATATAGCTATTTCTGACTTTTGTGTCGCAACTCCCTGGTTGAAAATGATTTGTTATGCATTTGTGTGCTGGGACGCTGTCCTCAGATAATCACATGGTTTGCTTTCGCCATGAAGCCTTTTTGAAACCTGACACCTTGGCTGGATTAACAACAAGTTAAGGTATATTTTGATGTATTACACTTGTGATTTCATGAAAGTTTAATATTTATAGTAATTTAATTTGAATTTCACGCTCTTCAATTTCACCGGATGTTGGCCAGGGACGTTAATGTCCCACCTATCCCAAACAAGTTTTTAACTGACTTGCCTAGTTAAATAAAGGTCATAAAAATAGAATGGCACTACAATGGATAGCTTCTGTTTTACAGGCTCCTCACCAATTCTGCTAGTTTGTGTTTTTTTGTACTGCTCATAACTTTTTTTGTACATAATGTTTCTGCCATCATTTCCTATGACAGAAAGAAACCTTCTGGACATCTGAACAGCTACACTATATATACAAAAGTATGTGGACACTTCTGCAAATCAGTGGATTCGGCTATTTCAGCCACACCTGTTGCTGACAAGTGTATACAATTGAGCACACAGCCATGCAAACTCCATAGACAAACATTGGCAGTAGAATGGCCTTACTGAAGAGCTCAGTGACTTTCAACGTGGCACCGTCAACGTGGCAACAAGTCAGTTCGTAAAATTTCTGCCCTGCCAGATCCGAGCTCAACTGTAAGTGCTGTTATTGTGAAGTGGAAACGTCTAGAAGCAGCAACTGCTCAGCCACAAAGTGGTAAGGACGAATATGGGTTTGGCGGATGCCAGGAGAACACAACGTGCCCGAATGCATAGTGCCAACTGTAAAGTTTGGTGAAGGAGGAATAATGGTCTGGGGCTGTTTTTCATGGTTTGGGCTAGGCCCCTTAGTTCCAGTGAAAGGAAATCTTACCGCTACAGCATACAATGACATTCTAGATGATTCTGTGCGTCCAACTTTGTGGCAACAGTTTGGAAAAGGCCCTTTCCTGTTTCAGCATGAAAATGCCCCCGTGCACAAACCGAGGTCCATACAGAAATGGTTTGTCGAGATCAGTGTGGAATAACTTGAGTGGCCTGCACAGAGCCCTGACCTCAACTCCATCGAACACCTTTGGGATGAATTGGACCGCCAACTGCGAGCCAGGCCTAATCGCCCAACATCAGTGCCCGACCTCACTAATGCTTGTGGCGGAATGGATGCAAGTCCCCGCAGAAATGTTCCAACATTTAGTGGAAAGTGTTCCAAGAAGAGTGGAGGCTGTTATAGCAGCAAAGGGGAGACCAACTCCATATTAATGCCCATGATTTTAGAATGAGATGTTCGACGAGCAGGTGTCCACATACTTTTGGTTATGTAGTGTATGTTGACTTTGATGTTAGCTAATAATGGTGATAACGATGTCGGCTGTGTGTAGTGGTTAGCAATTATAATATGAAGGTTTGGTGATGTGTTGCTTTGTGCACTAAAGTCCACAAGAAAAGGAAAAATGTGAGAGGAGGAGAGTGGGTAGATGCAGAACGAATTATAGCTACAACGATCAAAGTGATCATGCTGTTTGTATGTGGCTGCTATGTAAGTGAACTGTGTTTGCGTGTGATCAGGGGTGTATTCATTCAGCCGATTTTGCTTTCTTAAATGGAAGCAAACGGAACAAAACGGGGAGGAACATACCTGAGTTCGTCCAATAGAAACTCTCTTTTGCAACCGTTGGACTAATGATTATACCCTAGATAAGCTAGATGCAGGCAAGAGTGTGCAAGGCGTTATTGAATGTGTCGCTGTCTGTCACCATGATTATACAAATTTGTGCACCTACGTTGTATAATTTCATTCATAGGTTAGGTTGTAGCAACCTCATGATAGGTATAGGGAACATTTTGGTTTCATGTAGTAGCCTAAACCTATTGATGTTACATTGAGCTGCGTGAATGGAATCTGAATGACCATCCAATATGCTGTAATAGATATAAGGCCATGCTCAAGAAAACAAATTATCATCCTCCCTCATCTTAAATGGTACCAATCGCCACTGGTGTCAGAGGTAAAACGAGCAAAAACAAAATATTTTTCCCGACATGCCCGTATTTATTTCACATATAAGCAATGGTACTTAACTCTTTCGAGACGGCTAGAAGTAAATCTACCTTTAGGGAGTATAGGAGTTATGAATAAACCTGGTTTGGGCAACCAGAGAACTCCTCACAGACACTGCCAATCTGTAAAAAAAAGGTGAAATGGCTTCCATTTTCCCTGTCTTCCTTTCTAGCTTCAGACTCCTAATCTTCCAGCTGTCTTTTCCTCTAGCCTTATCTGCTGTGAAAACCTAGAGGAGTTATCTCGATTTCTCTCAGGAACTCTGAGTCAGTGGTTAAAACCAGGGCAATATCTACCAATCCAGGGCTTGATGGTTTTCAGCTATCAGAGGAAAAGCTTGAAGCCTCAACTGTGTTTGGGCCTGAATGTCTGATCCCCTCTTCTGAGACGTTCAAAGTCTATGTAAAAACATTAAAATAAAATTGAATCAAATCAAGTTTTATTGGTTGCGTACACATATTTTGCAGATATCGCAGCTGCAGCAGTGTAAACTTAAACTACTAAAAATAGATGTAAAGTATGTAGAAAAGATAATGGACCTATATATGATTAAATAAGAGCATATTTGAGAACTAACAATCACCAAAATAAAAGCTAGACAGTCAGGTAGAATCTTACAAAAAAAATGTTTTGCAATCAGGAGTATTTTATTCATGGCTTATGTTTGTAGCTCCAACAGTGCAATTGATTTTGTCATAATGTTTAGAGTCACTCCAATAGCATAAGCCATGGCAAAATATGTAGACTTACAGAAAATTAGCTTTAAAACAGCAACATTTTGTCACTGCGGCCAACAGGAAGTCCTATAATTCCAGTGCTATTGTCATGCAGGTGAAAGAGGACCCAAAAGCGACTTGGCGAAAACAGAGTCTTTAATCCAGTAAAGTAAATACAATCAAAAAACACAACTTTCACTCGAAATGACGAGGACAAACTGGAGACTCGATCTTGAACAGCAGGTGAACAGCAGGTTGCCTCGGGAAGGCACTTGAACCAAACAGACTCAGACACCTGCTCACCACGCAGCATCTGAGGAAAACACGACACGACAGGGCGATACACAAACACAGCACGGTGAATTCTAGACAAGGAACCGACAGGGCAGAAACGAATAACAAGGAGAGAAATAGGGACTCTAATCAGGGAAAAGGATCGGGAACAGGTGTGGGAAGACTAAATGATTGATTAGGGGAATAGGAACAGCTGGGAGCAGGAACGGAACGATAGAGAGAAGAGAGAGCGGGAGAGTGAGAGAGGGAGGGGGAGAGAGAGGGATAGAAAGAGGGAAAGAACCTAATAAGACCAGCAGAGGGAAACGAATAGAAGGAGAAGAACAGGGACAAGGCATGATAATCAATGACAAAACATGACAGTACCCCCCACTCACCGAGCGCCTCCTGGCGCACTCGAGAGGAATCCTGGCGGCAACGGAGGAAATCATCAATGAGTGAACTGTCCAGCACGTCCCGAGACGGAACCCAACTCCTCTCCTCAGGACCGTAACCCTCCCAATCCACTAAGTATTGGTGACCCCGTCCCCGAGAACGCATGTCCATGATCTTATGTACCTTGTAAATAGGTGCGCTCTCGACAAGGACGGGAGGGGGAGGGAAGACGAACGGGAGTGCGAAGAAAGGGCTTGACACAGGAGACATGGAAGACAGGATGGACGCGACGAAGATGTCGCGGAAGAAGCAGTCGCACAGCGACAGGATTGACGACCTGGGAGACACGGAACGGACCAATGAACCGCGGAGTCAACTTACGAGAAGCTGTCGTAAGAGGAAGGTTGCGAGTGGAAAGCCACACTCTCTGGCCGCAACAATACCTTGGACTCTTAATCCTGCGTTTATTGGCGGCTCTCACAGTCTGTGCCCTGTAACGGCAAAGTGCAGACCTCACCCTCCTCCAGGTGCGCTCACAACGTTGGACAAACGCTTGAGCGGAGGGAACGCTGGACTCGGCAAGCTGGGATGAGAACAGAGGAGGCTGGTAACCCAGACTACTCTGAAACGGAGATAACCCGGTAGCAGACGAAGGAAGCGAATTGTGAGCGTATTCTGCCCAGGGGAGCTGTTCTGCCCAAGACGCAGGGTTTCTGAAAGAAAGGCTGCGTAGTATGCGACCAATCGTCTGATTGGCCCTCTCTGCTTGACCGTTAGACTGGGGATGAAACCCGGAAGAGAGACTGACGGACGCACCAATCAAACGACAGAACTCCCTCCAAAACTGTGACGTGAATTGCGGGCCTCTGTCTGAAACGGCGTCTAACGGGAGGCCATGAATTCTGAATACATTCTCGATAATGATTTGTGCCGTCTCCTTAGCGGAAGGAAGTTTAGCGAGGGGAATGAAATGTGCCGCCTTAGAGAACCTATCGACAACCGTAAGAATCACAGTCTTCCCCGCAGACAAAGGCAGACCGGTAATGAAGTCTAGGGCGATGTGAGACCATGGTCGAGAAGGAATGGGGAGCGGTCTGAGACGACCGGCAGGAGGAGAGTTACCCGACTTAGTCTGCGCGCAGTCCGAACAAGCAGCCACGAAACGGCGCGTGTCACGCTCCTGAGTCGGCCACCAAAAGCGCTGGCGAATAGACGCAAGAGTGCCTCGAACACCGGGATGACCAGCTAACTTGGCAGAGTGAGCCCACTGAAGAACAGCCAGAATAGTGGAAACAGGAACGAAAAGGAGGTTACTAGGACAAGCGCGCGGCGACGCAGTGTGCGTGAGTGCTTGCTTAACCTGTCTTTCAATTCCCCAGACTGTTAACCCGACAACACGCCCATAAGGAAGAATCCCTCGGGATCAGTAGAAGCCACAGAAGAACTAAACAGACGGGATAAGGCATCAGGCTTGGTGTTCTTGCTACCCGGACGGTAAGAAATCACAAACTCGAAACGAGCGAAAAACAACGCCCAACGAGCTTGACGGGCATTAAGTCGTTTGGCAGAACGGATGTACTCAAGGTTCTTATGGTCTGTCCAAACGACAAAAGGAACGGTCACCCCCTCCAACCACTGTCGCCATTCGCCTAGGGCTAAGCGGATGGCGAGCAGTTCACGGTTACCCACATCATAGTTGCGCTCAGATGGCGACAGGCGATGAGAAAAATAAGCGCAAGGATGAACCTTATCGTCAGACTGGAAGCGCTGGGATAGAATGGCTCCCACACCTACCTCTGAAGCGTCAACCTCGACAATGAATTGTCTAGTGACGTCAGGAGTAACGAGGATAGGAGCGGACGTAAAACGTTCTTTTAGAAGATCAAAAGCTCCCTGGGCGGAACCGGACCACTTAAAACACGTCTTGACAGAAGTAAGAGCTGTGAGAGGGGCAGCAACTTGACCGAAATTACGAATGAAACGCCGATAGAAATTAGCGAAACCTAAAAAGCGCTGCAACTCGACACGTGACCTTGGAACGGGCCAATCACTGACAGCTTGGACCTTAGCGGAATCCATCTGAATGCCTTCAGCGGAAATAACGGAACCGAGAAAAGTAACGGAGGAGACATGAAAAGAGCACTTCTCAGCCTTTACGTAGAGACAATTCTCTAAAAGGCGCTGTAGAACACGTCGAACGTGCTGAACATGAATCTCGAGTGACGGAGAAAAAATCAGGATATCGTCAAGATAGACAAAAACAAAGATATTCAGCATGTCTCTCAGAACATCATTAACTAATGCCTGAAAAACAGCTGGCGCATTGGCGAGACCGAACGGCAGAACCCGGTACTCAAAATGCCCTAACGGAGTGTTAAACGCCGTTTTCCACTCGTCCCCCTCTCTGATGCGCACGAGATGGTAAGCGTTACGAAGGTCCAACTTAGTAAAGCACCTGGCTCCCTGCAGAATCTCGAAGGCTGATGACATAAGGGGAAGCGGATAACGATTCTTAACCGTTATGTCATTCAGCCCTCGATAATCCACGCAGGGCGCAGAGTACCGTCCTTCTTCTTAACAAAAAGAACCCCGCCCCGGCCGGAGAGGAAGAAGGCACTATGGTACCGGCGTCAAGAGACACAGACAAATAATCCTCGAGAGCCTTACGTTCGGGAGCCGACAGAGAGTATAGTCTACCCCGAGGAGGAGTGATCCCCGGAAAGAGATCAATACTACAATCATACGACCGGTGAGGAGGAAGGGAGTTGGCTCGGGACCGACTGAAGACCGTGCGCAGATCATGATATTCCTCCGGCACTCCTGTCAAATCGCCAGGTTCCTCCTGAGAAGTAGGGACAGAAGAAACGGGAGGGATGGCAGACATTAAACACTTCACATGACAAGAAACGTTCCAGGATAGGATAGAATTACTAGACCAATTAATAGAAGGATTATGACATACTAGCCAGGGATGACCCAAAACAACAGGTGTAAACGGTGAACGAAAATCAAAAAAGAAATAGTCTCACTGTGGTTACCAGATACTGTGAGGGTTAAAGGTAGTGTCTCAAATCTGATACTGGGAAGATGACTACCATCTAAGGCGAACATGGGCGTAGGCTTCTCTAACTCTCTGAAAGGAATGTCATGTTTCCGAACCCATGCTTCGTCCATGAAACAACCCTCAGCCCCAGAGTCTATCAAGGCACTACATGTAGCACCCGAACCAGTCCAGCGTAGATGGACCGACAAAAGTAGTACAGGATTTTGATGGAGAGACTTGAGTAGTTGCGCTCACCTGTAGCCCTCCGCTTACAGATGAGCTCTGGCTTTTACTGGACATGAATTAACAAAATGTCCAGCAACTCCGCAATAGAGGCACAGGCGGTTGGTGATCCTCCGTTCCCTCTCCTTAGTCGAGATGCGAATCCCTCCCAGCTGCATGGGCTCAGTCTCTGAGCCAGAGGAGGGAGATGGTTGCGATGCGGAGCAGGGAAACACCGTTGATGCGAGCTCTCTTCCACGAGCCCGGTGACGAAGATCTACCCGTCGTTCTATGCGGATGGCGAGAGCAATCAAAGAGTCCACATCTGAAGGAACCTCCCGGGAGAGAATCTCATCCTTAACCACTGCGTGGAGTCCCTCCAGAAAACGAGCGAGCAGCGCCGGCTCGTTCCACTCACTAGAGGCAGCAAGAGTGCGAAACTCAATAGAATAATCCGTTATGGACCGTTCACCTTGGCATAGGGAAGCCAGGGCCCTAGAAGCCTCCCTACCAAAAACTGAACGGTCAAAAACCCGAATCATCTCCTCTTTAAAGTTCTGGTACTTGTTAGAGCAATCAGCCCTTGCCTCCCAGATAGCTGTGCCCCATTCTCGAGCCCGGCCAGTAAGGAGTGAAATGACGTAAGCAACCCGAGCTCTCTCTCTAGAGTATGTGTTGGGTTGGAGAGAGAACACAATCTCACACTGCGTGAGAAAGGAGCGGCACTCAGTGGGCTGCCCGGAGTAGCAAGGTGGGTTATTAACCCTAGGTTCTGGAGGCTCGGCAGGCCAGGAAGTAACAGGTGGCACAAGACGAAGACTCTGGAACTGTCCAGAGAGGTCGGAAACCTGAGCGGCCAGGTTCTCCACGGCATGGCGAGCAGCAGACAATTCCTGCTCGTGTCTGCCGAGCATGGCTCCTTGGATCTCGACGGCAGTGTAACGAGCGTCTGAAGTCGCTGGGTCCATTCCTTGGTCGGTTCCTTCTGTCATGCAGGTGAAAGAGGACCCAAAAGCGACTTGGCGAAAACAGAGTCTTTAATCCAGTAAAGTAAATACAATCAAAAAACACAACTTTCACTCGAAATGACGAGGACAAACTGGAGACTCGATCTTGAACAGCAGGTGAACAGCAGGTTGCCTCGGGAAGGCACTTGAACCAAACAGACTCAGACACCTGCTCACCACGCAGCATCTGAGGAAAACACGACACGACAGGGCGATACACAAACACAGCACGGTGAATTCTAGACAAGGAACCGACAGGGCAGAAACGAATAACAAGGAGAGAAATAGGGACTCTAATCAGGGAAAAGGATCGGGAACAGGTGTGGGAAGACTAAATGATTGATTAGGGGAATAGGAACAGCTGGGAGCAGGAACGGAACGATAGAGAGAAGAGAGAGCGGGAGAGTGAGAGAGGGAGGGGGAGAGAGAGGGATAGAAAGAGGGAAAGAACCTAATAAGACCAGCAGAGGGAAACGAATAGAAGGAGAAGAACAGGGACAAGGCATGATAATCAATGACAAAACATGACAGCTATGCTCATTACCTAAGCCCCATTCCAGAAAATACCCTGGGAGGGGCCGATACTAGCAAAGTTAAACACTTACAAGTTTTCAGTCACAATTTGGGGGCTCACCGAGTTGTGTGCCATGTCATGTTGTGTGGTTCTGACACTGTGAATATGTTGATGTCCTAACCTATACTGTAGGTTTCTGGTTTAGTTCAGAAAGTGTTGCTGTTGCAGAATGCCTGTTGGTATGATTTTGGTGTTTTTCTGTTGCGATTATATTGGCTGAAATGAAGATACTCACTTTGTTTTTGTACAATACCAGTCAAAGGTTTGGACATACCTACTCATTCCAGGGGTTTTCTTTATTTTTAATATTTTCTACATTGTAGAATAATATTGAAGACATGAAATAACACATGGAATCATGTGGTATCCAAAAGAAAAGTGTTAAACAAATCAAAATATATTTGAGTTTTTCAAAGGAGCCACCCTTTGCCTTAATGACAGCTTTGCACACTCTTGGCATTCTCTCAACAAGCTTCATGAAGTAGTCACCTGGAATGCGTTTAATTTAACAGATGTGCCTTGTTAAAAGTTCATTTGTAGAGTTTCTTGCCTTAATGGGTTTGAGCCAATCAGTTGTGTTGTGAGGTAGGGGTGGAATACAGAAGATAGCCCTATTTGGTAAAAGCAAGAACAGATCAAGAACAGCTCAAATAAGCAAAGAGAAACTACACTCCATCATTACTTTAAGACATGAAGATCAGTCAATCCGGAAAATCAAGAACTTTGAAAGTTTCTTCAAGTGCAATCGCAAAAACCATCAAGTGCTATGATGAAACTGTCTCTCTTGAGGACAGCCACAGGAAAGGAAGACCCAGAGTTAGCTCTGCTGCAGAGGATACATTCATTAGAGTTACCAGCCTTAGAAATTGCAGCCCAAGTAAATGCTTCACAGAGGTCAAGTAAGACACATTTCAACATCAACTGTTCAGAGGAGACTGTGTGAATCGGGCCTTCATGGTCTAATTGCTGCAAAGAAACCACTACCAAAGGACACCAATAAGAAGAGGAGACTTGTTTGGGCCAAGAAACACGAGCAATGGACATCAGACCGGTGGAAATCTGTCCTTTGGTCTGATGAGTCCAAATTTGAGATCTTTGGTTTCAAATGCTGTGTCTTTGTGAGACACAGAGTAGGTGAATCGATGATCTCTGCATGTGTGGTTCCCACCGTGAAGCGTGGAGGAGGAGGTGTTATGGTGTGGGGGTGCTTTGCTGGTGACACTGTCAGTGATTTGTTTAGAATTCAAGGCACACTTAATCAGCATGGCTACCACAGCATTCTGCAGTGATACACCATCCTGTCTGGTTTGTGCTTAGTGTACTATCATTTGTTTTTTAAAAGGACAATGATCCAACACACCTCCAGGCTGTGTAAGGGCTATTTGACCAAGCAGGAGAGTGATGGAGTGCTGCATCAGATGACCTAGCCTCCACAATCATCCGATGTCAACCCAATTGAGATGGTTGGTGATGAATTGGACCGCAGAGTGAAGAAAAAGCAGCCAACAAGAGCTCAGCATATGTGGGAACACCTTCAAGGCTGTTGGAAAAGCATTTAATTTGCTGGTTGAGAGAATGTGAAGAGTGTGCAAAGATGTCAATGCAACGGGTGGCTACTTTGAAGAATCTCAAATCTCAGAGTTGTTTCACACTTTTTTGGTTACTACATGATTCCATATGTGTTAATTCATAGTTTTGATGTCTTCACTATTATTCTACAATGTAGAAAATAGTACAAATGAAGAAAATCCCTTGAATTACTGGGTGTGTCAAAACCTTTGACTGGTACTGTATATTTGATGGGCTGAACTCATTAAAAAGTGAGTGCTGGGTTTTGTGTTGTGTGTATTCTTGCAGAACAAAATCAGTTTAAATGACTGCTCTGTCTCTGTGTGTTATCTCTCTCAGGGGCTGGGAGAGGCTTCAGCGAGAGGGACAGCCATGGACAGAGACTGTCTCAGCTGCATCAAATACCTCATGTTTGTCTTCAACTTTCTCATCTTCGTAAGTATTCTCTTACGCCCTATTATAAGCTGTCCTCCTATATACAGTACACTGTATATATTCTGTATATCCTATATATCCTCCTATGGTATCTAACAGTACTCTTTCCATCTCTCTATTGTGGTCTCACATGTATTTAATAAGACACGGAGGCATTTTGGTGATGACACATATTTACAGTTCCACGGGGTATGCAGCTTGCAATTGACGTTTTGCTTGTTCAGTTTTGATCAGACAATCAAAGGTAACTCCAGAGAGAGCCAATAACTGGGGGTATGGGGGTAGTGGTGAGGAGGGTCATATAATTACATTTAGTGGGGAGGGTTGAATAACTTCTCAGTAGCAACCAGTGACTGTTACCATGTCCATTCCTTTGTTTATACTCTCAGACAATTCTACCCTCCCACCATCCCATGAGACAATGGTTGTCATGTTTGTCATTTATTATCATGTCTTGTCCCTGTGCTCCCCATTCTATTCGTTTCCCTCTGCTGGTCTTATTAGGTTCTTTCCCTCTTTCTATCCCTCTCCCCCTCCCTCTCTCACTCTCTCGCTCTCTCTTCTCTCTATCGTTCCGTTCCTGCTCCCAGCTGTTCCTATTCCCCTAATCAATCATTTAGTCTTCCCACACCTGTTCCCGATCCTTTCCCCTGATTAGAGTCCCTATTTCTTCCTTTGTGTTCCGTTCCTGTCCTGTCGGTTCCGTGTTTAGAATTCACCGTGCTGTGATTGTGTATCGCCCTGTCGTGTCGTGTTTTCCTCAGATGCTGCGTGGTGAGCAGGTGTCTGAGTCTGTCTGGTTCGAGTGCCTTCCCGAGGCAACCTGCTGTTCACCTGCTGTTCAAGATCGAGTCTCCAGTTTGTCCTCGTCATTTCGAGTGAAAGTTGTGTTTTTTTGTTTGTATTCACTTTACTGGATTAAAGACTCTGTTTTCGCCAAGTCGCTTTTGGGTCCTCTTTCACCTGCATGACAGAAGGAACCGACCAAGGAATGGACCCAGCGACTTCAGACGCTCGTTACACTGCCGTCGAGATCCAAGGAGCCATGCTCGGCAGACACGAGCAGGAATTGTCTGCTGCTCGCCATGCCGTGGAGAACCGGGCCGCTCAGGTTTCCGACCTCTCTGGACAGTTCCAGAGTCTACGTCTCGTGCCACCTGTTACTTCCTGGCCTGCCGAGCCTCCAGAACCTAGGGTTAATAACCCACCTTGCTACTCCGGGCAGCCCACTGAGTGCCGCTCCTTTCTCACGCAGTGTGAGATTGTGTTCTCTCTCCAACCCAACACATACTCTAGAGAGAGAGCTCGGGTTGCTTACGTCATTTCACTCCTTACTGGCCGGGCTCGAGAATGGGGCACAGCTATCTGGGAGGCAAGGGCTGATTGCTCTAACAAGTTCCAGAACTTTAAAGAGGAGATGATTCGGGTTTTTGACCGTTCAGTTTTTGGTAGGGAGGCTTCTAGGGCCCTGGCTTCCTTATGCCAAGGTGAACGGTCCATAACGGATTATTCTATTGAGTTTCGCACTCTTGCTGCCTCTAGTGAGTGGAACGAGCCGGCGCTGCTCGCTCGTTTTCTGGAGGGACTCCACGCAGTGGTTAAGGATGAGATTCTCTCCCGGGAGGTTCCTTCAGATGTGGACTCTTTGATTGCTCTCGCCATCCGCATAGAACGACGGGTAGATCTTCGTCACCGGGCTCGTGGAAGAGAGCTCGCATCAACGGTGTTTCCCTGCTCCGCATCGCAACCATCTCCCTCCTCTGGCTCAGAGTCTGAGCCCATGCAGCTGGGAGGGATTCGCATCTCGACTAAGGAGAGGGAACGGAGGATCACCAACCGCCTGTGCCTCTATTGCGGAGTTGCTGGACATTTTGTTAATTCATGTCCAGTAAAAGCCAGAGCTCATCTGTAAGCGGAGGGCTACAGGTGAGCGCAACTACTCAAGTCTCTCCATCAAAATCCTGTACTACTTTGTCGGTCCATCTACGCTGGACCGGTTCGGGTGCTACATGTAGTGCCTTGATAGACTCTGGGGCTGAGGGTTGTTTCATGGACGAAGCATGGGTTCGGAAACATGACATTCCTTTCAGAGAGTTAGAGAAGCCTACGCCCATGTTCGCCTTAGATGGTAGTCATCTTCCCAGTATCAGATTTGAGACACTACCTTTAACCCTCACAGTATCTGGTAACCACAGTGAGACTATTTCTTTTTTGATTTTCCGTTCACCGTTTACACCTGTTGTTTTGGGTCATCCCTGGCTAGTATGTCATAATCCTTCTATTAATTGGTCTAGTAATTCTATCCTATCCTGGAACGTTTCTTGTCATGTGAAGTGTTTAATGTCTGCCATCCCTCCCGTTTCTTCTGTCCCTACTTCTCAGGAGGAACCTGGCGATTTGACAGGAGTGCCGGAGGAATATCATGATCTGCGCACGGTCTTCAGTCGGTCCCGAGCCAACTCCCTTCCTCCTCACCGGTCGTATGATTGTAGTATTGATCTCCTTCCGGGGACCACTCCTCCTCGGGGTAGACTATACTCTCTGTCGGCTCCCGAACGTAAGGCTCTCGAGGATTATTTGTCTGTGTCTCTTGACGCCGGTACCATAGTGCCTTCTTCCTCTCCGGCCGGGGCGGGGTTCTTTTTGTTAAGAAGAAGGACGGTACTCTGCGCCCCTGCGTGGATTATCGAGGGCTGAATGACATAACGGTTAAGAATCGTTATGCGCTTCCCCTATGTCATCAGCCTTCGAGATTCTGCAGGGAGCCAGGTGCTTTACTAAGTTGGACCTTCGTAACGCTTACCATCTCGTGCGCATCAGAGAGGGGGACGAGTGGAAAACGGCGTTTAACACTCCGTTAGGGCATTTTGAGTACCGGGTTCTGCCGTTCGGTCTCGCCAATGCGCCAGCTGTTTTTCAGGCATTAGTTAATGATGTTCTGAGAGACATGCTGAACATCTTTGTTTTTGTCTATCTTGACGATATCCTGATTTTTCTCCGTCACTCGAGATTCATGTTCAGCACGTTCGACGTGTTCTACAGCGCCTTTTAGAGAATTGTCTCTACGTAAAGGCTGAGAAGTGCTCTTTTCATGTCTCCTCCGTTACTTTTCTCGGTTCCGTTATTTCCGCTGAAGGCATTCAGATGGATTCCGCTAAGGTCCAAGCTGTCAGTGATTGGCCCGTTCCAAGGTCACGTGTCGAGTTGCAGCGCTTTTTAGGTTTCGCTAATTTCTATCGGCGTTTCATTCGTAATTTCGGTCAAGTTGCTGCCCCTCTCACAGCTCTTACTTCTGTCAAGACGTGTTTTAAGTGGTCCGGTTCCGCCCAGGGAGCTTTTGATCTTCTAAAAGAACGTTTTACGTCCGCTCCTATCCTCGTTACTCCTGACGTCACTAGACAATTCATTGTCGAGGTTGACGCTTCAGAGGTAGGCGTGGGAGCCATTCTATCCCAGCGCTTCCAGTCTGACGATAAGGTTCATCCTTGCGCTTATTTTTCTCATCGCCTGTCGCCATCTGAGCGCAACTATGATGTGGGTAACCGTGAACTGCTCGCCATCCGCTTAGCCCTAGGCGAATGGCGACAGTGGTTGGAGGGGGCGACCGTTCCTTTTGTCGTTTGGACAGACCATAAGAACCTTGAGTACATCCGTTCTGCCAAACGACTTAATGCCCGTCAAGCTCGTTGGGCGTTGTTTTTCGCTCGTTTCGAGTTTGTGATTTCTTACCGTCCGGGTAGCAAGAACACCAAGCCTGATGCCTTATCCCGTCTGTTTAGTTCTTCTGTGGCTTCTACTGATCCCGAGGGATTCTTCCTTATGGGCGTGTTGTCGGGTTAACAGTCTGGGGAATTGAGAGACAGGTTAAGCAAGCACTCACGCACACTGCGTCGCCGCGCGCTTGTCCTAGTAACCTCCTTTTCGTTCCTGTTTCCACTCGTCTGGCTGTTCTTCAGTGGGCTCACTCTGCCAAGTTAGCTGGTCATCCCGGTGTTCGAGGCACTCTTGCGTCTATTCGCCAGCGCTTTTGGTGGCCGACTCAGGAGCGTGACACGCGCCGTTTCGTGGCTGCTTGTTCGGACTGCGCGCAGACTAAGTCGGGTAACTCTCCTCCTGCCGGTCGTCTCAGACCGCTCCCCATTCCTTCTCGACCATGGTCTCACATCGCCCTAGACTTCATTACCGGTCTGCCTTTGTCTGCGGGGAAGACTGTGATTCTTACGGTTGTCGATAGGTTCTCTAAGGCGGCACATTTCATTCCCCTCGCTAAACTTCCTTCCGCTAAGGAGACGGCACAAATCATTATCGAGAATGTATTCAGAATTCATGGCCTCCCGTTAGACGCCGTTTCAGACAGAGGCCCGCAATTCACGTCACAGTTTTGGAGGGAGTTCTGTCGTTTGATTGGTGCGTCCGTCAGTCTCTCTTCCGGGTTTCATCCCCAGTCTAACGGTCAAGCAGAGAGGGCCAATCAGACGATTGGTCGCATACTACGCAGTCTTTCTTTCAGAAACCCTGCGTCTTGGGCAGAACAGCTCCCCTGGGCAGAATACGCTCACAATTCGCTTCCTTCGTCTGCTACCGGGTTATCTCCGTTTCAGAGTAGTCTGGGTTACCAGCCTCCTCTGTTCTCATCCCAGCTTGCCGAGTCCAGCGTTCCCTCCGCTCAAGCGTTTGTCCAACGTTGTGAGCGCACCTGGAGGAGGGTGAGGTCTGCACTTTGCCGTTACAGGGCACAGACTGTGAGAGCCGCCAATAAACGCAGGATTAAGAGTCCAAGGTATTGTTGCGGCCAGAGAGTGTGGCTTTCCACTCGCAACCTTCCTCTTACGACAGCTTCTCGTAAGTTGACTCCGCGGTTCATTGGTCCGTTCCGTGTTTCCCAGGTCGTCAATCCTGTCGCTGTGCGACTGCTTCTTCCGCGACATCTTCGTCGCGTCCATCCTGTCTTCCATGTCTCCTGTGTTAAGCCCTTTCTTCGCACCCCGTTCGTCTTCCCTCCCCCTCCCGTCCTTGTCGAGAGCGCACCTATTTACAAGGTACATAAGATCATGGACATGCGTTCTCGGGGACGGGGTCACCAATACTTAGTGGATTGGGAGGGTTACGGTCCTGAGGAGAGGAGTTGGGTTCCGTCTCGGGACGTGCTGGACCGTTCACTCATTGATGATTTCCTCCGTTGCCGCCAGGATTCCTCCTCGAGTGCGCCAGGAGGCGCTCGGTGAGTGGGGGGTACTGTCATGTTTGTCATTTATTATCATGTCTTGTCCCTGTGCTCCCCATTCTATTCGTTTCCCTCTGCTGGTCTTATTAGGTTCTTTCCCTCTTTCTATCCCTCTCTCTCCCCCTCCCTCTCTCACTCTCTCGCTCTCTCTTCTCTCTATCGTTCCGTTCCTGCTCCCAGCTGTTCCTATTCCCCTAATCAATCATTTAGTCTTCCCACACCTGTTCCCGATCCTTTCCCCTGATTAGAGTCCCTATTTCTTCCTTTGTGTTCCGTTCCTGTCCTGTCGGTTCCGTGTTTAGAATTCACCGTGCTGTGATTGTGTATCGCCCTGTCGTGTCGTGTTTTCCTCAGATGCTGCGTGGTGAGCAGGTGTCTGAGTCTGTCTGGTTCGAGTGCCTTCCCGAGGCAACCTGCTGTTCACCTGCTGTTCAAGATCGAGTCTCCAGTTTGTCCTCGTCATTTCGAGTGAAAGTTGTGTTTTTTTGTTTGTATTCACTTTACTGGATTAAAGACTCTGTTTTCGCCAAGTCGCTTTTGGGTCCTCTTTCACCTGCATGACAATGGTTGCCTCTATAGCTCTAAGCTCTGCCTTTGACAGAACGTTTTCTTGGACATTTATTGAAAGACAGGTTCTTTCCCAGGAGGAAGGGAATGGTGTGAGGATGAGTGTGTGATGCTCATATCTCTACCCCCTCTTCTCCTTTCCTTCCTATCCCACTTCTCCTAATCACTAAAGAGTCACCCACTGGTGCTCCAGATAGGGTTTAGTGAAAGCGAGAGGATGGAGATAAGAGAATGTTCAGGAGGGAGGAATGGAGGGAAGGGTGGATTCACTTTGAGAGGTAGAGGAAAGGGGGCAATGGCAGTTAGCTGAGGCCCCCCACTAACCTACCTTAGGTATTCATACCACTGGACTTATTCCACATTTTGTGGTGTGTAGTTGTGCAAGAAGATATATGTAATCAAATTTAAATTCAGGTTGTAACACAATACCCCATAATAACAAAAGGAAACATGTTTAAACATTTTTGCAAATGTATAAAAAATGTATTGAAAATTAAATATCTAATTTACATAAGTATTCACACCCCTGAGTTAATATGTGTTAGAGTCTGGGTAAGTCCTTAAGTTCTTGCACACTTGCATTGTATAGTATTTGCCCATTATTCTTTTCAAAATTCTTCAAGTTCTGTCAAATTGATTGTTGACCATTGCTAGACAACTATTTTCAAGTCTTGCCATAGATTTTCAAGCAGATTTAAGTCAAAACTGTAACTCGGCCACTCAAACATTCACTGTCTTCTTGGTAAGCAACTCCAGTGTAGATTTGGCCTTGAGTTTTAGTTTATTGACCTGCTGAAGAAAGGTGAAATCATCTTTCAGTTTCTGGTGAAAAGCAGACTGAACCTGGTTTTGCTCTAGGATATTTTTTGTGCTTAGCTCCGTTCTGTTTCTTTATCTTGAAAAACTCCCCAGTCCTTAACGATTACACACATACGCATACATGATGCAGCCACCAATGTGGTTGAACATATGGAGAATGGAACTTAGTGTGTTAAGTTTGGGGCTCGCTACTGTTTGGGGCAAATCTAATACAACACATTTATTCGGCCAACAGCTCTGCCCCCCCCCCCCCCCCCCGCCCCCCCGCAGCTACTCGCCCAAGCCTCTCCAGGTTCTCCTTTACCCAAATCCAGATAGCAGATGTTCTGAAAGAGCTACAAAACCTGGACCCGTACAAATCAGCTGGGCTTGACAATCTGGACCCTCTATTTCTGAAACTATCCGCCGCCATTGTCGCAACCCCTATTACCAGCCTGTTCAACCTCTCTTTCATATCTTCTGAGATCCCCCAAGGATTGGAAAGCTGCCACAGTCATCCCCCTCTTCAACGGGGGGAGACACCATGGACCCAAACTGTTACAGACCTATATCCATCCTGCCCTGCCTATCTAAGGTCTTCGAAAACCAAGTCAACAAACAGGTCCCTGACCATCTCGAATCCCACCGTACCTTCTCCGCTGTGCAATCTGGTTTCCGAGCCGGTCACGGGTGCACCTCAGCCACGCTGAAACAGCCCATCTATCTACCTACCACATCCCCATACACGTATTTATTTTGCTCCTTTGCACCCCAGTATCTCTACCTGCACATTCATCTTCTGCCAATCTACCATTCCAGTGTTTAATTTCTATATTGTAATTACTTCGCCACCATGGCCTATTTATTTCCTTAACATACCTCATTTGCACTCACTGTATATAGACTTTTTGTTTTCTTTTGTTCTACCTTAATAATGACTGTATGTTTTGTTTATTCCATGAATAACTCTGTTGTTGTATGTGTCGAATTGCTACGCTTTATCTTGGCTAGGTCGCAGTTGCAAATGAGAACTTGTCCTCAACTAGCCTACCTGGTTATAAGGTGAAATAAAAAATAAAATAAAAGTCAGGCTGATTGAGGTAGATATGGTCAAGTGACTATGCATATATGATGAACAGAGAGTAGTAGTCATGTAAAATAGGGATTGGCGAGTGGTGGGTGGCGGGTGGCGGGTGGTGGGACACAATGCAGATACCCTGGTTAGCCAATGTGTAGGAGCACTGGTTGGTCGGCCCAAATGAGGTAGTATGTACACGAATGTATAGATTACATTTACATTTACATTTAAGTCATTTAGCAGACGCTCTTAAAGTGACGATGCATATATGATAAATCGAGAGTAGCAGCAGTGTAAAAAGAGGAGTTGGGGAGGGGCACACAGTGCAAATAGTCCGGGTAGCCATTTGATTACCTGTTCAGGAGTCTGTTACCTGTTGAGAAGCTTTTTTGTCCTAGACTTGGCACTCTGGTACCGCTTGCCATGCAGTAGTAGAGAGAACAGTCTATGGCTGGGGTTTTTGACCATTTTTAGGGCCTTCCTCTGAAATCGCCTGTTATAGAGGCCCTAGATGGCAGACAGCTTAGCCCCAGTGATGTACTGGGCCGTACGCATTACCCTCTGTAGTGCCTTGCGGCCAGAGGCCGAGCAATTGCCGTACCAGGCAGTGATGCAACCAGTCAGAATGCTCTTGATGTTGCAGCTGTAGAACCTTTTGAGGATCTCAGGACCCATGCCAAATCGTTTTGGTTTCCTGAGGGGGAATAGGCTTTGTCGTGCCCTCTTCACGACTGTGTTGGTGTGTTTGGACCATTCTAGTTTGTTGTTGATGTGGACACCAAGGAACTTGAAGCTTTCAACCTGCTACAGCCCCGTCGATGAGAATGGGGTCATGCTCGGTGCTCCTTTGCCTGTAGTCCACAATCATCTCCTTAGTCTTGGTTACGTTGAGGGATGCGTTGTTATTCTGGCAACACCCGGCCAGGTCTCTGACCTCCTCCCTATAGGCTGTCTCGTCAGTGTCGGTGATCAGGCCTACCACTGTTGTATCGTCTGCAAACGTAATGATGGTGTTGGAGTTGTGCCTGGCCATGCAGTCGTGGGTGAACAGGGAGTACAGGAAGGGACTGAGCACGCACCCCTGTGGAGCTCCAGTGTTGAGGATCAGCGTGGCAGATGTGTTGCTACCTACCCTCACCACCTGGGGGCAGCCTGTCAGGAAGTCCAGGATCCAGTTGTAGAGGGAGGTGTTTAGTCCCAGGAGCCTTAGCTTAGTGATGAGCTTTGAGGGTACTATGGTGTTGAACGCTGAGCTGGAGTCAATGAATAGCATTCTCACGTAAGTATTCCTTTTTTCCAGGTGGGAAAGGGCAGTATGGAGTTCAATAGAGATTGCATCATCTGTGGATTGTTTGGGCGGTGTGCAAATTGGAGTGGGTCTAGGGTTTCTGGGGAAATGGTCTTGATGTGAGCCATTACCAACCTCTCAAAGCACTTCATGGTTACGGACGTGAGTGCTACGGGTCTGTAGTCATTTAGGCATGTTGTCTTTGTGTTCTTGAGCACAGGGACTATGGTGGTCAGCTTGAAACATGTTGGTATTACAGACTCAATCAGGGACATGTTGAAAATGTCAGTGAAGACACCTGCCAGTTGGTCAGCACATAACCAAAGCACACGTCCTGGTAATCCGTCTGGCCCCGCAGCCTTGTGTATGTTGACCTGTTTAAAGGTCTTACTCACGTCGGCTACGGAGAGCGTGATCACAGAGTCGTTTGGAACAGTTGATTCTCTCATGCATGCATTGTTGCTTGCCTAGAAGTGAGCATAGAAGTGATTTAGCTCGTCTGGTAGGCTCGTGTCACTGGGCAACTCGCGGCTGTGCTTCCCTTTGTAGTCTGTAATAGTTTGCAAGCCCGGAGCCAGTGATTCAATCTTAGCTCTGTATTGACGCTTTCCCTGTTTGATGGTACGTCGCATGGCATAGCAGGATTTCTTGAAAGCTTCCAGGTTAAGTCCCGCACCTTGAAGGCGGCAACTCTACCCTTTAGCTCAGTGTGAATGTTGCCTGTAATCCATGGCTTCTGGTTTGGGTATGTACTACAGTCACTGTGGGGACGATGTCCTCAATACACTTATTGATAAAGCCAGTGACTGATGTGGTGTACTCCTCAATGCCATCGTAAGAATCCCAGAACAATTTCCAGTCTGTGATAGCAAAACAGTCCTGTAGTTTAGCATCTGCTTCATCTGACCACTTTTTTATAGACCGATTCACTGGTGCTTCCTGCTTTAATTTTTGCTTGTAAGCATAAATCTGGAGGATAGAGTTGTGGTCGGATTTACCAACTGGAGGGCGAGGGAAAGCTTTGTATGCGTCTCTGTGTGTGGAGTACAGGTGATCAATAATTTTTTTCCCTCTGTTTGAACATTTAACATGGTGATCGAAATTTGTTAGAACTGATTTAAGTTTCCCTGCATTAAAGTCTCCGGCCACTAGGAGCACCGCCTCTGAGTGAGTGGTTTCCTGTTTGCTTATTTCCTTATACAGCTGACTGAGTGCGGTCTTAGTGCCAGCATTTGTCTGTGGTGGTAAATAAACAGCCAGGTAGCTGGCAAAGAAATTGGAGAGGTTTCTATGGCAGAGAGGTGGGCAGGGCACTCAGGGCTGATGGAAAGCTGGAAGATTGGCTGGAGGAAGCAGCCGGCTCTACACCAGCGACTTCTCTCAGAGGTGGGAATATCTCCCGGAGACTGCTCTTGGCTTGCTATGACTTTTCATTGAAGCCTTCAACATTCAGTTACTTTGCCATACTACCACATAAGGAAACATAAGGAACACACAACATTTTACATGTTACTCCCCTGCAAGAGGTATACAAATGTAACACATTGGTCTTATGAAAGAGCTGAAATTATCTCTTGGGGGAACAGTTGCAAAGATAGGGAGACGAGAACAGAGTCAGAGACACCATTAGAGGGAGTGCTGACCCAATTTCCTCCTCGCACAGACTTCCTCAGGATCTACTACAGAGCCAGTGACACTCTGACATACAGTCATCATGTAAATATGACTTGTATAGCTGATAACATGGACATGGAGCCAAGATGGAGGAGTCACATACAAGGAGGTCAGGAGTACCGTATTGAAAAAGTAGAGGTTGTGAGGGTGATTTAACTCTCCCTCCATCCCTCTTTGGTGAGGTTTTCATAAGTCCCTGTTAGGTTTCCTACCTCAACTGCACATGTTCTGTTTCTTCCATTAATTGTAATTATTACAGTGGGGCAAGTATTTTGTCAGCCACTAATTGTGCAAGTTCTCCCACTTAAAAAGATGAGAGGCCTGTCATTTTCATCATAGGTACACTTCAACTATGACAGACAAAATGAGACAAAAAATCCAGAAAATCACATTGTCGAATTTTTAATGAATTTATTTGCAAATTATGGTGGAAAATAAGTATTTGGTCAATAACAAAAGTTTATCTCAATACTTTGTTATATACCCTTTGTTGGCAATGACAGAGGTCAAATGTTTTCTGTCAGTCTTCACAAGGTTTTCACACACTATTGCTGGCATTTTGGCCCATTCCTCCATGCAGATCTCCTCTAGAGCAGTGATGTTTTGGGGCTGTTGCTGGGCAACACGGACTTTCAACTCCCTCCAAAGATTTTCTATAGGGTTGAGATCTAGAGACTGGCTAGGCCACTCCAGGACATTGAAATGCTTCTTACGAAGCAACTCCTTCGTTGCCCGGGTGGTGTGTTTGGGATCATTGTCATGCTGAAAGACCCAGCCATGTTTCATCTTCAATGCCCTTGCTGATGGAAGGAGGTTTTCACTCAAAATATCACGATACATGGCCCCATTCTTTCCTTTACACGGATCAGTTGTCCTGGTCCCTTTGCTGAAAAACAGCCCCAAAACATGATGTTTCCACTCCCATGCTTCACAGTAGGTATGGTGTTCTTTGGATGCAACTCAGCATTCTTTGTCCTCCAAACACAACGAGTTGAGTTTTTACCAAAAAGTTCTATTTTGGTTTCATCTGAACATATGACATTCTCCCAATCTTCTTCTGGATCATCCAAATGCTCTCTAGCAAACTTTAGACAGGCCTGGACATGTACTGGCTTAAGCAGGGGGATACGTCTGGCACTGCAGGATTTGAGTCCCTGGTGGCATAGTGTGTTACTGATGGTAGGATTTGTTACTTTGGTCCCAGCTCTCTGCAGGTCATTCACTAGGTCCCCCCATGTGGTTCTGGGATTTTTGCTCACGGTTCTTTTGATCATTTTGACCCTACGGGGTGAGATCTTGCATGGAGCCCCAGATTGAGGGATATTATCAGTGGTCTTGTATGTCTTCCATTTCCTAATAATTGCTCCCACAGTTGATTTCTTCAAACCAAGCTGCTTACCTATTGCAGATTCAGTCTTCCCAGCCTGGTGCAGGTCTACAATTTTGTTTCTGGTGTCCTTTGACAGCTCTTGGTCTTGGCCATAGTGGAGTTTGGAGTGTGACTGTTTGAGGTTGTGGACAGGTGTCTTTTATAATGATAATAAGTTCAAACAGGTGCCATTAATAATGAGTGGAGGACAGGGGAGCCTCTTAAAGAAGAAGTTACAGGTCTGTGAGAGCCAGAAATCTTGCTTGTTTGTAGGTGACCAAATACTTATTTTCCACCATAATTTGCAAATAAATTCATTAAAAATCCTACAATGTGATTTTATGGATTTTTTTCTCATTTTGTCTGTCATAGTTGAAGTGTACCTATGATGGAAATGACAGGCTTCTCTCATCTTTTTAAGTGGGAGAACCTGCACAATTGGTGGCTGACTAAATACTTTTTTGCCCCACTTAACTCTCTCTCTCCCACTCTCCCCTCTTTTTCCAAGCTGGGAGGCTCCTTCCTCCTGGGTGTGGGTGTGTGGGTGCTGGTGGACCCTACAGGCTTCAAGGAGATCGTAGCAGCCAACCCTCTGCTCTTCACAGGAGTCTACATCATCCTGGCCATGGGGGGAATGCTTTTCCTATTGGGCTTCCTGGGCTGCTGTGGAGCCATCCGGGAGAACAAGTGTCTGCTGATGTTTGTAAGTAGGCCTACACTGTGTTATATTATAGAGTAATTGTGATAGTACAGTAGGTCACAGCTTTATAACAGTGTTATCAACATTCCTTTGCTGCTTTGGAGTCATCATTGAGAACAAGTGTCTGCTGCTCTTTGTATGTGAGCGAGAGAGAGTCATGCTGGGCTGAGATAGATGGAAAAATAAATTAGCCATAATAAAACAGAGTATATTTCATGCTTCCAATAATTTGCCTTCGGTGCACCAGGCCACATGCATAGGTAATTTTGATTTTTTTTGTGACTCGCACTCACTTTTGCTGACACTAAGTCTATTACTCGTTCTCTCCCTTTATCTCTCTCCATCTCTCCTCTCACTGAATGTCTTGTCCACCCCCCCCTCCCTCTCTCTCCCTCCCTCCTGCTGTCTCTCCTGTGCCCCTGCAGTTCTTCATGCTCATCCTGGTCATCTTCCTGGCGGAACTAGCTGCAGCCATCCTGGCCTTCATATTCCGGGAGCATGTGAGTAAATTCTCTCCTTATAGATCCTATGACCATCCACTGTAGTGGGCAAACACTGTCCCGTTCATCATGGTGACACAGTAAAACCTCTGACCATACAGAACTAATACTAACATTCTCCATGTCCTGTATAGCTGACAAGAGAGTACTTCACGAAGGAGCTGAAGAGGCACTACCAGGGCTACAATAACACTGATGTCTTCACTGGAACGTGGAACGCTATCATGAACACTGTAAGGCTAAAATACTTTACTTGCTAAGCTTGAGGTCAATTCCATTTCAATATACTCAATTCAAGTCAATTCCAATCAGTTCACTCCCAGAATTGACTGACTTGAAAGGGAATTGACCCCAACCCTGATACTTGCTTTTGGTAGATATACAAAATACAATTATCTACTTAGCAGGCGTCTTCTTGGACATCTTCAACCTGTCCCTGTCTCAGGCTGTAGTCCCCACTTGATTCAAGGAGACCACTATCGTCCCAGGGCCCAAGAAAAACAAGGTGACATGTCCAAATGACTATCGCCACATCACACTAACCCAGGTCATCATGAAGTGCTTCGAGAGGCTGGTCAGGTCCCACATCAAGGCCAGCATGCCAGGCACTCTGGACCCACTCAAATCTGCCTACTGCTCCAACAGATCCACAGAAGATTTCCATCGCTATTCATATGGTCGTAACACATCTGAACAAGAGGAACACCCATGTGAGAATGCTGTGCATTGACTACAATTCAGTATTCAACACTATTGTTCCTTCCAAGCTCGACACCAAGCTCAGAGCCCTGGATCTGGACACCACCCTCTGCAATTGGATCCTGGACTTCCTGAGAGGAAAACCACAGGCTGTGAGGATTGGCAACATCACCTCCTCCACACTGACTCACCACACTGAACACATGGGTCCGCCAGGAGAGTGTCCTCAGCACTCTGTACTCCCTGTTCACCCACGACTGCGTGGCTTTGCGCGACAACAACGCCATCATCCAGTTTTCTGAGGATACTGAAGCTGAAGAAATTTAGCATGCCACCCCAGGCCCTCTCCAAATACTACAGCTGCACCATCGAGAGAGTCCTGACCGGTTGCATCATGGCCTGGTACGGGAATTGCTCCTTCCATGACAGCAATGCCCTCCAGCCGGTGGTGAAGACGACCGAGTACATTTTTTTCCTCATTAATCTACACACAATAACCCATAATGACAAAGCGAAAACAGCTTTTTAGAAATGTTTGCAAATATATAAATAAGGTATTTCTGTTTTTTGTACAAGTATTTAGACCCTTTTGCTTTGAGACTCAAAATTGTGCTCAGGGGCATACTGTTTCCATTGATCCTTCTTGAGATGTTGCTAAAACTGGTAAATTCAATTGATTGGACACGATTCGGAAAGGCACACACCTGTCTATATAAAGTTCCACATTTGACAGTGCATGTCAGAGCAAAAACCAAGCCAGAAGGTCGAAGGAATTGTCCATAGAGTTCCAAGACAGGATTGTGTCGAGGCACAGATCTGGGGAAGGGTACTATTCTGCAGCATTGAAGGTCCCCAAGAACACAGTGGCCTCCATCATTCTTAAATGGAAGAAGTTTGGAACCACCAAGGCTCTTCCTAGAGCTGGCCGCTCAGCCAAACTGAGCAATCGGGGGAGAAGGGCCTTGGTCAGGGAGGTGACCAAGAACCCGATGATCACTCTGACAGAGTTAACCAATCATCCTTTTATGGTAGAGTGGCCTGACGGAACCCACACCTCAGTAATTTGCTAAAAGGCACCTAAAGGACTCTCAGACCATGATAAACAAGATTATCTGGTCTGAGGAAAGATTGAGCTCTTTGGCCTGAATGCCAAGCTTCAAGTCTGGAGGAAACCTGGCACCATCCCCACGGTGAAGCATGGTGGTGGCAGCATCATGCTATGGGGATGTTTTCAGTGGCAGGGACTGGGAGAATAGTCAGGATCGAGGGGGAGATGAACGCAGCAAAGTACAGAGAGATCATTGATGAAAACCTGCTCCAGAGGGCTCAGGATCTCAGACTGATGGCGAAGGTTCACCTTCCAACAGAACAACAATCCTAAGCACATAGCCAAGACAACGCAGGAGTAACTTCGGGACAAGTCTCTGAATGTCCTTGAGAGGCCTAGCCAGAGCCCGGACTTGAACCTGATCGAACATCTCTGGAGAGAGCTGAACATTTTTTTTCACCTTTATTTAACCAGGTAGGCCAGTTGAGAACAAGTTCTCATTTACAACTGCAACCTGGCCAAGATAAAGAAAAGCAGTGCAACAAAAACACAGTTACAAACAAACGTACAGTCAATAACACAAAAGAAAATACAAATAGTGTACAGTACTATGTACAGTGTGTGCAAATGTAGAAGAGTAGGTAGCTAGGAAATAAATAGGCCCTAGAGGCAAAAATAATGACATTTTAGCATTAATACTGGAGTGCTAGATGTTGAGGTAGAGATACTGGGGTGCAAAAAAGTAAGAGAGTATATAATAATATGGGGATGAGGTAGTCTGGTGTGCTATTTACAGATTGGCTGTGTACAGGTACAGTGATCGGTAAGCTGCTCTGACAGATGATGCTGGAAGGAAAGGCGTCCAAAGTAAGTGTTGACTTTGGGGATGACCAGTGCAATATACCTGCTGGAGCGCATGCTACAGGTGGGTGTTGCTATGGTGACGAGTGAGCTGAGATAAGGCGGGGCTTTACCTAGCAAAGATGACCTGGAGCCAGTGGGTTTGGCGACAGATATGTAGTGAGGGCCAGCCAACGAGAGCATACAGGTCGCAGTGGCGGATTGTATATGGGGCTTTGGTGATAAAACGTATGGCACCGTGATAGACTACATCCAGTGTGCTGAGTAGAGTGTTGGAGGCTATTCTGTAAATTACATCACCATAGTCAAGGATCTGTAGGATAGTCAATTTTACGAGGGTATGTTTGGCGGCATGAGTGAAGGAGGCTTTGTTGCGAAATAGGAAGCCGATTTCTAGATTTTATTTAGGATTGGAGAAGATTAATGTGAGTCTGGAAAGAGAGTTTACAGTCTAACCAGACACCTAAGTATTTGTAGTTGTCCACATATTCTAGGTCAGAACCGTCCAGAGTAGTGATGCTAGTCGGGCGGGAGGGTGCAGGCAGAAATCCGTTGAAGAGCATGCACTTAGTTTTACTTGCATTTAAAAGCAGTTGGAGGCCACGGAAGGAGTGTTGTATGGCGTTGAAGCTCGTTTGGAGGTTTGTTAGCACAGTATCCAAAGAAGGGCCAGATGTATACAGAATGGTGTCATCTGCATAGAGGTGGATCAGAGAATCACCAGCAGCAAGAGCACCATCATTGATATATACAGAGAAAAGAGTCGGCCCGAGAATTAAACCCTGTGGCACCCCCATTGAGACTGCCAGAGGTCCAGACAACATGCCCTCCGATTTGACACACTGAACTCTATCTGAGAAGTAGTTGGTGAACCAGGCGAGGCAGTCATTTGAAAAGCCAAGGATATCGAGTCTGCCGATAAGAATGCGGTGATTAACAGAGTCGAAAGCCTTGGCCAGGTCGATGAATACAGCTGCACATTACTGTCTTTTATCGATGGCGGTTATGATATCATTTTGGACCTTGAGTGTGGCTGAGGTGCACCCGTGACCAGCTTGGAAACCAGATTGCATAGTGGAGAAGGTACTTTGGGATTCGAAATGGTTGGTAATCTGTTTATTAACTTGGCTTTCTAAGATTTTAGAAAGGCAGGGAAAGATGGATATAGGTCTGTAACAGTTTGGGTCAAGACTGTCTCCCCCTTTGAAGAGGAGGGTGACCGCAGCAGCTTTCCAATCTTTGGGGATCTTAGATGATATGAAAGGGAGGTTGAATAGGCATTGAAACTATTTCGGCTGATGATTTTAGAAAGATTGTCTAGCCCAGCTGATTTGTAGGGATCCAGATGTTGCAGTTCTTTCAGAATTTGGGTGAAGGAGAACCGGCGGGGCGAGTTTTTTAAATGAATTTTTTATTTTACCTTTATTTAACTAGGCAAGTCAGTCAAAAGAACAAATTCTTATTTTCAATGACGGCCTAGCCGTGCTGAGATGTTGGCCGGGGTAGCGGTAGCCAGGTGGAAAGCATGGCCAGCCGTGGAGAAATGCTTATTGAAATTACTGATTATCGTGGATTTATTACTAGCGCAGTGAGCAGCTGGGAGGAGGTGCTCTTATTGGACTTTACAGTGTCACAAAACTTTTTGGAATTAGTGCTACAGGAAGAAAATTTCTGTTTGAAAAAGCTAGCCTTAGCCTTCCTAACTGACTGAGTGTATTGGTTCGTGACTTAACAGAAAAGTTGCATATCGCAGGGGCTATTCGATGCTAATGCAGAACGCCACAGGATGTTTTTGTGCTAGTCAAGGGCAGTCAAGTCTGGGGTGAACCAATGGCTATATCTGTTCTTAGTTCTACATTTTATAAATGGGGCATGCTTATTTAAGATGGAGAATAAACTTTTGAAGAGCAACCAGGCATCCTCTACTGACGGGATGAGGTCAATATCCTTCCAGGATACCCGTGTCATGTCGATTAGAAAGGCCTGCTCGCCAAAGTGTTTAAGGGAGCATTTGACAGTGATGAGGGGTGGTCGTTTGACCGCGGACCCATTACGCGCGCAGGCAATGATCGCTGAGTTCCTGGTTGAAGACATCAGAGGTGTATTTAGAGGGCAAGTTGGTCAGGATGATATCGAAGAGGGTGCCCATGGTTACAGATTTAGGGTTGTACCTGGTAGGTTCCTTGATGATTTGTGTGAGATTGGGGGCATCTATCTTAGATTGTAGAATGGCCGGGGTGTTAAGCATGTCCCAGTTTAGGTCACCTAACAATACGAACTCTGTAGATAGATGGGGGGCGATCAATTCAAATATGGTGTCCAGGGCACAGCCGGGGGCGGAGAAGAAGCTCGAATTGTTTGGGCACAGACCTGGATAGTATGACAGAACTCTGCAGGCTAACTCCGCCCCCTTTGGCAGTTCTATCTTGTCAGAAAATGTATTAGTTAGGGCTGGACATTCCAGGATTTTTGGTGACCTTCCTAAATCAGGATTCAGACACGGCTAGGACATCCGGGTTGGTGGAGTGTGCTAAAGCAGTGAATAAAACATACTCAGGGAGGAGGCTTGTAATGTTAACATGCATGAAACCAATGTTTTTTAGGTTACAGAAGTCAACAGATGAGAGGGCCTGGGGAATGGGAGTGATGCTGGGGGCTGCAGGGCCTGGGTTAACCTCTAAATCACCAGAGGAACAAAAGAGGAGTAGGATAAGAGTACGGCTAAAGGCTAAAAGAACTGGTCATCTAGTGCGTTTGGAACAGAGAGTAAGGAGCAGGTTTCTGGGCGCGGAAGAATAAATTCAAGGCATAATGTATAGACAAGGGTATGGTAGGATGTGAGTACAGTGGCGGTAAGCCTAGGCATCGAGTGACGATGAGAGGTTTTGTCTCTAGAGCAGACATGGGCAAACTACAGCCCGCGGGCCACATACGGCCCGTTAGGCTTTTTAATCCGGCCCGCCGAACTTGTCCAAATTATACTAAAAACCTCCTTTTTCCCCTTTCCCTGCAATGCCCACGTTTCCCCAATAGATGGCGCACTCAAAACACATTGACCGTTGTTGGAGTGGCGCGTATTTCTCTTTATTTCACTTTAATTTTCACTTCGTTTCACGTCACCATTAAGCCCTTCTGTGAAAATGAGCGGACCAAAGAGAAGGAAAGTGGACAGCGAATGCCGAGTGTTTAATAAGGAGTGGACAACAAAATACTTCTTCACTGAATGAAGTCCGATCAACGGCTGTATGTCTGATATGCCAAGAAGCTGTTGCGGTTTTCAAAGAGTACAATATCAGCCGTCACTTTGCCACGAAGCATGCAAACTATGCTAGCAAGCAGTCAACACAAGAACGGCCGGCTACTGCTCAGAGGTTGGCAGCTAATTTACAGAGTCAACAGAACTTTTTTCACCGACAAACTGCAATTCAAGAGTCAAGTACCAAGGCAAGTTATTTGCTGGCTGCAATTTTCAGCTGCAGGTAGGATATTTAATACAGCCTATGTCTGTGTGCTTGGCAACGATACACGTGTACTGTTTGCGCGTGAAGGCGAGGGCGTCCATGGCGAGTTTGTAGAGCGCGCGGTCAGGACAATCCATCCATGATTTTGCGGAGTTTAACACAAGTAGATATTATTGAGCTTGAGTATTTCGTTGTGTAATAATATGTTTTGAATGTTGAAAGTGATTCCATTTTTCAATAAATGTTGATTTCTTTAACTTTGCACCTTCGATTGAAACTTATTAAAAACAGACGCAATCTTGATAAATCACAGTGCGTATGTTATTTTAATCTATTTACATTTCCTCCTCCCAGTATCTGTGAAATAGTATGTAAATGCCATATCTTGCATATTCCTTGAGACAAATTTATTAACTGATAAGGGCTATTTTTCACATTTGAAAGACAGTCAATAAATTGGGTTGTAGTGTTCTTACTGTGCTATGAGGTTTGCACACACTACATTTAATGCTTTAGTATATCCGGCCCAAACACTCCCTCCAAATGCTCCTGGCCCGGCCCCTCTGTCAAATTTTAGAACCCATTGTGGCCCGCGAGTCAAAAAAAGTTTGCCCACCTCTGCTCTAGAGGCACCATTTAAGCCAGGTGCGGTCACCGCATGTGTGGGGGGGGGGGGGGGGGAACATAAGGCCTAGCTAAGGTATATTGAGCAGGGCTGGAAGCTCTACAGTGAAATTAGATAAAAATGACTAACCAAAACAGCAATAGACAAGGCATATTGACATTAGGGAGGGGCATGTGTAGCCGAGTGATCATAGGGTCCAGTGAGTAGCTAGACGAGCTGAAGTCACGGTGATTCAGACAGCTAGCAGGCCAGGGCTAGCAGATGGGCCTCAGGGGGACGTTGCATTGGGAGAGCCTGTTGTAACCCCCCTCGGAAGGTTACGTCAGCAGACCAGTCGTGATGGTCGCCTGGGCTCCGTGTCGGCAGCAAAGGGTCCAGGCCAATTGGCAAAAGTGGTATTTGAAGCCCAGAAATTGCTTGATAGATCTCTTCGGCTCGCCGGGAGATGGGCCTAGAAAGCACCAGGCTAACTGGTGCTTGCTTCGGGACAGAGACGTTAGACAGGAGTAGCCACTCGGATAGCAGCTAGCTAGCTGCGATGATCCGGAGTAAAGGTTCAGAGCTTGCGGTAGGAATCCGGAGATGTGGTAGAGAAAAGCAGTCCAATATGTTCTGGGTAGATATTGTGCTGTGCAGGCTGGCAGGAGTTGCCCAGGCTGAGGCTGGCAGATGTCCGAGTTAACGGTGGTGACAGCTAGCAGTGGCTAACTGACTACTAGCTAGTTAGCTGGCTAGCTCCTGAAGGGGGTTCCGGTTCAAAAGTGTAAAAATAGCAGATCCATTACACATTGGGTGAGGCGGGTTGCAGAAGAGTATGTTCAGTCCGTAGAAAATTGGATTAAAAAATATATACGAAGGTAAAAACGATATATAGAAGGGACAGGACAAGACAATCAAAACAGACTGCTCCCACTGCTACGCCATCTTGGATTAGGAAAATAGTTGTGCAGCGACACATCCCATCCAACCTGACAGAGCTTGAGAGGATCTGTAGAGAAGAATGGGAGAAACTCCCCAAGTACAGGTGTGCCAAGCTTGTAGCGTCATACCCAAGAAGACTCCAGGCTGTAATCGCTGCCAAAGGTGCTTCAACAAAGTACTGAGTAAATGTGGTATCTTTTTTTAAACAAAATGTACAAAATAAAAAATAAAAACTGTTTTGGCTTTGTCATTATGGGGTATTGTGTGTAGATTGATGAGGAGAAAAAATACAATTTAATCAATTTTAGAATAAGGCTGTAACGTAACAAAATGTGGAAAAAGTCAAGGGTTCTGATTACTTTCCGAATGCACCGTATAATGTATGTATGTGAAAACTACTTCTAAGATGCATATATTCAGACTCACTTCATTCGTGCTAAAAAGGGAGGCTTGCTTGTCTGGTGCTAGCACATGCGCAGATCAAATACACTGCTGGAACACCGACTAAAGTGTTTACATGTCCTAATAAGTCCAGAGATGGCTCAGAAAAACCGATGTTTTAATCTGCATATTCTTACTTCAATTTTGACCATGATTAAGAAAAGCAGAGTAAGGTGTTTACATGACTATTGCATAAACTGCCTTCTGACATAATTTGTTTAATGTTTCATTATTGCTGTTTCATTATTGCTGTGCATGTAAATGTGCTCATTGACAGTTTATCTACAAGCCATCATACTGGTTAACACTTCGAACAGGACTGATGTTGACTTTCCTGTACTGACTTTCCACACCTTAGCACACATGCACTCACTTACACACACATACATTCATGATACACACATCACAACTGCTGCTACCAGACTATTATTAGTAAGTTCTGCACAATTTAAACACTTGCCCCCAATTCCCCTTCCCCAAAACACATGTAAATATTGGACTATAAATGGTGCCTTCCTGTATCATACTTATACTAAAATGTTTATTATATTTCACTGAGCCATTTACTTTGTTTGCATTTCGTTGGACGGTGTATACCATGTGTATGCTGTACATACGACTAATAAAACTGTTGTGTCAAGTTGGCTGGATGCCCTTTGAGTGGTGGACCATTCTTGATCCACATGGGAAACTCTTGAGCCTGTAAAACCCAGGAACTCTGCAGTTCTTGACACAAACTAGTGCGCCTGGCACCTACTACCATTTTTTTTCACCTTTATTTAACCAGGTAGGCTAGTTGAGAACAAGTTCTCATTTACAACTGCGACCTGGCCAAGAAAAGCATAGCAGTGTGAACAGACAACAACACAGAGTTACACATGGAGTAAACAATAAACAAGTCAATAACACAGTAGAAAAAAAAGAAAGAGTCTATATACATTGTGTGCAAAAGGCATGTGGAGGTAGGCGAATAATTACAATTTAGCAGATTAACACTGGAGTGATAAATGATCAGATGGTCATGTGCAGGTAGAGATACTGGTGTGCAAAAGAGCAGAAAAGTAAATAAATAAAAACAGTATGGGGATGAGGTATGGTAAATTGGGTGGGCTATTTACTGCAGCGATCGGTTAGCTGCTCAGATAGCAGATGTTTAAAGTTGGTGAGGGAGATAAAAGACCCGTTCAAAAGCACTTCAATATTTTGTCTTGCCCATTCACTGAGTGGCAGACATACACAATCCATGTCTCAATGTTCTCAAGGATTAAACATTTCTTTAACCTGTCTCCTCCCCTTCATCTCCACTGATTGAAGTGACATCAATAAGGGATCATGGCTTTCACCTGGATTCACCTGGCCAGTCTATGTCATGGAAAGAGCATGTGTTCTTAATGTTTTGTATACTCATTTTTGTATACTCAGTGTAATTTACTCATCTCTCCTCCCCAGTTTGACTGCTGTGGCGTGAACAGCCCGGTGGACTTTGAGGAGAGCCTGTTCAGACTGATCAACCCTAATGAGATGGTCCCTGCAGCCTGCTGCAGGAGGGGTAGTCACCCCGGAGACTCAGCCTACATCCCCCAGGAGGAGTGTCTGATGGGGAACATGCTGTTCAGAAACAACAAGGTGCTGGTACTGGTACTAGACTACTTCAAAAATACTACTAAAAACCCTTTAATAATCTTTATTGACCCATTCAACAAAGAGAATGGAAATAAACATTTCGCCCCTGGAGCAGGACCTCCAGAGCAGGGCACCTAGAGCATCACATCAGCAGTAGGTGGCACCTGAAATATCTGGCAGCCCTCCACATTCCTACCCTAGGATTTGACCTGGCTACCTTCCAGTTGCATGTTCGTCACTCAAACCTCGAGGCTACCACTGCCCACTCTCCCTGCCACACTGGGAAGCAAAATCCTCCTCTTGCTTATCAGCTAAACTGGAGCAGAAGAGTGTTGGAGAGATGATTTAATGGGACTGCTTCTCTACTGGCATTGTCCTCATACCAGTAGACTCATTAGTGCTTTTCTATATTTTCTATGTGTCAAGGAAGTATGTTTTACTGTGTAGTGCAGTGTGTGTATACTTATGCATGTTTGTGTTTGACTATGTAGATTTGAGTAGGGTAGGGTAGTGCGGGCTTGGAGTAGGATAGGGAAGTGGGCGTGCAGGTGTGTGTGTGTGTGGAGGGAGAAACATACAGTATTTAGCCATATTGACAAACGGATTTAGCCATATAGACAAATGGATTTAGCCATATTGACAAACGGAAGGCACACGTTTGTGTGGTTGTGTGTGTGGGTCTATATTTATCTCTGTGTGTGCTTGCCTGTTTTAATGACTGTCTTGAGAGTGAAATGTAATTACAGTCAACACTGATAGGAAGGAGAGGCTCCAACTGTTGTTGTTAAGGCCTATGGAACAATGCGGTATCTCAGGAAGGCGTCTGTCTCTCGCTGTCTCTTTCCCATTCACACACAGAGCCTCATTAAAAGCCAATGAGGCCAGGGGCCCTGTCTCAGTCTCTGTCTCTCAGCCCATTCATCTAGTCTATTGTTCACTGACGCATTCAGTTATGGCTCTGATGCTATTTATATTGTCCATGCATTTCAGCACACACACGCATGCATGCATTTATGCACATGCGTGCACACACACATGCAGGCGCAAGTGCATGCATGCACGCACACACAGACACACAAACACACACATTTCAATACTCTCTCATATTGACTCATACTATTGAATTGTGACTGAGACTCTTTCCTCTCTGTGTGTTTTCAGGGCTGCTACTCAGCGGTGGTGGACTACTTTGAGCTGTACATCTATGTGGCTGGAGCGCTGGCCATCGTGGTACTCACCATTGAGGTAGGATTCAATATTTTGTTACTTATAATAAGCGCTTTGTGAGTAGCCTCCAAATCAACACATTTTTCCCTTATCAGTTGGTGTGATTGGTAATGTAAGCTGTTCAGAAAAATCCATGTAGCTTATCTCCCCCACACACAGTACACAGCAACGGAATCTGAAATACTGGAGAATATATCATTTGAAGCAAGTGCTGGTCACTTCTCCGTTTATAGTACGATTGCCCCACTTAGTGGAGAACATTGGTGTTGCAGGACTGTTACACACCATACATTACATAGCAGAATTTACTGAGGAGGCATCTCTGAAGTCATAATTATGGATATGGCAATCTAGTCGATTTATTAGATTAAGCCAGAGCTGAATTGTCTAATCATCATCATGTAGATAGTTTTGGTTGATTTTGTTTAGTTTCCTCATCATCGTTTGACTGCAGAACAGTCGACCAGTTTAGGCTCGCAGAATTGAAACACTTTACTTGTGTCTTGTTCTCTGTCCTGACTGCTGTTCTGACACTCATCTGTTCTTCTCCACAGCTGTTTGCCATGGTCTTTGCCATGTGTCTCTTCAGAGGTATCCAGTAGGATTATCGCACCGTACACCGGACAGGAGGACTTTTTGGAGCTACAAAAGGGAAATCAGGAGAAGGGAAAGAAAACATGTACACTTGTAAATGTATTGTCCTCTTTTATATCTGCAAAATGTATTGATTGGTTGGAAAACAAAACAAAACAACACTCAGAAAACAAAAAACTTGTACTTCTCAGCTGGACCTTTGAGGTATTTGGTGGCAAAAAAAAGAAATGATAGCAAGAAAAAAAGACAAGAACGACAGGAAAACGTATGTAAAGTGAAACAGATGTTTCATGGACCAGGTCTAACACGGACCGGGTGTATAGTAGTGCAACGCGAAGAGGACCTGTGTGAAACCAGGCGTGGTGAATAAGACGACCCGGTTGAAGCCTGCCCTGCAGCAGAAGTAGCTTGAGACCCAGATCTGTTTGTGCTGTCTTGCTAGCTAACTGGGACTCAGGCTAGAGCAGAAGACACTGCACTGACTTTTGGATGAAGAATATTTATATTTACTGTTCCTTCCTATTACCACTTCTCCCTCCCCCGATCCCCCGCCCTTCCATCTACTGATACCACAATTCCTCCATCTTTCCCACTCCCACCCTCCACATACTATTGTTAGAGCCTTTACCTCTTGCTGTTAAAAGTCCCATCTATAGTGTGTGTGTGTGTGTGTGTGTGTGTGTGTGTGTGTGTGTGTGTGTGTGTGTGTGTGTGTGTGTGTGTGTGTGTGTGTGTGTGTGTGTGTGTGTGTGTGTGTGTGTGTGTGTGTGTGTGTGTGTGTGTGTGTGTGTGTGTGTGTGTGTGTGTGTGTGTCCTTGTATGAATGAATGCATGTGTGCATGTTGCCCCTTTTGACCATTCGAGCTTGAAAGCCAACTTCTGATAAAATATTGTATTTGTATTGTGATGTTCATTGCAATTGTGGTTACATGTGGCTTAGGTGAAAATAAATGTATTTGTATGCATTTGTATTAGATTCTTGAAAAGACAATGACATTAAAATGTTCTAAATGTTGTCCATGTGGTGAATTCCTTTCTGATGCTTTTAGAAGTATGTACCCAGTAAAGCAGGATAGAAGGCATTGTCAGTTGTTCTTTGGCAAGGGCGTAGAAGGGGTCCCCAATGTTTGAAGCAGGTCAAATCGTTCCCCCCAAATTACAGTACCAGTCAAAGTTTGGACACACCTACTAATTCCAGGGTTTTTCTTTATTTTTACTATATTCTACATTGTAGAATAATAGTGAAGACATCAAAACTATGAAATAACACATATGGAATCATGTTAAAAAATCAAAATATATTTTAGATTTAAAATTCTTCAATGTATCCACCCTTTTCCTTGACAGCTTTGCACACTCTTGGCATTCTCTCAACCAGCTCATGAGGTAGTCACTTGGAATGTAATTAACAGGTGTGCCTTGTTAAAAGTTCATGCGTTTGAGCCAGTCAGTTGTGTTGTGAAAAGGTAGGGGTGGTATACAGAAGATAGCCCTATTTGGTAAAATACCAAGTCCATATTATGGCAAGAACAGCTGAAATAAGCAAAGAGAAATGGAATATTATGAAAATGAGGGAACATTATGAAAATGAAAACTCTCAATGGGAAGAAAATCACAAGTCATGTCCCTGGAGCTTCAGCCTAGATGAGTGGTGTAATTTCTGGGGATCCACTATGTCCATAGATTATATACAATAAAATGCAGAAGGGGTTGAAGCCAAAAGGCTGTTCAGTACTAATAATGTTTGAGAAGGTTTTGCCTAAGAAAGTACAGATGAACTTCCTGGCTTTCACTGTTATAGAGTTTGCCCCACAATCAGACCTCGGCATAAGACCCATATGCAGACAACTCGAATAACATATGTTTACTAACAAAACGGGGCAGGCAGACGACAGGTCAAGGGCAGGCAGAGATCAGAGGGTGTCACGCTCTGGTCGAAGTAATGTATGTTTGTCTTCATTTATTTGGTCAGGCCAGGGTGTGACATGGGTTATTGTGGTGCGTTTTTGTCATGGGGTTTTTGTGGGGTGTCTAGCATAGTCTATGGCTGCCTGAGGCGGTTCTCAATCAGAGTCAGGTGATTATCGTTGTCTCTGATTGGGAACCATATTTAGGCAGCCATATTCTTTGAGTTTTTCATGGGTGATTGTTCCTGTCTCTGTGTTAGTTTGCACCAGAATAGGCTCAGTCACTTTGGTTTTTCTTTTTTCCTTGTTTTGGAAGAGAAGAGAACAAGCGCCATTCTCCTTGCGGAGATGGTGCTAAATCCATCAACACGGTCGGTCCCTGGGATTGGGCTGGCCAACACGATTCGGTTTGCTTGGAAGGAAAAGGAGTTGGAGCCTTTAGGACGGGAAACTTTTGGAAGGATAATATTAATGGGGATTCTAAAGCTGACGGTGAAGGACGTGTTTTGTTTCCAAGGCAACTCGTTGGAGGGAGCATACAACGTGGCACTATATACAGAGGAGAAACACAATGATATCCTGAGAAGGGCAAGAGCAGTGGGAGGTGAGAGGCCGATAAGCCACTATGAAATAACAAGCCTGGCGAAGAATAACTTTAGGGTTGTAACTGTCAACATTTACAACCCTTACGTTAAGGACGAAGAGGTGAGGGCTTTTCTGGGGAGATACAAGGATAACGTCTCCTCAGCAAGGCACCTCAAAGACTCCCTTGGTTTTTGGAATGGGAGGAGAGGCTTCCAGGCCCTCCTCAGAGAGGACCCAATGGGACATGGTGGCTACCTCCATCCTCCTGCTATGTTCTCCCTAGGGGCTGACAGGGGGACGTAGTTTTATGCACGTCAGCCCCCATTTTGCAGGCGCTGTATGGCCTACGGACACATATTCGCCACGTGCAGCACAAGAAAATGCAGATTTTGTGGATCTGTGGAACACGAGGCGAGGGATTGTGACAAGCCTAAGGCGTGCCACGGGTGTGGCTCGTCAGCACACCTGTGGCGGGGTGCCTGGCTCGTCAGAGGTCATATGCGTCTGCGGCTGGGGGGGAGCAGGAGCGGTGGATGGGGGAAGAAGAGGAGGGGAAGGAAGCACACCTCATGACCAGAGTACAGGTCCAGAGGGGAAGGCCGCAAGGAAGGAGGAGGAGCAAGAAGCGACGGATGGAAGAGAGAAGGAAACTGAAGGCACGGGAGTAGGAGAACCAGGAAAAGCTGTGGAAGAAGGCAACCGAGTGGAGGAGCATGAGAGAGAAGAAAGCGAGGGAGGAGTGGTGGAGAAAGAGATGGTGGAAGAGCAAGTGGACTGGGGGGAAAGTGCCCTGGTGGAAGAGATGAGGGGTATGGTGGAGGAGCTGGCGGAGCTGGCGGGGGGGAGGGTGGTATCTCTCCACTGCCGCCATCACCAAAGAAGAGAATGAAGAGGAGGGTACGATTGGCCGACAGTGAGAGGGAGGGGATGGCCAAGAGAGTGATGGGGGTGGGAGAAACCTCTGGGTTGCTGCTGGTTTCCCCAGGCCCTCATCTTCTGTTGGGTGGGGACACACCTAACAAGACTGGGTACAGGGGGAGGTGGGGAGTTTTTTGTTTGGGGACTCAGCCTCCCCGATTTTTTTTTTTTTTTTTTTTTTTTTTTTTTTCTCCAAACCAGCTGCAGCACTGGGGAGGCAGAGGAGTGTGGGGGTAGACCCAGAGTGCAGGGCACCCCGGAGCCAAACACTATTCCTGCATCCTGGGTTGGTGAGATTGAGGAAGAGGGGGGGATGTCGGGAGTACGGATGGTGTTCTCACCGGTAGATATGGAGCAGGGGAGCATCGGGTGAGTCTCCTGTTTTTTTTTCTGTCTGGGTTTAGAATTTGAGTGTATTACATGTTTTTATTTTTTCATGGGGTCTAATTTTACTTTTGTTAGTTTAAATGTAAGGGGTTTAAGGGATTTTGTTAAGAGGAGGGTGGTTGTTAGTTATTTGGAGGGTGTGGGGTTTGATTTTTGTTTTTTTACAGGAGGTTCACCTGAGGGATGGAGGGGATGTTAGTAGGTTTAAGAGGGAGTGGGACAAGGGGGAGTCAGTTTGGGGTATTGGGGGTGCACTCATCGGGGGTAGGGATTTTGTGTGAGCACAGGGAGGTAAAAGTGGAGGATTCTTTTGTGGTAATGCAGGGGAGGGTTATAGGGATGGATGTCACGATAAGGGCTTTAGATTAATGGTGGTGTATGGGCAACAGGTGGTGGCAGACAGGAGGGAGATGGTGGACTGTCTGACGCCCCTGTGTGTCACAAATAGGAAATTAGTGATAGGGGGGGATTTTAATACATATTTAGGAATAGGGGGGATAGCAGTGCAGGCGCCATTGCCGGGCTAATGGCTTGCCATGGTCTGGTAGATGGTGGTCTGCACACTACTCCGAAAATGGCCAGTCCTACATGGCGCAACTCCAGGGGGGTTGAGCGGAGGCTCGACTATATTTTTGTACCCAGGTCTTTGGGTAAGTTGTCTGGGCGGCTGTTGCCTGTTTTCTTTTCGGATCACGACGGGGTGCTCCTGCAGGTGGGGTCGCCAGTCTGCCTCTTTGGTAGGGGGTACTGGAAGTTAGATCGGGATGTGCTGGAGGAGCAGGCTTTTGTTGACTGGTTTTATGGTTTCTTTTGGAGGCTTGAAGGCCTCCGGTCCATGTGCGAGGGGGTGTTAGAGTGGTGGATTACTTCCGGGTTGGAGCGAGCGGTCGCATCGGCACTTCGCTCCGCAGGTAGTATAACTTTTTCATTACATTTCATTACATTTCATTATAGTACAACGGTTTGATTTGTCTAATCTTAGCAATTTCTTCTTAGCTAGCTACATAGCCGTCTTTGTATCAAAGACAATTGCATAATTATCGTATTTCGTCGTCCTAACGTAGTCTTCACTGCTATTTGCCCAGCAGCTAGCCAGCTAGCCAGCTAGCAAACGCCCACCGATTAGCAGCACTGTAGTAACTATTACACTCAACGGAACGACTTGATTAGTGTAGTGTCAGCTACATAGCTGTCTTTGCTGTCTTCGTATCCAAGATAATTGTGTAGTTTAGAGTGTGTAGTCTTAGAGTGATTATCTTAATTTACCGAGGTTAGCTAGCCAGCTATTTGTCGTCCTTAACGTAGGAGACTCTGCTAGCTAGCCAACAGCTAGCCAACAGCTAGCCGACAGCAAGCCAACAGCTAGCCAACGTCTACCGAATAGACTCAACAACCCGGTCGCATTCACAGGTAGTATCACATTTTCATTTCATTACAGTACAACGGTTTGATTTGTTTGATCGTAGCTAGCTACATAGCTAGCTACATAGCCGTCTTTGTATCAAAGATAATTGTGTAGTCTAGAGCGATTTTCTAGGTTAGCTAGCCAGCTATTGTCGTTCTTTTAACGCAACGTAACGTAAACAACACTGCTAGCTAGCCAGCTAGCCCCCGAATAGTAGCACTGCAGAAACTATTACACTCAACGGAACGACTTGATTAGTGTAGTGTCAAGAACGCAGCCACTGCCAGCTAGCCTACTTCAGCAGTACTGTATCATTTTAATCATTTTAGTCAATAAGACTCTTGCTACGTAAGCTTAACTTCCTGAACATTCGAGATGTGTAGTCCACTTGTCATTCCAATCTCCTTTGCATTAGCGTAGCCTCTTCTGTAGCCTGTCAACTATTTGTCTGTCTATCCCTGTTCTCTCCTCTCTGCACAGACCATACAAACGCTCCACACCGCGTGGCCGCGGCCACCCTAATCTGGTGGTCCCAGCGCGCACGACCCACGTGGAGTTCCAGGTCTCCGGTAGCCTCTGGAACTGCCGATCTGCGGCCAACAAGGCAGAGTTCATCTCAGCCTATGCCTCCCTCCAGTCCCTCGACTTCTTGGCACTGACGGAAACATGGATCACCACAGACAACACTGCTACTCCTACTGCTCTCTCTTCGTCCGCCCACGTGTTCTCGCACACCCCGAGAGCTTCTGGTCAGCGGGGTGGTGGCACCGGGATCCTCATCTCTCCCAAGTGGTCATTCTCTCTTTCTCCCCTTACCCATCTGTCTATCGCCTCCTTTGAATTCCATGCTGTCACAGTTACCAGCCCTTTCAAGCTTAACATCCTTATCATTTATCGCCCTCCAGGTTCCCTCTGAGAGTTCATCAATGAGCTTGATGCCTTGATAAGCTCCTTTCCTGAGGACGGCTCACCTCTCACAGTGCTGGGTGACTTTAACCTCCCCACGTCTACCTTTGACTCATTCCTCTCTGACTCCTTCTTTCCACTCCTCTCCTCTTTTGACCTCACCCTCTCACCTTCCCCCCCTACTCACAAGGCAGGCAATACGCTCGACCTCATCTTTACTAGATGCTGTTCTTCCACTAACCTCATTGCAACTCCCCTCCAAGTCTCCGACCACTACCTTGTATCCTTTTCCCTCTCGCTCTCATCCAACACCTCCCACACTGCCCCTACTCGGATGGTATCGCGCCGTCCCAACCTTCGCTCTCTCTCCCCCGCTACTCTCTCCTCTTCCATCCTATCATCTCTTCCCTCTGCTCAAACCTTCTCCAACCTATCTCCTGATTCTGCCTCCTCAACCCTCCTCTCCTCCCTTTCTGCATCCTTTGACTCTCTATGTCCCCTATCCTCCAGGCCGGCTCGGTCCTCCCCTCACGCCCCGTGGCTCGACGACTCATTGCAAGCTCACAGAACAGGGCTCCGGGCAGCCGAGCGGAAATGGAGGAAAACTCACCTCCCTGCGGACCTGGCATCCTTTCACTCCCTCCTCTCTATATTTTCCTCCTCTGTCTCTGCTGCTAAAGCCATTTTCTACCACTCTAAATTCCAAGCATCTGCCTCTAACCCTAGGAAGCTCTTTGCCACCTTCTCCTCCCTCCTGAATCCTCCTCCCCCCCCCCCTCCCTCTCTGCAGATGACTTCATCAACCATTTTGAAAAGAAGGTCAACGACATCCGATCCTCGTTTACTAAGTCAAACGGCACCGCTGGTTCTGCTCACACTGCCCTACCCTGTGCTCTGACCTCTTTCTCCCCTCTCTCTCCAGATTAAATCTTGCGTCTTGTGACGGCCGGCCGCCCAACAACCTGCCCGCTTGACCCTATCCCCTCCTCTCTTCTCCAGACCATTTCCGGAGACCTTCTCCCTTACCTCACCTCGCTCATCAACTCATCCCTGACCGCTGGCTACGTCCCTTCCGTCTTCAAGAGAGCGAGAGTTGCACCCCTTCTGAAAAAACCTACACTCGATCCCTCCGATGTCAACAACTACAGACCAGTATCCCTTCTTTCTTTTCTCTCAAACTCTTGAACGTGCCGTCCTTGGCCAGCTCTCCCGCTATCTCTCTCTGAATGACCTTCTTGATCCAAATCAGTCAGGTTTCAAGACTAGTCATTCAACTGAGACGGCTCTTCTCTGTATCACGGAGGCGCTCCGCACTGCTAAAGCTAACTTTCTCTCCTCTGCTCTCATCCTTCTAGACCTATCGGCTGCCTTCGATACTGTGAACCATCAGATCCTCCTCTCCACCCTCTCCGAGCTGGGCATCTCCGGCGCGGCCCACGCTTGGATTGCGTCCTACCTGACAGGTCGCTCCTACCAGGTGGCGTGGCGAGAATCTGTCTCCTCACCACGCGCTCTCACCACTGGTGTCCCCCAGGGCTCTGTTCTAGGCCCTCTCCTATTCTCGCTATACACCAAGTCACTTGGCTCTGTCATAACCTCACATGGTCTCTCCTATCATTGCTATGCAGACGACACACAATTAATCTTCTCCTTTCCCCCTTCTGATGACCAGGTGTCGAATCGCATCTCTGCATGTCTGGCAGACATATCAGTGTGGATGATCGATCACCACCTCAAGCTGAACCTCGGCAAGACGGAGCTGCTCTTCCTCCCGGGGAAGGACTGCCCGTTCCATGATCTCGCCATCACGGTTGACAACTCCATTGTGTCCTCCTCCCAGAGCGCTAAGAACCTTGGCGTGATCCTGGACAACACCCTGTCGTTCTCAACTAACATCAAGGTGGTGGCCCGTTCCTGTAGGTTCATGGTCTACAACATCCGCAGAGTACGACCCTGCCTCACACAGGAAGCGGCGCAGGTCCTAATCCAGGCACTTGTCATCTCCCGTCTGGATTACTGCAACTCGCTGTTGGCAGGGCTCCCTGCCTGTGCCTTTAAACCCCTACAACTCATCCAGAACGCCGCAGCCCGTCTGGTGTTCAACCTTCCCAAGTTCTCTCACGTCACCCCGCTCCTCCGCTCTCTCCACTGGCTTCCAGTTGAAGCTCGCATCCGCTACAAGACCATGGTGCTTGCCTACGGAGCTGTGAGGGGAACGGCACCTCAGTACCTCCAGGCTCTGATCAGGCCCTACACCCAAACAAGGGCACTGCGTTCATCCACCTCTGGCCTGCTCGCCTCCCTACCACTGAGGAAGTACAGTTCCCGCTCAGCCCAGTCAAAACTGTTCGCTGCTCTGGCCCCCCAATGGTGGAACAAACTCCCTCACAACGCCAGGACAGCGGAGTCAATCACCACCTTCCGGAGACACCTGAAACCCCACCTCTTTAAGGAATACCTAGGATAGGATAAGTAATCCTTCTCAACCCACCCCCCCTTTAAGATTTAGATGCACTATTGTAAAGTGACTGTTCTACTGGATGTCATAAGGTGAATGCACCAAATTGTAAGTCGCTCTGGATAAGAGCGTCTGCTAAATGACTTGAATGTAAATGTAAATGTAATGTTGGGAATTAGTTAAGGTGAGGATTAGGGCTTTAATAATAGGGTATTGCAAGAGGAAAAAAAGTGAGGAGAGAGAGGGAGGTGGATCGTATCCAAAGGTTAATTGAACTCGAATACGAGGCATGCAACCTCGGCGGGTCGTTTGACTGGGAGAGATCCGCAACCCTAAAGGCGCAGCTCAGGGAGGTGCAGGAGCAGAATGCTCGAGCTTTCCTGGAGCGTGCGCATAGTGGCTTTCTAGAACATAATGAGACTTGTTCTGTTATGTTCTTTTAAGTCGGTTAGGGCCAGACAGAGTAGGAAGGTAATGCATTGCATGAGGGAAGAAAATGGTAGTATAGTTAGAGAACCAGAGCATATGGTCAGGGTGACAACTGATCATTTCCAAGGTTTATTTAAGGAAAGGGAAATAGATGTAGAGCAGGGAAATGTGTTTTTAGAACACTTGTCCAGGCGGTTGCTGGAGGACATTAGAGAAGTGATGGAGGCCCAGATCTCACTAGAAGAGGTTGAGAGCGCTCTTAGGAGGATGGGAAAAGGGAAGGTGCCTGGGATGGATGGGCTGCAGGCTGAGTTTTATCTCAAGTTTTGGGGTATACTTGGACCAGTGGTCCACGAAGTCTTGAAGGCCATCCTTGAGATGGGGGTCCCGGGGGGGATCAATGGCTGTTGGTGTGCTGTCACTTTTATATAAGAAGGGGGAAGTAACAGACCTTGGCAACTGGCGGCCGTTGACCATGCTGTGTGTAGATTACAAGCTACTTGCAAAGGTTTTAGCAGACCGGTTGCTCACAGCCCTTCCCTACGTCGTCCATGAGGATCAGATGTGCGGGGTAGAGGGCCGCTCTATTAGATGGAACCTACAGTTAATCAGGGACTCCATCGCTTGGGTTGAAGATAGAGGACTGCCTTTAATGGTAGCAGCGCAGGATCAGGGGAAAGCCTTTGATCGCGTGGATAGATCATTTTTATTCAGAGTGTTTGGTTGATTAGGATTTGGGGAGAAGTTCATAGGATGGATTCGTACATTATATGTCGGAGCGGGGTGCCGAGTTAGTGTAAATAGTCACTTGGGTGACGTTTTTGACCTCTCGTCTGGGGTCAGGCAGGGGTGCCCACTCTCGGCTCTCCTCTTCGTTCTGTACATGGAGCCTCTGGGGGCTGACATTAGGGCAGACACAGGGGTGGAAGGCTTGCTGATCCCTGGAAGTGGTGGGCTGCGTGTTAAGATGACGCAGTACGCCGATGACACTTCCTTGCTGCTATGCAAGGACTCGTGCCTGACAAGGTCCCTTGCCATCTTTGGGGATTTCACCCGAGCGTCGGGAGCAGTTCTGAACCATGCAAAGTCTTCTGTCAAGTTTTTCGGAAGATGGCGCGGTAGAACGGATGTGCCTGGGGGGTTCTCCCTGTGAGGGGTCCCTGAGGATTCTCGGGGTCCATTTTGAGACCTCCGGCTCAGCGACACTAAACTGGAACATGCGTATCGCAGTGGTACAGAGGAAGCTAGCAATGTGGAAGGCTAGGTATTTGTCTTTTGTGGGCAAAGTCCTGGTCCTAAAGGTGGATGTGTTGCCGTCTCTTTTGTATTTGGCATACATCTACCCATTGCCGGCCTGTCTGAGGAGGCCTCTAGTGAGGCTTGTGTTTCAGTTTATGTGGAGTGGCAGGTGCGAGTGGGTCACCAGGGCACGCATGATCTGTCCCATCGGGGAGGGAAGTAGGGGGGTACCACATTTCCCCCTCAAGCTGGACACAATTTTTGTTTCTTTCTTGTTTAACGGAGCTTGCTCAGCCAGTGATACACCCGTCCGGTTACCTCCTGCGGGTGTTCTTCTCGTATCAGGCGAGAAGCGTAATGGTGTGGTCTAACACGGGTCCTCGGGCGGAACAGCTGCCGTGGCACTTTGGTCATGTGGCCAAGTGGCTGCGTGCGCACCCTGAGGTTGAAGTTGCCCGAGTAGGTTTAGATCACAGGCACCTGTACGAGGAGGTCAGAAAGGCAGGGAGTCCGACGCCTGTAGTGGACATCTCGGAAGTGGTCTGGGAAGGAGTGCAGGCGCGGGGTCTGGACAACAGGCTCAAGGACCTGAATTGGTTGAGCCTCCATAAGTGCTTGCCGGTACGTTCCATCATGTACCGGTATAGTTTGGTGCAATCCCCCACCTGTCCAAGATCCTCTTGTGGCAGGGAGGAGACTGTGCACCATGACTTTTGGGACTGTGCCTTTGCCGGAGTAGTATGGGCTAGGGCACGGGTGTTGTTAGGTTTGGTAAGGGGGGATTTTGTATTGACGTGGGCCAGGTTATAGAGAGGTGTAGGGAGAGCGAGAGGGACGGATAGGGACAAGTTTCTGCTCTGGCTTCTCATGAGTCTCTTTAAACGGGGGCTGTGGGAAGCAAGGCAGAACATGGTGAAGACAGGGAGAGATTGGGGGGTGGAAGGGATAGTGAGGAGGGTGGAAGGAGATTTGAGCAGGAGAATGAAGAGGGAGGAGAGGAAGTGGGGGCAGCATGCTGCTCGGGAGAGGTGGAAGGGGGGTTTAGGGCTGGGTGTCATTTAGATTTGTAAGGGGATAGATTAGGGACGGGGAGATGGGGAAAGGTATTTTGTAGGGTGACGGAGGGAAGATGCTCCCCTGAGGTTTTGTTTGGGGTTTATGTTTAGTTGAATTAGTTTAATTAAAATACCATTATTTGAGTATGTATGAAAATTGTTGTTTTTGTATTGTTCGTGTGTTTTCATTATTAAAGATGTATCGAACTAACCACGCTGCATTTTGGTCCGACTCTCCTTCGACGGAAGAAAGCCGTAACAGAATCACCCACCACACCAGGACCAAGCAGCGTGGTGACAGGCAACGACAGCAGAAGCAGCGAAAGGAGGAACGGACATGGGAGGATGAATTGTTTGGAGAAGGACCCTGGGATCAGCCTGGAGACTATCGCCGCCCCAAAAAAGAACTGGAGGCGGAAAGAGCTGAGAGGCGCTGGTATGAGGAGAAGCAACAGCGGCAGCAGGAGCAACAATATCGGGACTACACTACTTGGGAGGAAATAGACAGGTGGGCGGTCGACCCAGAGAGAGTGCCGGAGCCCGCCTGGGATTCGCTGGAGCAGTGCGAAGCAGGTTATCGGAGAAAGGAGTTGGCGAAGCAAGCATGGCGGCGCGGACAGAAGACCGAGAGTCAGCCCCAAAAATGTCTTGGGGGTGGCTCAGGGAGAGTGTGGCAGAGTCAGGGTTCAGACCTGAGCCAACTCCACCTGTTTATCGTGAGGAGCCAAGGAGGAGACCAGAGCCGGTGTTGGAGGTGAGTGAAGCCGAGACTGTGAAGGAGTTAATGGGGAAAGTGGAGGAGAGAGTTATGAGGGAGTTGCTAGTTTGGTGCTTTAAATATGATATTCGCCCGACGGAGCGTGTCGGGGATTTAATGGCACCTGAGCCAGCGCTCCATACTCGTCCTGAGGTGCGTGTTAGTCGGCTGGTGAAAATTGTGCCAGCCTCACGCACTAGGCCTCCTGTGTACCTACCTAGCCTTGCACGTCCTGTGCCAGTCATGCTCTCCAGTACGCCTTCACGGTCCGGTCCATCCTGTGCCACCTTCACACACCAGTCCTCCGGTGGCAGCTCCCCGCACCAGGCTTCCTGTGCGTGTCCTCGGTCCAGTACCACCAGTGCCAGCACCACGCACCAGTTCTTCAGTGCGCCTCGCCTGTTTAGCGCAGCCAGAGCCTTCCTCCTCTACAGCGCTGCTGGAGTCTCCCGCCTGTTTAGCGCAGCCAGAGCCTTCCTCCTCTCCTGTGTTGCCAGAGTCTCCCGCCTGTTCAGCGCTACCAGAGCCTTCCTCCTCTACAGCGCTGCTGGAGTCTCCTGCCTGTTCAGCGCAGCCAGAGCTGCCAGCCTGCATGAAGCAGCCAGAGCTGCCAGCCTGCATGAAGCAGCCAGAGCTGCCAGCCTGCTTGGAGCAGCCTGAGCTGCCAGTCTGCATAGAGCTGCCAGTCTGCATAGAGCAGCCAGAGCTGCCAGTCTCATGGAGCTGCCAGTCTGCATAGAGCAGCCAGAGCTGCCAGTCTCATGGAGCTGCCAGTCTGCATAGAGCAGCCAGAGCTGCCAGTCTCATGGAGCAGCCAGAGCTGCCAGTCTGCATGGAGCAGCCAGAGCAGCTAGATCCGCCAGTCAGCCAGGATCCGCCAGTCAGCCATGATCTTCCAGATTTGCCAGTCAACCAGACACTTCCAGATCCGCCAGCCAGCCAGGATCTGCCGGAGCCAACTACCTGCCTGAGCTTCCCCTCAGTCCCGAGCTTCCCCTCAGTCCCGAGCTTCCCATCAGTCCCGAGCTGCCCCTCAGTCCAGTGGGGTTCTGGGTGAGGACTACTAGGCCACGGTCGGCGGCGAGGGTGGACTATCCTAGGACGCGAGGGGTAGGAACTAAGACATTGATGGAGTGGGGTCCACGTCCCAAGCCGGAGCCGCCACCATGGACAAACGCCCCCCCCGGACCCTCCCTATTGTTTTGATGTGCGTCCGCACCTTAGGGGGGAGGTTCTGTCACGCTCTGGTCGAAGTAATGTATGTTTGTCTTCATTTATTTGGTCAGGCCAGGGTGTGACATGGGTTATTGTGGTGCGTTTTTGTCATGGGGTTTTTGTGGGGTGTCTAGCATAGTCTATGGCTGCCTGAGGCGGTTCTCAACCATCACTCCTGTGTTCCAATGAAATGTTGTGTTAGCTAGTCCAAATGTATCATTTTAAAAGGCTAATTGATCATTAGAAAACCCTTTTGCAATTACGTTAGAACATCTGAAAACTGTTCTAGTGATTAAAGAAGCAATAAAACTGTCCTTCATTAGACTAGTTTTGTTTCTGGAGCATCAGCATTTATGAGTTTGATTACAGGCTCAAAATGTCAAGAAACAAAGACCTTCTGAAACTCATCAGTATATTCTTGTTCTGGGAAATGCGAGAAATTTCCAGGAGATCTTGTACAAAGCTGTATACTACCCCTTCATAGAACAGCACAAACTGGCGCAAACCAGAATAGAAAGAGTGGGAGGCCCCGGTGCACAACGGAGCAAGAGGACAAGTACATTATAGTGTCTAGATTGAGAAACAGACGCTTCACAAGTCCTCCACTGGCAGCTTCATTAAATAGTACCCGTAAAACAGTGAAGAGGTGACTCTGGGATGCTGACATTCTAGACAGGGTAATTGATAAATTCTTCAATATTTTCAAAGACGCTTGGATCATCATCATTTGGACCGTATAGGTTAATAAGCCATATCTGTGTATTGTCCAATAACATATTTAAAATAATCCATCTACAGTTAAAGTCAGAAGTTTACATACACCTTAGCCAAATACATTTAAACTCAGTTTTTCACAGTTCCTGACATTTAATCCTAGTACAAAATCCCTATTTTAGGTCAGTTAGGAATGACCATTTTATTTTCAGAATGTGAAATGTCAGAATAATGGTAGAGAGAATTATTTATTTAATCTTTTATTGCTTTCATCACATTCCCAATGGGTCAGAAGTTTACATAGTCAATTAGTATTTGTTAGCATAGCCTTTAAATTGTTTAACTTGGGTCAAACGTTTCGCGTAGCCTTCCACAAGCTTCTCACAATAAGTTGGGTGAATTTTGGCCCATTCCGCTTGACAGAGCTCGTGTAACTGAGTCAGGTTTGTAGGCCTCCTTGCTTGCACACTCTTTTTCAGTTTTGCCCACAAATGTTCTATGGGATTGAGGTCATGGCCATTCGAATACTTTCACTTTGTTGTCCTTAAGCCATTTTGCCACAACTTTGGAAGTATGCTTGGGGTCATTATCCATTTGGAAGACCCATTTGCGACCAAGCTTTAACTTCCTGACTGATGTCTTGAGATGTTGCTTAAATATATCCACATAATTTTCCTACCTTATGATGCCATCTATTTTGTGAAGTGCACCAGTCACTCCTGCAGCAAAACACTCCCACAACATGATGCTGCCACCCCCATGCTTCACAGTTGGGATGGTGTTCTTTGGCTTGCAAGCCTCCCCCTTTTACTCTAAAGATGGTCATTATGGCCAAACAGTTTAATTTTGTTTCATCAGACCAGAGGACATTTCTCCAAAAAGTATGATCTTTGTCCCCATGTGCAGTTTCAAACCCTAGCCTGGCTTTTTTTATGGCGGTTTTGGAGCAGTGGCTTCATCCTTGCTAGATAGTTTTGTACCTGTTTCCTCCAGCATCTTCACAAGGTCCTTTGCTGTTGTTCTGGGATTGATTTGCACTTCGTACCAAAGTACGTTAATCTCTAGGAGACAGAACGCGTCTCCTTCCTGAGCGGCATGACAGCTGCATGGTGATTATACTTGCGCACTATTGTTTGCACAGATGAACGTGGTACCTTCAGGCGTTTGGAAATTGCTCCCAATGATGAACCAGACTTGTGGAGGTCTACAATTTCTTTTCTGAAGTCTTGGCAGATTTCTTTTGATTTTCCCATTAATTATAAGTGAAATAATCTGTCTGTAAACAATTGTTGGAAAAATGATGTCCTAACTGACTTGCCAAAAACTATAGTTTGTTAATAAGATATTTATGGAGTAATTGAAACTCGTTTTTCAATGACTCCAACCTAAGTGTATGTAAACTTCCGATTTCAACTGTACCTTGTTCTGTTTGGACAATTTGCACATTTGGATCAAAATGACTGTTAATTAATATCATCACCAATTCTGAATTTCTTTGCCCATGGGAGAAATATAATTCACCACCCCAGTCCCTTTTCCATAAAACTTCATCTAAAATTGTTGAATGAGTTTCCTGTAAGCAATAGATATAATATTTATTCTCTTTTAACCAGGTAAATACTGATAGTTTTTTCTTATTATCTGCTAAGCCATTACAATTAGAACTAGCTATACTTATTTCACCACTAACCATAAATGAGAAGTTTAAATTATATTTCTCATATGTTTGTAAATGTATCATTAAAAAGTAACATGAGTGTCTATATACCGTAGCTGTACCATGATATTTGCATTGCTACTAGGTAAACCTCCAATTGGTCCCTACTATTCCACCTGCAAAACCCCCTTCTCCTCCTGAGATGGGTTGTCATCCCAATGCCCGGCAGACCACACCCGACCCCCCGGATCGCATGGCCCTGGAGAGACCGGGACCCATCCTTCAAAAAAAACACACAGAGCCACCCACAGAACAGAAAGCAGATCAACCGCCAAATGCATTTCCATCGCCCTCACCTCGATTTGTATTATATATATATATATTTTTTTTTTTATATATATATATATATATTTTAATATATATATTATTTTTGTTTTGTTTATATATATATTTTTTTTATCCTGTTTCTTGTTTTCCATAATTAGCTATTAATATTTGTAGTAATGTAGGCAGGTTATGCAAAGGATTTTTACCTATCACTTGTAATGAGTGCGCTGAGTCGGGAAGCAAGTTCAGGGAGTGAGTGTTTAAAAACATAAATGAAACACAAATAATGCAAAAAATGAGAGTCAATAACACCTGAGGAAAGAACCAAGGGGAGTGACAGATATAGGGAATATAATCAAGGAAGTGATAGAGTTCAGGTGCCTGGGATAATCAGCAACCTGATGATCTAGAGGCCAGAGAGTGAGTATACGTGACTTCACCAGTCTCTCCATTACAAAAATTACATTATGTCAGCAATTATTATTTTTGCAAACAATTTTTGTGATTCATCCTATATTTTCCCTAACATATTTTACTCCGTCGCAACAGTTGTGGGAGACACACGCATGCGCGCGCACACACACACACACACACACACACAACCCCTTTCCCCCACAACAACCATAGACTCCGAATCTCAATTGTTCTGCACCATCCCAGAGCCCAACTCAAGAAAGGTCTTGATTTACCAGTGCCTATACAGTTGCAGCTGTATGAGAAGGCCTGCAAAACTGAGCAAAAAAATGGTCAGAAATGGGGAGATTTGATTAACCGAGATGGAGGTCAGATATACCCCCTTCCCCTGAAGCACCCACAACATGGTCCCCCGTATTGACCAAGCATCTCCATGCAGTCAGACCTTTATTTTGTGCCACCAGGGCCACAATAATATGCACCCTCTCTGAATGTCCGAGTGTGACCCCCTCCCCATGAATTACTGCAGCTAGTGTTGCACGGCCACTGTCTGGGTGGGGGCACCCCACCGGAATCAACACATTAGATGTATAATTTATTTAAAAAATGTATTTCCCCATGATATGACAATAAACAAATTAGATGTATAATTTATTTTAAATCGCTGTTCCACCATGATAGGAGAATAAATAAAGATGTATAATTCATTATAAAATATATATCACTCATCTGCACAACATTGAAAGCTCCCTCACAACCACTACTCACAGACATGCATTGTTTCTGGGATATGCAACCATTTCTTTTCTCATTCAACGGCACATTTTCCCAAACACCAAAAAAACACACACCACACCATCCATCTCAATACATCCACACATACTGTCCCTTCTGTCTGCTGTGTTTGTATCTCCACCATGTTGAATAGTGCTTTGTGTTCCAATTAGTTATATTTGAAGATAGCGTTTCTGTCTAACTTTTCTAACTTTGTCATTTTTAGAATAGCCATTTAAGCGCAATATTTTGTCACAAAAAGATGCTCGACTATGCATATAATTGCCAGCTTTGGAAAGAAAACACTCTGACGTTTTCAAAGCTGCAAAGATATTATCTTTGGGTGCCCCAGAACTGATCTTACAGGCGAAACCAAGATGCAACTTCAACCAGGAAATGAGCAGGATTTTTGAGGCTCCGTTTCCCATTCGCTCCTTATATGGCTGTGCATATGCTGTGAACGAGCTTATGCGCTCTGCCGTTCCTCCAAGATGTCCGCAGCATTGTGACGTATTTGTAGGCATATCATTGGAAGATTGGCCATAAGAGACTACATTTGCCGGTGTCCTTTGTCCACGTTGGTGCATAACTCTCAGCGGCAAAACTTTTACCATGCGATACAGACAGCGAGGTATCGTTCCTGGAAGTGTGCATCATTGAAGAGATATGTGAAAAACACCTTGAGGATTGGTTATAAACAACATCTGCCATGTTTCAGTCGATATTATGGAGTTAATTTGGAAAAAAGTTTGGTTTGGATAACTGAATTTACGTTTTTTTTTGGTAGCCAAAGGTGACGCCACCAAACGGACCGATTTCTCCTGCACAAAAAATCTTTCAGGAAAAACTGAACATTGCTATCTAACTGAGTCTCCTCATTTAAAACATCCAAAGTTCTTCAAAGGTAAAAGATTTATTTGAATGTTTTTGCTGGTTTTGGTGAAAATGTTTCCTGCTGATGCTAATGCTAAATGCTACGCTAGTTATCAGTACTGTTACACAAATGCTAGTTTGCTATGCTTGAGAAGCATATTTTTGAAAATCTGAGATGACAGTGTTGTTAACAAAAGGCTAAGCTTGAGAGTTAGCATATTAATTTCATTTAATTTGCGATTTTCATGAATAGTTAACGTTGCGTTATGGTATTGAGCTTGAGGCTATGATTACGCTACCGGATCCGGCATGGCTCAGCGCAAGAAGTTAAAGAAAGTAAATTTAGCAACGATTGGTCATTCATACCTCTGCCCCCTCAGTCCGAAGCGGTGTACACGTTCGAGTTGGATTTTGTCGATAGCTTCGCATGGGATCTGAAGTTCTGTAAGGAGGAACTCTGTAACTACACATTCAGGAACTTCTCCTTATTTCTCTTGAATACCTCTAAGTACCAGATTCTCTCTAATGGATCTAGCCTGTATGTCAAGTAAGGCTTCTCTCAGAACGATGTTCTCATTTTTAAGTTCATTAACTTCAGTTTCAACCCTTTTAGCTTGTTTGTGTCTTTCTCCAATGTCGCAGCTTTTTCGTCACTCATCTCGAGGCTTGCCTTCAACTCGTTTATATCCTTACTGACTAGTTCAAGTATTCCTAGTTTGTCATTTATTGATTGTAACGTCTCTGTTCTGCCAGTGCATGGAAAATCCTGCTAGCTCTATATTGTCCATATCGACATTCAGCCACGTCTCAGTGAAACATAAGATAGTACAGTTAATGATATCCCGTGGGTGGGATAAGCTTAATCGTAGGTCATACATTTTATTTTCCAATGATTGCACGTTAAGCAAGAAGAACAGATGGCAGTGGGAGATTACTCGCTCGCCTACAGATTCTCAGAAGGCTGCCCAGTCTGCGACCCCTTTTCCTGTGTCTTTTCTTCATGCAAAAGGTGTGAATCTGGGCCTGTTCCAGTGAAAGCAGGATATCCTTCTAGTCGGACTCGTTAAAGGAAAAAGTTTCTTCCAGTCTGTGGAGAGTAGTTGCTGTTCTCATGTCCAAATGTTTTTTCGTCTCGGGGGAACTCGGGTAACCTCAGATTCTCTCGGGAACGTAGATGCCGGGGAGTTCCGGGATTCCTCAGAGGTGAGGTGGGACCGGGCGAGCGAGTGGGACCGGAATCAGACCTCCTCTCCCTCCTACGTTCCCGTAGCCATCCAATGATCCGTATGATCCGTAGGCAACGTCTTTAACCTCCTCCGTTAATCCATGAAGGAACGTGTCGAACAGGGCTCCGGGTTCCAGGCACTCTCAGCTGCCAACTTGTGAAAATCCACCGCATATTCTGCCACAACACTGGAGTCCTGGTGTAGTTGGAGCAGTTTACAAGGTGCCTCTCTCCCGGACAACGGAGAATCAAACACTTTATGTACCTCCGCCACAAATTCCTCCAGACTGAGGCAAACGGTGGATTGTTGCTCCCACAATGCAGAAGCCCAGGCATAAGCCCTTCCAGACATAAGCATTATCAAGTACGCTATCCTCGAGCGATCCAAAGGAAATGAAGAGGGCTGCAGCTCAAAGACGAGAGAACACTAAGAGAGAAACGCCCAGGATTCTGGAAATGCCGGCAGGATTATGGATCTCCAGCGTAGCGCTCCCGAAGGAGACAGCTGGGTTCTCGGGAAGCCGGGGAAGATTGGGGAGAGGCGCCGCTGGTAGTGGGGTAACTGACAGTCTGGAGGGTTACTGTAACATTTTCCGCCAAGATAGAGCTGCCAAAGGGGGCATAGTTGCAATCTACTGCAGAGATAGCCTGCAGAGTTCTGTCTTACTATCCAGGTCTGTACCAAAACAATTTGAACTTCTTCTTTTAAAAATCCACCTTTCCAGAAACAAGTCTCTCACTGTTTCCGCTTGCTATAGACCACCCTCTGTCCCTAGCTGTGCCCTGGACACCATATGTGAATTGATTGCCCCCCATCTATCTTCAGAGCTCATGCTACTAGGTGACCTAAACTGGGACATACTTAACACCCCGGCCGTCCAAAAATCTAAGCTTGATGCCCTCAATCTCACACAAATTATCAATGAAACTACAAGGTACAACCCAAATCCATAAATACGGGCACCCTCATCCTAACCAAATTACCCTCTAAATACACCACTGCTGTTTTCAACCAAGATCTCAGCGATCACTGCCTCATTGACTGCATCCATCCTGATTTGGTCCTGCAGTACATACCTACACGTACGCTACGGTCACAAGACGCAGGTCTCCTAATTGTCCCTAGAATTTCTAAGTAAACAGCTGGAGGCAGGGCCTTCTCCTATAGAGCTCAATTTTTATGGAATGGTCTGCCTACCCATGTGAGAGACACAGACTCGGTCTCATCCTTTAAGTCTTAACTGAAGACTCATCTCTTCAGTGGATCATATGATTGAGTGTAGTCTGGCCCAGGAGTGTGAAGGTGAACAAAAAGGCTCTGGAGCAACGAACCGCCCTTGCTGTCTCTGCCTGGCCGGTTCCCCTCTTTCCAATGGGATTCTCTGCCTCTAACCCTATTACAGGGGCTGAGTCACTGGCTTACTGGTGCTCTTTCATGCCGTCCCTGGTGGGGGGGGGGTGCGTCACTTGAGTGGGTTGAGTCACTGATGTGATCTTCCTGTCTGGGTTGGCGCCCCACCCCCCTTGGGTTGTGCCGTGGTGGAGATCTTTGTGGGCTATACTCGGCCTCAGGATGGTAAGTTGGTGGTTGAAGATATCCCTCTAGTGGTGTGGGGGCTGTGCTTTGGCAAAGTGGGTGGGGTTATATCCTTCCTGTTTGGCCCTGTCCGGGGGTGTCATCGGATGGGGCCACAGTGTCTCCTGACCCCTCCTGTCTCAGCCTCCAGTATTTATGCTGCAGTAGTTTGTGTCGGGGGGATAGGGTCAGTTTGTTATATCTGGAGTACTTCTCCTGTCTTATCCGGTGCCCTGTGTGAATTTAAGTGTGCTCTCTCTAATTCTCTCTTTCTCTCTTTCTTTCTCTCTCTCGGAGGACCTGAGCCCTAGGACCATGCCTCAGGACTACCTGACATGATGACTCCTTGCTGTCCCCAGTCCACCTGGCCGTGCTGCTGCTCCAGTTTCAACTGTTCTGCCTTATTATTATTTGACCATGCTGGTCATTTATGAACATTTGAACATCTTGGCCATGTTCTGTTATAATCTCCAACCGGCACAGCCAGAAGAGGACTGGCCACCCCTCATAGCCTGGTTCCTCTCTAGGTTTCTTCCTAGGTTTGACCTTTCTAATGCAGAAAGCCACATGATGTTTTTGTGCTGGTCAAGGGCATTCAGGTCTGGAGTGAACCAAGGGCTATATCTGTTCCTGGTTCTACAGTTCATGAATGGAGCATGCTTATTTAATATGGCGAGGAAGGCACTTTTAACGACTAACCAGGCATCCTCTACTGACGGGATGAGGTCAATATCATTCCAGGATACCCGGTCCAGGTCGATTAGAAAGGCCTGCTCGCTGAAGTGTTTTAGGGAGAGTTTGACAGTGATGAGGGGTGGTCGTTTGACCGCGGACCCATTGCGGATAAAATCAAATCAAAATCAAATTACATTTATTTATATAGCCCTTCGTACATCAGCTGATATCTCAAAGTGCTGTACAGAAACCCAGCCTAAAACCCCAAACAGCAAGCAATGCAGGTGTAGAAGCACGGCGGCTAGGAAAAACGTAGCAAGAATCTTATTGACTAAAATGATTAAAATTATACAGTACTGCTGAAGTGGGCTAGCTGGCAGTGGGTGCGTTGTTGACACTGCACTAATCAAGTCGTTCCGTTGAGTGTAATAGTATCGACAGTGCTGCTATTCGGGGGCTAGCTGGCTAGCTAGTAGTGTTGTTTACGTTACGTTGCGTTAAAAGAACGACAATAGCTGGCTAGCTAACCTAGAAAATCGCTCTAGACTACACAATTATCTTAGATACAAAGACGGCTATGTAGCTAGCTATGTAGCTAGCTATGATCAAACAAATCAAACCGTTATACTGTAATGAAATAAAATGAAAATGTGATACTACCTGTGAATGCGACCGGGTTGTTGAGTCTATTCAGAAGACGTTGGCTAGCTGTTGGCTAGCTAGCAGAGTCTCCTACGTTAAGGACGACAAATAGCTGGCTAGCTAACCTCTGTAAATTAAGATAATCACTCTAAGACTACACACTCTAAACTACACAATTATCTTGGATACGAAGACAGCAAAGACAGCTATGTAGCTAGCTAACACTACACTAATCAAGTCGTTCAGTTGAGTGTAATAATTTCTCCAGTGCAGCTAATCAGTGTTCGTTAGCTAGCTGGCTAGTGAAGACTACGTTAGGACGGCGAAATATGATAATTACGCAAATATCTTTGATACAAAGACGGCTATGTAGCTAGCTAAGAAGAAATTGCTAAGATTTAGACAAATCAAACCGTTGTGCTGTAATGAAATGTAATGAAAAAGTTATACTACCTGTGGAGCGATGTGTCGATGCGACCGCTCGCTCCAACCCGGAAGCACATACCCTCTCATTCTAAAAGTATCTGCCGTAATTGTAGCACCCCCTATTACTAGCCTGTTCAACCTCTCTTTCGTATCGTCTGAGATTCCCAAAAATTGGAACGCTGCCGCGATCCTCCCCCTCTTCAAAGGTGGAGACACTCTAGACCTATATCTATCTTATCCTGCCTTTCTAAGGTCTTCAAAAGCCAAGTTAACAAACAGATTACCGACCATTTCGAATCCCACCGTACCTTTTCCGCTATTCAATCTGGTTTCAGAGCTGGTCATGGGTGCACCTCAGCCACGCTCAAGGTCCTAAACGATATCATAACCGGCATCGATAAGAGACATTACTGTGCAGCCGTATTCATCGACCAGGCCAAGGCTTTCAACCTCTGTCAATCACCACATTCTTATCGGCAGACTAAACAGCCTTGGTTTCTCAAAGGACTGCCTCGCCTGGTTCACCAACCACTTCTGAAGTTCAGTCTGTCAAATCAGAGGGCCTGTTGTCTGGACCTCTGGCAGTCTCTATAGGGGTGCCACAGGGTTACATTCTTGGGCCGACTCTCTTCTCTGTATACATCAATGATGTTGCTCTTGCTGCTGGTGATTCTCTGATCCACCTATACGTAGACGACAACATTCTGTATACTTCTGTATACAGAATTCTGACACCATTCTGTATACTTCTGGCCCTTCTTTGGACACTGTGTTAACTAACCGCCAGACAAGCTTCAAAGCCATACAACTCTCCTTCCATTGCCTCCAACTGCTATTAAATGCAAGTAAAACTAAATGCAGGCTCTTCAACCAATCGCTGCCCACACCTGCCCGCCCGTCCAGCATCACTACTCCGGACATAGAATATGTGGACAACTACAAATACCTAGGTGTCTGGTTAGAATCTAAACTCTCCTTCCAGACTCACATTAAGCATCTCCAATCCAAAATTAAATATAGAATCTGCTTCCTATTTCGCAACAAAGCATCGTTCACTCATGCTGCCAAACATACCCTCGTAAAACTGACCATCCTACCGCTCCTCGACTTCGGCGATGTCATTTACAAAATAGCCTCCAACACTCTACTCAACAATTTGGATGCAGTCTATCACGGTGCCATCCGTTTTGTCACCAAAGCCCCATATACTACCATCCTTGCGACCTATATGGTCTCGTTGGCTGGCCCTTGCTTCATACTCGTCGCCAAACCCACTGGCTCCAGGTCATCTACAAGTCTCTGCTAGGTAAAGTCCCGCCTTATCTCAGCTCACTGGTCACCAAAGCAGCACCCACTCGTAGCACGCACTCCTGCAGGTAAAACTCACTGGTCACCCACAAAGCCAAGTCCTCCTTTGGCCGCCTTTCCTTCAAGTCCTCTGCTTCCCGTGACTGGAACGAATTGCAAAAATCTCTGAAGCTGGAGACTCACATCTCCCTCACTAGCTTTAAGCACCAGCTGTCAGAGCAGCTTACAGATCACTGAACCTGTACATAGCCCATCTGTAAACAGCCCATCTATCTACCTACCTCATCCCCATACTGGTATTTATTTATTTGTCTTGCTCCTTTGTGCCCCAGTATCTCTACTTGCACATTTACCTTATGAACATCAATCACTCCAGTGTTTAATTGGTATATTGTAATTACTTCGACCACCGTGGCCGATTTATTGCCTTACCTCCCTTATCTTACCTCATTTTCACACACTGTATATAGATTTTTTCTACTGTATTATTGCCTGTGTTTGTTTATTCCATGTGTAACTCTGTGTTGTTGTATGTGTCAAACTGCTTTATAAATGCTTTGTAAATGAGAACTTGTTCTCAACTAGCCTACCTGGTTAAATAAAGGTGAAATGAAAAAAGTAAAAAAATAAAAAGGTCTGGAATTCTTCCATAAGACCTTGAAGTAATTCCATGTGTCATCCAATGGTGGTTCCTTTGAAGGAGATGGCGTTGCGGAGCTGGTTCAGGTCTGCTGGCTCAGTCATGGCCAGTTTGTAATATCAGACCTCAGGATAAGACCCAGATTCAGACAATTCAAATAACAGATGTTTCCTAACAAAACAGTGGGAAGGCAGACGGCAGGCCGAGGTCGGTAATCCAGGGCAGAGTCAGAAAGGTACAGAACGGCAGGTAGTTTCAGGGTCAGGGCAGGCCAAGGTCAGTAATCCAGGGCAGTGTCAGACAGGTACAGAACGGCAGGCAGGGTCAGGGCAGGCAGAGTGGTCAACAACTGGAAAAACAAGGGCAAGAGAGAAGCAGGAGTATGGGAAACCACGCTGGTATGCTTGACGAGACATAACAAACTGGCAACAGACAAACAGAAAATACAGGTATAAATACACAGGGGATAATGGAGAAAATGAGCGACACCTGGAGGGGGGTGGAAACAAGCACAAAACAGGTGAAACAGATCAGGGTGTGACACCCACCCCCATGAAGGTGTTTTAAATGCCAAAGAATGGGACATGTACCTGCTCAGTGAAAAAGAAAGAGAAGATGTGCCAAGTATGGAGGGGAACATGATTATGGTGGCTGTGGGAAAAATGTCATGGCTAACTGTCGTAATTATGGGGGGGAACACGGTGTAGGGTTTGGTGGACGCAAGGTGCAAAAAGAGGTTAGAGCGGCCCAAAGATTTAAAGTCACTCGTAAAGTCTCTTATGCAGAAGCTGCAAAGCAGATTGGTGGAACTATTAGGCAGAATGATGGAGATAATAGGGACAGTTCCGCAATGAGGGGGACCTACTGTAAGAAATGTTGCTTATGTTGGTCCAGACACGGATACCAGACCTGTTCAGAAATCTTGCTCTCACAAATGTGTCGTGCCAAAGGAAACCTTGATAGTTAATCTGATTGACTTCCTAATAATACTAATGATGGAATGTCTCAGTATGATGATAACTAGAGTTGTGGTTTTTGTCATTCTTCAGTGGAGTTTAAGAAATATGTAATTGATTTAGAGATCAAACCTGATGAGGTATGTTTTCAAGAAACATGGCTTAGACCACATCTTGATTGTATTATTCCTGGTTATTGTTCAATCAGATATGATAGATCAACTGGGCAAGGTGGTGGTGGAGGATAGGATAAGTAATCCTTCTCACCCCCCCCCCCCCTTTAAGATTTAGATGCACTATTGTAAAGTGACTGTTCTACTGGATGTCATAAGGTGAATGCACCAATTTGTAAGTCGCTCTGGATAAGAGCGTCTGCTAAATGACAAATGTAAATGTAATGTAACTGTTGTGCTACGTTCATAAGGGAAGGTCTTGTATATCGTAATATACCTGTCCCATCTGAATACAAATGTGTGATGGTGGAAATCTAGTGTGGGAAGTAATATTAAGTTTCTAAATTTGTACAAGCCTTGTCATCAACTATCTGTAGAGTATTTGATGAAATATCAAGCAAATTGGGCACTAGAGAGATATGGTGCGGCAACTTCTAATGCCCATAATAGTGGGGAAGCGCACATACAGATGCTAATGGAACAAGAGCATTAGTATGTCTTAACGATGGATGTGGTACAAGAGTTGATGGTGTTAGAGGGGTTATATCCTGCCTGGACCTCACACTGACTTCTTACTCTAGAATGTGCTGCTTCTGTGACCTCTCTGATTTGCCAGTGAGTGAAGTGGGTGAGAAAAGGAAGGTGGTTCTTTGGTGGACTGAAGAGTGCACTGCGGCTATTCAAGAAAGAAATAGGGCTTACAGAGTGTTGCGTAGGAATATGACTCATGAGAATCTAGTTGATTTTCAAAGGAAGAGAGCTTTAGTACACATAGGGTCATTAAGTCTGTCAAGAGAAATGCATGGAGACAGTTGTTCTCTGCAATAGGCAGGGATACTGAGCTTGGGGATGTATGGTGTATGTTGAAGAAGATGACTGGAGGAAGCAAGTCCACTTGAATTCCAGTTTTGGTTGTGGGTAAAACAATGTCCGTAACTGATAAATAAAAATATGACTTCTTGAGGAAGACATTTGATAGGGTACATAGTGGGGTAATTTTGGATGAAGTACAGTGCATTCGTAAAGTATTCAGACCCTTTGACTTTTATCACATTTAGTTATGTTACAGCCTTGTTTTAAAAGGAATTAAATAGACCCCCCCCCTCCCATCAATCTACACACAATACCCCATAATGACCAAGCAAAAACTGGTTTTTAGAAATGTTTGCGCATTTATATATATTTTTTTAAATATCAAATTTACATAATTATTCAGACCCTTTACTCAGTACTTTGTTGAAGCAACTTTGGCAGCGATTACAACCTCGATACTTCTTGGGTATGACGCTATAAGCTTGGCATAGCTTATACATTTGGGGAGTTTCTCCCATTCTTCTCTGCAGATCCTCTCCAGCTCTATCAGGTTGGATGGGGAATATCGCTGCATAGCTATTTTCATGTCTCTACAGAGATGTTTGATCGGGTTCAAGTTCGGGCTCTGGTTGGGTCATCCTTCTTGACCCTGACAGAATAGAGGTCAACAAATCCAAACGAAATGTGTCGAAATTGTACTTAAATTCGCTTTGGGGCAAATTAGTGCAGAGGTGTAATATGCTAACAACGTCGATTATTAAAGACCCTGAAGAATTTTTGGAATTCGTTTTTTCGAACCGATACGAAATTTCACATTTTTCATTCTTGAGTCAAGACATTGCCTTGGTGCAATGGCGACGTAACAAGAAGTGGGTTCTACCCCCGGGTAATGTAAATGTGTTTCTTGCAGCATTTACCATGGCCTATGGCCGACTTGAACTGTACAAGCTCATGGAGCAGCTTCAGAGGCGGGTGCTTTACCATGACATAGACTCTGTGGTCTATGTAAGCAAACCAGGGGATTGGAGCCCCCCCACTCAGCAACTATCTGGGTGGCTTAACGAGCGAACTCGCAGAGGGTGACCATATCACAGAATGGTCCTCCTGTCGGCCCAAAAGCTATGCTTTTAGAACGCTAAAGAATCACGTCGTATTGAAAGCCAAAGGAGTGACTCAAAACTATGAAAATGCCCAGCGTGTAAACTTGGAATCAATCACACGCTTGGTCGAGGGGTTCCTAAATGACAGGAATAGTGACTTGGAGATTTTGAGCTCCTACAAAAAGATTGTTAGGGATAAAAAGGGCTTCCATCTGAGGAATGCCCCACTCATTAAAAGATTCAGGGTTGTCTATGACAAGAGAGTGCTTTTGCCTGACGGGACCACATTGCCCTATGGCTACTGACTTATGCTACAGGCCGCAGTGTGTCAGGCGTGACTCAAAAACTATGAAAAAATACCCCTCATGTAAAAACTAGGAATCAATCACACGCTTGTTCGAGGGGGGTTCCTAAATGACAGGAATAGTGACTTTGAGATTTAGGAGCTCCTACAAAAAGATTGTTGGGTATAATAAAGGGCTTCCATCTGAGGAAGGCCCCACTTACTAAAAAATTCAGGGTTGTCTATGACAAGAGACTGCTTTTGCCTGACTGGACCACACTACCCCTTTAGCTACTGCCTTATGCTACAAGCTACAGGGGTCTTAAAGCTTAAGATATAATGACTGCTGTAGAAGGTTTTGACCCCCGGTTGCAACTACCATTTTCGGCCTTAATCGCAGGGCCTTCGAATAGTGGTAAAACTTGTTATGTAAAAAGTATTTTAGAGAATTCTGAACATGTGTTATCTCAAAAGCCTGATAATGTTGTGTGGTGTTATTCATGTTATCAACCTCTGTATGATGAATTGTTGAAGACAATAAAAATCAAGTTTGTTGAAGGAATACCTGATACCTTGTCTGATGATGAACTTTTACCTCCTCATAAAAACAATCTGTTGGTTTTGGACGATATGCTATTTGCAGGTAGCGAACATCCCGAAATTGCCCGAGCGTTTACCCAATATACTCATCATAGAAACCTGTCCGTGCTTTACTTGGTGCAGAATGTTTCACCAAGGTAAAAATAGCCGCACCATCAGTTTGAACGCCAATTACATGGTTTTGTTCAAAAATCCTAGAGACAAACTACAAATTAACACTCTAGCTCAGCAGATGTACCCGGGAAGGAAATCCTACTTTATGGAGAGCTACGAGGACGCTACCCAAGCGCCATTTTCTTATTTAATCGTGGATTTAAAAGCAAATACTCCAGAACACCTGAGGCTACGAACTGGTCTGTTCCCGTGGGAGTGGCCGGCTGCGTACATTCCTAAAAAAAAAGTAGCCGCTATGTCTCTGCGTTTAAAAAGAAACTTGCCCCTCTTGAGAAGCCTAGTTGGGGCTACATCTAATGAACGGAAGGCCATCATGGGTCACTGTTCTTCAGATATCATATTATCCCTATGTGAGATTGCTTTGAATCTTCTCAAAGGACGCATTCCACTCACCCTGACACAATTGAAAAAATTAAAGCGACAAAAGACCTCGATCAAGCTCTTTGCCAATAAAAGGGTCAGTCTTCAAAAGAAACGACATAGCATACAACAGTCTGGCGGTTTTATTCTACCTTTACTAAGTATGGCCGTGCCCTTCATCACCAGCCTTATTGCAGCCCGACGTGGGGGTTGAACACATAGGGTGATGGCCAATAAAATGTATCTGGTGCCACAACAAGAGTTGGATAGACTTTAAAAAACAAGTGCAGGGGCCCCCGAAAATATCAGACAAACAGCGGAAAATGATTTGGATACGGCCATGAAGGATATTTTGAATCAAAAAGGATTGAACCCCTATGATAAGGTCCAAAAATACACAAACCTCTTGCAAAGGTATTTGTCCTTGGTGAAACAAGGGGGGAGAGAGACATGCCATTTAACTATTTCCCTACAGGACCCTTTAAAAGATGACGAGCCTCTGTAATGCCTGTACCTGCGAGCTTACCGTCTGAAGGTCAAATTTACATTTACATTACATTTACATTTAAGTCATTTAGCAGACGCTCTTATCCAGAGCGACTTACAAATTGGTGCATTCACCTTATGACATCCAGTGGGACAGTCACTTAACAATAGTGCATCTAAAACTTAGGGGGGGAGAGGGATTACTTATCCTATCCTAGGTATTCCTTAAAGAGGTGGGGTTTCAGGTGTCTCCGGAAGGTGGTGATTGACTCCGCTGTCCTGGCGTCGTGAGGGAGTTTGTTCCACCATTGGGGGGCCAGGGCAGCGAACAGTTTTGACTGGGCTGAGCGGGAGCTGTACTTCCTCAGTGGTAGGGAGGCGAGCAGGCCAGAGGTGGATGAACGCAGTGCCCTTGTTTGGGTGTAGGGCCTGATCAGAGCCTGGAGGTACTGAGGTGCCGTTCCCCTCACAGCTCCGTAGGCAAGCACCATGGTCTTGTAGCGGATGCGAGCATCAACTGGAAGCCAGTGGAGAGAACGGAGGAGCGGGGTGACGTGAGAGAACTTGGGAAGGTTGAACACCAGACGGGCTGCGGCGTTCTGGATGAGTTGAAGGGGTTTAATGGCACAGGCAGGGAGCCCAGCCAACAGCGAGTTGCAGTAATCCAGATGGGAGATGACAAGTGCCTGGATTAGGACCTGCGCCGCTTCCTGTGTGAGGCAGGGTCGTACTCTGCGGATGTTGTAGAGCATGAACCTACAGGAACGGGCCACCGCCTTGATGTTGGTTGAGAACGACAGGGTGTTGTCCAGGATCACGCCAAGGTTCTTGGCGCTCTGGGAGGAGGACACAATGGAGTTGTCAACCGTGATGGCGAGATCATGGAACGGGCAGTCCTTCCCGGGAGGAAGAGCAGCTCCGTCTTGCCGAGGTTCAGCTTGAGGTGGTGATCCGTCATCCACACTGATATGTCTGCCAGACATGCAGAGATGCGATTCGCCACCTGGTCATCAGAAGGGGGAAAGGAGAAGATGAATTGTGTGTTGTCTGCAATGATAAGAGAGACCATGTGAGGTTATGACAGAGCCAAGTGACTTGGTGTATAGCGAGAATAGGAGAGGGCCAAGAACAGAGCCCTGGGGGACACCAGTGGTGAGAGCGCGTGGTGAGGAGACAGATTCTCGCCACGCCACCTGGTAGGAGCGACCTGTCAGGTAGGACGCAATCCAAGCGTGGGCCGCGCCGGAGATGCCCAACTCGGAGAGGGTGGAGAGGAGGATCTGATGGTTCACAGTATCGAAGGCAGCCGACAGATCTAGAAGAATGAGAGCAGAGGAGAGAGAGTTAGCTTTAGCAGTGCGGAGCGCCTCCGTGATACAGAGGAGAGCAGTCTCAGTTGAATGACTAGTCTTGAAACCTGACTGATTTGGATCAAGAAGGTCATTCAGAGAGAGATAGCGGGAGAGCTGGCCAAGGACGGCACGTTCAAGAGTTTTGGAGAGAAAAGAAAGAAGGGATACTGGTCTGTAATTGTTGACATCGGAGGGATCGAGTGTAGGTTTTTTCAGAAGGGGTGCAACTCTCGCTCTCTTGAAGACGGAAGGGACGTAGCCAGCGGTCAGGGATGAGTTGATGAGCGAGGTGAGGTAAGGGAGAAGGTCTCCGGAAATGGTCTGGAGAAGAGAGGAGGGGATAGGGTCAAGCGGGCAGGTTGTTGGGCGGCCGGCCGTCACAAGACGCGAGATTTCATCTGGAGAGAGAGGGGAGAAAGAGGTCAGAGCACAGGGTAGGGCAGTGTGAGCAGAACCAGCGGTGTCGTTTGACTAAGCAAACGAGGATCGGATGTCGTCGACCTTCTTTTCAAAATGGTTGACGAAGTCATCTGCAGAGAGGGAGGAGGGGGGAGGGGGGCGGAGGATTCAGGAGGGAGGAGAAGGTGGCAAAGAGCTTCCTAGGGTTAGAGGCAGATGCTTGGAATTTAGCGTGGTAGAAAGTGGCTTTAGCAGCAGAGACAGAGGAGGAAAATGTAGAGAGGAGGGAGTGAAAGGATGCCAGGTCCGCAGGGAGGCGAGTTTTCCTCCATTTCCGCTCGGCTGCCCGGAGCCCTGTTCTGTGAGCTCGCAATGAGTCATCGAGCCACGGAGCGGGAGGGGAGGACCGAGCCGGCCTGGAGGATAGGGGACATAGAGAGTCAAGGGATGCAGAGAGGGAGGAGAGGAGGGTTGAGGAGGCAGAATCAGGAGATAGGTGGGAGAAGGTTTGAGCGGAGGGAAGAGATGATAGGATGGAAGAGGAGAGAGTAGCGGGGGAGAGAGAGCGAAGGTTGGGACGGCGCGATACCATCCGAGTAGGGGCAGTGTGGGAGGTGTTGGATGAGAGCGAGAGGGAAAAGGATACAAGGCAGTGGTCGGAGACTTGGAGGGGAGTTGCAATGAGGTTAGTGGAGGAACAGCATCTAGTAAAGATGAGGTCGAGCGTATTGCCTGCCTTGTGAGTAGGGGGGGAAGGTGAGAGGGTGAGGTCAAAAGAGGAGGAGTGGAAAGAAGGAGGCAGAGAGGAAAGAGTCAAAGGTAGACGTGGGGAGGTTAAAGTCGCCCAGAACTGTGAGAGGTGAGCCGTCCTCAGGAAAGGAGCTTATCAAGGCATCAAGCTCATTGATGAACTCTCCGAGGGAACCTGGAGGGCGATAAATGATAAGGATGTTAAGCTTGAAAGGGCTAGTAACTGTGACAGCATGGAATTCAAAGGAGGCGATAGACAGATGGGTAAGGGGAGAAAGAGAGAATGACCACTTGGGAGAGATGAGGATCCCGGTGCCACCACCCCGCTGACCAGACGCTCTCGGGGTGTGCGAGAACACGTGGGCGGACGAAGAGAGAGCAGTAGGAGTAGCAGTGTTGTCTGTGGTGATCCATGTTTCCGTCAGTGCCAAGAAGTCGAGGGACTGGAGGGAGGCATAGGCTGAGATGAACTCTGCCTTGTTGACCGCAGATTGGCAGTTCCAGAGGCTACCGGAGACCTGGAACTCCACGTGGGTCGTGCGCGCTGGGACCACCAGAGTAGGGTGGCCGCGGCCACGCGGTGAGGAGCGTTTGTATGGTCTGTGCAGAGAGGAGAGAACAGGGATAAACAGACACATAGTTGACAGGCTACAGAAGAGGCTACGCTAATGCAAAGGAGATTGGAATGACAAGTGGACTACACGTCTCGAATGTTCAGAAAGTTAAGCTACGTAGCAAGAATCTTATTGACTAAAATGATTAAAATGATACAGTACTGCTGAAGTAGGCCAGCTGGCAGTGGGTGCGTTGTTGACACTACACTAATCAAGTCGTTCCGTTGAGTGTAATAGTTTCTGCAGTGTTGCTATTCGGGGCTAGCTGGCTAGCTAGCAGTGTTGTTTACGTTACGTTGCGTTAAAAGAAGAACAATAGCTGGCTAGCGAACCTAGAAAATCGCTCTAGACTACACAATTATCTTTGATACAAAGACGGCTATGTAGCTAGCTACGATCAAACAAATCAAACCGTTGTACTGTAATGAAATGAAGTGAAAATGTGATACTACCTGTGAATGCGACCGGGTAGTTGAGTTCTATACAGAAGACGTTGGCTAGCGTTGGCTAGCTTAGCAGAGTCACCTACGTTAAGGACGACAAATAGCTGGCTAGCTAACCTCGGTAAATTAAGATAATCACTCTAAGACTACACACTCTAAACCTAAACAACACAATTATCTTGGATACGATGATACGAAGACAGCAAAGGCAGCTATGTAGCTAGCTAACACTACACTAATCAAGTCGTTCAGTTGAGTGTAATAGTTTCTCCAGTGCAGCTAATCAGTGGACGTTAGCTAGCTGGCTAGTGAAGACTACGTTAGGACGGCGAAATACGATAATTACGCAATTATCTTTGATACAAAGACGGCGACTTGTTAACCCATGTTCCGGCACGTAACAGGAAGAATGGTAGCTGCATTATGAACAAGCTAAAAGACTCAAATGGGGCAGCTACTTGGAACGACAAAGGAGAGTTTATCATTCCGGGTGCGGTTGTCAAGGGTTCACATATACTTGACTTACTTAAAAGTACCACATCTGCCCACAAGTTTGCTGATGACCGAAGACCTCCAGGGTGGCTTCAGTTTCTTAAGGCCCTGGCCATCCTCAACATACCCCTCTCGGGTGTACCCAATTCGGCAACAGATTCACTCTTTAAAACACAAACCTTCACCGAGATACAGCACCCCTAAAGATGCCCCAAAACCATCGCATCCTTATGAAATGAATGACGATAACCCGTTTACCCCACTGAACGCCTCTGGACCTTTCCCTAATCCCGATCTCTCTGGGTGGTTAGCCTTTTGAATGACTTTTGAATGACTATGATTAAATTCAATAAATTTTATTTGAAAAAAATAAGCAATTTAACATTTGTGGCATTCTTGAAACATTTGGCGTGAGCATACGCCTTGATTACACGTTCTTAAAGGATACACATTTGAACACTTTTGATATTTTCTAACAAAACAAGCTACAACTTTATCATTACTTCTTAAATCATCCTTATAAAGAGACATAACATCTTCAAAAGAAACTCCCCGGGCTCTTTGGCATAGGTAGAATACACAGTGTTGACCGCATGCCGTTGAAAGGGTATCTTGCACCTGTTTGATGTTGTAGTATATCTTTGAGCCGTTTTTGAGCCGCATTTAAGAGTAAACGTTCTTGAAAGAAAATGTCAGAGTGTATAGGGCCTAGCAGATGAAACTCTCAAGATTCTGCACAGTAGCGAGCCCGTGCGGCCAGGCCTTTATTTGCACCTGTGGATGGGTCTGTCGATTCCATAGAGCCTCCTGCAGTATCCTTGCTAAAAAGCCCTGCGCTGAATTGGGTCTTGAGAGTGTCTTCAGAGTAGTAAGCATTCCATGATGGCACGGTAGTGGTATGTGGCACTGCTTTGACTGATTAGACGTTCCCCCAAAGTCACATCCACTTGGGAGAAGATGGTGGCCACTGGGTAATTAATGAGACTCACTTTGGCATCGTTTGCAATATCAGTACCATCTCTTTTGGTCACTTTTAGACGCAAATGCACCAAGGTATTGTTGCGGTCCAGATAGTTGTCACCGTGGCCTGGTATGAAAAACTCTATGGGGCCGTTGTCTGTAATGGCAGAGAGTGGGGCTATCTCCACATAACTGGACCTCTCTACTGAATGTTGGGTTAAGGGGGCCGTGAAAAGATCGAGCTCTGTTTTTATAGCTTCAGAGGACATGCGGTGTAAAAGAGCCATGGTGCTTGTTCTTTTAGAAAATACTTCCGAGTATTCTTTTTACCGTTTTTGATCCAGACCTCCTCACTTTACCCCGTCTTTGACTAACTGAGTTTCTTTTAACCGTTAACCTCCGTTTTTTAGGCGCAAGTCTTCGCCTTATACCGGGAGGTCTCTTTTTCGGTCTTCGAGACAACATCATCAACCCCAAGCCTTCTTGACTCTCGACATCTGGTGACGCCCTTCTGGTTATCGCATTGGCGACAACCTCTCTTACTATATTTTTTGCTGCTGATTTTAAATGCGGTTTGGCTATGCTGAAGCCTCTCTTCATAAACGGTAAAACCATCCTAAAGAGATTACGAAATATCCCTCCGATCCCCGAACCATACATTGTGGGCGACCCATAATATCCTGGTAAACCATTACCCACTTGATCCACATAGTATGTGACATACCGGTTAGGGTCGAGATGTCGGTGTTCCATATTTTTAATTTAGATGTATTATGTATATAAAATATATAATACTAATATTATATATGTAGAGAGGTTTTGGTGGGTCTAAAGTGGAGTTTTACAATCGTTTTACCATAAGTAAATTCAATGTTTTCGTTCTGATCCGTTTTAAGCTCAACAAGAATGTTTTCAATATATTTCTTGCTTACAGGTACGTAGTGTGGCTTGTCGTAGGTGACAGTGACTATGTCGCCGTCCTTTCCGTCTATATGAACCGTTCTCAGGAGTGGCACACAGCTGTCTCCAACCCTTTGATAGGATATGATGTCGGTATACACAAATATGTTGTAAAATCCTGCATGTATATCCACGGGGAATGGGAATAATTTATCTCTCACATACGTCCATTTATTGGGCCCCATCCCCAACATGTATGCTAAATTACCTCCGGTCTTTATCCCCCCGGAAGCATCTCCTGAGATTTGTACCCTTTTATGTATAGGGTTGTACATCAGGAATATTTCCATACTGTTCTGCGATAGACGTTCATTCAACTCGGAGACGAGCCTGTCGACGGTTCTATAGAACCCTTTTTTAACCTTAATCAATTTCGCAGGTTCCGATAACTTTTTGAAATAAAATTCCCGGTCCTTATCTTTGATATTATACCAGCTATGGGGGTATGTAATCTCGCTGAGACCTACTTCCCAGGCCTCTGATAACTCTATAGGCTTTGGAAAATTAGTTGTATAATTAGAACTCTGATTATTACGATATATATGTGCGGACGCATTACTGGGGAGAGTCAGGTAGAAGCCGCTGTGTTCCATTATGCCCTCCGGTGTACACCCGAATGAGGATGTATTTTATCATGCATGGGGGTTTAAATTAACCCCTGATGCCTCCACTACATCCTTCTCTAATACCCAGCTGTTGAATTTTAGAGGCCAGTTTTTCCAGCGGACCAGCACCCATTTTTGACCGTTCTCTCTCTTTTGATCTAGAATCTCCTCTACGTGAAACACCTTGTCTTTACCAACCTTTACCTTCTGTAATTCCTGCTCATAAAAAGATCCCGTTATAAGTTCCCCGTCATAATCTTTTAATATGTAGACCGGGGGTATGCGCGGCAGACATTCTGTAACCGTGAAAAGCTCATCACTGTATCCTTGCATGTATTTTTTATCGAAAACACCCCTCAACTTGGATATACGAACTAAGTCCCCCACAATAAATTTAAAATGTATTTTTTTCTTACGGCGAAGGGGGAGCAAACCATACAGATTTTTAAAGACTTGAAAATAGTTTTCCGAAGAGACCTCGGAGGGTTTCATCCTTATACTTTTATGATAACTATTGTTATACCCAATTACTAAATCTTGAACTATATCGATATATCTATGCGTGTTGTGAGCTGTAAAATAGCGCCACATCCGCTCCTTCAGAGTTCGGTTAAAGCGTTCAGCCACAGAGGCTTTAAAATCAGATCCTGTAGCAAAATGTACTATATTGTGCTTTTTCATGAATTTCTGAAAGGTCTTATTAAAAAATTAGTTTCCGCCATCGGTCTGCACTTTCTTGGGGGCGCCTCCTTCCTTCAAAATAGAGGCAAATGCCCAGGTCACCTTAGCGCCGCTCTTATTCTCTAAGACCCGGACAAAAGCTATTTTAGAGTTATTGTAGCGATTTCCTTCATTTTTATCTGCAAGGGCCTGCATGTCACATAGATCAGCCTGAAATTGGGACAATGGGTGTGTAGAAAAAACTCTATTTCTAGGAAAATGTTTTCTTACGGGTTTATGCAGAGTGTGAGCATCCTGTTGGGATAGCCACTCATTGACTTTAGCCTCGCTTAACCTGTGACCTGTTTCTTCGGCTAAAGCTCGCTGTAAACGTTCCTTACCCCCATAAGACCCTGGGTTAGAGGGATTATAATAAATGTTTTTCAAAATCTGCTCTGCCATCCTTCTTGCCTCTCTGAGGTACAATAACGTTAATGAGCCACTTTCAAATAACAACAACATTTCATTTTCATTTTGGGGATTTTTTATTTTCATGAAAACATTAGGTATTACGTATACAGACAATCCATAATTCGTTGCAGGATACATGCCCCCCCTTTCTCTATGATCGAATCATGTAAAACCTTGTATATTTGGTTTAGATTAACAGATCTGTTTCGCTGAATTTTTACAACAGACACATCAGCTATAAAAGTATATAAACAACAAATATGATACATGTTACAATTAAAGGGTGTTTCAAACAAATAAAGTAAAATCTTAGACAAGGTTGTTTCTAGTTATTCAGAATCACCCCCAAGCCGGGTTACCATTTGTGTCCATTGTAGACACTCGCCCGCATGTCGTACATGATTCATGATTTGGGCCATTTTCAAAACACACTCTACATTAGCCCCGGAATTGGGGGTTGTGTAGAACGAGACATTGTTCACTTTATTTTCAATAATTTGATGCATAACACTTGCAAGTTCTCTCAAAAGAAAAAATGTATTTATTCTCTCTAACATCGTATACACATAGTTACCCATTGCTCTACATCTAAATAACAAAAATGTCACTCGGGCTCTTGGGGTTTATTGAGCCAGAAAGTCATCACATCAGACACCACAGCCTCCCTGTATTTGTTATCCTCCACCAGGGTGTGTCGGATTTCTTTGAGTTTCTCGTGTATGTGAATCGCCTCCTTCAGCTCGTGTAGGAATGCCTCGGTTACCCCGTAAACTCTGGGGATAGACGGCACAAGGCCCATAGCCTCCAGGGCTCTGACCAGCGATGGTATAAACCGGCAGGACCAAAGTCTTTTCACCAGAGCCTCAAAATTGTTGAAGAAGTAGTATCTTGGGGGGTCGTATAGGCATGGATGCCTGCGCTGGCTGGGGTGATTAATCTCACAACCGATGCATTTTTCTCGTATATATTCTCCAATCACCACGTCCAAAAGCGTGGCTACTGAGGCCTTGATTGTGTCCACAAAAATAGTACTGACCACCCCATCAAACACGTCCTCAGGTTGTGTACATGTAGGGGGTGTCAAGGGTCTTGCCAGGGGGGAGTAGAATGGAGGGCTGCGAGGCATACAATCCTTAGTGTCGGGAGCCCAGGCCGTTTCGGAGATCGGCTATGTGTTATGAATATCCATGGTCAATGCGTAGGTTAAGAACTGTAGGTTTTAAGAACACTCCTTTTATTGTTGAACCAGCCCTCGGGGTATCTGGGCGGGGTTAATACTTCAAGGCATGACATATAGATATAAAATAACAAACACCCTCTAACACATGACCACACGAACAGGGGGGCCTGGGCGGGGGCACATATTTAAACATGCACGCGTCATCATGACGTAGGGGGTAGTCCGGGGTATACCCCATGGAAGTGACTCTCAGAGCCATTAGATCATTTCGTCCACAGACTTGTTCTTCCAACGCATATCCGGGCAGCCTTGAAGCACTCAGGACGCGTTCCATTTGACACAAAGCTAGCCTTATTTTAAGCCATTCTCGCATCCTTAGCGCTGGTGAAAAACTCTCGGGTTCTGCCCGATAAAAGGGTTGGGACACGCTGTCTGTGAATATCTTAACCGTAGATTCCTCCGGGTTGAATATGTACGAAATATGTCCTTCGCTTGTACACAAAAATCCTTTAAAACATTCTAGAGCCTCAAGCAAAATATCCTCCAGGCTTTTGCCGTTGGATTCATGACATGAGCTACAGAGCACTCTGAGAATTCCCCTTGTAGACATATTTTAGATGTTTAATATTCAGGTCTTAAAAAATGGCTTGTTCTGGACATTTATAATGCCTATGCCCCAGATACATAACCCTGAACATTCCTGCTTCATAGATAACAACCATAAGGGAGATAAAACTGGGTGTGCGGTCCCAAAGGTTCAAACACTCAACCCCCCACCCTCCCCAGTTCAACCAGCCCCCCTAGACATCAAGCGCCATGACTACTTCAAAGCATACCATAGAGATATAAAATAACACACACCCTCTAACACGGGACGACATGAACTGGGGGGGCGGGCCGGAGGCCCATATTCAGACATGTACACGTCATCATGACGTACGGTCATCAATCAATCATTTTGACCCGTGCCGTCTCCTATTTCTCTCTGCTAACAAAAATCATTTTCAGAAAGTGGTTACTGAAGACAGATTCATCTATGATTCTCGAATCATTATTATTTTAAGCAGATGTGCTCTTTTCCGTCTCATCCTCTCCCACTGAATGAAGATTATGGTAAGGAATACCTTCCAAATAATATTTATTTTTTTAACTTAACCAAAATACCAAAAGATCAGTGTGAAGGCCAAATTACAGAGGAATAACCTTTTGAGGCTATTAAATCCTTTCAGTCTTGATAAGCCCCAGGGCTTGATGGCATACCGGTAGAGGTATATCATGCAATTTTTGATATACTAAAAGCTCCATTGTTAGATTGTTTTCACTACTCCTATAGAAATGGTAGTCTGTCAGGTACTCAGCAGGAAGGAAAGCACTCACAAACTTCTACAGATGCACAATCGAGAGCATCCTGGCGGGCTGTATCACCGCCTGGTACGGCAACTGCTCCGCCCTCAACCGTAAGGCTCTCCAGAGGGTAGTGAGGACTGCACAACGCATCACCGGGGGCAAACTACCTGCCCTCCAGGACACCTACACCACCCGTTGTTACAGGAAGGCCATAAAGATCATCAAGGACATCAACCACCCGAACCACTGCCTGTTCACCCCGCTATCATCCAGAAGGCGAGGTCAGTACAGGTGCATCAAAGCTGGGACCGAGAGACTGAAAAACAGCTTCTATCTCAAGGCCATCAGACTGTTAAACAGCCACCACTAACATTGAGTGGCTGCTGCCAACACACTGTCATTGACACTGACCCAACTCCAGCCATTTTAATAATGGGAATTGATGGGAAATTATGTAAATATATCACTAGCCACTTTAAACAATGCTACCTTATATAATGTTACTTACCCTACATTATTCATCTCATATGCATATGTATGTACTGTACTCTACATCATCGACTGCATCCTTATGTAATACATGTATCACTAGCCACTTTAACTATGCCACTTTGTTTACTTTGTCTACACACTCATCTCATATGTATATACTGTACTCGATACCATCTACTGTATGCTGCTCTGTACCATCACTCATTCATATATCCTTATGTACATATTCCTTATCCCCTTACACTGTGTATAAGACAGTAGTTTTGGAATTGTTAGTTAGATTACTTGTTGGTTATCACTGCATTGTCGGAACTAGAAGCACAAGCATTTCGCTACACTCGCATTAACATCTGCTAACCATGTGTATGTGACAAATCAAATTTGATTTGATTTGATTTGATTTCAAAACAAGACCGAGATGGCAAATATAAAGGTCCAGTCTATCTAAAAAAGCTGGAAGCCCCTTTCAGTTTAATGTTGTGATGCAAAAATACTAGCGAAATGCATAGCACTCAGAATTAAAAAGGTTTTTCCAGGTATTGTACTAGAAATAATAGAACATCATGAAACATCTAAGAAGCCAGGCCTGGTATTTATAGTGCATTTTGAAGAGGCCTTTGATGAAGTAAGAATGGATGTTATTTATAAATGGATTTTTTCCATTTCTGTGATTCTTTTATAAAATGGGTAAAAGTAATGTATAGCAACCCCAGGTGTAAAATAGTAAATAGAGGCTACTTCTCAGAGAGTTTGGGTGTCCGCTGTCACCATATCTATTTGTTATGGCCATTGAAATGCTAGCTCAATAACAACATTAGAGGATTAGAAATCCAAGACTTTAAAAAAAGGTGTCCATGTATGCCTGCAATGTCTCATTGAAGATCTAGATAACTTTTCTGGACTCTCTGGACTAAAACCTAATTATGATAAGCGTACAATGTTACGTATTGGATCTTTAAAAAATACAACTTTTACATTACCCTGCAGTTTACCTATAAAATGGGCTGACGGTGAATTACACATACTTGTTATTCATATCACAAAATATATAAATGAATTTCTACAATGAATTTCAATAGAACACTTGTAAAAATAGATAAGATCCTGCAAGCATGGACTGTCTATTTATGGGAAAATTGCCCTGATTAACTCCTTTTGTCATATCTCAGTTTACTCACTTACTTATGGAGCTGCCTACTCCTGATGATTCGTTTTTCAAATCATATGAACAAAATATATTTTGCTTTACAGGGAGAGACCCTGGGAATTGAAAAGTAAACAGAAGAATACTCTTATTGCAATGTAGATGGTTCTTAAATGAGCCTTTGGTTGTGCGTAGTGTAGTCTATGGTGTTGCCAGGGAACAGCACCCTCTTCGAAGAAGTAGGAGGTGAAGATCTCCTGCACACAGATTACGGGACACAGTTAGGCGGGACACAGGAAGCCTTCACGTGCCAGAATTCCGCAAGGAGGCAGTGGCAGATGGCCCTGGTCACCCAACCTTGCAGTGCCCTACACGGTAACTGTAGGCAATCCAGTTGCAATTTATCTGTAGTAATATGGAAGATAATTAGACTTCTACATCACCAGGTCATTGTGGATTACTAAAGTATCATATCTTATAACAAATCATGATAACATTGAATTGATAGATGCAGGTGTAGCATGTGACAACAGCAGGATCATATCAACCATAACATCACAAATGAGTACATAAATACCATTTGAAACTTGATGATGCATTTGAAACAGCTTTGTAGTGCCCAGGCAAAACAAATGTGTGCCCCTTTGTGACCCCAGGACCAGGATTGAGACCCACTGCTCTTCATTGGGACCTCTTCATCTGCAGACAGGTTTTCACAGCTCTCTGTATCTGAGGACAGAAAACATCACAAGAAATTCCGGAGTTCTAAATTGAGCAGCTGCTGAAAAATGAGCTCCTGTATTTATTGAGATTTAAATGTTTTTGTAGAGTGAAGTACATCGAAAAAATCAAGAGAAAACTGCAAGACTCAATAGAAGACAAAACAAGGAACAAACTAAACAAGACAGGCTTTTGAAAAATTAACTATTTTTTTCATAAAATTGTACAGTTATCTTAGCTAGGTGAATTGCTAGCAGAATTGTTTACTTGTTGCTAAGCAGTTGCTAGGGACTCTCCTGGAAGAAGCTAGCTAGCTTACAAAGAATAACAACAAAAAATATCTAGTTAACAGAAGAAAGGAAGACAAAATAAGGACAAAAGAAGGACAGAAGAAAAAGGAAAAGAAAGAGGACAACAAAGTGAAACAGTCAGCACTTCTATTGCAACTTCGTATTTCGTCGTCCTAACGTAGTCTACACTGCTATCTGCCCAGCAGCTAGCCAGCTAGCAAACGTCCACCGTCTACCGAATAGCAGCACTGTAGAAACTATTACACTCAACTGAACGACTTGATTAGTGTAGTGTTAGCTAGCTACATAGTTGTCTTTGCTGTCTTCGTATCCAAGATAATTGTGTAGTTTAGAGCGTGTAGTCTTAGAGTGATTATCTTAATTTACCGAGGTTAGCTAGCCAGCTATTTGTCTTCCTTAACGTAGGAGACACTGCTAGCTAGCCAACAGCTAGCCAACGTCTACTGAATAGAACTTCCGCACTCAACAACCCGGTCGCATTCCGCTTCGCTCCACAGGTAGTATCACATTTTTCATTTCATTTCATTACAGCACAACGGTTTGATTTGTTTGATCGTAGCTAGCTACATAGCTAGCTACATAGCCGTCTGTGTATCAAAGATAATTGTGTAGTCTAGAGCGATTTTCTAGGTTAGCTAGCCAGCTATTGTCGTTCTTTTAACGCAACGTAACGTAATCAACACTGCTAGCTAGCCAGCTAGCCCCGAATAGCAGCACTGTAGAAACTACTACACTCAACGGAACGACTTGATTAGTGTAGTGTCAACAACGCAGCCACTGTCAGCTAGCCTACAAAGTCAACAACGCAGCCACTGCCAGCTAGCCTACTTCAGCAGTACTGTATCATTTTTAATAATTTTAGTCAATAAGATTCTTGCTACGTAAGCTTAACTTTCTGAACATTCGAGACGTGTAGTCCACTTGTCATTCCAATCTCCTTGCATTAGCGTAGCCTCTTCTGTAGCCTGTCAACTATGTGTCTGTCTATCCCTGTTCTCTCCTCTCTGCACAGACCATACAAACGCTCCACACCGCGTGGCCGCTGCCACCCTAATCTGGTGGTCCCAGCGCGCACGACCCACGTGGAGTTCCAGGTCTCCGGTAGCCTCTGGAACTGCCGATCTGCAGCCAACAAGGCAGAGTTCATCTCAGCCTATGCCTCCCTCCAGTCCCTCGACTTCTTGGCACTGACAGAAACATGGATCACCACAGATAACACTGCTACTCCTACTGCTCTCTCTTCGTCCGCCCACGTGTTCTCGCACACCCCGAGAGCTTCTGGTCAGCGGGGTGGTGGCATAGGGATCCTTATCTCTCCCATGTGGTCATTCTCTCTTTCTCCCCTTACCCATCTGTCTATCGCCTCCTTTGAATTTCATGCTGTCACAGTTACCAGCCCTTTCAAGCTTAACATCCTTATCATTTATCGCCCTCCAGGTCCCCTCGGAGAGTTCATCAATGAGCTTGATGCCTTGATAAGCTCCTTTCCTGAGGACGGCTCACCTCTCACAGTTTTGGGCGACTTTAACCTCCCCACGTCTACCTTTGACTCATTCCTCTCTGCCTCCTTCTTTCCACTCCTCTCCTCTTTTGACCTCACCCTCTCACCTTCCCCCCTACTCACAAGGCAGGCAATACGCTCGACCTCATCTTTACTAGATGCTGTTCTTCCACTAACCTCATTGCAACTCCCCTCCAAGTCTCCGACCACTACCTTGTATCCTTTTCCCTCTCGCTCTCATCCAACACTTCCCACACTGCCCCTACTCGGATGGTATCGCGCCGTCCCAACCTTCGCTCTCTCTCCCCCGCTACTCTCTCCTCTTCCATCCTATCATCTCTTCCCTCTGCTCAAACCTTCTCCAACCTATCTCCTGATTCTGCCTCCTCAACCCTCCTCTCCTCCCTTTCTGCATCCTTTGACTCTCTATGTCCCCTATCTTCCAGGCCGGCTCGGTCCTCCCCTCCCGCTCCGTGGCTTGACGACTCAATGCGAGCTCACAGAACAGGGCTCCGGAAGGCCGAGCGGAAATGGAGGAAAACTCGCCTCCCTGCGGACCTGGCATCCTTTCACTCCCTCCTCTCTACATTTTCCTCCTCTGTCTCTGCTGCTAAAGCCACTTTCTACCACTCTAAATTCCAAGCATCTGCCTCTAACCCTAGGAAGCTCTTTGCCACATTCTCCTCCCTCCTGAATCCTCCTCCCCCCCCTCCTCCCTCTCTGCAGATGACTTCGTCAACCATTTTGAAAAGAAGATCGACGACATCCGATCCTCGTTTGCTAAGTCAAACAACACCGCTGGTTCTGCTCACACTGCCCTACCCTGTGCTCTGACCTCTTTCTCCCCTCTCTCCAGATGAAATCTCGCGTCTTGTGACGGCCGGCCGCCCAACAACCTGCCCGCTCGACCCTATCCCCTCCTCTCTTCTCCAGACCATTTCCGGAGACCTTCTCCCTTACCTCACCTCGCTCATCAACTTATCCCTGACCGCTGGCTACGTCCCTTCCGTCTTCAAGAGAGCGAGAGTTGCACCCCTTCTGAAAAAACCTACACTCGATCCCTCCGATGTCAACAACTACAGACCAGTATCCCTTCTTTCTTTTCTCTCCAAAACTCTTGAACGTGCCGTCCTTGGTCAGCTCTCCCGCTATCTCTCTCAGAATGACCTTCTTGATCCAAATCAGTCAGGTTTCAAGACTAGTCATTCAACTGAGACTGCTCTTCTCTGTATCACGGAGGCGCTCCGCACCGCTAAAGCTAACTCTCTCTCCTCTGCTCTCATCCTTCTAGACCTATCGGCTGCCTTCGATACTGTGAACCATCAGATCCTCCTCTCCACCCTCTCCGAGTTGGGCATCTCCGGCGCGGCCCACGCTTGGATTGCGTCCTACCTGACAGGTCGCTCCTACCAGGTGGCGTGGCGAGAATCTGTCTCCTCACCACGCGCTCTCACCACTGGTGTCCCCCAGGGCTCTGTTCTAGGCCCTCTCCTATTCTCGCTATACACCAAGTCACTTGGCTCTGTCATAACCTCACATGGTCTCTCCTATCATTGCTATGCAGACGACACACAATTAATCTTCTCCTTTCCCCCTTCTGATGACCAGGTGGCGAACCGCATCTCTGCATGTCTGGCAGACATATCAGTGTGGATGACGGATCACCACCTCAAGCTGAACTTCGGCAAGACGGAGCTGCTCTTCCTCCCGGGGAAGGACTGCCCGTTCCATGATCTCGCCATCACGGTTGACAACTCCATTGTGTCCTCCTCCCAGAGCGCTAAGAACCTTGGCGTGATCCTGGACAACAAACTGTCGTTCTCAACTAACATCAAGGCGGTGGCCCGTTCCTGTAGGTTCATGCTCTACAACATCCGCAGAGTACGACCCTGCCTCACACAGGAAGCGGCGCAGGTCCTAATCCAGGCACTTGTCATCTCCCGTCTGGATTACTGCAACTCGCTGTTGGCTGGGCTCCCTGCCTGTGCCATTAAACCCCTACAACTCATCCAGAACGCCGCAGCCCGTCTAGTGTTCAACCTTCCCAAGTTCTCTCACGTCACCCCGCTCCTCCGCTCTCTCCACTGGCTTCCAGTTGAAGCTCGCATCCGCTACAAGACCATGGTGCTTGCCTACGGAGCTGTGAGGGGAACAGCACCTCAGTACCTCCAGGCTCTGATCAGGCCCTACACCCAAATAAGGGCACTGCGTTCATCCACCTCTGGCCTGCTCGCCTCCCTACCACTGAGGAAGTACAGTTCCCGCTCAGCTCAGTCAAAACTGTTCGCTGCTCTGGCTCCCCAATGGTGGAACAAACTCCCTCACGACGCCAAAACAGCGGAGTCAATCACCACCTTCCGGAGACACCTGAAACCCCACCTCTTTAAGGAATACCTAGGATAGGATAAAGTAATCCTTCTCACCCCCCTTAAAATATTTAGATGCACTATTGTAAAGTGGTTGTTCCACTGGATGTCATAAGGTGAATGCACCAATTTGTAAGTCGCTCTGGATAAGAGCGTCTGCTAAATGACTTAAATGTAAATGTAAATAGACTTCATTATACTCAAATTAGACAGCACTGAATATTATGTTACTATTATCTCTGGCCTCACTTCTAGGGCCTGGAACTACACAAAAGTACCTGCCATATCCAGAATAGCCTACTCTTTCACTTTGACAATTAGGGCTGCTATCCTTTCACCCTCCATGTCTGTTAGCTAGCTACCTACAAATGCATTTGGAGGTTGTTTTTTACAATGATAAATACATAAATATAACTAGCTAATATGAAATTATCACCATTAGCTGGTGATATTAATTTGTAAAGTAGGCTAGATAGCTAGCTAGCTGTTCATTTGAGTTAGCCTGGACTGTAGCTAGTTAGCTACTAATACATTTTTTATTTTTTTAACATTTTCTAAATGTATTTACTTACTTGAATAAATTCTCCCAGCCATTTGGACAATTGGAAACAGGGCAGCAAAGTTTGTTTGTCACCAGAGCGGTTTAGCTCATATTACTATTTACCTTAGAATAAATTCAATAAAATTAAGAATGGATTAAATTATTTACCCATTTAATAACCAGACCGTCATACAAACTTGCTATGCTGAATTCTTGACACACAATCGAACGTGGTGCTATATGCTGCCAGCACACCCACAAGCACACCCACCCACGATCCACTCTGGGTGGCCGGAGAAGCACGTGGCAATTTATCATGTTCTAATGTACATGTACCGTAAGTGTACTTGGGAAGTGTAGCGGAAATGTAGTTTCGTTGGATGGAGGCACTCATAGTTGTATGGATCTGTGCAAAACTGCTACAGTAAGAGTATTTTTTATACGATTCTTTCTCACTGATGAAAGATAAGGTCTGTATGTTTCGAAAGCTGTATCACAAGCAATGATTATTGATGTTTCTAAATGTTACAACACAGCGTCAGGATTGTAGTTCACATGAGGCAGTCGTGTGCAAAGTTAATGGCTGAGAACTGTAGGGAGAAAGCATAATGCCGTCTAGAGTTTTTGAGAGTTCGGTTTTATCTGACTAGCTAACGCTGGGTAGTTCTGGCTGTGTTTTGAAGCCACAAATACTTGCTAACTACAGAATTACTTCGGGTCAGCAAGTTAGCAATTGATGTGCCACCAGTCAAGAAGAGAAAAAAATGAGAACATAAGAGATTTTTTCAAAGGACTGCAAGTAAGTTTCTTGGCAACAGCCCTCACACCAACCCTAGCAAAATAGCTGGCAAATTTGATTGTTTTCAGCTTAGATGTCTTTAACTTCATTACAGTGATTATGGGTTATGAATGTATAGACTTTGTTTGGTGCTATCGTGATCATGGCAGGAGAGTGACAGCCATGAACAGACAGACAGGCAGAGAGGGAGAGAGAGGGAAAGACCACACACCAACAGGTAAGATGGTGAGAAGTGCTTCTCCAAGGCCATAGAGTTCATAGACTGATGATCTGTCATAGTGTGAATCAATCTGAAAATAATAGGAAATTAGTTATACATTAGCATACAAAGATTACAAAATGGATGTTTAAAGCTATTTTATATATATTTCAAACATAGAAACATGTGTATCCCCCAATCCCCAGGCTTATTGGGCATGAGTGGAAGTTTCTGGTGAAAGAGACTGTTTGGATTTTGAACAAACTTCTCACCCTCATATTTGAGATACAAAAATGATCGGAAAGGTAGTAAGATTAACAAACCTTGTGAGTTGTAGACAAAAGTATAAACCATTTGGTATCATAACCATTTATTTTTTATTTCACCTTTATTTAACCAGGTAGGCTAGTTGAGAACAAGTTCTCATTTGCAACTGCGACCTGGCCAAGATAAAGCATAGCAGTGTGAACAGACAACACAGAGTTACACATGGAGTAAACAATTAACAAGTCAATAACACAGTAGAAAAAAGGGGGAGTCTATATACAATGTGTGCAAAAGGCATGAGGAGGTAGGCGAATAATTACAATTTTGCAGATTAACACTGGAGTGATAAATGATCAGATGGTCATGTACAGGTAGAGATATTGGTGTGCAAAAGAGCAGAAAAGTATAAAAACAGTATGGGAATGAGGTAGGTGAAAATGGGTGGGCTATTTACCAATAGACTATGGTCAGTTTGTTTATCTGTTTCTCCTGTCCTATTCTGTCCTGTGTAAATCTAAGTGTGCGTTCTCTAATTCTCTCCTTCTCTCCTTCTTTCTCTCTCTCTCGGAGGACCTGAGCCCTAGAACCATGCCCCAGGACTACCTGACATGATGACTCCTTGCTGTCCCCAGTCCACCTGGCCATGCTGCTGCTCCAGTTTCAACTTACCAATAGACTATGTACAGCTGCAGCGATCGGTTAGCTGCTCAGATAGCTGATGTTTAAAGTTGGTGAGGGAGATAAAAGTCTCCAACTTCAGCGATTTTGCAGTTCGTTCCAGTCACAGGCAGCAGAGTACTGGAACGAAAGGCGGCCAAATGAGGTGTTGGCTTTAGGGATGATCAGTGAGATACACCTGCTGGAGCGCGTGCTACGGATGGGTGGTGCCATCGTGACCAGTGAACTGAGATAAGGTGGAGCTTTACCTAGCATGGACTTGTAGATGACCTGGAGCCAGTGGGTCTGGCGACGAATATGTAGCGAGGGCCAGCCGACTAGAGCATACAAGTCGCAGTGGTTGGTGGTATAAGGTGCTTTAGTGACAAAACGGATGGCACTGTGATAGACCGCATCCAGTTTGCTGAGTAGAGTGTTGGAAGCCATTTTGTAGATGACATCGCCGAAGTCGAGGATCGGTAGGATAGTCCGTTTTATTAGGGTAAGCTTGGCGGCGTGAGTGAAAGAGGCATTGTTGCGGAATAGAAAGCCGACGATTGATTTGATTTTCGATTGGAGATGTTTGATATGAGTCTGGAAGGAGAGTTTGGAGTCTAGCCAGACACCTAGGTACTTATAGATGTTCACATATTCAAGGTCGGAACCATCCAGGGTGGTGATGCTAGTCGGGCATGCGGGTGCAGGCAGCGATCGGTTGAAAAGCATGCATTTGGTTTTACTAGCGTTTAAGAGCAGTTGGAGGCCACGGAAGGAGTGCTGTATGGCATTGAAGCTCGTTTGGAGGTTAGATAGCACAGTGTCCAATGACGGGCCGAAAGTATATAGAATGGTGTCGTCTGCGTAGAGGTGGATCAGGGAATCGCCCGCAGCAAGAGCAACATCATTGATATATACAGAGAAAAGAGTCGGCCCGAGAATTGAACCCTGTGGCACCCCCATAGAGACTGCCAGAGGACCAGACAGCATGCCCTCCGATTTGACACACTGAACTCTGTCTGCAAAGTAATTGGTGAACCAGGCAAGGCAGTCATCCGAAAAACCGAGGCAACTGAGTCTGCCGATAAGAATATGGTGATTGACAGAGTCGAAAGCCTTGGCAAGGTCGATGAAGACGGCTGCACAGTACTGTCTTATCGATGGCGGTTATGATATCGTTTAGTACCTTGAGTGTGGCTGAGGTGCACCCGTGACCGGCTGGGATTCGAGATGGTCAGTGACCTGTTTGTTGACTTGGCTTTCGAAGACCTTAGATAGGCAGGGCAGGATGGATATAGGTCTATAACAGTTTGGGTCCAGGGTGTCTCCCCCTTTGAAGAGGGGGATGACTGCGGCAGCTTTCCAATCCTTGGGGATCTCAGACGATATGAAAGAGAGTTTGAACAGGCTATTAATAGGGGTTGCGACAATGGCGGCAGATAGTTTCAGAAATAGAGGGTCCAGATTGTCAAGCCCAGCTGATTTGTACGGGTCCAGGTTTTGCAGCTCTTTCAGAACATCTGCTATCTGGATTTGGGTAAAGGAGAACCTGGAGAGGCTTGGGCGAGGAGCTGCGGGGGGGCGGAGCTGTTGGCTGAGGTTGGAGTAGCCAGGCGGAAGGCATGGCCAGCCGTTGAGAAATCCTTATTGAAGTTTTCGATAATCATGGATTTATCGGTGGAGACCGTGTTACCTAGCCTCAGTGCAGTGGGCAGCTGGGAGGAGGTGCTCTTGTTCTCCATGGACTTCACAGTGTCCCAGAACTTTTTGGAGTTGGAGCTACAGGATGCAAACTTCTGCCTGAAGAAGCTGGCCTTAGCTTTCCTGACTGACTGCGTGTATTGGTTCCTGACTTCCCTGAACAGTTGCATATCACGGGGACTACTCGATGCTATTGCAGTCCGCCACAGGATGTTTTTGTGCTGGTCGAGGGCAGTCAGGGCTGGAGTGAACCAAGGGCTGTATCTGTTCTTGGTTCTGCATTTTTGAACGGAGCATGCTTATCTAAAATGGTGAGGAAGTTACTTTTAAAGAATGACCAGGCATCCTCAACTGACGGGATGAGGTCAATGTCCTTCCAGGATACCCGGGCCAGGTCGATTAGAAAGGCCTGCTCACAGAAGTGTTTTAGGGAGCGTTTGACAGTGATGAGGGGTGGTCGTTTGACTGCGGCTCCGTGGCGGATACAGGCAATGAGGCAGTGATCGCTGAGATCCTGGTTGAAGACAGCGGAGGTGTATTTGGAGGGCCAGTTGGTCAGGATGACGTCTATGAGGGTGCCCTTGTTTACAGAGTTAGGGTTGTACCTGGTGGGTTCCTTGATGATTTGTGTGAGATTGAGGGCATCTAGCTTAGATTGTAGGACTGCCGGGGTGTTAGGCATATCCCAGTTTAGGTCACCTAACAGAACAAACTCTGAAACTAGATGGGGGGCGATCAATTCACAAATGGTGTCCAGGGCACAGCTGGGAGCTGAGGGGGGTCGGTAAGCAGGCGGCAACAGTGAGAGACTTATTTCTGGAGAGAGTAATTTTCAAAATTAGTAGTTTGAACTGTTTGGGTATGGACCTGGAAAGTATGACATTACTTTGCAGGCTATCTCTGCAGTAGACTGCAACTCCTCCACCTTTGGCAGTTCTATCTTGACGGAAGATGTTATAGTTGGGTATGGAAATCTCTAAATTTTTGGTGGCCTTCCTGAGCCAGGATTCAGACACGGCAAGGACATCAGGGTTATCAGAGTGTGCTAAAGCAGTGAATAAAACAAACTTAGGGAGGAGGCTTCTGATGTTGACATGCATGAAACCAAGGCTTTTTCGATCACAGAAGTCAACAAATGAGGGTGCCTGGGGACATGCAAGGCCTGGGTTTACCTCCACATCACCCGCGGAACAGAGAAGGAGTAGTATGAGGGTGCGGCTAAAGGCTATCAAAACTGGTCGCCTAGAGCGTTGGGGACAGAGAATAAGAGGAGCAGGTTTCTGGGCATGGTAGAATATATTCAGGGCATAATGCGCAGACAGGGGTATGGTGGGGTGCGGGTACAGCGGAGGTAAGCCCAGGCACTAGGTGATGATGAGAGAGGTTGTATCTCTGGACGTGCTGGTTGTAATGGGTGAGGTCACCGCATGTGTGGGAGGTGGGACAAAGGAGGTAACAGGGGTATGAAGAGTGGAACTAGGGGCTCCATTGTGAACTAAAACAATGATAGCTAACCTGAACAACAAATAGGTCCGATGTGCTCTGGTTAGTCGCGTTGTTCGAACTGGCGAGAGCTTTCCGGGCTAAAGGTTAGCTGATGACCGGTTAGCTGAATACCGCTAGCTTAGCTGGTGGTTAGCTGGCTAGCTTCAATTGAGGGGTTCCGGTTCCGAAGTAAATATAAATACTTTAGGAAAAATAGCTACATTGGGTGAGGCGGGTTGCAGGAGAGTATTTGGAAGCTTAGGTTTAGCAAAATGTTTTTAAAGAGGTATGCAAAGAAAAATATGTTTAAAAAATGAAAAAGAAGCGATATATACAGGGACAGGACGACTTACTGCTACGCCATCGTGGATTTACGGTGTCTGTGACAGCATGGGCAGCACGATTAACACTATGCTATCTCCATTTTAAAGTAAAGTATTCTGTTGATGTTTGAAAAAAGTACAAAGCTAATATTGTTGACTTACTGCCACATGCAGTGTTGGAGCCTAAAACCAAGTCTTGTCATTAATTTATTGTGGCCACTAGATGGCAGTCATATAGCTTAAAAGCCATTTCCAACAAGGTAAACCAATTTGACGAAGACAATGCTCTGATCATTGGCTGATTGCTCTCAACCCATAGGAATCACCACCCAGTTGACTACTTTAAAATGGTGGAAGCCCTCAATGGCAATGTCCATTCAAAAACAGGTTATTTCCAATTTAATGATCTCTATACATCTCTATGAAATTATCTCTATGCCCTGAAAGAACTTCATTGGACTCTATGTAAACTGGAAACCACATATCCTGAGAATGCATTTATTGTATCTGGGGATTTTAACAAGGCTAATCTGAAAGCAAGGCTCCCTAAATTTTATCAGCATACCGAATGCAAAATTCTGGATCATTGTTACTCTAACTTCCGCGATGCATACAAAGCCATCCCTCGCCCTCCTTTCAGCAAATCTGACCACAACTCCATTTTGTTGCTCCCAGCCTATAGACAGAAACTAAAACAGGAAATGCCTGTGCTCAGGTCTGTTCAACGCTGGTCCGACCAATCTGATTCCACGCTTCAAGATTTCTTCATTCACGTGGACTGGGATATGTACCGGATAGCGTCGAACAACAACATTGATGTATACACTGATTCGGTGAGTGAGTTAATTAGCAAGTGCATCGGTGATGTTGTACCAACAGCGACCATTGAAACCTTCCACAACCAGAAACCATGGACTGATGGCAGCATTCGCACAAAACTGAAAGCGCGAACCACTGCTTTTAATCAGGGAAACATGACCGAATACAAACAGTGTAGCTATTTAATTTATATAATGAATATGAATTTGGTGGGCAGAAATGATTAAATATTAAAGCATTAGACCTCTCACTAAAGATATCAGTCATACAAAAGTTATACTTAAATCCAAACTGGTTCTCTAGTCAATTGGTACGAATGTCTCATCCTATATTCAGGAAGGGCCTTTTCCCCTTTATTCAGATTACACCTGCTCACTTTCGGTTGTTTGAAAAGGAAATCATCTCCAAAATATCTTTATTTTTTAAACAAGCCTTAGAAAGTTGGTTGCAATTTCAGTTTAATCAACCTGAAAGGTGTGGTTAAATTCAAATATACTAATTGATAAAAAAAACTGTATTTATCAAAGAAATGTTTAAAAAAAGGTATAATTTTAGTGAATGATATCATAAATAGGACTGGTGGAGTTATGTCACACATGCAGCTAACATAGACATATGGAAATGTCTGCTCTACCCAAAACTACAACCAATTAATTGCAGCATTACCACAAAAATGGAAGAGGCAAGTGGAAGGGGAAAAAAGTAAGGAACTTGTATGTCGGCCATGTACACTGCTCAAAACAATAAAGGGGACACTAAAATAACACATCCTAGATCTGAATTAATGAAATATTCTTATTAAATACTTTTTTCTTTACATAGTTGAATGTGCTGACAACAAAATCACACAAAAATGATCAATGGAAATCAAATTTATCAACCCATGGAGGTCTGGATTTGGAGTCACACTCAAAACCACACTACAGGCTGATCCAACTTTGATGTAATGTCCTTAAAACAAGTCAAAACTAGGCTCAGTAGTGTGTGTGGCCTCCACGTGCCTGTATGACCTCCCTACAACGCCTGGGCATGCTCCTGATGAGGTAGCGGATGGTCTCCTGAGGGATCTCCTCCCAGACTTGGACTAAAGCATCCACCAACTCCTGGACAGTCTGTGGTGCGAGACATGATGTCCAAGATGTGCTCAATTGGATTCAGGTCTGGGGAACGGGCAGGCCAGTCCATAGCATCAATGCCTTCCTCTTGCAGGAACTGCTGACACACTCCAGCCACATGAGGTCTAGCATTGTCTTGCATTAGGAGGAACCCAGGGCCAACCGCAGCAGCATATAGTCTCACAAGGGGTCTGAGGATCTCATCTCGGTACCTAATGGCAGTCAGGCTACCTCTGGCGAGCACATGGAGGGCTGTGCGGCCCCCCAAAGCAATGCCACCCCACACCATGACCCACCGCCAAACCAGTCATGCTGGAGGATGTTGCAGGCAGCAGAACGTTCTCCACGGCGTCTCCAGACTGTCACGTATGTCACATGTGCTCAGTGTGAACCTGCTTTCATCTGTGAAGAGCACAGGGTGCCAGTGGCGAATTTGCCAATCTTGGTGTTCAAATGGAAAACGTACTGCACGGTGTTGGGCTGTAAGCACAACCCCCACCTGTGGAAGTCGGGCCCTCATACCACCCTCATGGAGTCTGTTTCTGGCCGTTTGAGCAGACACATGCACATTTGTGGCCTGCTGGAGGTCATTTTGCAGGGCTCTGGCAGTGCTCCTCCTGCTCCTCCTTGCACAAAGGTGGAGGTAGCGGTCCTGCTGCTGGGTTGTTGCCCTCCTACGGCCTCCTCCACGTCTCCTGATGTACTGGCCTGTCTCCTGGTAGCGCCTCCATGCTCTGGACACTACGCTAACAGACACAGCAAACCTTCTTGCCACAGCTCGCATTGATGTGCCACCCTGGATGAGCTGCACTACCTGATCCACTTGTGTGGGTTGTAGACTCCGTCTCATGCTACCACTAGAGTGAAAGCATCGCCAGCATTCAAAAGTGACCAAAACATCAGCCAGGAAGCATAGGAACTGAGAAGTGGTCTGTGGTCCCCACCTGCAGAACCACTCCTTTATTGGGGGTGTCTTGCTAATTGCCTAATAATTTCTACCTGTTGTCTATTCCATTTGCACAACATCATGTGAAATGTATTGTCAATCAGTTTTTCTTCCGAAGTGGACAGGTTGATTTCACAGAAGTGTGATTTACTTGGAGTTACATTGCGTTGTTTAAGTGTTCCCTTTATTTTTGAGCAGTGTATTAAAGAACATAAATGGTTAAAGAAAAGTGTGATAAATAAAAACATATACCAATTTCATTGAAGGACCAAAAAACGGACAGCTGTGCCATATAAATTGCAAAATAGTTGGGAAGAGATTTTCGATGTACCCATTCCATGGCCCATCGTTTATGAATTGATTCGCAAAACAACGCCGGATTCAAAACTTCAAATTTTTCAATATAAATTACTATACAAAATTCTTGCAACTAATAGAATGTTATATATGGGGGATACAATCTTCCCAGCTCTGCAGATTCTGCTGTGAGGAGGCAGAGTCATTAGATCATTTATTTTGGTATTGTCCATATGTAGATTGTTTTTGGACACAGGTCCAGGAATGGCTGAAGAATTGCAACATTTGCCTAGAACTAACGTTACAGATAGCAATACTGGGTGATTTGAGAAGCCATAGTCAATCAATCAATAATATAATAATTATTTTAGCAAAAATGTTTATTTTTAATTTACAATCTGTAGAATCTATGAGAATAGGAAGGTTCAATTATTTTATGAAGCATCACTGCACAGTTGAAAAATATATGGCAAGTAGAAATCCGAAATGGATGATATTGAGATATAGATGGGAGGGGTTGAATGGAACTGAAGGGTGGGACTAATAACAATATAAACAATGTAAAGCATATGGGATCTGTAAAATGTTTTTAGGTTCGGAACTGTGAAATAGCATAGTTACAAATAGAAATCAAACTGGATGGACATCAGAAATAGAGGAAGGACTAAGAACAAACAAGAGAGAACTATTGTAAAGTGGACTGTGTCTGTAAAATGTGTATAAGATGTATAAATTGAAGGTAAAAGCAGAAGTGTTTATTAGTTTACTTCAATTGGGGGATCGGCGGTAGGGTTTGCGGGGAATAATAATAAAGGTATATTCTTTAAAAAGGTATGTATGTCTATATAGGTATGTGTATGTATATATGTGTATATGTATGCATGCGTGTATATATATATATATATATATATATATATATATATATATATATATATATATATATATATATATATATATATATATTTACCCCAAAAATATGGGCGATTGAAAATGATGCAGACAATTACATTGGAAGCAACATTCTTTCCGCAATAAAAAAGCAGTGTTGCTATTCGCTCCGCAAGGCGTTGTGGACAGGTGTCTTTAATACTGATAACAAGTTCAAACAGGTGCCATTAATACAGGTAACGAGTGGAGGACAGAGGAGCCTCTTAAAGAAGAAGTTACAGGTCTTCTTTAGAGCCAGAAATCTTGCTTGTTTGTAGGTGACCAAATACTTATTTTCCACCATAATTTGCAAATAAATTCATTAAAAATCCTACAATGTGATTTTCTGGATTTTTTTCCCTCATTTTGTCTGTCATAGTGTACCTATGATGAAAATTACAGGCCTCTCTCATCTTTTTAAGTGGGAGAACATGCACAATTGGTGGCTGACTAAATACTTTTTTGCCCCACTGTACATAGAATTGAAATAACTGGCCTCTTAAATAAATGGAACTCCAGTCCCTTTAATGTTTACATATCTTGCATTACTCATCTCATATGTATATACTGTATTCACTGTATCTTAGTCTATGCTGCTCTGACATTGCTTGTCCATACATGTATATATTTTTATTTCCATTCTTTAACTTAGATTTGTGTGTATTAGGTACAGTGCCTTGCGAAAGTATTCGGCCCCCTTGAACTTTGCGATCTTTTGCCACATTTCAGGCTTCAAACATAAAGATATAAAACTGTATTTTTTTGTGAAGAATCAACAACAAGCGGGACAAAATCATGAAGTGGAACGACATTTATTGGATATTTCAAACTTTTTTAACAAATCAAAAACTGAAAAATTGGGCGTGCAAAATTATTCAGTGACAGGAAAGGGCCATGCCAAACTTTTGCCACAAAGTTGGAAGCACAGAATCGTCTAGAATGTCATTGTATGCTGTAGCTGTCATGTTTTGTCATTGATTATCATGCCTTGTCCCTGTCCTTCTCCTTCTATTCGTTTCCCTCTGCTGCTCTTATTAGGTTCTTTCCCTCTTTCTATCCCTCTCTCTCCCCCTCCCTCTCTCACTCTCCCGCTCTCTCTTCTCTCTATCGTTCCGTTCCTGCTCCCAGCTGTTCCTATTCCCCTAATCAATCATTTAGTCTTCCCACACCTGTTCCCGATCCTTTTCCCTGATTAGAGTCCCTATTTCTCTCCTTGTTATTCGTTTCTGCCCTGTCGGTTCCTTGTCTAGAATTCACCGTGCTGTGTTTGTGTATCGCCCTGTCGTGTCGTGTTTTCCTCAGATGCTGCGTGGTGAGCAGGTGTCTGAGTCTGTTTGGTTCAAGTGCCTTCCCGAGGCAACCTGCTGTTCACCTGCTGTTCAAGATCGAGTCTCCAGTTTGTCCTCGTCTTTTCGAGTGAAAGTTGTGTTTTTTTTTATTGTATTTACTTTACTGGATTAAAGACTCTGTTTTCGCCAAGTCGCTTTTGGGTCCTCTTTCACCTGCATGACAGAAGGAACCGACCAAGGAATGGACCCAGCGACTTCAGACGCTCGTTACACTGCCGTCGAGATCCAAGGAGCCATGCTCGGCAGACACGAGCAGGAATTGTCTGCTGCTCGCCATGCCGTCCAGAACCTAGGGTTAATAACCCACCTTGCTACTCCGGGCAGCCCACTGAATGCCGCTCCTTTCTCACGCAGTGTGAGATTGTGTTCTCTCTCCAACCCAACACATACTCTAGAGAGAGAGCTCGGGTTGCTTACGTCATTTCACTCCTTACTGGCCGGGCTCGAGAATGGGGCACAGCTATCTGGGAGGCAAGGGCTGATTGCTCTAACAAGTACCAGAACTTTAAAGAGGAGATGATTCGGGTTTTTGACCGTTCAGTTTTTGGTAGGGAGGCTTCTAGGGCCCTGGCTTCCCTATGCCAAGGTGAACGGTCCATAACGGATTATTCTATTGAGTTTCGCACTCTTGCTGCCTCTAGTGAGTGGAACGAGCCGGCGCTGCTCGCTCGTTTTCTGGAGGGACTCCACGCAGTGGTTAAGGATGAGATTCTCTCCCGGGAGGTTCCTTCAGATGTGGACTCTTTGATTGCTCTCGCCATCCGCATAGAACGACGGGTAGATCTTCGTCACCGGGCTCGTGGAAGAGAGCTCGCATCAACGGTGTTTCCCTGCTCCGCATCGCAACCATCTCCCTCCTCTGGCTCAGAGACTGAGCCCATGCAGCTGGGAGGGATTCGCATCTCGACTAAGGAGAGGGAACGGAGGATCACCAACCGCCTGTGCCTCTATTGCGGAGTTGCTGGACATTTTGTTAATTCATGTCCAGTAAAAGCCAGAGCTCATCTGTAAGCGGAGGGCTACAGGTGAGCGCAACTACTCAAGTCTCTCCATCAAAATCCTGTACTACTTTGTCGGTCCATCTACGCTGGACCGGTTCGGGTGCTACATGTAGTGCCTTGATAGACTCTGGGGCTGAGGGTTGTTTCATGGACGAAGCATGGGTTCGGAAACATGACATTCCTTTCAGAGAGTTAGAGAAGCCTACGCCCATGTTCGCCTTAGATGGTAGTCATCTTCCCAGTATCAGATTTGAGACACTACCTTTAACCCTCACAGTATCTGGTAACCACAGTGAGACTATTTATTTTTTGATTTTTCGTTCACCGTTTACACCTGTTGTTTTGGGTCATCCCTGGCTAGTATGTCATAATCCTTCTATTAATTGGTCTAGTAATTCTATCCTATCCTGGAACGTTTCTTGTCATGTGAAGTGTTTAATGTCTGCCATCCCTCCCGTTTCTTCTGTTCCTACTTCTCAGGAGGAACCTGGCGATTTGACAGGAGTGCCGGAGGAATATCATGATCTGCGCACGGTCTTCAGTCGGTCCCGAGCCAACTCCCTTCCTCCTCACCGGTCGTATGATTGTAGTATTGATCTCCTTCCGGGGACCACTCCTCCTCGGGGTAGACTATACTCTCTGTCGGCTCCCGAACGTAAGGCTCTCGAGGATTATTTGTCTGTGTCTCTTGACGCCGGTACCATAGTGCCTTCTTCCTCTCCGGCCGGGGCGGGGTTCTTTTTGTTAAGAAGAAGGACGGTACTCTGCGCCCTGCGTGGATTATCGAGGGCTGAATGACATAACGGTTAAGAATCGTTATCCGCTTCCCCTTATGTCATCAGCCTTCGAGATTCTGCAGGAGCCAGGTGCTTTACTAAGTTGGACCTTCGTAACGCTTACCATCTCGTGCGCATCAGAGAGGGGGGGGACGAGTGGAAAACGGCGTTTAACACTCCGTTAGGGCATTTTGAGTACCGGGTTCTGCCGTTTGGTCTCGCCAATGCGCCAGCTGTTTTTCAGGCATTAGTTAATGATGTTCTGAGAGACATGCTGAACATCTTTGTTTTTGTCTATCTTGACGATATCCTGATTTTTTCTCCGTCACTCGAGATTCATGTTCAGCACGTTCGACGTGTTCTACAGCGCCTTTTAGAGAATTGTCTCTACGTAAAGGCTGAGAAGTGCTCTTTTCATGTCTCCTCCGTTACTTTTCTCGGTTCCGTTATTTCCGCTGAAGGCATTCAGATGGATTCCGCTAAGGTCCAAGCTGTCAGTGATTGGCCCGTTCCAAAGTCACGTGTCGAGTTGCAGCGCTTTTTAGGTTTCGCTAATTTCTATCGGCGTTTCATTCGTAATTTCGGTCAAGTTGCTGCCCCTCTCACAGCTCTTACTTCTGTCAAGACGTGTTTTAAGTGGTCCGGTTCCGCCCAGGGAGCTTTTGATCTTCTAAAAGAACGTTTTACGTCCGCTCCTATCCTCGTTACTCCTGACGTCACTAGACAATTCATTGTCGAGGTTGACGCTTCAGAGGTAGGCGTGGGAGCCATTCTATCCCAGCGCTTCCAGTCTGACGATAAGGTTCATCCTTGCGCTTATTTTTCTCATCGCCTGTCGCCATCTGAGCGCAACTATGATGTGGGTAACCGTGAACTGCTCGCCATCCGCTTAGCCCTAGGCGAATGGCGACAGTGGTTGGAGGGGGCGACCGTTCCTTTTGTCGTTTGGACAGACCATAAGAACCTTGAGTACATCCGTTCTGCCAAACGACTTAATGCCCGTCAAGCTCGTTGGGCGTTGTTTTTCGCTCGTTTCGAGTTTGTGATTTCTTACCGTCCGGGTAGCAAGAACACCAAGCCTGATGCCTTATCCCGTCTGTTTAGTTCTTCTGTGGCTTCTACTGATCCCGAGGGGATTCTTCCTTATGGGCGTGTTGTCGGGTTAACAGTCTGGGGAATTGAAAGACAGGTTAAGCAAGCACTCACGCACACTGCGTCGCCGCGCGCTTGTCCTAGTAACCTCCTTTTCGTTCCTGTTTCCACTCGTCTGGCTGTTCTTCAGTGGACTCACTCTGCCAAGTTAGCTGGTCATCCCGGTGTTCGAGGCACTCTTGCGTCTATTCGCCAGCGCTTTTGGTGGCCGACTCAGGAGCGTGACACGCGCCGTTTCGTGGCTGCTTGTTCGGACTGCGCGCAGACTAAGTCGGGTAACTCTCCTCCTGCCGGTCGTCTCAGACCGCTCCCCATTCCTTCTCGACCATGGTCTCACATCGCCCTAGACTTCATTACCGGTCTGCCTTTGTCTGCGGGGAAGACTGTGATTCTTACGGTTGTCGATAGGTTCTCTAAGGCGGCACATTTCATTCCCCTCGCTAAACTTCCTTCCGCTAAGGAGACGGCACAAATCATTATCGAGAATGTATTCAGAATTCATGGCCTCCCGTTAGACGCCGTTTCAGACAGAGGTCCGCAATTCACGTCACAGTTTTGGAGGGAGTTCTGTCGTTTGATTGGTGCGTCCGTCAGTCTCTCTTCCGGGTTTCATCCCCAGTCTAACGGTCAAGCAGAGAGGGCCAATCAGACGATTGGTCGCATACTACGCAGCCTTTCTTTCAGAAACCCTGCGTCTTGGGCAGAACAGCTCCCCTGGGCAGAATACGCTCACAATTCGCTTCCTTCGTCTGCTACCGGGTTATCTCCGTTTCAGAGTAGTCTGGGTTACCAGCCTCCTCTGTTCTCATCCCAGCTTGCCGAGTCCAGCGTGCCCTCCGCTCAAGCGTTTGTCCAACGTTGTGAGCGCACCTGGAGGAGGGTGAGGTCTGCACTTTGCCGTTACAGGGCACAGACTGTGAGAGCCGCCAATAAACGCAGGATTAAGAGTCCAAGGTATTATTGCGGCCAGAGAGTGTGGCTTTCCACTCGCAACCTTCCTCTTACGACAGCTTCTCGTAAGTTGACTCCGCGGTTCATTGGTCCGTTCCGTGTCTCCCAGGTCGTCAATCCTGTCGCTGTGCGACTGCTTCTTCCGCGACATCTTCGTCGCGTCCATCCTGTCTTCCATGTCTCCTGTGTCAAGCCCTTTCTTCGCACTCCCGTTCGTCTTCCCTCCCCCCTCCCGTCCTTGTCGAGAGCGCACCTATTTACAAGGTACATAAGATCATGGACATGCGTTCTCGGGGACGGGGTCACCAATACTTAGTGGATTGGGAGGGTTACGGTCCTGAGGAGAGGAGTTGGGTTCCGTCTCGGGACGTGCTGGACCGTTCACTCATTGATGATTTCCTCCGTTGCCGCCAGGATTCCTCCTCGAGTGCGCCAGGAGGCGCTCGGTGAGTGGGGGGGTACTGTCATGTTTTGTCATTGATTATCATGCCTTGTCCCTGTCCTTCTCCTTCTATTCGTTTCCCTCTGCTGCTCTTATTAGGTTCTTTCCCTCTTTCTATCCCTCTCTCTCCCCCTCCCTCTCTCACTCTCCCGCTCTCTCTTCTCTCTATCGTTACGTTCCTGCTCCCAGCTGTTCCTATTCCCCTAATCAATCATTTAGTCTTCCCACACCTGTTCCCGATCCTTTTCCCTGATTAGAGTCCCTATTTCTCTCCTTGTTATTCGTTTCTGCCCTGTCGGTTCCTTGTCTAGAATTCACCGTGCTGTGTTTGTGTATCGCCCTGTCGTGTCGTGTTTTCCTCAGATGCTGCGTGGTGAGCAGGTGTCTGAGTCTGTTTGGTTCAAGTGCCTTCCCGAGGCAACCTGCTGTTCACCTGCTGTTCAAGATCGAGTCTCCAGTTTGTCCTCGTCTTTTCGAGTGAAAGTTGTGTTTTTTTTGATTGTATTTACTTTACTGGATTAAAGACTCTGTTTTCGCCAAGTCGCTTTTGGGTCCTCTTTCACCTGCATGACAGTAGCATTAAGATTTCCCTTCACTTGAACTAAGGAGCCTGAACCATGAAATACAGCCCCAGACCATTATTCCTTCTCTGCCAAACTTTACAGTTGGAACTATACATTCAGGCATTTAGCGTGCTCCTGGCTTCCACCAAACCCAGATTAGTCTGTCGGACTGCCAGATGGTGAAGCGTGATTCATCACTCCAAAGAACTTGTTTCCTTCTGCTCCAGAGTCCAATGGGGGCGAGCTTTACACCACTCCAGCCGATGCTTGACATTTCACATTTGTGATCTTAGATCTTAGGCTTGTGTGCGGCTGCTCGTCCATGGAAACCCATTTCATGAAGCTCCCAACGAACAGATCTTGTGCTGACGTTGCTTCCAGGGGCAGTTTGACTTGCTAGTGAGTGTTGCAACCGAGGACAAACCATTTTTATGCGCTGTGCGCTTCAGTACTCTGCTGTCCCGTTCTGTGAGCTTGTGAGGCCTACCACTTCATGCTTGAGTCTTTGTTGCTCTTAGATGTTTCCACTTCACAATAACAGCACTTACAGTTGACCAGGGCAACCATAGCAGGGCAGAAATTTGACAAACTGACTTGTGCCACATTGAAAGTCACTGAGCTCTTCAATAATGCCATTCTACTGCCAATGTTTGTCTATGGAGATTGCATGGCTGAGTGCTTGATTATTATTTATTTTTAATTCTATATACTGTATATGCCTGTCAGCACCGGGTGTGGCTGAAATAGCCGAATCCAATAATTTGAAGGGGTGTCCACGTACACTATAAATTCAAAAGGTGTCATAGTAGGTACATTTTTCCCCAATAAATTAAGTCAAACCTGTCATAGCAATGGTTAGCAGTCTTTGTTTACTCCTTAATAGCATACCTGTGAGTGGAATCTACCTAGTAGAAGTTGTAGGTTTTTAGTCTCAGATTTTATTTGACCATGAAGAAAAGGGCTGCTGCTTACATCATTTAATTGATCCTTAGGTTGTCCTCATCATAATGTCATTCATGTGTCATGACTGGATTAGTCTACTACATTTTTTTATGTAAATTTAGATTATCAAAGAGGTTCAAGTGTAGAGTTTGCTTATTTTGGGAAGACATAATTCACATTACACATTGACTCTTGGGTGTGTCATGTTTTGTCATTGGTTATCATGTCTTGTCTCTGTGCTTCCCTTCTATTCGTTTCCCTCTGCTGGTCTTATTAGGTTCTTTCCCTCTTTCTATCCCTCTCTTCCCCTCCCTCTCTCCCTCTCTCGCTCTCTCTCTCTATCGTTCCGTTCCTGCTCCCAGCTGTTCCTCATTCTCCTAACTACCTCATTTACTCTTTTCACACCTGTCCCCTATTTTGCCCTCTGATTAGAGCCCCTATTTCTCCCTCTGTTTTCCGCTTCTGTCCTTGTCGGATCCTTGTATGATGTTCGCTGTTCTGTGTCCTTGTCTCGCCCTGTCGTGTTTTACCTTCTTCAGATGCTGCGTGTGAGCAGGTGTCTAGGTCTGCTACGGCCGGTGCCTTCCCGAAGCAACCTGCAGTCTATGGTCGAGTCTCCAGTCAGTCCTCTCTACTGACGAGTGGATTTCAGTTTTCCTGTTTTGTTTTCACCTTGATAATATCCAGGATTATCACTTTTGTCAAATACTGGAATAAAGACTCTGTTTTCGTTAAGTCGCTTTTGGGTCCTCATTCACCAGCATAACAGAAGGATCCGACCAAGTATGGACCCAGTGACTACGGATTCTCGCAACACTGCCGTCGAGATCCAGGGAGCAATGCTCGGCAGACACGAGCAGGAATTGTCTGCTGCTCGTCATGCCGTTGAGACCCTGGCCGCTCAGGTTTCCGACCTCTCAGGACAGTTTCAGAGTCTTCGTCTCGTGCCACCAGCTACTTCCTGGTCTTCCGAGTCTCCGGAACCTAGGGTTAATAACCCACCATGTTACTCTGGGCAGCCCACTGAGTGCCGCTCCTTTCTCACCCAGTGTGATATTGTGTTCTCTCTCCAACCCAACACATACTCAAGAGAGAGAGCTCGAATTGCTTACGTCATTTCACTCCTTACTGGTCGGGCTCGAGAGTGGGGCACAGCTATCTGGGAGGCAAGGGCTGAGTGTTCTAACAATTATCTGAACTTTAAAGAGGAGATGATACAGGTTTTTGATCGTTCAGTTTTTGGTAGGGAGGCTTTTAGGGCCCTGGCTTCCCTATGTCAAGGTGATCGATCCATAACGGATTACTCTATAGAGTTTCGCACTCTTGCTGCCTCTAGTGACTGGAACGAGCCGGCGTTGCTCGCTCGTTTTCTGGAGGGACTCCACGCTGAGGTTAAGGATGAGATTCTCTCCCGGGAGGTTCCTTCCAGCGTGGACTCTTTGATTGCACTCGCCATCCGCATAGAACGACGGGTAGATCTTCGTCACCGAGCTCGTGGAAGAGAGCTCGCGTTAACGGTGTTCACCCTCTCCGCATCGCAACCATCTCCTCCCTCCGGCTCAGAGACTGAGCCCATGCAGCTGGGAGGTATTCGCATCTCGACTAAGGAGAGGGAACGGAGGATCACCAACCGCCTTTGCCTCTATTGCGGTTCTGCTGGACATTTTGTCATTTCATGTCCAGTAAAAGCCAGAGCTCATCAGTAAGCGGAGGGCTACTGGTGAGCGTTACTACTTAGGTCTCTCCATCAAGATCCTGTACTACCTTGTCGGTCCATCTACGCTGGACCGGTTCGGCTGCTTCATGCAGTGCCTTGATAGACTCTGGGGCTGAGGGTTGTTTTATGGACAAAGCATGGGCTCGGAAACATGACATTCCTCTCAGACAGTTAGGGAAGCCCACGCCCATGTTCGCCTTAGATGGTAGTCTTCTCCCCAGTATCAGATGTGAGACACTACCTTTAACCCTCACAGTATCTGGTAACCACAGTGAGACCATTTCCTTTTTGATTTTTCGTTCACCTTTTACACCTGTTGTTTTGGGTCATCCCTGGCTAGTATGTCATAATCCTTCTATTAATTGGTCTAGTAATTCTATCCTATCCTGGAACGTTTCTTGTCATGTGAAGTGTTTAATGTCTGCTATCCCTCCTGTTTCTTATGTCCCCTCTTCTCAGGAGGAACCTGGTGATTTGACAGGAGTGCCGGTGGAATATCATGATCTGCGCACGGTCTTCAGTCGGTCCAGAGCCAACTCCCTTCCTCCTCACCGGTCGTATGATTGTAGTATTGATCTCCTTCCGGGGACCACTCCCCCTCGGGGTAGACTATACTCTCTGTCGGCTCCCGAACGTAAGGCTCTCGAGGATTATTTGTCTGTTTCTCTCGACGCCGGTACCGTGGTGCCTTCTTCCTCTCCCGCCGGAGCGGGGTTTTTTTTTGTTAAGAAGAAGGACGGTACTCTGCGCCCCTGCGTGGATTATCGAGGGCTGAATGACATAACGGTTAAGAATCGTTATCCGCTTCCCCTTATGTCGTCAGCCTTCGAAATTCTGCAGGGAGCCAGGTTCTTTACTAAGTTGGACCTTCATAACGCTTACCATCTCGTGCGCATCAGAGAGGGGGACGAGTGGAAAACGGCGTTTAACACTCCGTTAGGGCATTTTGAGTACCGGGTTCTGCCGTTCGGTCTCGCTAATGCTCCAGCTGTTTTTCAGGCATTAGTTAATGATGTACTGAGAGACATGCTGAACATCTTTGTTTTTGTCTACCTTGACGATATCCTGATTTTTTCACCGTCACTCGAGATTCATGTTCAGCACGTTCGACGTGTACTCCAGCGCCTTTTAGAGAATTGTCTCTACGTGAAGGCTGAGAAGTGCGCCTTTCATGTCTCCTCTGTCACATTTCTCGGTTCTGTTATTTCCGCTGAAGGCATTCAGATGGATCCCGCTAAGGTCCAGGCTGTCAGTGATTGGCCCGTTCCAAGGTCACGTGTCGAGTTGCAGCGCTTTCTAGGTTTCGCTAATTTCTATCGGCGTTTCATTCGTAATTTCGGTCAAGTTGCTGCCCCTCTCACAGCTCTTACTTCTGTCAAGACGTGCTTTAAGTGGTACGGTTCCGCCCAGGGAGCTTTTGATCTCCTCAAGAAGCGTTTTACATCCGCTCCTATCCTTGTTACTCCTGACGTCACTAAACAATTCATTGTCGAGGTTGACGCTTCAGAGGTGGGCGTGGGAGCCATTCTATCCCAGCGCTTCCAGTCTGACGATAAGGTCCATCCTTGCACTTATTTTTCTCATCGCCTGTCGCCATCGGAACGCAACTATGATGTGGGTAACCGCGAACTGCTCGCCATCCGCTTAGCCCTAGGCGAATGGCGACAGTGGTTGGAGGGGGCGACCGTTCCTTTGTCGTTTGGACTGACCATAAGAACCTTGAGTACATCCGTTCTGCCAAACGACTTAATGCACGTCAAGCTCGTTGGGCGTTGTTTTTCGCTCGTTTCGAGTTCGTGATTTCTTATCGCCCGGGTAATAAGAACACCAAGCCTGATGCCTTATCCCGTCTCTTTAGTTCTTCTGTGGCTTCTACCGACCCCGAGGGGATTCTTCCTGATGGGCGTGTTGTCGGGTTGACTGTCTGGGGAATTGAGAGACAGGTTAAGCAAGCACTCACTCACACTGCGTCGCCGCGCGCTTGTCCTAGTAACCTTCTTTTCGTTCCTGTTTCTACTCGTCTGGCTGTTCTTCAGTGGGCTCACTCTGCCAAGTTAGCTGGCCACCCCGGCGTTCGGGGTACGCTTGCTTCTATTCGCCAGCGGTTTTGGTGGCCTACTCAGGAGCGTGACACGCGCCGTTTCGTGGCTGCTTGTTCGGACTGCGCGCAGACTAAGTCAGGTAACTCTCCTCTTGCCGGTCGTCTCAGACCGCTTCCCATTCCTTCTCGACCATGGTCTCACATCGCCTTAGACTTCATTACCGGTCTGCCTTCGTCTGCGGGGAAGACTGTGATTCTTACGGTTGTCGATAGGTTCTCTAAGGCGGCACATTTCATTCCCCTCGCTAAGCTTCCTTCCGCTAAGGAGACGGCACAAATCATCATTGAGAATGTGTTCAGAATTCATGGCCTCCCGTTAGACGCCGTTTCAGACAGAGGTCCGCAATTCACGTCACAGTTTTGGAGGGAGTTCTGTCGTTTGATTGGTGCTTCCGTCAGTCTCTCTTCCGGTTTTCATCCCCAGTCTAACGGTCAAGCAGAAAGGGCCAATCAGACGATTGGTCGCATATTACGCAGCCTTTCTTTTAGAAACCCTGCGTCTTGGGCAGAACAGCTCCCTGGGCAGAATACGCTCACAACTCGCTTCCTTCGTCTGCTACCGGGCTATCTCCGTTTCAGAGTAGTCTGGGGTACCAGCCTCCTCTGTTCTCGTCCCAGCTCGCCGAGTCCAGCGTTCCCTCCGCTCAGGCGTTTGTCCAACGTTGTGAGCGCACCTGGAGGAGGGTCAGGTCTGCACTTTGCCGTTACAGGGCGCAGACTGTGAGAGCCGCCAATAAACGTAGGATTAAGAGTCCTAGGTATTGTCGCGGCCAGAGAGTGTGGCTTTCCACTCGTAACCTTCCCCTTACGACAGCTTCTCGCAAGTTGACTCCGCGGTTCATTGGTCCGTTCCGTGTCTCCCAGGTCGTCAATCCTGTCGCTGTGCGACTGCTTCTTCCGCGACATCTTCGTCGCGTCCACCCTGTCTTCCATGTCTCCTGTGTCAAGCCCTTTCTTCGCGCCCCCGTTCGTCTTCCCTCCCCCCGTCCTTGTCGAGGGCGCACCTATTTACAAGGTACGGAAGATCATGGACATGCGTTCTCGGGGACGTGGTCACCAGTACTTAGTGGATTGGGAGGGTTTACGGTCCTGAGGAGAGGAGTTGGGTTCCATCTCGGGACGTGCTGGACCGTTCGTTGATTGATGATTTCCTCCGTTGCCGCCAGGGTTCCTCCTCGAGTGCGCCAGGAGGCGCTCGGTGAGTGGGGGGGTACTGTCATGTTTTGTCATTGGTTATCATGTCTTGTCTCTGTGCTTCCCTTCTATTCGTTTCCCTCTGCTGGTCTTATTAGGTTCTTTCCCTCTTTCTATCCCTCTCTTCCCCTCCCTCTCTCCCTCTCTCGCTCTCTCTCTCTATCGTTCCGTTCCTGCTCCCAGCTGTTCCTCATTCTCCTAACTACCTCATTTACTCTTTTCACACCTGTCCCCTATTTTGCCCTCTGATTAGAGCCCCTATTTCTCCCTCTGTTTTCCGCTTCTGTCCTTGTCGGATCCTTGTATGATGTTCGCTGTTCTGTGTCCTTGTCTCGCCCTGTCGTGTTTTACCTTCTTCAGATGCTGCGTGTGAGCAGGTGTCTAGGTCTGCTACGGCCGGTGCCTTCCCGAAGCAACCTGCAGTCTATGGTCGAGTCTCCAGTCAGTCCTCTCTACTGACGAGTGGATTTCAGTTTTCCTGTTTTGTTTTCACCTTGATAATATCCAGGATTATCACTTTTGTCAAATACTGGAATAAAGACTCTGTTTTCGTTAAGTCGCTTTTGGGTCCTCATTCACCAGCATAACAGGGTGTGCCTGATTTCAAAATTGTTGACTTTTTGAAAATCTTGGACGTTGATCAATTCTTGTGGGGGCCCCTGATTGATGCCGGGAGTGGGATCCCCCATAACCAGTCTGTAATGGGGGCTCAGTTTGAGCCTTGCATTTTTCCCTGTTGCTGTGCCACAATGGTTAAAGTCCCTCCACAGCTGAGTAACTGTGTCCCACAAGCCCTCAGAGTCCTCATGGCAATCCAGCCTGGCTCAGTGACGGACACTGTTGTACCCACTACCAGATTTGTCACAGGAAGTGACCTCACACTGACAGAAATCAGTCCTAACAAGTAACCAGTAAATAAACCTCTGACTGAGGTTGGGAATCAACCTACACTGCACTATGCCAACAATAGAACTGCAAAAAAGTATGACCTAATTTATATTTACAAACATGAACACTCATTCGTAGAAAGGATTGACACGGCCAGGAAAAAAATCAAACCTCCCAGCCTGGCCCCAACCAGACCATAACATGATCTGCTTGACTTTTCCCTGCTAGGAATGTTGGACCAGCTAACCCATTACTTCATGCTCGCAAGAACAATCACTGTCTTTTCCACAGCTGTGTAAGAACTTCTGGAGCGGTCCATAGGCGCAGATAAAAGGAGGAGATGGCCTGGGAGAAATGCTTGTCAGCCAATAAAGCCTCCATTGGGACCTGACAACACTGAGAGTGAGAAGCTGGAGACCATCCACAGGAATCTGTCAGGGGAAGGAGCCTGTTTTACAATGAAAAGAAGAAGAAGTCACAAACTGAGTAAAAGTTCAGGGAAAGCATGTATCGGCAGAGAAGATGAAAGATCCAACACAATATACAAGAAGTGGATCAAGATCCAGACAAATACTCCTCTTTGTTGTTGGCCGTGGGTCTTTTATGAGATAAACACAACCAGAGGGGAGGAAAAGGGGCCCATTGCTCCCTCATTAAACATAAGGGGTCACGCTGCTTCATAACCCAGCTCCCAGACCACCGTCTCCTCACAGCCTCCAGACCAAAGCCTCCAGAGTCGAGACCCCAGCATCTAGCCAGGCTCCACTCCACTGACACCCCTAATAGAGACCTGGCCCTGCACAGTTAAAGGTACAATGTAACCTGGAGTTCTGGTCAATAGTCATTTCCATTCTTAATATGGGCTTCAAGTGGCAGGGCTGTCCTTTTGCTGAAAAATGAATCCCCGACTAACTTTAATAAAGCCCTGGCCTGCACAGTTAAGGGACCATGATGACCATTAGGGCCACTTCAAAGTTCACTCCATTACATTAGTGGCCTGTTGGTAGGGTCCTGTAGACCAGAGAGGGAACAGATCAATTTTCTAATCTCAGTGGCTGACTGGTTTAGTTTTTCGGTCACCCAACCTGTCTATCAAACTGCTCCAATAACAAGTGGATGCTCGTTAAGACTCGTTAAGGGGCCATCGTTAGCCAATCCTAAGCTGGTGTTAATCATCATTAGCATCGTTAGCAGGACTGCAGGGCAGTAAATCAGATATTATGTCAGCTTTCAGTGACATCTCTAATAGGTTATGTTAGAGCTGACTCTTGGACCATTACACTGTTAAAATGTGTTTGATAGTAAAGCTTGTGGGGTTGTTTATCCGCTCTTTTTTGGGCACTGTAGTGAAGGGACCCGTCAGATTCCTATAGGTTTGAGAGTGGCCGGAATCTATGGAAAATATTGTACCCAGTGACCATTTTAAATCCGTCCACCTAATTGGCACAGGCAATCACGTTGGGCCTATAAAATGAGATAGCGAGAGAGAGAGAAAGAAATAATTCATTTGTATTGTTTATTTCACTTTTGTTTTATCTACTTCACTTGCTTTGGCAATGTTAACATCTTTCCCATGGAGAGAGCGGGAGAGAGACTCCTAGAATTGTTCACCCTCTTCCACTAGAGTCCCCACAACTAATTACCCAGTTATACCCCATCCTGGCCACTAATAATGACCCTTATTATCCAGCATGTCTGTTGATTTCTGACCTGCTAACACAGTGTGGGGGAAGGCATTTAAAGAAGTACTACCGACACATCGAAGTGGGTTTGGGGAAGCCAAGGAAGGGTAAAAGAGATGGCCAGGGTGGGGTATAACCACTAAGTACAGGGTTTAAATCAGGATTCTACTCTTTCATTTATTGTTTCATAAACTGTAACTTGTCACATCCTAAGTCCTCTTATAGGCGTCGGCTAAATCCAGCGTGGGGAAAAGAGCTCATTGAGACTCATATTTAGACTAAGAACGGATCTGAACAAATCCTATCTATGGCGGCATCAGGGAAAATAATTGGCAGAACAAAATTCCTGTATGGCATTGTATGGGCTAAAATTCTATATTTGAGTGAGATGACTCCATAGTAAAGAACCAATGTGAACTCGGGAGAGAAGGGGGTAGGTAAAGGATGCCCCGACCATGGATCCCATAGTCATGAAGACCGATCTCCCTACTCCACCGGTGAATGACTCTGGCCCAAGGCCTGCAATAAAAAGAGCAGGGGGCTCTCCACCACTCCTCCCTCTACACATAAAAATGCTCACTCCCTCCTCCCAGTCTCCACCCAGACTATCAGCTCTAGAGGGGCCACAGCCAGGCTTGCCATCCGCAACCTCCCCTTACCTCTTTCCTTCACCTCCGCACCACCTTCCTCCCTCCAATTCTCAGTACGTTTTCAATTACGGGCCCCTGCAGAACCCCCTGTTGTATTTATAGACTGCTCCAGTCCTGCTCAGCAGGAAGCTCTCCTGCAGTTACAGATCGGATCTTTAATATGACTCATTTCGTTGCAAATTTGCATGATAAAAAATAACATGGGTGAATCTAGTTCTATCTAACAATGTTGCACACCCCTGAATAATATCCTGGGATATGGTGATTGTCCTGGTGGTTGGGAAGTTCACAACAAGTTATTTAAATCTGCAGGGTGTCAGGGTGGGATGTCCTTCAACCTGGAACAAGCAGAGATAAGGGGAGAGAAACTAACCTCACACACAGTTCCACAGACAAGTGACTAACAGAAATGGAATAATGTGTCCCTGAAAAACGGTGGGTGAAAATATCTGAAGTAACAGTCAGTATCTGGTGTGGCCACCAGCTGCATTAAGTACTGCAGTGAATCTCCTCCTCATTGACTGCACCAGATTAGCCAGTTCTTGCTGTGAGATGTTACCCCACTCTTCCACCAAGGCACCTGCAAGTTCCCGGACATTTCTGGGGGGAATGGCCCTAGCCCTCACCCTCCGATCCAACAGGTCCCAGATGTGCTCAATGGGATAGAGATCCGGGCTCTTCGCTGGCCATGGCAGAACACTGACATTCCTGTCTTGTAGCAAATCACGCACAGAACGAGCAGTATGACTGGTGGCATTGTCATGCTGGAGGGTCATGTCAGGATGAGGAATGCAGGAAGGGTACCACATGAGAGAGGAGGATGTCTTCCCTGTAACGCACAGCGTTGAGATAGCTTCTTGTCATTGCAGGCACAGGCCGATGATGCTGTGACACACTGCCCCAGACCATGACGGACCCTCCACCTCCAAATTACTCTCGCTCCAGAGTACAGGCCACGGTGTAAAGCTCATTCCTTCAATGATGAATGCAAATCCGACCATCACCCCTGGTGAGACAAAACTGCGACTCGTCAGTAAAGAGCACTTTTTTCCAGTCCTGTCTGGTCCAGCGACGGTGGGATTGTGCCCATAGGTGATGTTGTTGCGGGTGATGTCTGGTGAGGACCTTCCTTACAACAGGCCTACAAGCCCTCAGTTGTTGTTCTCTTCCTGTACCTGTCCCACAAGTGTGATGTTCGGATGTGCCGATCCTGTGCAGTTGTTACACGTGGTCTGCTACTGCGAGGACAATCAGCTGTCTGTCCTGTCTCCCTGTAGTGCTGTCTTGGGCATTTCACAGTGGGGACATTGTAATTTATTGCCCTGGCCACACTTGCAGTCCTCATGCCTCCTTGCAGCATGCCTAAGGCATGTTCATGCAGATGAGCAGTGACCCTGGGCATCCTTCTTTTGGTGTTTTTCAGAGTCAGTAGAAAGACCTCTTTTAGTGTCCTACGTTATCATAACTGTGACCTTAATTGCCTACCGTGTGTAAGCTGTTAGTGTCTTAAAGACCGTTCCACAGGTGCATGTTCATTAATTGTTTATGGTTCATTGAACAAGCATAGGAAACAGTGTTTAAACCCTTTACAATGAAGATCTGTAAAGTTATTTGGATTTTTACAAATTATCTTTGAAAGACAGGGTCCTTGAAAAAGGGAGGTTTCTTTTTTTGCTGAGTTTATTAAGGCACAATCAGGAATCCATAGAAATAAAACGATGAATATACAAAGAACATACAGAATATTATAGCTTAAAGCCGTAAGCAAATTAGAAAGCCATTTCAACCTAGGTAAAAATCCAGTGAAACGAATCAAACACGCAAAATGACTTTACACTTCATAGCAATAAAGAGTACGGTAGATGTAATACTTAAAAACAAAATATGGTACATTTAAGGCTAAATGCTCTGCACAAAATGAACAAGAAAAAAGCATCACTCTACACATTCACACAAATGTAATCATCGTAATAACCATGAGTCTCTGTTGCTCTGTTTCAGTCGTATCAAAATGGAGGGAGCTGCAGAGGTCACTGTTTGAAGGGTTAGGCCGAATCAGCAGGGGTGACTGAGACAGGGTTCACTAATTATACAACTTATTAAATTATTTGAAGTAACATTGAATATGGGATGTAATTTCTGTGGAGAGATGGTGTGATGGAGAGAGAGAGACCCGGGCCGTCCAGTTGTCTAGCTGTCCAACTAGGGGAGGGAGAGAGGAGGTGATCTAAAACACAGCCTCTGGGCCCCAGCGGCCGTCACGCAGGGAAGGATCCGCCATGAGTAGACTAATGAACACTGGCTCTAGAGACAGGCATTTTCACTCCTTTAATCACTGGCTTTATTCTAGTGACAGGTCTGGTCACCCCAGCAATAACTGCAGTCTGAATTACAGAATGTTGTCTATAGGTAGCCAGTTTATAGGACCAATCAGTTCACCCAGTCATATAGCTGCATTAGCCTTGTGGGTTGGGTAATGGAACATATATAGAGTAGAATCAATCTCTCTCAGAACGATCTTCTTGACTCTAACCAGACACTCAACCGAGACTGCTTTTCCCTGTGTCACGGAGGCTCTCCGCACTTCTGTTCTCATCCTCCTAGATCTGTCCGCTGCTTTCGACACCGTGAACCATCTCCATTACGGTTGACAACTCCACAGTTTCGCCCTCCCTTGGCGTGACCCTGGATAATACGCTGTAATTCTCTGCAAACATCAAAGCAGTGACTCGCTCCTGCAGGTTCATGCTCTATAACATCCGTAGAGTACGACCCTACCTCACACAGGAAGTGGCGCAGATCCTAATCCAGGTACTTGTCCTCTCCCTTCTGGACGACTGCAACTCTCTGTTAGCTGGGCTCCACGCATGTGCCATCAAATCCCTGCTACTTTTCCAGAACACCCCGTCTGGTTTTCAACCTTCCCAAGTTCCCCCATGTCACTCTTCTCCTCCGCACACTCCACTGGCTTCCAGTCAAAGCTTGCATCCACTACAAGACCATGGTGCTTGTCTATGGAGCAGCAAGAGGAACTTTCCCTCCTCACCTTTATGCTATGCTCAAACCCTACACCATTCAAACCCTACTCCATTCTGCCACCGTCTCTTGGCCCTCCCACCCCTACGGGAGGGCAGCTCCCGCTCAGCCCAGTCCAAGTTCTTCTCTGTCCTGACAGTGGCACCCCAATGGTGGAACCAGTCTCTGCCCATCTCCTGAAAGCACTTGAAACTTCAAGCACCTGAAACCTTCAAATAGTATCTTAAATAATCCCCCTCCTCACCTCAACCCCCCGCCCCCAAAAATCATAAATAATAATAATAAAAACTTTCCTGAACATACACTTGCACTAACATACACCCCCCCTCCCCCTTTCCAGCTCGGACTTTGCTGATAACTACGTTATTGAGGAAAAGTGTACTTACTATGCCTGTGATATGTGGTTGTCCGGCCTAGCTATCTTGAGATGAATGCACTAACATACATAAGGGAACATTTTGACATTCGCCATATGGTTAGTGAGAAAGTCCACATTGCAAATGTACGGTCCCTCACTAGACGTCCGACAACGTTTCTAAAATTCGTGGGTGGTGTTGGGCCGTGCAGCAGGGCCGGATCTTCCAGGAAGTCATCAAACGAACTCTCTCGGACATTCGGTTTCCGTTTGATAAAATGTTCACATTTTGGTAATTTTTCCGCTCTCCCGGTAAATCCCACAAGAAGGCAAATGGAATCATATTGCAAATGTACAAAACATCACCAATCACGACGTGGCCTTATCTCCTAAACGAAAAAGATTTCGAAGACGAAACTTGGTGAGCATAGGTTTGGCATAATGGGCAGTTGGCCCCGAACAAGATGGCGTCTAGGCCTCAACGGTTTTTGAGTTATGGCCATTTGTCTGGGATGAAAATAGAGCAATAATTTTTCCACTTCACATCAAAGTAAATGAACCTACGGTGTCAATAAAAAAAGAACCAGACATGTATCTATCGTAATTTAAGAGAAATTGTACAATGTCAAATTGGTGATGTTCAAAAAAAGGTGTTTTAAAAAAAAAGTTACAGATCCAGTTGCAGTGTGTTCAGACTAATCTTTTTGAATTGTGTTTCCGAGCTATGTGAGATTTCTGTGATTTTCTGTGATTTTCTGAAATAACACACACTCATTCAACCCTCTGTAAATAAGTCAGTTCTTAACATAGAGACTTAAAACTCAAAATTCTATAGGTGCTTACCCAAAGGAGGATATGTGTTCACTTTCAGCTTCCTGTGTAAAACGGAAGTGCCTTAAAATGGTGTCATAGGTGCTGTTTCGAAGGGTTAAAAAGGTCTGATCTTTTCAAAACTTCATATGTGTTATTAGGCAACCCTCGTGAACTGTGAATCAGTCATTTCTCCCAACAGATGTCAAAGAAAACCTCTCACACAAACACACACACACACACACAGCAAGGATGGAGTGACAAAGTGCGGTGCTTAAAGACACTCAGAGCCTGCAATGGCATTACCAAAGTCTTTAGGCTGTGCTGAGTTCAACAAGATGCCCCGCTTGACCATAGCTTGCTCGGTCTGAGCTCATAATGAAGCCTGGTCCTAAATTGCAGGTGCTTTTGGGTGACAGCGGGAGAACAGTTAGGGTAAGAAGCACAATTTGACCTTAGGAACGTTCCTGAGGTCCTCCCGATCTGTGCAAGCCTAACCTTGACCGTGTGGCATTAACCCTTAACAGTTAAAAGAAGGTGTTTACATCAAATCGTTTTCAATGACTTCTCTCCCCATAGGAATACATTGCCTGCACCCCTAAATTCAACCTGAAGCCTATGTGGGTTATGAATGACTTATGAACCTGTCTTCCATGACAATCCATCAGGCCACTATGAGGTCTACCTGTGTTGATTCTAAGCTTCCTGGAGCAACCGGAAGTGGTTAAAATCACCCTAAAAGTGTCTTGCCATACCCAACCTGCAGTTTGTGAGAAATAGTGCCTTCAACCCTGTGTAAATCAGTCAGTTCTTAACGTAAAGACTTAAAACTCAGGATTCTGTAAAAGCATACCCCAATGAGGATATGTGTTTACTTTTAGCTTCCTGTGCCAACCGGAAGTGCCATAATTGGCGTCATAGGGGCTGTTTCGAAGGGTTAAAAAAGTCTGATCTTTCCAAAACTTCATATGTGTGATTAGGAAACCCTCATGAACTGTAAATCAGTCATGTCTCCCATAAAATTTCCAAGAAAAACTCACAAACACACACAGCTTGGACGGAGGGACACAGTGTGGTGTGTAGAGACAGACAGAGCCTGCAATAGTTACCTTTGTTCAAACTATTAAAGAACAGTCAGACCGAGAGTTCTGAAACTTTAGAAACCTGTTCTACAGCTCAGGTCAATAGTGCGTGGTGAGTTATGTGGCTCTAGAATGTTCTTTGACCGAGAAACAGCCTCGTACATTTGCAATGACTTCAATTCATTTTGACCACCACGAAAATGACGACATTTAGAAAAGTCCCAGAGTCGCAAGACTAGTTCCATTGAAACCTGCTCGGCCCATAGAGATGTTTCCAATGTTTCTGCCCGATAGCTCATTTAAGGTCCCCGTAGCAAGGCATGGAAAAAAAGTGGATTTTCAGCACCAATTAAGGTCTTGCTCAGGCACCGAATGACCTATCGAGCCGAAACTTGGGATTCGGAGTCGCCTCAGCCAGGCCTACACATAATGTCAGAACTGGACCCGCAGCTAGAACGTAACTACGTGTTTTATGTTTTTATTATGGTTTGAATAGAAGGCGCTATGAATTTTGGGCCTGCTCTGAAATATGTGATAGTTGGCTTCTAAACGAGTTGGAAAAAGTGGGTGTGGTGTCAGTTTGTATCAGTTTGGTATCAGAATGATATCTAATTGACTGATGGACGGTGACTTGCTGGCTGACTTTTGTCCATTTGCAATATGTTTAAACAGTGAGGTACCATCACCAAAATGACATTCTGAAATCAACACCAACGAGCGATGGAGAGGAACCACTATCACTGCCCGGCCATCCCGAGTTCACCAGGCCAGTCAATTTTGCATTTCTTCATAATTTTTGAGCATGACAAATTTGTGATGGTAAATGCCCATTGAAACATATTGCAAATGCACAGTGCATTTGCAATATGATTCAACAGTGAAAACACATCGCCAAATGGACATGATGATGGGTTTTCAGGTGCATGGGGGGTGAAAATGGGAGAAGGTATCGTGGGTGGTATGATGGAGGAAATATTATTATGATGGCGGATTTATCAATAAATGGGGGAAAACACATGAGAAGTTTATAAACTGATTAAAAAATAAAACTCCTGGAAAGGGTGTCTGAGCTAGCAAACCAGAGTAACCATAGTTACAATCAAAGTCAGTCATGACAGAAAAACGGAACACTTGACACACACTGATAGCCATTGAGTATAGAGATGATGTCTGATTTCAAAAGGAAACCCCTCACTGATGAGGAGATAGGGTAACTATTTAGTCATTCTGATGAAGAATCTGTGTATGAGAGTGAGTCGGATCAATCTGATAGTGACAAGGAATATCTGCCCCCAAACCTTCTGGACTGTGACCATGAGGAAAATGGTGCCCACCCCAACCTTGAAGGCAACATCCCTCACTTCCCCAAGATACTGGTGCTGCTGTCAATCTTGTAGGATGTGAGGGAGAAGAAGTTGAAGTCGAGGAGGATGGTCCCTGCTGCTGAAGATTCTGTCACTTCACACCATCAGAGATAGACTGCAATGACGCCCTGTCTGGCGTAAAAAGCACCCTGCCTACCCCCTCAGAGTCAGAAGGTTTTAAACTGTTCCTTGAGGAATTAGTGGAGAGTGTGGTGCAGGAAACCAGCAGGTATGTCCATTATCATATTGCAGAAAAACCCAAGGCTCTCTTCAAATGTATCAAAATCAGAATGCCTTTAGCCTACTACGTATACATATTTGTTTACAGGTATTCTCATGAACTGAAAGAGAAGAATGCCCCTGGCGTAAAAGTGAAGCTCTCAAAATGGGTGAACACTACCATCAGTGAAATGTATACCTTACTGGTCACAGTGCTGCTGATGGGGCTAGTGAAGAAGGGCACCTGTGAGGTACTACTGGACTCCTTACCCCATGATGCAGACCCTTTTCTTCCAGGACCGCTTACTTGACTTGCTCAGAGCGCTCCACTTTGTGAACAACGTCAATACCAACCTCGCCGACCCCCTTCACAAAATTAGGAATGTCCTGGGCAGCTTCACCAGGGCATTTCGAAGAGTGTTTGTTCCTCACAAGGCTCCCTCTTTTGAGGGAGAACACAGGGGCCTGTGGCTCAGTGAGATCCAACAGGAAGGGGATGCCAATATTTAAAAAGAAAATGAGCAAGGGGAGGTGGAGTCCCAAACAAACGGGGCGATAACGGCAGTGAAATGGCACGACAAACGTGATGTCCATGTTCTGTCCACATCTCCAAAATGTTGGACACAGAAAAACTGGACTATGTCACCGGAGAGAAGAAAATGAAGCCAGACTGTGTCTTGGAGTACAGCAAGAAGATGGGAGGAGTGGACAAAGTGGACACGCAGAACAGTTTTGCTGAGTGTGCCACAAAGTCACTTAAATGGTACAAGCTATTTTTCTACCTCAGATATAGTTCTCCTCAACGATCACATTGTCCATTGGCAGGTCAAAGGACAGGTGATCTCCTACCAGCAGTACAGGATCAACCTGATGCTGCAGCTCCTTGAGGACCACCACACACCTCATCATCCGTCTACTGGGGGCCGGCCTGCCTCGGACAGAATCCTGGAGTATTGTCTGCCATAGTGGGTACACCACAGCTGTGTCACACTCACACTGCACTCTAGCGACTGTCATGTCAGATAGTGTAACGACATCACTGGCATGCTGTGCTCTCATATGGTGCTTTACTGTCACATTGTCAACCCTTTGTCAGAAGAACACACATTTCTGTATACAAGACACTTAGCTGGTCCAAAGACAGAAGGAAATTCAAACTTGTAGAGTATTCACTTTCAAATGTCAGACTTGCCTTAACTAAAAATCTATCAACACGTACAAAAATATCCAATAATTATAATCCACTCATGCTATAAGAAACTGGTCAAAATAAGATCCTTAATATTGAGAATTAGGTTAAAGTTGACTTTGTCAGCACTCGTCTCTGGTAACAATATGTTTATACGGCACTTTGTAACACCCCTAGAGATGTTTGTTGCCCAGTATGCCGTGGTTTTCTACAAATTAAAAAAATGTATCTACTGGCAAGACAAAGTGGTAATCGATCACAGATTGTCTAAAGCACACACATACACACACACACACTCACACACACACACAGGCCTATTTCCTGTATAACAAGGTAGAGTGCTCTGTTCACTATTGACTCTGATAACTGCAAACTCTGGAACAGCAATAGCCAGGCTACTGCTTTCTGTCTATAATCTGATGCAAAATCATTATTGGCTCCATATTCAAAGCCTGAACCCCTTCTGAAGTTCAGTTCACCTCTCTTAAAACACCAATATGATAAATAATGCATTATTAGGCTACTATAGTGAACTTTTAGAGAAGAGACTGGAGAGAAAAATCTAGTTGATGGCTTCACAAATGCCACAAAGGTCAAAAGGAAGAAATCGGTTATGAAACAGGAAGAGACTACCTGAACTTGTACAATAAAAAACACAAATTGTCCTTATTGCTTGCCTTAATGGGCATTACCCAGGCCTTTCTAAAGTAATTTTGAAAACAAGACAGCCCTACTGTCTAACTGAAACACAGCAGGGTGCAGAAAGGAAATAAGGCACTCATTCAAAGGGAGTTTTTCTTCCCTTAGGCATCCTCCCATAATCAGTATTATCCCTAAAAGAAAACAGCCTTTCAATGGGCCAGTGCAATCAAAGAGCATGGCGGCCATGTTAACTGCTTCCTGTATATTTTTGTTATTTTACCTTTATTTAACCAGGTAGGCCAGTTGAGATCAAAAGATCAAATTACAACTGCAACCTGGCCAAGATCAAGCAAAGCAGTGAGAGATAAACAACAACACAGAGTTACACATGGAATAAACAAACGTACAGTCAATAACACAATAGAAAAGTCTATATACAGTGTGTGCAAATTAGGTAAGATTAGGGAGGTAAGGCAATAAATAGGCCGTAATGGTGAAGTAATTACAATTGAGCAATTAAACACTGGAGTGATGAATGTGCAGAAGATGAATGTGCAAGTAGAGATACTGGGGTGCAAAAGAGCATTTAAAAAATAAAACAAAAAAATATGAGGATGAGGTAGTTGGATGGGCTATTTACAGATGGGCTATGTACAGGTGCAGTGAACTGTGACATGCTCTGACAGCTAATGCTTAAAGTTAGTGAGGGGGATATGAGTCTCCAACTTCAGTGATTTTTGCAATTCGTTCCAGTCATTGGCAGCAGAGAACTGGAAGGAAAGGCGGCCAAGGGAGAAATTGGCTTTGGAGATGACCAGTGCAATATACCTGCTGGAGCACGTGCTACGGGTGGGTGTTGCTATGGTGACCAGTGAGCTGAGATAAGGCGGGGCTTTACCTAGCAAAGACTTAAAGATTACCTGGAGCCAGTGGGTTTGGCGACGAATATGTAGCGGTGACCAGCCAACGAAAGCATACATGTCGCAGTGGTGGGTAGTATATGGGGCTTTGGTGACAAAACGGATGGCACTGTGATAGACTGCATCCTATTTGCTGAGTAGAGTGTTGGAGGCTATTTTGTAAATGACATCGCCGAAGTCAAGGATCGGTAGGATAGTCAGTTTTAAGAGGGTGTTTGGCAGCATGAGTGAAGGATGCTTTGTTGCGAAATAGGAAGCCGATTCTAGATTTAATTTTGGATTGGAGATGCTTAATGTGAGTCTGGAAGGAGAGTTTACAGTCTAACCAGACACCTAGGTATGTGTAGTTGTATAGTATTCAGAACCGTCAGAGTAGTGATGCTAGACGGGCGGGCAGGTGAGGGCAGCGATCGGTTGAAGAGAATGCACTTAGTTTTACTTGCCTTCAGGATGCCAAACAGACTGATTTCATTTTTTAAAATAAACCTAGTTAGTTTGCTCTGATAGTTTACTCTGTAATCTAAAAATAACAACAATCAAGTCGGGTGGATTTATGGGGAGAGGTGATTCTCATATGAATAATGGAGAAGAGACAGAATAGAGAGTAATAGTTTACTTACTCAAGTGGTTGATGTATAGATTTAAAGAAGGTTCTCTGGTAGGCCTACATTGGGGACATGAAAAAGGTGAGGAATTATATCAAAATCATCCATCCTCTGATGTTGAATCAACAAACCAATGGAGGAAAGGCCTGGTAGGTAATCAAAGGAATAGCCAAATATGAACAAATGTAACATTTCATATCTGGTTGATTATTAGAAAAGTAGGCAAGCTCTTGTAGTAGGCCTATATATTATCATCCCTAATTTGATTTCTTGTCAGGTGGACAAGTAAATAGGCTGGCTATTTATGCAGGTGGTGTATATATGAGCCTGAGGTTCCTTAAGTCTGCCATCAAAGTGCACAATGAAATAGGATCATGTCAACTGGTAAAGAATTGATGTTGAGTGCCTAGACAGAGTGGCAAAGTGGCCTAAGGCACTGCATCACAGTGCTAGAGGCAGACCTGGGATCGATTCTGGGCTGTATCACAACAGGCCGTGATCGCGAGTCACATAGGGCGGCACACAATTGGTTCAGCATTGTCTGTGTTAGTGGAGGGTTCAGCTGGGGTAGGCCATCATTGTAAATAAGAATTTGTTCTTAACTTGCCTAGTTAAATAAAGGTTAAAATAAAAATCTGGTACAGTCAAATAAACCTAATAATTATGCATACAGTACCGTTAATTTACATGGCGCTTTACTGCCCCCTACTGATGTACAGTAATACATTGATAGAGCTCCTCATCACTGCAAAATTTGAACCTAAATCAATGCATTGATTGGGGCGGCAGCGTAGCCTAGTAGTTAGAGCGTTGGACTAGTAACCGGAAGGTTGTGAGTTCAAACTCCTGAGCTGACAAGGTACAAATCTGTCGTTCTGCCCCTGAACAGGCAGTTAACCCACTGTTCCCAGGCCGTCATTGAAAATAAGAATATGTTCTTAACTGACTTGCCTGGTTAAATAAAGGTTTTAAAAAAAATTGATTAAACACAAAATCAGTGCAAGAAAGCAAGAAATCTACAACGCCCACGCAATGAACAAATCAATTCAAGTGATTTTGCAAAGATTGGCTATGCGTATTTATGCCCATCCAATAAATATATAATCTGTTTTGTAAATGTTAATATTTCATCAACATACGAGTCTACAGTTTGTATTTTACCATGAACTCTTAGAAAAGCCTAAACTAAATTGTTTTTCATTCCGTGTGTGTTTGTTTGGTTTGTTCAGTCTGGCATATTTTGGACAGCCGAAAAAGGACCTTCTTTATAAAGAGTTCCTTCACCAATCAAACCATGATTAGCCAGATATTTTATCGGACATATGAAGGTGAAGCATCCGGTGGCGTTTCCACTCACTACCAAATATGGTGATAAGAGGAAGCCCAGTGGCCGGCAGTCGGGAGAAGATGGAGCGAGATGGATCTTGAACGACATTCTGCTAATTTTCTCATCGATGAAACATTTGATCTCCAAGCAGTTTATTTTTTACAAAACTAAAATCTTTAATAAACAGAGTGGACTGCGTTTTGTAGACTTTACCCTTTGCAAAAGTTTCAAAAAAATGCGCTGTTTCGAAGGAGTGCAAGGGTGAATTGAGTTTACTGCACACGCACACTTCACAAAGTAGGCGTTCCCTAACGGAAATATGCAAATACATGATAGAACGCACCAATAAGATCTCACTAGCCCGTGCCTGGCTCTTCCCACCTCCTTTTGCTTGTTCTGCCCACTGTGATTCATTTGCTCCATTGGAAACGACAGGCTGGTCTATCTTGGATTAGTTCTAGAAAGTATTTGATCAAACCGTCTCAGTTGTCGGTGAGACCGGCTGGGCGGATCCCACGGTATTGAAAGAGAAAATAAAGCAACACGATAAAAACACCTTGGATATTCAATTTCTCTGGTGAACAAGCTTTCTTGTGGATACATAGAGCATAAAGGTATGCAAATTGTATAGCTAGCTAAATGAACACATTAGCTAGACAAGGGGGCACAACTATGCTAAGCTAAGTGAGTGATTTACCCTCTCTGGCAGCTAGCTATATCGCCATTGAATAATCTGAATAATTTATCCTATTTGGTTATTTGATTCAGCAAATGTTAGTTAGCTATCCTGGCCATCTGCATCCGCGGTGTGCTGCCTGGTTGAAAATCTTCTAACTACAGTCAGGTAACGTTGCAGGCTTTATGCGATGATAGACGAATTAACGTTATCTGGCATCTCTGTAAGATTCAGCTGCCCGTGTTACTTAACGTTAACTTAGGTTTTAGAACCTGGTTAGCAAATTCATGAGCTATTTAAATAGTTCGGTGGGTGCGGCTGGTAACACTTAATATGTTGCATCAAGTGTGGACCATTTAACTAACTAACTAGGTTCGATTATTCATGGTGTGTTGATGAAGCTTGCTAGCCACCCTAGCTAGCTAACAACCGAGCCTGACCCAAAACATTGCGCACTTCACTTGGTACCTTCGTAGGCCCTCAGACTAATATTCCACCACGTTGTCCATTATACTCAAAGGCTATATAAAATGTGCACCACATTAAATCAAATATATTTATAAAGCCCCTTTTACATCAGCAGATGTCATAAAGTGTCTATACAGAAACTCAGCCTAAAAACACCAAACAACAAGCAATGCAGATGTAGAAGCACGGTGGCTAGGAAAAACTATAGAATGGCAGGACTCTAGAGAGGAACAGGCTTTGAGGGGTGGCCAGTGCTCTTCTGGCTGTGTTGGGTGGAGATAAGACTATATTGCCATTAAGGCCAGACCGTTCTTCAAGATGTTTTAAACGTTCATAGATGACCAGCAGGGTCAAATAATAATCAATGGTTGTAGAGGGTGCAGCAGGTCAGCGCCTCAGGAGCAAATGTCAGTTGGTTTTCATAGCTGAGCATTCCGATGTGGAGACCGCAGGTGCGAGAGCGGGTCGGAAACAGCATGTCCTGGACAAGGTAGCACGTCCGGTGAACTGGTCAGGGTTTCATAGCTGCAGACAGAACAGTTGAAACTGGAGCAGCAACACGGCCAGGTGGACTGGGGTCAGCCAGGAGTCATCAGGCCAGGTAGTCCTGATGCATGGTCCTAGGGCTCAGGTCCTCAGAGAGGGAGAGATGGGAGAATTAGAGGGAGCCTACTTAAGTTCACACTGTGGCCCTGGCTGATGATACCCCCGGACAGGGCCTACCAGGCAGGATATAATCCCACTCACTTTAACAAAGCAAAGCTCCCACACCACTAGTTCAATATCAACAGATCACCAATTTATTACCCTTAGACAAAGCTGAGTATAGCCCTCAAAGATCTCCACTGAAAAAGCCAGAGGGGATGCAAGACCGAACAGGAAGATTACATCAGTGACTCAACCCACTCAAGTTGATTATAGCGGAAAAAAGCCTGGCACGGCATGGAAGAGCACTAGTAAGCCAGTGACTCAGCCCCCATCAGAGGCAGAGAATCCCAGTGGCGAGAGGGGAGCCGGCCAGGCAGAGACAGCAAGGGCAGTTCATCACTCCAGTGCCTTGCTGTTCACCTTTGCACCCCTGGGCCAGGCTACACACAATCATAGGACCTACGGAAGAGATGAGTTTTCAGTAAAGAATTGAAAGTCGAGACCGATTGTGCGTCTCTCACATGGATAGGCAGTACAGTCAATAAAAATGATTCTGCTCTATAGGAAAGCCTGCCCCCAGCGGTTTGCTTAGAAGTTCTAGGGACAGTAAGGAGGCCTATGTCTTGTGATCGTAGCATCCATGAGCAAGTCCATGTAATGCTTTGTAGGGTAGTAGAAAAACCTTGAAATCAGCCTTAGCGTTAAATGGAAGACAGTGTAGCGAGGTTCTAGTCAAGATTTAGCACTAATTGAAGTTGATTTAGCGCTTTTTCCGGGTAGCTTGAGAGTAGAGCATTGTAGCTGTCTAATCTAGAAGTGACAAAAGCATGGATTAGCTTTTTTTCTGCGTCATATTTGGACAAACGGTGTCTGATTTTTGCAATGTTACAAAGATGAAATATAGCTGCCCTTGAAATACTCTTGATATGTTCGTCAAGAGAAATCAGTGTCCATAGTATAGCTGAGGTCAAGGTTTATTTGAGATGACTGTGCAACCGTCTAGATGAATTGTCAGATCAAAGAGCAGATCTCGCTGTTTCTTGGGATCTATAAGAAGCATCTCTGTTTTGTCTGAGTTTAAAAGTAAAAACATTTACGCCATCCACTTCCTTATGTCTGAAACACAGGTTTCCAGGGTAGGCAATTTTGGGGCTTCACCATGTTTCATCAATGTATAGCTGTGTGTCGTCCGCATAGCAGTGGAAGTTGACATTGTGTTTCTGAATGACATCACCAAGAGGTAGAATATGTAGGGAAAACGATAGTGGTCCTAAAATGGGACCTTGAGGAACACTGAACTTACCATTGATTTGTCAGGGGACAAACCCTCCACAGAGACAAACCGATATCTTTCTGAAAGACAAGATCTAAACCAGGCAAGAACTTGTCCATGTAGGCCAATTAGGGTTTCCTATCTCTCCAAAAGAATGTGGTGATTGATGTTGTCAAAGCGGCGCTAAGGTCTAGGAGCACGAGGACAGATGCAGGGCCTTGGTCTGATGTTTTTCAATGGTCATTTACCACCTGCATGAGTGCCGTCTCAGTACTTTGATGGGGTCTAACACCAGACTGCTGCATTTTGTATATATTATTTTGTCTTCGGGAAGGCATTGAGTTGCTGCCTAATTGCTTTTTCTAAAATGTTTGAGAGGAATGGGAGATTCGCGAGATCAATCAAATCAATCAAATTTGATTTATATAGCCCTTCGTACATCAGCTGATATCTCAAAGTGCTGTACAGAAACCCAGCCTAAAACCCCAAACAGCAAGCAATGCAGGTGTAGAAGCACGGTGGCTAGGAAAAACTCCCTAGAAAGGCCAAAACCTAGGAAGAAACCTAGAGGAACCAGGCTATGTGGGGTGGCCAGTCCTCTTCTGGCTGTGCCGGGTGGAGATTATAACAGAACATGGCCAAGATGTTCAAATGTTCATAAATGACTGACCAGCATGGTCGAATAATAAGGCAGAACAGTTGAAACTGGAGCAGCAGCACAGTCAGGTGGACTGGGGACAGCAAGGAGACCGCCGATTGTATTTATTTATTTTTCAGGAGAGGTTTTATTACTGCCATTTTTAGTGCTTTTAGTACACATCCGGAGGATATGGAGACGTTTTATGTATGTTCAATATAGGAGGGCCAAGAACAGGAAGTAGCTCTTTCAGTAGTTCAATATCAAAAACACATTTTTGGACAGTTTATTCTCAATTAGGTTGGAAAAGTAGGCTGATTGAGCAGCAGTGAGGGCTTTTCGATATTGCATGGTACTGTCTTTTGCCTGAAAATCTATAGCATGTCTTTGGATAATCCTTAGTTGGGGTCTGAGCAGTTTATTTGTAGAGATTACAAATATGATGGTACGATTTAGTCTAGGATTATAAAGAAAAACATTTAGATCCACAATATTTATTCTACGGGTCAAAACTAGATACAGGGTATGACTGTGGCTTTGCTTAGGTTCAGGGACGTGTTTGACAAAACCTGCCAAGTCAACAATGGCTCCGAAAGCAGAAAATGTGAATTATCTGCCATGACTACAAAGTATGATAGGAACTCAGTGAGGAATGCTGTATACGGCCCAGGAGGCCTGTAAACAGTAGCTATAAAAAGTGATTGAGTAGGCTGCATAGTATTCATGACTAGAAGCTCAAAATACAAAAACGTTAGCCTTTGCGGGATGCGCGGGGGATCTGGTCACTAGTGTAACTAGGAGGAGAAGCCTCATTAAAACACAGTAATTTCATCAGGCTTGAGCCATGTTTCAGTCAGGCCAAATCACGTCGAGGTTATGATTGGTTATTTAGTTTATTGACTATGATTGCCTTAGAAGTGAGAGATCTAACATTAAGTAGTCCTATTTTGAGATGTGAGATATTATCACAATCTCTTTCAATAATGACAGAAATAGAGTATGTATTTATTTCAGTGATATTGCTAAGGCGAACACTACCATGTTCAGATTTGCCCGACCAAGATTGAGGCACAGATACGGTCTCGATGGGAAATCTAGCGGACTACACTGTCCATGCTATTGGCAGACTCCACTAACCAGGCAGGCTGGCTAACATCCTACTGCCTGGCCTGCACCCTATGTCATTGTGGAGCTAGAGGAGTTAGAGCCCGGTCTATGTTCATAAGATGAGAGCACCCCTCCACCTAGGATGGAGTCCGTCACTCCTCAACAGGCCAGGCTTGGTCCTGTTTGTGGCGGAGTCCCAGAAAGAGGGCCAGTTACCTACAAATCCAAACTTTTGGGAGGGGTAGAAAACAGTTTTCAACCAGTGATTGAGTTGTGCGAGTCTGCTGTAAGTTGCTTGGGAACTTCTGACTATTTTCCCATCATCGTTGGTGCTGACGTGGATAACAATATCCCTATATAGTATCTACACTCAACAGTTCTAGCCTCAGCCAGCACCATCTTCAGATGAGCCTTTACGTCAGTAGCCCCCCTGGTAAACAATGGATCGCTGGGTGATTATTTTTAATCTAATATTGCAGGTAATGGAGTCGCCAATGACTAGAGTTTTCAATTTGTCAGTGCTAATGCTTAGTGGGGAAAACCGGTTGAACGTTTCTGTCGGCTGAATGAGCAACACCAGTTGAGCATGCCAAAAGCCTTTCTTTCCAGAAGCCAAATTGTTTGGCTGCAGGGACTGTGCAGGGGTTTAACAATTACTACCTGTATTCACTGGTGACACAGACGCTGTATCATCCTTTCCGATACTTAAATTGCCTAACGATTGCGTCTGAAGCTGAGCTTGCAACCCGGCTATCCTCATCATAAGACCATAGTTCTCCTGTATATTAAGAGTTCATTATGTTACTTAGCTTTCTTTTTTTCAGGTGGAGGAGGAGGTCTTGCAGATCTATGTCCAGATACAGTGTCAGGGGTGAGAAAATGTAATACAAAAAGGTAGTGCATGGTAAAATCTAAGACCCTGGTTGACTTGTTAAATACAATTTAAATAGTTAAGAGTAAAAAGCTAAAAAGTTTGGCAGGTAGCTAAGTAGCAACAAACTGTACAGCAGTACAGAGACGACGTGGAAGTGCGTTGCGTCACCAGTCATGTTACCGTTTATGTCACACAAATGGGCTTCCTTTCTCTCAACCACAATTGAAAGTTGGCTAGCTACACCAGCAATTATATAGTTAGATGAGATGATGCACTTGGTGGTGACGTCCTGGACCAAAAAGCAAGCTCCATGGAGTATCCAGGAAACTGCCCCTTGGTGATATAGCCAGAAATTGTTCCTTGTCGTTACCTCCATAACTAACTTTATGATATTCATCTCTCTTTTCATTCAGATGCCCGCAGCAATGAACGGCAACAGGACAGTGCAGTCGGCCAGTCCGGACGTGGGACCCATTCCTGGACAGATCACCCTGGGTGGAGGGCAGTCCTCTGGGGCCCAGACCGAGGCCATGAAGCAGGTCCTTGGCGTCATCGATAAGAAGGTCCGCAACATGGAGAAGAAAAAGGTGTCTCCTTTTATTTTTGTGGAATGAAACCTTCACAAATGTGTGGCGTGAAAGTGACTCCTGGGGGTGTTGGCGTAATAGTTAGTTTGCTTCTATTGATACCTCAAACTCAGGTGCCTCTTACTGCTATTGTGCCTTTGAACAACGCACCTAACCTACTTCAGGAGTGCTGCGACTAACCCTGTTGCTTTTATCACCCCTTGTGTTGGGGGAACTCGGAAGTTAAAAGGGCAGAACAGACCGCAAAAAAAGTACAATTTTAAGATATATTGTACTCTATTCAATTGATCAATAGTGTGTGCTAGTGCTGCACTGTTTTCAGTGCCAATGTCATTGTGCTGGTCAGGATAATGACAGATCTGTCTCCTCTCAGACTTAGAAGATCAATCAATGCAATTTTTTCAAACTTTGTATGGAGGAGGACAGAGGAGAGGATATTTGGAGAGGGAGGAGATGGCTATAAAATGGACACACTGCTGTCTCAAGTCAACCAGACCTGCGGACACTGCATCTTGCTTTTGCTTTCACTGCTTAGTTGCACCATCAGCTCATCTTCCTCAAAATGAGCGAGAAAGCACATTAGGCAGATGGTCAATTAATAAAATGCCTTATTTGGATGAGTTTGTAGATCCATACAAACATACAGTGCATTGGGAAAGTATACATACCCCTAACCTTTTTCCACATTTTGTTACGTTACAGCCTTATTCTAAAATGTATTTTTTCCCTCATCAATCTACACACAATAAAGACACATTTTTTTTTTAAATGTGTGCAAATGTATATATTTTTTTTACATTAAAAAAATCAGAATTTACATAAATATTCAGACCCTTTGCAAATTGTTCTTAGGGGCATCCTGTTTCCATTGATCATCCTTGAGATGGTTCTACGACTTGGTTGAAGTCCACCTGTGGTAAATTCAATTGACTGGACATGATTTGGAAAGGTGCACACACCTGTCACTTTGCTTTCCTTATAGCTAGCAAGTGTTCACCATATAAGTGGGGTGGCAGCGTAGCCTAGTGGTTAGAGCGTTGGGACTAATAACCGAAAGTTTGCAAGATCAAGTCCCCGAGCTGACAAGGTACAAATATGTCATTCTGCCCCTGAACAATGCAGTTAACCCATCATTGAAAATAAGAATTTGTTCTTAACTGACTTGCCTAGTAAAATAAAGATAAAAAAGTATGGTCTTTACTCAAATTGCCAAGCTAGAGTTAGTGTTACAAAGCTAAAGCTTCTCTGAAGGAACTGCCCATCGGTCCTTGTCATTAGTTTCACTTTGCAGTAATCGCACAGCCATTTCTTGGTCACTAATATTCTAATAGTTTGCCTAATTTCAGTTTGTGTGACAAAACAAACAATTATAGTGTAGAGAATCATTGCAACCTAAACCGTGCCAATTAAAAATATAGCATTTTCAGCTGTTTGATGTGGTGTGCAAAACTGAAAGTAAAAGACTTTAAAAAAGGAAGTCTCCTTTTATGATCTAGATCTACTGCTTCTTAGACTTCCTTTCAATGAGATGGAGAGATTTCTATGTGAATTTGGTTGGGTTGCCCAAAAAGTGACACATTGCAGCTTTAGCTGTCAGGCACATGTTGAGATGTATTGCCATTGCTCAGAGATATCAACAACCATGTTGATATGTGGTCAGTACTTGCAGTAATCCTCTGTCATTTTTGTTAGTGTAGAGTTCCTAAAAATGAGTAATTTTAGCCTAGGCACAAGGTTACCTCAGAATATCTGTTGCAGGTTTTTATGTATTTTGGACATAAACATACATTTTCAATGACAAAAATCTCACTGGTCAGGTGACGGCATCTGCTTCGCTCTGGATGAGAGATTTTACTATAGAGAATCTGTTAATTGTTATTACGCTATCAACCTCTATTTGGATCATTTTCACCTCTGAATGCATGTAAATCCTGACCTCTGTCTCACAGGGCAAGCTGGATGATTATCAAGCCAAGAAAAATAAAGGGGAGCGTCTCAACCAGGACCAGCTGGTGGGTCAACAACGTACACTGTATATGAGTCCTATATAGTCTGATCTGACTACTTCCTTGAAGTAGTCACTGATCAGTCATTTTTGGTTTGTGGAAGCAAGCTTTCCATTACATTGCGCTCATCAGAAAAACACATTTTTTTGTCCATTAAAATAACATCAAATTGATCAGAAACACAGTGTAGACATTGTTTGTGTTGTAAATTACTATTATAGCTGGAAACGCCTGATTTTTACATTTCTTTTATTTTTTTTAAATGGAATATTTACATAGGCGTACAGAAGCCCATTATCAGCAACCTAGAAGGCCAGCATCCCGGAGTCGCCTCTTCAATGTTGAGACTGGTGGTTTACGGGTACTATTTAATGAAGCTGCCAGTTGACGACTTGTGAGGTTTCTGTTTCTCAAACTAGACACTCTAATGTACTTGTCTTCTCACTCAGTTGTGCACTGTGGCCTCCCACTCCTCTTTCTATTTTGGTTAGGGCCAGTTTGCGCTGTTCTGTGAAGGGAGTACTACACAGCGCTGTACGAGATCTTCAGTTTTATTGTCAATTTCTAACATGGAATTGCCATCATTTCTCAGAACAAGAATAGACTTGAGTTTTAGAAGAAAGGTCTTTGTTTCTTGACATTTTGAGCCTGTAATCGAACCCACAAATGCTGATACTCCAGATACTCAACTAGTCTAAAGAAGGCCAGTTTTATTGCTTCTTTAATCATGACAACAGTTTTCAGCTGTGCTAACGTAATTGCAAAAGGGTTTTCTAATGATCAATTAGCCTTTTAAAATAATAAACTTGGATTAGCTAACACAACGTGCCATTGGAACACAGGAGGGATGGTTGCTGATAATGGGCCTCTGTACGCCTATGTAGATATTCCATAAAAAAAATCTGTCGTTTCCAGCAACAATAGTCATTTACAACATTAACAATGTCTACTCTGTATTTCATGGGCAATAAATGTGCTTTTCTTTCAAAAACAAGGGAATTTCTAAGTGACCCCAAACTTTTGAACGGTAGTGTACTTCTTCAACATGTATCTAATATAATCCCACAGCAGCCCCTCATACACTCCCTCCACCCCCCAAAAAAAGCTTTTGTGAACTAACACTTGTTTCCCCCTTACTAGCTCTGACTTTGCTGATAGCTACTATTGATGAAAAATGTACTTACTATGACTGATATGCGTTTGTCCCACCTAGATATCTTAAGATGAATGCACTGACTGTTAGTCGCTCTGGATAAGATTCTGCTAATGTAAACCAGTTTTCTCTTGCTCTGTTATCTCTGCAGGATGCCCTGACCAAGTATCAGGAAGTGACTAATAATCTGGAGTTTGCCAGAGAGCTACAGAAGAGCTTCCTCGCACTGGGGCAAGATGTAAGAGTATCTAATGCAATGTGTCCTTGTCTGTAGGAATGTTTTGACTGATTTGGGTCCCCCTCTCTGGTGTCATCCCTGTTTGCATTAAAGTGGCCAACGCCCGGGTTGCGTTTCGTTCCGGGAGGATGCTCTCTCCTCCTTCGTGGATGTGAAACAACTAGGTGTAAGCAGTATAGCTCCACCTAGTTTCTCCCATATTGCTTTCACGTAACTAGTCCTATCAAATCTGTGAATGTGGGTGAACAAAGGCGGATGGGAGGAAACGGCTTCCTGGTGACCTGGCATGAAACGCAACCGAGAGGTCCTGCATTGTTTGATTCCCTGGTCTCGTCTCTTCTGTCTCTGTAGATCCAGAAGGCAGTGAAGAAGGCAGTGCGGCGGGAGCAGCTCCAGAGAGAGGAGGCTGAGCAGAAGAGACTGAAGACTGTGCTGGAGCTCCAGTTCTTCCTGGACAGGCTGGGAGAGGACAGTGTAAGGCAGGAGTTGAGACAGGGGGCCGCCGGGGGAGGCACACCCTCACTCCTCACAGACTCAGAGTTCACCAACCTGGATGTGCTTTACAAACTAGTGAGGCCAGAACGAGACCAAAACACCAGGTTAGTAAAACGCATGCACACACAATGTTCAGATTTTGAGCTAAAGGTATATACACTGCTCAAAAAAATAAAGGGAACACTTAAACAACACAATGTAACTCCAAGTCAATCACACTTCTGTGAAATCGAGCTGTCCACTTTTAAGCAACACTGATTGACAATAAATTTCACATGCTGTTGTGCAAATGGAATAGACAACAGGTAGAAATTATAGGCAATTAGCAAGACATCCCCAATAAAGGAGTGGTTCTGCAGGTGGTGACCCCAGACCACTTCTCAGTTCCTATGCTTCCTGGCTGATGTTTTGGTCACTTTTGAATGCTGGCGGTGCTTTCACTCTAGTGGTAGCATGAGACGGAGTCTACAACCCACACAAGTGGCTCAGCGTCCTCGCTATTTACAGTGCGTTCCGAAAGTATTCAGACCCCTTGACTTTTTCACATTTTGTTATGTTACAGCCTTATTCTTATCCCCAACTACAACATTTTCCGTCGAGATAGAACTGCCAAAGGGGGCTGAGTTGCAATCTACTGCAGAGAGAGCCTGCAGAGTTCTGTCTTACTATCCAGGTCTAAGCCCAAACCGTTTGAGCTTCTACTTTTAAAAATCCACCTTTCCAGAAATAAGTGTCTCACTGTTGCCGCTTGTTATAGACCCCCCTCAGCCCCCAGCTGTGCCCTGGACACCATATTGATTGCCCCCCATCTATCTTCAGAGTTCGTACTTTTCGGTGACCTAAACTGGGATATGCTTAACACCTCGGCCATCCTACAATCTAAGCTAGATGCCCTCAATCTCACACAAATTATCAAGGACCCTACTAGGTACAACCTTAAATCCGTAAACATGGACACCTCTGCTGTCTTCAACCAAGATCTCAGCGATCACTGCCTCATTGCCTGTGTGCGTTATGGGTCCGTGGTCAAACGACCACCCCTCATCACTGTCAAACACTCCCTAAAACACTTCTGTGAGCCAGCCTTTCTAATCGACCTAGCCTGGGTATCCTGGATGGATATTGACCTCATCCCGTCAGTAGAGGATGCCTGGTTGTTCTTTTAAAAGTGCTTTCCTCACCATCTTAAATAAGCATGCCCCGTTCAAGAAATCTTGAACTAAGAACAGATCTAGCCCCTGGTTCACTCCTGACTTGACTGCCCTTGACCAGCACAAAAACATCCTGTGACGTACTGCATTAGCATCGAACAGCCCCCACGATATGCATCTTTTCAGGGAAGTCAGGAACCAATATACACAGGCAGGCAGTTAGGAAAGCTAATGCTAGCTTTTTCAAGCAGAAATTTGCATCCTGTAGCACCAATTACAAAAGGTTTTGGGACACTGTAAAGTCCATGGAGAATTCGAGCACCTCCTCCCAACTGCCCACTACACTGAGGCTAGGAAACACTGTCACCGCCGATAAATCCAGGATAATCGAGAATTTCAATAAGCATTTTTCTACGTCCGGCCATGCTTTCCACCTGGCTACCCCTACCCCGGCCAACAGCTCTGCACCCTCCGCAGCAACTCGCCCAAGCCTCCCTCCTGCTTCTCCTTCACCCAAATCCAGACAGCCGATGTTCTGAAAGAGCTGCAAAATCTGCACCCCTACAAATCAGCTGGGCTAGACAATCTGGACTCTCCCTTTCTAAAAATATCCTCCCCATTTGTTGTAACCCCTATTACTAGCCTGTTCAACCTCTCTTTCGTATCGTCTGAGATCCCTAAAGATTGGAAAGCTGCTGCGGTCATCCCCCTATTCAAAGGGGGAGACACTCTAGACCCACACTGTTAAACCTATATCCATCCTGCCCTGCCTTTCTAAAATCTTCGAAAGACAAGTTAACAAACAGATCACCACCATTTTTGAATCCCACCGTACCTTCTCTGACTAGTCTCCCAGTCCCTGCCAATGATAAACATCCCTACAGCATGACGCTGCCACAACCATGCTTCACTGTAGGGATGGTGCCAGGTTTCCTCTCGACTTGACGCTTGGTATTCAGGCCAAAGAGTTCAATCTTGGTTTCATCAGACCAGAGAATCTTGTTTCTCATGGCCTGAACTCCCAAGTGGGCTGTCATGTGCATTTTACTGATGAGTGGATTCCGTCTGGCCGCTCTACTATAATGGTTTGATTGTTTGAGTGCTGCAGAGATGGTTGTCCTTCTGGAAGGTTCTCCCATCTCCACAGAGGAACTCTAGAGCTCTTTCAGAGTGACCATTAGGTTATTTTGCTTTGGAATAGGCTATTGTTTGTTAGGCCTACTCATCTTGTTGGCTGACGAAAAGTAAATATGGACAGTTCTTCCAGCATCTTCAATATGCACCTCGGAATTCGAAAAGGATGCGCACAGTTGTGTCCCCGATGTGTCTTCACTTGTAGCCTGTGAGAAGGACCCTTATTCTTTTTGGCTAATAAGAATTGAGATATCTTAGAGAGCCATGTGAGTGAGAGGTGCTTCAGGGAGCACAGCCGGGAGAATGGAATTATAATTATTATACTCAACACAATGGCACACTGGCTGCAAAAGGCATTTTTAGGGGGGGATTAAGGCCACACAAATGGAATGCCGCTGGGAAATTTGAGCCATTATTAAGTGCTTGTCATGCCTTTTTCATGCAACTTTTTTTTTTGCATTGTGGAGCCTTAGAATGTATTAAAAATCAAAACATGTAGCCCAAGGTTTGTATCAAAACTAATATTACATAAATAACTCTAAATTAAGCATATACTGTAGGAGGACCTGTTTCTTTTTTAACTGCTCAACACAGAATAGACGCATGTGCGCACTCAAATCAATTGGAGAAAATATCCTTTCAATTTTATTCAGCTATATTCACTTGTATTCTTCATACTATAAAATAATGCCATGGAATTCTAAGCAAATCTTGTCTGCTAAATGAACTAGTGTTGTCCACAGCCATATGGCATAGCCAGATCTATGCTATTCTGTTCTTCTGAAATAGACTACGTGTTTCTTTTGACCTGTCTAAAATAAATTATGGATTTATTGTGAAGCTGTAGGCTACATTACATGGATTTATTAGACTTGTAGATGTTCCAAAGGTTGTCATCAGCTTGTAGGCTATGCTTGGAAACAAGGAGATGCTAAATGAGTTTGTTAATTAACGGTAATTTACAGTGAGACCGGTAGTTATTCGCGTGACAATCACCAGCCTCAAAATTTCATGACCGCCACGGCCATACTTGAACATGACACCATTTGTCAAATACATGCATAAACATGATGTTCAACTGGGATGTTGAACATCAAACTTTGAAAGTTTCACTGTTTCGCATTGACTTGATGGACAAGAGAGCTTGAAATGGGAGTTATAACTCGAGCATGACGAATACTTCTGGGTCTAAATATTGCACTCAATAAAACTGCAGGAGCATTCAACAGTGTACAGGTATCTTTCTTTCCCAAGTTACAACTGTACCTCTCCTGTTGCAGGTTGTCTGACCAGTACGAAGAGGCTTCTCAACACTTCATGGATCTGTTGGAGGGGAAGGAAAAGGCAGTAGCAGGAACAACATGTAAGTTTAACCAACTACAACTAGGTGAATTCACTACTCAGTGGTCTGAAACGTTCTGAACATTCAAGAAACTGATAGAAATGGAACGAATAGAGCTGACACTGTTCCCAATCTCTAGTCTGACAGACAATTATACAGTACCAGTCAAAAATTTGGACACACCTACTCATTCTAGGGTTTTTCTTTATTTTTACTATTATTCTACATTGTAGAATAATAGTGAAGACATCACAACTATGAAATAACACATATGGAATCATGTAGTAACCAAAAAAGTGTTAAAAACAAATCTAAATATATTTTAGGTTCTTTAAAGTAGCCCCCCTTTGCCTTGATGACAGCTTTGCACACTCTTGGTATTCTCTCAACCAGCTTCAAAAGGTAATCACCTGGAATGCATTTAAATTAACAGGTGTACCTTCTTAAAATTTCATTTGTGGAATTTCTTTCCTTAAAGCTTTTGAGCCAATCAGTTGTGTTGTGACTAGGTAGGGACGGTATTCAGAAGATAGCCCTATTTGGTAAAAGGGCAAGAACAGCTCAAATAAGCAAAGAGAAATGACAGTCCATCATTACTTTAAGACATGAAGGTCAGTTAATCTGGAAAATGTCAAGAACTTTGAAAGTTTCTTCAAGTGCAGTCGCAACTGGCTCTCATGAAGACCGCTACAGGAAAGGAAGATCCAGAGTTACCTCTGCTGCAGGGGATAAATTCATTAGATTTAACGGCACCTCAGATTGCATCCCACATAAATGCTTCACAGAGTTCAAGTAACGGGCACATCTCAACATCAACTGTTCAGAGGAGACTGTGTGAATCAGGCCTTCAATGGTTGAATTGCATCAAAGAAACCACTACTAAAGGACACCAATAAGAAGAGACTTGCTTGGGCCAAGAAACCTGAGCAATGGACATTAGACCGGTGGAAATCTGTCCTTTGGTCTGAGTCCAAATGTGAAAATTTTGGTTCCAACCGCTGTGTCTTTGTTAGACAGTAGGTGAACGAATGATCTCTGCATGTGGCTCCCACCGTGATGCATGGAGGAGGTGTGATGGTATGGGGGTGCTTTGCTGGTGGCACTGTCAGTGATCTATATAGAATTCAAGGCACACTTAACCAGCATGGCTACCACAGCATTCTGCAGTGATACACCATCCCATCTGGTTTGCGCTTAGTCCCACTATCATTTGTTTTTTAACAGGACAATGACCCAACACATCTTCAAGCTGTGTAAGGGCCATTTGACCAAGAAGCAGAGTGATGGAGTGCTGCATCAGTTTACCTAGCCTCCCCAATCACCTGACCTCAACCCAATTGAGATGTTGGACCGCAGATTGAAGGAAAAGCAGCCAACAAGTGCTCAGCATATGTGGGAACTCCTTCAAGACTGTTGGAAAAGTATTCCAGGTGAAGCTGGTTGAGAATGCCAAGAGTGTAAAGCTGTCAAGGCAAAGGGTGGCTACTTTCAAGAATCTAAAATATATTTTGATGTAACACTTGTTTGGTTACGACATGATTCCATATGTTATTTCATAGTTTTGATGTCTTCACTATTCTACACTGTAAAAAATAGTAAAAACTCACCTGCTTCTCTCAGCACACCCCCCCCTACCCGCCCTCACTCACTTGCTTCTCTCAGCATCCCCCTACCAGCCCCCTCACCTGCTTCTCTCAGCATCCCCCTACCAGCCCTCACTCACCTGCTTCTCTCAGCACCCCCCTACCCGTCCTCACTCACCTGCTTCTCTCAGCACCCCCTACCCGCCCTCACTCACCTGCTTCTCTCAGCACCCCCCTACCCGCCCTCACTCAACTGCTTTTCTCAGCACCCCCCTACCAGCCCTCTCACCTGCTTCTCTCAGCAACCCCCTACCCGCACTCACTCACCTGCTTCTCTCAGCAACCCCCTACCCGCCCTCACTCACATGCTTCTCTCAGCACCCCCCCCCCCCACCCGCCCTCACTCACCTGCTTCTCTCAGCACCCCCCTACCCGCCCTCACTCAACTGCTTCTCTCAGCACCCCCCTACCAGCCCTCTCACCTGCTTCTCTCAGCAACCCCCTACCCGCCCTCACTCACCTGCTTCTCTCAGCAACCCCCTACCCGCCCTCACTCACATGCTTCTCTCAGCACCCCCCACCCGCCCTCACTCACCTGCTTCTCTCAGCACCCCCTACCCGCCCTCACTCACCTGCTTCTCTCAGCACCCCCCTACCCGCCCTCACTCAACTGCTTCTCTCAGCGTCCCCCTACCAGCCCTCTCACCTGCTTCTCTCAGCGTCCCCCTACCAGCCCTCACTCACCTGCTTCTCTCAGCACCCCCTACCCGCCCTCACTCACCTGCTTCTCTCAGCATCCCCCTACCAGCCCTCACTCACCTGCTTCTCTCAGCATCTCCCCCTACCAGCCCTCACTCACCTACTTCTCTCAGCATCCCCCCTACCAGCCCTCTCACCTGCTTCTCTCAGCATCCCCACCTACCTGCCCTCACTCACCTGCTTCTCTCAGCATCCCCCTACCAGTATCTGAAAAAATGTGTTGTTGGCATGTTGAACTGGGGCTAGAACTCTATCAAAGGCTCTAGATAAGTAATCAAAAATAAGAGCCCAGTAAACATGTAACTTAGGACATGTCCAGAATAAGTGGGTCAACCTCCCCTCGTCCTGCTTGCACCTCTCACACAGTGGTGAGGTGTCCGGGAATATTTTATGCAGTTTTACTTTTGAGTAATGTAACCTGTGTATCACCTTAAACTGTACAAGGTTGTGTCTGGCATTCACTGAACTGTGGTTTATATTCCTGAGAGCTTCTACCCAGTTCTCATTTGAGATTTCTGAACCAAGTTTTTGTTCCCAAGCCCTTTTAATGGTGTCTGTGGATACCTCTGTGGGCCTGTAGCACATCATACAGTCTAGAGACCAACCCTTTTTTAAATGTATTTTTTTAACCTTTACTTAACAAGGCAAGTCAGTTAAGAACAAATTCTTATTTACAATGACGGCCTAGGAACAGTGGGTTAACTGCATGTTCAGGGGCAGAACCACAGATTTGTACCTTGTCAGCTCGGGGGTTTGAACTTGCATGGGGTTTGAATGGGGTTTGACAAGGATCAAGCTATCTAATGTAGGAAATTCCTGATTTGGAGGTATCTGAAAAAATGTGTTGGCATGTTGAACTTTTCCTGTAATTGTTGAAATGAAGCTAACTGACCATCTATGTATGGATTACCAATTGTTGTGAGCCCCTTCTCCCTCCACTGTGAAAACACCATATCATCCAATGCAGGGTGGAAAGCATGATTCAGGCAAATCGGGCTGTCAATGTATACAGTGGGTATGTTAAGAAAATACATAATCTGTTTCCAGATCTTAAGCGTATGACAAATGACTGGGTTAGAGTCATAAGTGGATTTCTTTCACATATGATGGGCTATTAACAAGTGCAGGGACTGAGGAACATTGACAGGAGGCCTGTTCAATCAAAAGCCATGAAGGCATATCCTTCTGTCTCATCAAAGGTAAACTTTCCCTCCAGAAAGACAAAATGTTCAGATTAGCAGCCCAATAATACAGTTTAAAGTGAGGAAGGCCAAAGCCCCCCTCCATCTTGTACTTGCATAAATGCTTCTTTGAAATTCTGGCTGTTTTGTTATCCCATAAAAATGGAGTTACTATTGAATCCAGTTTCTTAAAATAGCTTTGTGGTATGAAATTGGGTAGACATTGGAAGAGGTAAAGAAACCTGGGTAGGACAACCATTTTAATAGCGTTTATACGACCAACCAAGGAGGTAGGCAGAGTTTTCCAAAAATCTATACTTTGTTTAAGCTGATATTTTCATGTCCCAATTCGCTTTCAATAGCTGATCAAGGTCTCTTGTCACTACAATGCCAAGGCTTGTGAACTTGTCTATCACTGTTCTAAACGGGGTAGATTGCATAAATTGCATATCCACAGGCTGTGATATTGGCATCAACTCACTTTTTTTCCAGTTTATCTTGTAGCCAGAGAAGGAGCCACATGTGTTTATCAAGTTAAGTAAGGATGGAGTAGAAGTTTTAGGCTTGGACAAAAACAAAAGAACATTGTCTGCATATAGGGAAATTTTGTGCTGTGTGTCCTTTATTTTAACAGAAGCTATATCAGCACATGCCCGAATGCGAGTAGCAAGGGGTTTCATATGGCTATAGCGAAGAGAGCAGGCAAAATAGGGCACCCCTGTCGGCACCCCTTGAACAAGCAGAATGACTGTGACATTTCTTGATTAGTTACCACGGACGCCATTGGGTGTGCATAAATAATTCTTATCCAATGAATAAATTCCTTTCCAAACCCGAAGTGCTCCAGAACCGACATCATATACTTCCACTCATTCCAATCAAACGCCTTCTCTGCATCGAGCTATTACCACTGCCTCAACCTTATGATCGTGATACATTATGTTGAAAAGGCGTCTCAAATTGTAGTATATACGTCGGCCCGGGATAAAACCTGTCTGGTCAGGGTGTATGATGCCGGAAATGTATGTTTTCAATCGGTTTGCCAATATCTTTGTTAACACCTTGTTTTCTATGGGGAGTAACGACAAGGGGCGATAAGACGACATCTCCATGTAATCTCTTATCTTTTTTCAAGATCAGTGCTATTGTAGCCTCATACAGTGTTTGCGGGAGTTTGGCATTTTCTTTGGATTGTTTAAACATTTGCAACATAAGAGGAGATAGACTGGCACAGCACTTCTTATAGAATTCTATTACATATCCATCGGGCCCAGGGGCCTTGCTGTTTGGAAATTGTGCTATCGCTGTGTTAATTTCCTCTAAAGTTATCCCTGCATCGAGTGCAGCAGCTGCCCACGTCTAGTTTAGGAAGTTCACATTCAGCGAGAAAGCGGTCCATAGTTTGTGGATCAGTAGCATCGCATTTTGATTGGTATAGCTCTGAGTAAAACTGAGCAGAGCATTTATTAATATCCTCTGGATCTGTTACTATTTTACCCTTCTTGTCTTTTATTTTGTGAATAGCTCTAGATGCCTGTACATGCCTTAGCTGTCTTGCTACTAATTTTTGTGGTTTGTCACCCAGTTCAAAATAACTTTGTTAGGTTCTAGCAAGTAAAGAGCCCACCCATTTCGAAAGTATGGTATTGTATTAATATTTTAACTTTGATCTTCTCAAGGACTGTATATGAGGAATTTGTCCTAAAAATGTTCTCCTGTTCCCCTAACTCTCTTTCAATTTCTCTCAGCCTAGTATTGGCACGTTTCTTCCACTCTGATGTATAATAAATAATGTAACCTCTAATCATAGCCTTTAGAGATTCCCAAAGGGTGGAGTCGTCAACATCCCCCTTGTCGTTAGTTCCGAGGAAAAAGGCAATCTGCTCCTTCAAATACTGACAAAAAGCCTCATCTTTCAGCAGGTATGCGTCTAAGCGCCACGGTCGCCGACCTGTCGACATATAGTCAAGTTTCAGCACCATGGACAGAGGAGAGTGGTCCGTAATTAGAATAGGGTGATAGGTAACCGACTCAGCTGCTGAAATTAGTTTGGAGTCCAACAAAAAATAGTCAATTCTGGAATATGATTTATGAACTGATGAAAAGAAAGAATAATCCCTGTCTGTTGGGTGCGTCAGTCTCCAAATATCGACAATGTTAAGGTTTGTCATCAATGTATTTAGACAGACACTGGCATTTGATTGTTGAAGTGACCTTGATAGCTGTTTATCGAAAAGAGAATCTAAAGTACAGTTAAAGTCCACTCCAACAGTACCACTTGTATCCGAGATATTTGGTATGTCCTTAAATACCATTTGAAAAAATAATGGATCATCGAAGTTGGGTCCATATAAATTGACCAAGGTTACTGGTTTCGAATTCAGTGTACCAGCCACAATAATATACCGACCATTAGGATCTGAAATCGAGGATGAGTAAACAAAAGGAATGTATTTCCTTATCAGGATTGCTACCCCTCTCGCTTTTGCATCAAAGTTAGACTGGTATATCTGACCGATCCAGCCGACTCGTAGCTTGGCCTGAGCGGAGCGTTTACTATGAGTTTCTTGAAGAAGCACTATGTCAGCACCTAGTGATTTTGATGAGAAAAAAACCTTGGCTTAGGGCATGTGGTGAAACGAGCTATTACAGTTCCTGCTTTATTCCACCTGGTCTACTCTGTGCTCTGTCACTAAGTGGCATTTCTTATTTTAAAGCAAATTGTTGCAGTCATACGAAACCCAGAAGAAAAACGTCCCGCCGTGTGGGAGCTTATCATTCCACCTGTATTAATAATAAACGTGAACATAAAACACAGACCCCATCCCCCCTCCCGTCCCTTTACTGAGTGACTTTCCCAAACGAAGCACTCCTTGGCTAACACACAAACCTTAGTTCAAGCTTTATGTCTAGATACCCTAACTCGTCGTCTATAGATGCTCCGCATATAAACTAATATTAAATAACACTTAACTCTCACGTTAGGGGGTGAGCGGCGCTAAAACATGATATGCTAAACAATGCTATATTAGCCACAACATCTCACCTATTATATAAGTCCCAATTTCTGATCTTCTAATCAAAAAGACATAGGCCGGAAATCCAAACACATTCCTGGCCTGTATTTGGTCATTTAGCCGGCTGACACAGCCGTTCTGTATCCTCAGCCAGGGAGCTTGCTTGTCAAGAACAGATCGGCCTCTTTTGGGTTGTCAAACGTACGTGTTGATCCTTCGACTGTCACCTTAAACCGGGCTGGGAAGAGGAATCCATATCGGATGTTGGCCGCCCTGCATTTGTTGCGTACCTCATCATTTCCGTTGGTTCCTCACCTCCAAGGTAAGATCTGGGTAGGAAGACACCCTGGCTCCGTTGAAGTTAAGGGGGAACTTTTAACTAGCCAGCTTGAGGATGAGATCCCTGGTCTGGGGATAGTGCAGCCGTACAATGAATGGGCTTGGTGGCGCGCCCTTGGCCGGCTTCGTTGCCTGAGATCTGTGTGCGCGGTCGATCAGGATGGGCGTTTTGAAGTGTTCACTCCCCAGCAATGCCTGTATCAGCTCCGAGACATATTCAGTGGGTTTCCCTTTCTCAGTGTCCTCCTGGATGCCACATATTCGGATGTTCTGGCGTCTTGAATGCGACTTGAGCATTTCCAGTCGGGCTTTCAGGGTTTTGTTGTCATTTTTGAAAGTTGCGCACTGTTTCTCTATGTCCTGTAGCCTGGCCTCGTGATCGACTGTCGTCTGCTCAACCTCATGCACCCTTCCCTTAGTTGCCTTCACAGTTTCGGCCAAAGTCCCAATACTCTTTGAGATATCAGCCAACCTTGTGTCCACCTTCTTGCTTAGTGAGTTTATGGCAGCCAGTATGTCACTTTGAGTAGGCTCTGTGGGGAACTCTTGGAAGCTAGCCTCTCTCTTCAGCTAACTCCTCGTGGGTTGGCGACGTTGGAATTGGTTCGTTGTCTATCTCATTCAAATGATCTTGTTTAGAGCCCCCTTTGGTGCCTTTTCCCTATGTCATATTTGTTTGAAGTTATAGGTCGTGAGAGGTTAAGATAAATACTAATTTGTTTCAAAATAGAGCGGAGTTCTAGCAAAGCACGTCTACACTATAGCACGCTCTCTAGCGCCCCCTCATTGATCATCCTTGAGATGTTTCGACAAATTGATTGGAGTCCACCTGTGGTAAATTCAATTGATTGGACATGATTTAGAAAGGCACATACCTGTCTATTTAAGGTCCCACAGTTGACAGTGCATGTCAGAGCAAAAACCAATCCATGCGGTAGAAGGAATTTTCCGTAGAGCTCCAAGACAGGATTGTGTCGAAGCACAGATCTGGGGAAGGGTACCAAAACATTTCCACAGCATTGAAGGGCCCCAAGAACACAGGCTCATCCTAGAGCTGGCCGACCGGCCAAACTGAGCGATCGGGAGAGAAGGGCCTTGGTAAGGGAGGTTACCAAGAACCCGATGGTCACTCTGACAGAGCTCTAGAGTTCCTCTGTGGTTATGGTTGTCCTTCTGGAAGGTTATCCCATCTCTGCAGCACTCTAACCAATCAGGTCTTTATGGTGGAGTGGCCAGACTGAAGCCACTCCTCTGTAAAAGGCACATGACAGCACGCTCTGGAGTTTAGTAGAAGGCACCTAAACACTCTCAGACCATGTGAAAGAAGATTCTCTGTTCTGATGAAACCAAGGTTGAACTCTTTGACCTGAATGCCAAGTCACGTCTGGAGGTGTGTCATGGTGGTGGTGGTGGCAGCATCATGCTGTGGGGATGTTCTTCAGCGGCAGGGACTGTGAGACTAGTCAGGATCGATGCAAAGATGAATGGCGCAAAGCACAGAGAGATCCTTGATGAAAACCTGCTCCAGAGAGCTCAGGACCTCAGTCGAAGGTTCACCTTCCAACAGGACAACAGCCAAGAGAACGCAAGTATGGCTTCGGGACAAGTCTCTGAATAAGACTGCTTGTTAACCTTTTGACTTGTCACATAGGCCGCTGTTTATTATTTATCCTGTTGCCTAGTCACTTAACCCTTACACATACACTACCGTTCAAAAGTTTGGGGTCACTTAGAAATCTCCTTGTTTTTTAACCTCTTGAACCTCTGGGGGCAGTATTTCATTTTTGGATGAAAAACGTTCCCGTTTTAAACAAGATATTTTGTCACGAAAAGATGATCGACTATGCATATAACTGACAGCTTTGGAAAGAAGCTGCAAAGATATTGTCTGTGAGTGCCACAGAACTAATGCTACAGGCGAAACCAAGATGACATTTCATACAGGAAGTGAGCCAGATTTTGAATGCGCTGTGTTCCAATGTCTCCTTATATGGCTGTGAATGCGCAAGGAATGAGCCTACACATTCTGTCGTTTCCCCAAGGTGTCTGCAGCATTGTGACATATTTGTAGGCATATCATTGGAAAATTGACCATAAGAGACTACATTTACCAGGTGTCCGCTCGGTGTCCTCCGTCAAACTATTGCGTAATCTCCAGTTGCGTGCATTTTTCCATTTTGTTCAGAGGAGAAACCAAACTACCACGAGTGATTTATCATCGAATAGATATGTGAAAAACACCTTGAGGATTGATTCTAAACAACGTTTGCCATGTTTCTGTCGATATTATGGAGTTAAATTATGAATAATAACACTTAATAATAAACCGAATTTCCGTTTTTTTTTTCTTATCCAAACGTGATGAACAAAACGGAGCGATTTCTCCTTCACAAATACTCTTTTTGGAAAAACTGAACATTTGCTACCTAACTGAGAGTCTCCTCATTGAAAACATCTGAAGTTCTTCAAAGGTAAATTATTTTATTTGAATGCTTTTCTTGTTTTTGTGAAAATGTTGCCTGCTGAATGCTAGGCTTAATGCTATGCTAGCTATCAATACTCTTACACAAATGCTTGTGTAGCTTTGGTTGAAAAGCATTTTTTGAAAATCTGAGATGACAGTGTTGTTAACAAAAGGCTAAGCTTGTGAGCTAATATATTTATTTAATTTAATTTGCGATTTTCATGAATAGTTAACGTTGCGTTATGGTAATGAGCATGAGGCTATAATTACGCTCCCGGATACGGGATTGCTCGTCGCAACAGGTTAAAGAAAAGCACTTTTTTTTCCATTATAATAACATCAAATTGATCAGAAATACAGTGTAGACATTGTTAATATTGTAAATGACTATTGTCGCTGGATAGGTTGATTTTTAATGGAATATCTACATAGGCGTACACAATTGTATTTTGTAGATGGCAATTTGAATGCACAGATATACCGTGAAGAGATCCTCTGGCCCATTGTCATACCGTTCATCCGCCGCCATCATTTAACCTCTTGCTCCTACCTGGCACGCAGGCGTCCCATCTAGAGCTCTGGAAATGCAAATGCGCTACGCTAAATGCTAATAGTATTAGTTAAAACTCAAACGTTCATTAAAATTCACATGCAGGGTATTGAATTAAAGCTACACTCGTTGTGAATCCAGGCAACAAGTCAGATTTCTAAAATGTTTTACGGCGAAAACATAGCACATATTTATGTCAAACCACCACCGCAGACATAGCTCATTAGCATAGCCAAGTAGGAAAAAATATGCAATCAACAAACGCAGGATTAAAAAAAAAAAAATTTCACTAACCTTTTGAAATCTTCATCAGATGACAGTAATATAACATGTTACACAGTACATTCATTTTTTTCCATTAATCTGCAATATATATCCATAAATCTCTGTTTACAATGACGCATCGTTCAAAAAATGCTACTAAAATGTCAGGAGAAATGAAATAGCTCCGGCAGATAACGTCAGCTAACAAGGAATACACATCATAAACTTTGACTAAATATGCATGTTTTACATATGTATAGGAACATACACTTCTTCTAAATGCAATCGCTGTGTTACATTTATTTTTAACGTTACAGTTTGCGTTTACTAGGCTATACTAGGAGTCGGCGCTCCAAATGTATCATTATGCCTCCTCTATCTTGGAGTCGACAGAAACCCAAAATGAACACATAAATATTCCCTTACCTTTGCTGTTCTTCCATCAAAAGACCTGGAAGGGATTATACTTACCAAAACAGTGTTTAGTTTTCAAGTCTGCGTCTTTCGGTTCTCAAAATACCCACATTTCGGTCGAAATGTAGGCAAAATTCAAGTGGATGCGCACCAAAAATTCAAATATATATTATATGTCGAGTAAACTTGTCAAACTATGTTCATAATTAAGCTTTAACATGTTATAAAGGTGTACAGCAATTGTGAGGACGAAGCGAAACACACACGTCTTTTAATTGATCCTGAAGAAAAGAGAGAGCGGGAGCAGAGCGCACATAAACGTACACTTTTTTTTCGCGTGACCGAGACCTTTCGGCACGCTCAACGTCTCGTGACCGCGCGATTCTCACAATGAGAAGCCCCATTGAAAGCAGGCTTCGCGCTGAACACGTACAGACTGTTCCCAGAGCGGTAGTTGTTTGGGAAGGCGTATCCGGTGACGTCAAAGTTGGGCCAACTTTTTCCATGACGAGAGACTTTGGGAGAATGCATGCCCTGAGACTTCTGCTTTACATAGAGACAAAATTTAAACGGTTTTAGAAGTGTTTTCTATTCGATAATATTTTTTATATGCATATATTAGCAACTTTTGACAAAAATGTATCCTGTTTTATATGGGTACCCAATTCCTCCAGAAGGGGCAGTAAACAGGGCTAGGCTTAACAGGTTAATGCTTCAGCATGATAATGCAGAGCCCCATGTCACAAGGATCTGTACACAATTCCTGGAAGCTGAAAATGTTCCATTTCTTCCATGGACTGCATACTCACCAGACATGTCACGCATTGGCCATGTTTGGGATCCTCTGGATCGACGTGTATGACAGTTTCCACCAATATCCATCTATATTCAATTCTGCTTATCACGCTATACCACAATAAACAAAGTTCAAATTCTGAGACTGAGGCCATTGAGTGATTTTTGAAGTGACACGTTGCTGCCAAAATCTGTAGCCCACCTCCACTGCGCTTTATAGCAAAAAGGACAGAGCCCTCCACACTAAAGCAAGAGCTGCTGGCAAAACGCACGAAAGTGCTGTTTGAATGAATGTTTACGCACCTGCTTCTGCCTACCACTGCTCAGTCAGATACTTGTATGCTCAGTCAGATTATATGCAACGCAGGACACGCTAGATAATATCTAGTAATGTCATCTACCATGTGTAGTTAACTAGTGATTATGATTGATTGTTTTTTATAAGATACGTTTAATGCTAGCTAGCAACTTACTTTGGCTTACTGCATTTGCGTAACAGGCAGTCTCCTTGTGGAGTGCAACGAGAGAGAGGCAGGTCGTTATTGCATTGGACTAGTTAACTGTAAGGTTGCAAGATTGGATCCCCCGAGCTGACAAGGTGTAAATCTGTCGTTCTGCCCCTGAACAAGGCAGTTAACCCACCGTTCCTAGGCCGTCATTGAAAATAAGAATGTGTTCTTAACCGACTTGCCTAGTTAAATAAAGGTATAAAACAAATCGGCAAATCGGCGCCCAAACATACCGATTGTTAATTAATTGGCCATTCCGATTAATCGGTCGACCTCTAGTCTCAGCATTATGGGTCTAGACAAGCCAGTCGCCTCTCTCCAGTCACCAGCACCACCACCTCTTGGAGAACTGGGTCATGTTCAATAGAGCACTTCAATGGGGGGGGGGGGTTCAGGGCTCAGACCGCAAGACTGGAGAATGCGATGAGACATACTTTGGCCAGATGTGTCCACCATATTTTATTGTAGATTGACGCATCATAATACCGTGGTGTTTTTTGTGATATGGTGATGCTGATGGTTCTCTACCCTTCCCCTCCCCAGACAAAGCTCTGAAGGACTGCGTGGACCGGGTGCTGCTAAGCGGGTACTTTGACAAAGCCCAGTCCCACCAGAATGGAGTGTGTGAGGAGGATGAGGAGCAGCAGTTGGAAGCAGTAGTGGAGTTTGCAGAGGAGCAGACCGTCGACCAAGGTCAACATTTTTGACATTGATGTTAATTTGCTCTTTTGAGTTATAAATGGACAAAGTTATACATATTTTGATAGCTCAACTGGTCACGTTCCTTTGCCATCCTTAGAAATGTGAGATTTTTTTTGAAAATGGTGAACCAATGTAGTTGTTAGCAAAAGTACACGTAAAAGTTTGGGAATTTGTAAGCAAGTTGTAGGCAATATTAAATGTTAATCGCTCCTTAAGTTACGTTTCTTGCTGTATTGTTTAGTTTTCCAATTATGACAATAAAGATGTTGTTTAATTAAACATCTTTCGTCCTGCATTATGAAAATTATTTTTCTCTTCAGAGGGTGAAATAGTTGAAGAGTACATAGAGCCCATTAAGGTGGAGGCTACAGAGGTGAGAGGACTTACTATCCTGGGTCATGTTCATTAAGGCATTGTTTTACTACATTTCGCAATGGAAATGAAAACAAGTACTTCCAATTGAACAAATTCAGATCATGTATACATACCTGTTTTGGCCAGTTTTTTTTTTATTTTCTACCGACTGAACACTACCCTGTTCATTCAGTTATTATCATGTCTCGGCTGCTTTGTGACTGTGGCCATCTTGTTTATGTTTTCAGTTCGTAAACAGAAAGTTCATTCCAGACACCATGTACAGCAGCAGTGACAAGGAGCAAGGAGACAAGTGGACGACAGAAACAGAGGTATGATGGTCAGTGTTTTACACATTCCACAAATCATGGTAGGGCTGTCCCAGACAAAAAACAATATTGGTCTACAGAGTCATCTCTGTCATTCAACCAGTCAAAATGTAAAATGTTTAAATGTTTATTTTTTCATAGACACATCCTATGTGTTTTAATCAAATCAAGTATTTGCACTAGGCTTATCTGATGCTTTAAGTGTAATGTTAGATATAATTAAGACATGCAAATGACTAGAGTCGAAACGCAGTTGATTTAATTGGGCCGGGCTCAGACTTGCTGCGCGGTGTGTAAATATAAAAATTACAGCGAGTGACTGTGGGACGAGCACCTGTTGTCTCTCTCTCCTCTCTGCTGCAGTGACCTCCACAGAACAGTGTTTATCGTGCTGTCTGTGTTGCTGCAGCGTAATTAGCCATTTCTGACTGAAAAGTTACCGAAATCCCTCATTTGTTTAGGAAAAACATTCCCTATTCCCTCGTCCCTTGCTCTCTTTACGTGACATGCATGCGTCACATGCATGTGATCAATATGGCCTGACCTATAGCCTATCATACTCGCATCAATAAATTGGTTATAACAAACTCTGAACACCATAACACACAGCAAAATAGATGCAGAGGACGTGACAAATCAACTGGAAACGGGTGAATGTTTACTGGTTGCTCAGGAGGTAAAGGGGAAGTCAGACGTGTGGAATAAATGTGACTAGTCGTGGAAAATACTGCCGATCAAGAAAAAGAAGGTAAGGAGCAAGCGCTGCATGCATATTATGTGTGCCCAACAGGTGCTGTTAAATTATATTGTTCCAAACGGTCAGAAAGAACACCAGAGTGTTTTTATAAAGTTTTGTAAAGACTTTATTACAGAAAATACGAAAGTTGCATTCATTCCTGAATGCAATTTTACAAAATAGAACTGTTTATTTATTGTTTACGCTTATTTATTAAATGAACGCTTTATTTTAACTTTAAATGATTGATTGCATTTCAAATCGTGAACAACTCATACACTGTGAAAGGCCTATATTTCAACAGTTAATCATAAAACCTAACTAAGTTAACTAAGTTTTCTGGCTAACGTTAGCATTCAGCTAACCACGGTTTGTGGTAATTAGCTATCCTTTAGCTCGAAAATCTATCGGCAGTTTTGTACACCGCAACTCAGACCAGAACATACCAGACCTATTTTTCTCTTCATATCCCCGGATTTCAATTGCAAGCTCTGGACATTTACACCAGGATCTCACAGCTAGCTAGCTGCTATCCGTGTGACTTGGCTTACGTCGATTCTGGAGCAAACATCAATTATTCCGGAGCTAGCCAGCTTAAGAGTTCCATCAGCCACTCCTGGGCTACAATCTCCTATCCGGACCCATTTTACTGCCGATGCGGAGCCCCACTGGGCCTTCACGACTGGACTAGCGACGTTATCTGCCCGAGGGAGTTATCCAGCTGGCCCCTCCGTAGTGATGTTACCTGAACGCCCATCTGCGGCCCGCTAATCGTTAGCTGTCTTATAGGCTGCTATCTGAATAGGTATATCGGACAATTTTTCTTGGGTCACTAACTTTAGCTATTTTGCCAATTGGATTGATCCTCTCTACCACACGGAACCCCACTAATCTACCGACGGAAACACGCGAGGTGGCTAAACACACCTCATCCTATGCTAGATTGATACCCATGGCCCGGCTAGCTGTCTGAATCGCCGTGACCCCAATCAACCTCACTACTCACTGGACCCTTTTGATCACTCGACTAAGCATGCCTCTCCTTAATGTCAATATGCCTTGTCCATTGCTGTTCTGGTTAGTGTTTATTGGCTTATTTCACTGTAGAGCCTCTAGCCCTGCTCACTATACCTTATCCAACCTTACAGTTCCACCACCCACACGTGATGACATCACCTGGTTTCAATGATGTTTCTAGAGACTATATCTTTCTCTCATCATCACTCAATACCTAGGTTTACCTCCACTGTATTCAGATCCTACCATAACTTTGTACATTATACCTTGAAGCTATTTTATCGGCCCCAGAAACCTCCTTTTACTCTCTGTTCCAGACGTTCTAGACGACCAATTCTCATAGCTTTTAGCCGTACCCTTATCCTACTCCTCTTCCTCTGGTGATGTAGAGGTGAATCCAGGCCCTGCAGTGCCTAGCTCCACTCCTATTCCCCAGGCGCTCTCTTTTGATGACTTCTGTAACCGTAACAGCAGCATACCACCCTGCATTCCACTGCTGGCTTGCTTCTGAAGCTAAGCAGGGTTGGTCCTGGTCAGTTCCTGGATGGGAGACCAGATGCTGCTGGAAGTGGTGTTGGAGGGCCAGTAGGAGGCACTCTTTCCTCTGGTCTAAAAAATATCCCAATGCTCCAGGGCAGGGATTGGGGACACTGCCCTGTGTAGGGTGCCGTCTTTCGGATGGGACTTTAAACGGGTGTCATGACTCTCTGGTCATTTAAGATCCCATGGCACTTATCGTAAGAGTAGGGGTGTTAATCCCGGTGTCCTGGCTAAATTCCCTATCTGGCCCTCAAACCATCACGGTCACCTAATGATCCCCAGTTTACAATTGGCTCATTAATCCCCCTCCTCCCCTGTAACTATTCCCCAGGTCGTTGCTGCAAATGAGAACGTGTTCTCAGTCAATTTACCTGGTAAAATAACAGATAAATAAAATTGCTTTGGTTTCATGCATGTTAACATTAGAAGCCTCCTCCCTAAGTTTCACTCTGCCAACCCGGATGTTCTAGCCTTGTCTGAATCCTGGCTTAGGCAGACCACCAAAAATTCTGAAATCTTCATCCCTAACTACAACATTTTCAGACAAGATAGAACGGCCAAAGGGGGCGGTGTTAGCCTGCAGAGTTCTGTCCTACAATCCAGGTCTGTACCCAAACAATTTGAACTTCTACTTTAAAAAATCCACCTCTCTAAAAACAAGTCTCTCACCGTTGCCGCCTGCTATAGACCACCCTCTGCCCCCAGCTGTGCTCTGGACACCATATGTAAACTGATTACCCCCCATCTATCTTCAGAGCTTGTGCTGCTAGGCGACTTAAACTGGAACATGCTTAACACCCCAGCCATCCTACAATCTAAACTTGATGCCCTCAATCTCACACAAATTATCAATGAACCTACCAGGTACCACCCCAAAGCCGTAAACACGGGCACCCTCATAGATATCATCCTAACCAACTTGCCCTCTAAATACACCTCTGCTGTTTTCAACCAAGATCTCAGCGATCACTGCCTCATTGCCTGCATCCGAAATGGGTCAGCGGTCAAATGACCTCCACTCATTACTGTCACTCAATACCTAGGTTTACATTTACATTTAAGTCATTTAGCAGACACTCTTATCCAGAGCGACTTACAAATTGGTGCATTCACCTTATGACATCCAGTGGAACAGTCACTTTACAATAGTGCATCTAAATCTTAAAGGGGGGGGTGAGGGATTACTTATCCTATCCTAGGTATTCCTTAAAGAGGTGGGGTTTCAGGTGTCTCCGGAAGGTGGTGATTGACTCCGCTGTCCTGGCGTCGTGAGGGAGTTTGTTCCACCATTGGGGGGCCAGAGCAGCGAACAGTTTTGACTGGGCTGAGCGGGAACTGTACTTCCTCAGTGGTAGGGAGGCGAGCAGGCCAGAGGTGGATGAACGCAGTGCCCTTGTTTGGGTGTAGGGCCTGATCAGAGCCTGGAGGTACTGAGGTGCCGTTCCCCTCACAGCTCCGTAGGCAAGCACCATGGTCTTGTAGCGGATGCGAGCTTCAACTGGAAGCCAGTGGAGAGAGCGGAGGAGCGGGGTGACGTGAGAGAACTTGGGAAGGTTGAACACCAGACGGGCTGCGGCGTTCTGGATGAGTTGTAGGGGTTTAATGGCACAGGCAGGGAGCCCAGCCAACAGCGAGTTGCAGTAACCCAGACGGGAGATGACAAGTGCCTGGATTAGGACCTGCGCCGCTTCCTGTGTGAGGCAGGGTCGTACTCTGCGGATGTTGTAGAGCATGAACCTACAGGAACGGACCACCGCCTTGATGTTAGTTGAGAACGACAGGGTGTTGTCCAGGATCACGCCAAGGTTCTTAGCGCTCTGGGAGGACACAATGGAGTTGTCAACCGTGATGGCGAGATCATGGAACGGGCAGTCCTTCCCCGGGAGGAAGAGCAGCTCCGTCTTGCCGAGGTTCAGCTTGAGGTGGTGATCCGTCATCCACACTGATATGTCTGCCAGACATGCAGAGATGCGATTCGCCACCTGGTCATCAGAAGGGGGAAAGGAGAAGATGAATTGTGTGTCATCTGCATAGCAATGATAGGTGAGACCATGTGAGGTTATGACAGAGCCAAGTTACTTGGTGTATAGCGAGAATAGGAGAGGGCCTAGAACAGAGCCCTGGGGGACACCAGTGGTGAGAGCGCGTGGTGAGGAGACAGATTCTCGCCACGCCACCTGGTAGGAGCGACCTGTCAGGTAGGACGCAATCCAAGCGTGGGCCGCGCCGGAGATGCCCAACTCGGAGAGGGTGGAGAGGAGGATCTGATGGTTCACAGTATCGAAGGCAGCCGATAGGTCTAGAAGGATGAGAGGAGAGAGAGTTAGCTTTAGCAGTGCGGAGCGCCTCCGTGATACAGAGGAGAGCAGTCTCAGTTGAATGACTAGTCTTGAAACCTGACTGATTTGGATCAAGAAGGTCATTCAGAGAGAGATAGCGGGAGAGCTGGCCAAGGACGGCACGTTCAAGAGTTTTGGAGAGAAAAGAAAGAAGGGATACTGGTCTGTAGCTGTTGACATCGGAGGGATCGAGTGTAGGTTTTTTCAGAAGGGGTGCAACTCTCGCTCTCTTGAAGACGGAAGGGACGTAGCCAGCGGTCAGGGATGAGTTGATGAGCGAGGTGAGGTAAGGGAGAAGGTCTCCGGAAATGGTCTGGAGAAGAGAGGAGGGGATAGGGTCAAGCGGGCAGGTTGTTGGGCGGCCGGCCGTCACAAGACGCGAGATTTCATCTGGAGAGAGAGGTCAGAGCACAGGGTAGGGCAGTGCGAGCAGAACCAGCGGTGTCGTTTGACTTAGCAAACGAGGATCGGATGTCGTCGACCTTCTTTTCAAAATGGTTGACGAAGTCATCTGCAGAGAGGGAGGAGGGGGGGGGGGAGGAGGATTCAGGAGGGAGGAGAAGGTGGAGAAGGTGGCAAAGAGCTTCCTAGGGTTAGAGGCAGATGCTTGGAATTTAGAGTGGTAGAAAGTGGCTTTAGCAGCAGAGACGGAGGAAAATGTAGAGAGGAGGGAGTGAAAGGATGCCAGGTCCGCAGGGAGGTGAGTTTTCCTCCATTTCCGCTCGGCTGCCCGGAGCCCTGTTCTGTTTACCTCCACTGTATTCACATCCTACCATACCTTTGTCTGTACATTATACCTTGAAGCTATTTTATCGCCCCAGAGCCTACATTCACTGTAGGCTCTACAGTGAAACACTTCCGCGAGCAGGCCTTTCTAATCGACCTGGCCGATGTATCCTGGAAGGATATTGATCTCATCCCGTCAGTATAGGATGCCTGATATTTCTTTTTAATGCCTTCCTCACCACCTTAAATAAGCATGCCCCATTCAAGAAATGTAGAACCAGGAACAGATATAGCCGTTGGTTCTCTCCAGACCTGACTGCCCTTAACCAACACAAAAACATCCTATGGCGTTCTGCATTAGCATCGAATAGCCCCCGTGATATGCAACTTTTCAGGGAAGCTAGAAACCAATATACTCAAGGCAGTTAGAAAAGCCAAGGCTAGCTTTTTCAAGCAGATATTTCCTTCCTGCAACACAAACTCAAAAAAGTTCTGGGACACTGTAAAGTCCATGGAGAATAAGATCACCTCCTCCCAGCTGCCCACTGCACTGAAGATAGGAAACACTGTCACCACCGATAAATCCACTATTATTGAGAATTTTAATAAGCATTTTTCTACAGCTGGCCATGCTTTCCACCTGGCTACCCCTACCCCGGTCAACAGCACTGCACCCCCCACAGCAACTCGCCCAAGCCTTCCCCATTTCTTCTTCTTCCAAATCCAGTCAGCTGATGTTCTGAAAGAGCTGCGAAATCTGGAACCCTACAAATCAGCCAGGCTAGACAATCTGGACCCTTTCTTTCTAAAATTATCTGCCAAAATTGTTGCCACCCCTATTACTAGCCTGTTCAACCTCATTTGTGTCGTCTAAGATTCCCAAAGATTGGAAAGCAGCTGTGGTCATCCCCCTCTTCAAAGGGGGGACACTCTTGACCCAAACTGCTACAGACCTATATCTATCTTACCTTTCTTAAGTCTTCGAAAGCTAAGTCAACAAACAGATTACCGACCATTTCGAATCCCACCGTACCTTCTCCGCTATGCAATCTGGTTTCAGAGCTGGTCATGGGTGCACCTCAGCCACGCTCAAGGTCCTAAACTATATTTTAAACGCCATCGATAAGAAACAATACTGTGCAGCTGTATTCATTGACCTGGCCAAGGCTTTCGAGACTGTCAATCACCACATCCTCATCGGCAGACTCGACAGCCTTGGTTTCTAAAATAATTGCCTCGCCTGGTTCATCAACTACTTCTCTGATAGAGTTCAGTGTGTCAAATCGGAGGATCTGTTGTCCCGGCCTCTGGCAGTCTCTATGGGGGTGCCACAGGGTTCTTGAACCAACTCTCTTCTCTGTATACATCAATGATGTCGCACTTGCTGCTGGTGAGTCTCTGATCAACCTCTATGCAGACGACACCATTCTGTATACTGTAAACTCTCCTTCCAGACTCACATCAAACATCTCCAATCCAAAGTTAAATCTAGAATTGGCTTCCTATTTCGCAACAGCCTCCTTCGCTCATGCTGCCAACCGTATCCTTGTAAAACTGACCATCCTACCAATCCTCGACTTCGGCAATGTCATTTACAAAATAGCCTCCAATACCCTACTCAATAAATTGGATGTTGTCTATCACAGTGCCATCCGTTTTGTCACCAAAGCCCCATATACCACCCACCATTGCGACCTGTATGCTCTCGTTGGCTGTCCCTCGCTTCATACTCGTCGCCAAACCCACTGGCTCCATGTCATCTACAAGACCCTGCTAGGTAAAGTCCTCCCTTATCTCAGCTCGCTGCTCACTATAGCAGCACCCACCTGTAGCACACGCTCCAGCAGGTATATCTCTCTGGTCACCCCCAAAACCAATTATTCCTTTGGCCGCCTCTCCTTCCAGTTCTCTGCTGCCAATGACTGGAACGAACTGCAAAAATCTCTCAAACTGGAAACACTTATCTCCCTCACTAGCTTTAAGCTCACAGATTACTGCACCTGTACATAGCCCATCTATAATTTAGCCCCAACTACTACCTCTTTCCCTACTGTATTTATTTATTTATATTGCTCCTTTGCACCCCATTATTTCTCTCTACTTTGCACATTCTTCCACTGCAAATCAACCATTCCAGTGTTTTACTTGCTATATTGTATTTACTTCACCACTGTGGCCTTTTTTGCCTTTACCTCCCTTATCTCACCTCATTTGCTCACATTGTTTAGACTTCTATTTCTACTATATTATTGACTGTATGCTTGTTTTACTCCATGTGTAACTCTGTGTTGTTGTACGTGTCAAACTGCTTTGCTTTATCTTGGCAAGGTCGCAATTGTAAATGAGAACTTGTTCTCAACTTGCCTACCTGGTTAAATAAAGGTGAAATAAATAAAAAAAATATATATAATGCCATTACTTATTATTATAATGACCATCATCATAATAACAATTAGGAGATCAATAAAAATAAGGGTTATTTTTATGAATATTATTTTTCTGACAATTTGAAACATTGTAAACAACACCATATAAATTATCAATAATACCAGAGGCTGTTAAAACAAAAAAAAGTGTTAAGTCTTTTCATTGGCATTCTCTCAACCAGCTTCATGAGGTAGTCACCTGGAATGCATTTCAATAAACAGATGTGCCTTGTTAAGTTCATTTGTGGAATTTCTTTCCTTAATGCATTTGAGCCAATCAGTTGTGTTGTGACATGGTAGGGGTGGTATACAGAAGATAGCCCTATTTGGAAAAAGACCAAGTCCATATTATGGCAAGAACAGCTCAAATAAGCAAAGAGAAATGACAGTCCATTACTTTGACTTACCTTCATGTCTGAATCTGGAAAATGTCAAGAACTTTGAACGTTTCTTCAAGTGCAGTTGCAAAAATTATCAAGCGCAATGATAAAACTGGTTCTCATGAGGACCGCCACAGGAAAGGAAGACCCAGAGTTGCCTCTGCTGCAGAGGATAAGTACATTAGTTAACTGCACCTCAGATTGCAGCTCAAATAAATGCTTCACAGAGTTCAAGTAACATACATCTCAACATCAACTGTTCAGAGACAAACATTTTTTTGTGCTTTTTTTTGCATTAGCTGTCAACAAACGGTGTCATCTAATTTAAATCTTGTGAAGCGGCCTGTAACTAACGGGTTTTTACCGTCCTGTAAGTCCTCCGGCATGTGATCAAAGCAGCAGGATATGTATATAAAATTACATTTTGTATTCATGTATTGATTTAGTCATACCCAATGCCTTTTATCAAGATATGTTACGTTTAATTATTAAGACGTCACCTAAATTTAAAAAAGTCTCATTTGGACTATATCTTAAATGACCATTTTATGTCATCGTCTAGTCAGATTATGGGACTGGATACGGAAGGGTACTTTCATAGGGTATACAGCCTCTGGCCTTGCCTCTTGTTCTTCCCCCTCAGGTGGAGTGTGTCATCCAGCAACCGCCTGTACAGTCAGCCCTTCCCCCCAATGACTTGGAGACCCACTCCCTGAATGTGGCCACAGTCACACCCCCGGTGGTCAGGAAGCAGGCAGTCCAGGACCTCTTGTCACAGATGCAAGGGCCTTACAACTTCATGCAGGTGGGGATTCGAACCACCACCCTCTTCAAGACTCTTAGCCCACTGAGCTAAAGTCTAGCAATTAGCTGTGGTTGCTGTGACTGTGGTTGAGGCTTGTACAATGAGGCGGTTTGGACCTGAATATTAGGCATTTGGTCCAAGCTAATGCCTGGGCTTTTGCTCAGCAGGTGAACACGATCTAGTGGCTTACCATAGCTTTGAACCTCAGTCAGTCACATATTCAGCATAGTGCCATAATAACATTTTTTGCTTCCCTCAGGACCAATGCATTTTGTGTAGTTGTGTAGTTTTGTGGAGTCAGAAGATCAAGGAATCAAAGATGTGAGGAATAAAGGAAAGAGTTTTGTTATTCAGCCATATTTTCTGCTTCCTCCCTCAGGACTCTATGCTGGAGTTTGATGGTCAGCTCATTGACCCAGCCATCGTGTCAGCCCAGCCCATGAAGCCTGCAGCTCAGAACATAGACCTTCCTCAGTTGGGCTGTCCCCCAGTCCATCTAAAATCACGCCTCTCACCACACAACACTGTCCCGGTACAGCCTGAGCCCATGCAGGTGAGTATGGGTGTTGAGGATGGCAGGGGCTTCCTTTAATAACATAACATGTTCAAATAATTTGAAAATGCAATTAAAAAAATATATATCTTACCCCTTTTTTCCTCCCCAATTTTGTGGTATCCAATTTGTAGTAGTTACAGTCTTGTCTTATCGCTGCAACTCCCGTACGGACTCGGGAGAGGCGAAGGTCGAGTGCCATGCGTCCTCCGAAACACAACCCAACCTAGCCGCACTGCTTCTTGACACAATGCACATCCAACCCGGGAGCCAGCCGCACCAATGTGTCGGAGGAAACACCATACACCTGGTGACCTGGTCTGCGTGCACTGCGCCCGGCCCGACACAACATAGGAGTCGCTAGTGCACGAGGAGACAAGGATATCCCTGCCGGCCAAACCCTCCCCAACCCGAACCCAGAATCTAAGGTGGCACAGCCAGCACTGCGATGCAGTGCCTTAGACCACTGCGCCACCCGGGTGGCCCTAAAATGCACCCTTAACCTCTCTGGGATATGTGGGACGGTAGCATCCAATGATAATGCAGAGCGCCAAATTCAAATGAATACTATTAAAAAAAATAACTTTGATGAAATCACACATTCAATATACCAAATTAAAGCTACACTTGTTGTGAATCCAGCCAATGTGTCAGATTTAAAAAATGCTTTACAGTGAAAGCAAACGATGCTATTATCTGAGGATAGCACCCCAGTAAACAAAGAGAAAAGCATATTTCAACCCTGCAGGCGCGACACAAAACGCAGAAATAAAAATATAATTCATGCCTTACCTTTGACAAGCTTATTCTGTTGGCACTCCAATATGTCCCATAAACATCACAAATGGTCCTTTTGTTCAATTTTTCCGTCGATATATATCCATTTATTGTCCATTTATTTGGCGCGTTTGATCCAGAAAAACACCGGTTCTAACTTGCGCAACGTGACTACAAAATATCTCAAAAGTTATCTGTAACATTGTCCAAACATTTCAAACTACTTTTGTAATACAACTTTAGGTATTTTTTAACGTAAATAATCAATAATAAAATTGAAGACGGGATATACTGTGTTCAATGCCGGAGGAAAACAAAGTGGGGTGTGCTTTCAGGTCACGCGCCTCTAACAAAGAGTACACTTCCCTCGAGCCTCATTCTGAACAATGTTCTTCATTTCTCAAAGGAAAAACCTCAACCAATTTCTAAAGAACATTGACATCCAGTGGAAGCAATAGGAACTGCAGGAAAGTCAATTAGAAATCTGGATTCCAAATGAAAACTCATTAAAAAGTGAGTGACTTCAAAAATAAAAAAATCTGAACGGTTTGTCCTCGGGTTTCGCCTGCCAAATAAGTTCTGTTATACTCAGACATGATTCAAACAGTTTGATTAATTTCTACTAATAATGTGCATATCTTAGCTTCTGGGTCTGAGAAGCAGGCCATTTACTTTGAACACGCTTTTCATCCAGATGTGAAAATACTGTTTCTGTCCCAAAGAAGTTAAGTAATCACTGATATGACTTGTCTGGATTGGTCAAAGGTATTTTAGATGAGTGATAATTCCAGTGAGGCTGGAAGATGCATTTGATCTGCTCCTTCATCCCCAGGTTCCCTTGGTGTCCCCCACGCCTGAGTCGTACACCACCCCGTGCCCCACGTACCAGTCATCACACACGCCAGAAACACGCCCACATGCGGACTCCATCGACACCATCCAGGTAAAAAAATTATTAAAGGATAATGCATGCCACTTAGCAAACACTTTTATCCATTATCCAGCAACTTGCAGTTGACTTGTGAGCAACTTTTAAGTTGCGGGTTACATTTCCACAGTGATCATGTACACATACAAAAAATAAATGATGGACTCACTGTGGGAATTGAACCCAACAAATGTTACGTTACTAGCGCCACACTCTTACCAACCTGAGTATAGGATCACTGTATCTGATGGTACTGTTCTTCCCAGGAGTCCATGTCCCTGTCATCAGAGCAGCAGCAGGTCTTCCAGTCTGTCAACGTCTCCAAACCCCCACACATCTCCGGCATCAATGTCAATGCAGCACCATTCCAGTCCATGCAGACAGTAAGGCCTTAGTCAAAACGCAAATAGTCTCTCTTTGGTTGGCAGGCAGGTACGGGCACGCCGGCAGTCAGAAACGGTCACGCACGCAGGCAGGCACGGTCACGCACGAGCGCCAGCAGGCAGGCACGGTCAATCATGCAGGCACGGTCAATCATGCAGGCACGGTCACACACACGCATGCACGGTCACACACGCACGCAGGCACAGTCACAGACCGAGGCAGGCGCGCGCGCAGACACCGAGGCAGGCGCGCGCAGACACCGAGCGCGAGACACCGAGGCAGGCGCGCGCGCAGACACCGAGGCAGGCGCGCGCGCGCAGACACCGAGGCAGGCGCGCGCGCGCAGACACCGAGGCAGGCGCGCGCGCAGACACCGAGGCAGGCGCGCGCGCGCAGACACCGAGGCAGACGCGCGCGCAGACACGAGGCAGGCGCGCGCGCAGACACCGAGGCAGGCGCGCGCGCAGACACCGAGGCAGGCGCGCGCGCAGGCGGCGCGCGCGCGCAGACACGCGCGCGCGCAGACACCGAGGCAGGCGCGCGCGGCAGGCGCGCGCAGACACCGAGGCGCAGACAGGCGCGCGCGCGCAGACACCGAGGCAGGCGCGCGCGCAGACACCGAGGCAGGCGCGCGCGCAGGCGCAGACACCGAGGCAGGCGCGCGCGCAGACACCGAGGCAGGCGCGCGCGCAGACACCGAGGCAGGCGCGCGCGCAGACACCGAGGCAGGCGCGCGCGCAGACACCGAGGCAGGCGCGCGCGCGCAGCAGACACCGAGGCAGGCGCGCGCGCAGGCGCGCGCGCAGACACCGAGGCAGGCGCGCGCGCAGACACCGAGGCAGGCGCGCGCGCGCAGACACCGAGGCAGGCGCGCGCGCAGACACCGAGGCAGGCGCGCGCGCAGACACCGGGCAGGCGCGCGCGCGCAGACACCGAGGCACCGCGCAGACACCGCAGGCGCGCGCGCAGACACCGAGGCAGGCGCGCGCGCGCAGACACCGAGGCAGGCGCGCGCGCAGAGACACCGAGGCGCGCGCGCAGACACCGAGGCAGGCAGACACCGCCGCGCGCGCGCAGACACCGAGGCAGGCGCGCGCGCAGACACCGAGGCGCGCGCAGACACCGAGGCAGGCGCGCGCGCGCAGACACCGAGGCAGGCGCGCGCAGACACCGACACCGCGCGCAGGCAGGCGCGCGCGCGCACACCGAGGCAGGCGCGCGCGCAGACACCGAGGCAGGCGCGCGCGCGCAGACACCGAGGCAGGCGCGCGCGCGCAGACGCGCGCGCGCAGACACGGCGCGCGCGCAGACACCGAGGCAGGCGCGCGCGCAGACACGCGCGCGGACACCGGCGCGCGCGCAGACACCGAGGCAGGCGCGCGCGCGCAGACACCGAGGCAGGCGCGCCGAGCGCAGGCGCACGCGCGCAGGCAGGCGCGCGCAGACACCGAGGCAGGCGCGCGCAGCCCGAGGCAGGCGCGCGCGCAGACACCGAGGCAGGCGCGCGCGCAGACACAGAGATAGTTTTGGGCTGAAACACAAATCTCAGATTGTAGCTTTATCTCTTGATAAACCTGTGAGTGACAATTGTTCCTAGCGTTGTTAAACTAGGCTGAACACTCGGCACACCATTGTTTTAACCAGGCTACCTTGCTCCCCCCCTCAGGTGTTCAACCTCAATGCCCCTGTACCGCCGGCCAATGAGGCGGAAGCCTTGACCCAGGCCAGCCAATACCAGAACAGCTACAGCCAGCAGGGGTTCAGCAGCCAATCACAGCAGCTCCCTGTGGAGCAGACAGAGATGCAGACTGACCAGCTGCAGTCTGGTGAGCTAGCAGGGCTGGAGCAGGTTTTTTTCCCTTGTCATACTACAGAGCAAAACCAAGTCGAGCCGTATCACACTGGCCTGGTTATGCGTTTACCATCGTGCTACTGGAGCTGTCCTGAAAAAGGCAATGGTTGAACAGCGCTAGATGGTGTGGAAAAGATACTTCACTAACTTTATTATGACTGTCTCAAGGCCATTTTACTGAATCTATGTTTCCCTGTCTGTAGTGGTTGGTGCCTTCCACTCCCAGGACCCATCCCTGCCCAGCCAGGCCCTGCCCAGCCAGGCCCTGCCCAGCCAGGCCCTGCCCAGCCAGGCCCTGCCCAGCCAGGCCCTGCCCAGCCAGGCCCTGCCCAGCCAGGCCCTGCCCAGCCAGGCCCTGCCCAGCCAGGCCCTGCCCAGCCAGGCCCTGCCCAGCCAGGCCCTGCCCCAGGGTCAGCAGGGTCCAGGGTTCATCCCCGCGGCTGGTCGCCAGGCCCAGTCCTTCTACAACAGCAGAGGCATGACCCGCGGAGGCCCCCGTAACGCCCGCGGCATGGTCAACGGATACAGAGGGCCCTCCAACGGATTCAGAGGTACGGTAGCCTGACCTGTCCTTTACTGTCACAAACTAAATTGTGCAGGGCCACACATCAGCCTCAAGATACACTAGAGCTTTCTCTTGTCTGTAGAGTAGTTACTTAAATAGACGGATTGAGCTGAGTGTTGTGTATGGGAGAGAAAAACCTACATCTGTTGGATTTGATCTCAACTTGTTTGACATTTGATATCACATGCTTGTTGCACATGTTGGTGTCATCATGGTCTTGATGCTGTTTAATAAGCGAAAGCAACAATCTATGCTTTTTACTGAATGACTGCGTCTAACTGGAGTGTTATAATCCATTCCAGGTGGATATGACGGTTACCGACCTCCCTTCACCAACACTCCAAACTCTGGATATCAACAGGCTCAGTTCAACACCCCTCGGGATTACTCCAATGGTGGCAACTACCAGCGGGGGGTAAATAACCTTTGACCTTATCACTCACACAGGGTTGGAGGAGGGCTTGGGATGGATGTTGAGCTAACATGTTCAGGGCCGGTTTCCCGGACACAGATTTAAGCCGTGGAATTAAAAGTACTTTCAATTGGGGGAGTTTGTCTGTTGAGCATGTATTTTTCGGTTTCAAGAGTAGGCTTAATTTAGGTCTGGGATGTTGACCCGCCCTTACTATAGGGGATCTTGGGTTGTCTCATATCTGTTTGGCATCTATAGGAGTTGTTGTGTTACATGTTAGTAATATTATGTGGGCCTAAGTTTGCCCTCTCTTTGCCTTATAGGGGGGCATCACTGGATCGACTCCTTTTATTTGTTAGAAATCTATGTAGGAGTATTCTATGAGAACAGTTAGTAGTAATGCTTTGTCTTTTTCCCTGCTTCAGGATGGTTATAATCAGAACTACAAGCGTGGAGCAGGCCAGGTATCCAGAGGGATGTCTCGAGGAGGCAATGCCCAGGCCATGAGGTCCTGATCGGGCCTGTGTTTGACTGTCCCAATTCACCCCTTCCCTTTGGCCCTAACATTTCAATGTTTGCAGAAACGTCTGGTACGTATAACGGTGTAGTGGTGGACTTATTTACTTGGTTATATTTTTCCTGGGTGGGGCACGTTGAAGGGTCAGGGCCAAGGTGGGGGGTGGGGTGAGGAACGACTGGAACAGATTTTGACTGACAACTTTCCACACCACACTAAACATTCGAGATATCCAGAATTTATTTTACCCCATCACTTTTATTTGTCCTTTTTGTTTCTCATCAGTGGTATTTTTCCTGGCTTTTGGATCAAAGTAATGCCTGCTTTGATATTGAAAAAATATTAATGTTTTAAAATGAGACAGAATACACAAGCCAATCTGTAAATCCTTAGTGTTACAATGGTTTTAAGCAAGCCTGTAAACTTGAAAGATTTCATTGATTTAAAAAAAATAAAAAATAAAACATGCCACTGCTGGTCCGAGCCCCCGGGAGTATTTCTTTCTCTTGCCCAGTCCCCCTTTTTTGTTTTGTTCACATATCATCTTTGTTCTAAAAAGCATTTTTGTTATGTTTTTAAAAGAAGTTCCCAATTCCTCAGTTTGTAAATTGATGTTGCTTCAAGAGTTTCAATAAAGATGTTGCATTTACCCATGATTTGTGGTGATTGTGTCCAGTGTCCTTTATTGTTGGGTGGTGAAAGTGTTGCCAGGGCTAGACAAGATGGTTTTGACTTATGATGGAAAGAGTTGTGTATTGCATTCTCTGTAGAAAACTACACAATCTGAGAGCTGGGTAGGGAACACGGATGAATCAAGACTACATTTCCTATCTACGCTTCTTATTAGCTCAGAGGCTAAATTAAACCGCTTTTACTATGGTGGGTTACTTGTTGAGGAAGACCTTGAAGTGGTGATTTTATTAAGTGTCGTCAAAGATTATAGATATACTGACATTGTCAGGGCAGAAAGACATGTACCATGGGAGTCTTTGACCACAAAGCGGCGCTACTGTCTAGCTCCCACCTATTCTTTCTTTGGATTGTTGAATACATCTCATTATTGCAATCCTCTTATGAATATTCAATGAGGGTTGTTGACATCAACCGTCTCTTCAAAGGAGACAGATGCTATGCTTACTAGCCTCATGCCATGAAGATGCATAGACATGTTTTTCTCAAAGTTGCCAGGATGTCACATAACAAATTTTATTTGATCAAATAAACATCACGTAGCAAATAAGCGATTAATTTGTTTGTGAACCAAATTCGACAAGGTCATTAACCTCCATCAGAAAACTAATTGCTTGGTGGGAGAAACAACAAAACGCCACCTGCTGGAGGGAGACAGATTTTCTGCCGAATTGAGCCTCTTTATTTTCCTCTCTGGTGTAGTGTAGAGATGAGGCAGTCTGGTTATAACCTATATTTTAAACTGGGTGATTTGAGCCCCGAATGCTGATGGTATATGAGGTATGTCAGACCGTATGCCATGGGTACGACAAAACATTTATTTTCACTGCTCTAATTGCGTTGGCAACCAGTTTATACTAGCAGTAAAGGCACCTTAGGGGTTTGTGATATATGGCCAATATACAGTGCCTTGCGAAAGTATTCGGCCCCCTTGAACTTTGCGACCTTTTGCCACATTTCAGGCTTCAAACATAAAGATATAAAACTGTATTTTTTTGTGAAGAATCAACAACAAGTGGGACACAATCATGAAGTGGAACGACATGTATTGGATATTTCAAACTTTTTTAACAAATCAAAAACTGAAAAATTGGGCGTGCAAAATTATTCAGCCCCCTTAAGTTAATACTTTGTAGCGACACCTTTTGCTGCGATTACAGCTGTAAATCGCTTGGGGTATGTCTCTATCAGTTTTGCACATCGAGAGACTGAAATTTTTGTATAACGGCTATCACGACTCAGGTTTGTAGGCCTTCTTGCTCAAACACGCTTTTTCAGTTCTGCCCACAAATGTTCTATTGGAATGAGGTCAGGCCTTTCTGATGGCCACTCCAATACCTCGAGATGGCTGTGCATATTCATGTCATGAAGCTAGTAGCATAGCATCTCTCCATTGAAAACCGTTGGTTGACGTCAACAACCCTCGTTGAAAATTCAAAGTAGATTGCAAAAATTTCCAGAATTCTATTCCCAAAATTAGACATCCATAGTGAATAACAAAAATTACATCTTCCTGAATCATTAAAGAGTGAATACGATTGCGTTAAAATTGTAATAAAAAAAAGTATATATTTTTTGTATGTATTTTGTATTTTCTTGTTTATACTTTAAAAAAAAACTTTATTTAACGAGGCAAGTCATTTAAGAACAAATTCTTATTTACAATGACGGCCTACTGTTAGACATGTTTGATGTAGGGATGTAAGTTGATAATTGTATATAATTAAACAATTGATTGCAATAATGAAATGCATCCACCAAGTGGGAAAGGCGGTAGGTAGCCTTTGTACTAGCATTAACATATTTTGATATATCAGTCATATTTTTAGATATTTCAAAATATGTTGAATATATATATAATGTTCACGTGTTTCTTCACCTCATTGCTTGTGAGAATTTTTTGTTTATTTCAGGTTTGTTAACATTTGTTAACCTTCAGGCATTTGGTTAGACAGCGCATGTACTTTTGTCGCATAGTTCTGACGTCATGGCACGGTCCTTCAGGTACGCCGTCCCCACGTGAGTTTATCGGCATGATTGCAGCATGTAAACTAAACTAACTGCTTCCAGAGTTTTGTACTGTTTTCATCTACATTTATTAGTTTAATCCGGATTAAACACCAGTGGGTTTACTAACTACGTCAGGTAAGAACTATATCTTAAACCAGAGAGTTGTATACCTGCTAGCTAGATAAATCATATCATAAATAATCTGTAGGATTTAAGGGATGTGATCAGCTAATTGATGAACTACTGTTGTGCCGCTGCCAATCCCCTTGCATAACACCCTTACTGGAGCAGCCTTACTTCTTTTCGCCCTCAGGGACCACCATGGCAACATTTCGGAAAAAGATAGATAACAGGATCCGTGTCCAGATAGATAATGGCGTTTCCGAGCAACACCGCACCATGTTCGTGGTGGTCGGGGACCATGGCAGAGACCAGGTAAAAATGTCTACTTTACCATGTACATGGTTAAGACATTGATATCAGCCCAGAAGTGTTTGTCATCTGTAATCCATGTTCAATTTAACTTCATCCAGGTTGTCATCCTGCACCACATGCTGTCCAAAGCCGCAGTCAGAGCCAGACCATCTGTCCTCTGGTGCTATAAGAAAGAGCTGGGCTTCAGCAGGTAAATAATACCCTACACGATTCCTTCAGTTATGTTTACTTGTCTTTTTAAGGCTTATTAGCCCGGTCCCAGATCTGATCATGCTGTATTTAGGCTATAAGACACAAGGCAATGCTGTGTCATTAATTAGTGATGTTACTTCCTGAGATCCTCAAAAGGTTCTACAGCTGCAACATTGAAAGCACTGGTTGCATCGCTGCCTGGTTTGGCAATTGCCCGGCCTCCGACTGCAAGGCACTTCAGATGGTAGTGCGTACATCATTGGGGTTAAGCTGCCTGTCATCCAGGACCTCAGAGTAAGGCCCTAAATATTGTCAAAGACCCCAGCCACCCAAGTCATAGACTGTCCTCTCTACTACCGCATGGCAAGCGGTACGGGAGTGCCAAGTCTAGGATAAAAAAGCGTCTCAATAGTTTTTACCCCCAAGCCATAAGACTCTTGAACAGGTAATAGCTACCCGGACTATTTGCTTTGTGTGCCCCCCAAACCCGTCTTTTACGCTGCTGCTACTCTGTTTGTGATATATGCGTAGTCACTTTAACTATACATTCATGTACATACTACCTCAATCATCCTGACTAACCGGTGTCTGTATGTAGCCTCACTGTTTTTTACTGTTTTATTTCTTACCTTTTGTTCACCTAATGTTTTTTTGCACAGTTGATTAGAGCCTGTAAGTAAGCATTTCACTCTAAGGTCTACCTACACCTGTTGTATTTGGCTCACGTGACAAATTAACTTTGATTTGATCATGTTGTGGGGGTGCTTTGCTGCAGGAGGGACTGGTGCACTTCACAAAATAGATGGCATCATGACGAAGGAAAATGATGTGGATATATTGAAGCAACATCTCAAGACATCAGTCAGGAAGTTAAATCTTGATCGCAAATGGGTCTTTCAAATGGACAATGGCCCCAAGCATACTTCCAAATTTGTGGCAAAATGGCTTAACTTCTTTTAGGATAGGGGGCAGCATTTGGAATTTGATGTAGAGTATGCCCAAAGTAAACTACCTGCTACTCAGCCCCAGAAGCTAGGATATGCATATAATTGGTAGATTTGGATAGAAAACACTCAAGTTCCCAACTGTAAAGATGATGTCTGTGAGTATAACAGAACTGATATGGCAGGCAAAAACCTGAGGAAAATCCATCCAGGAAGTGCCATTATTTTCTTAAATGGCTGTTTTTCCATTGAAAGCCTAAGCCTAACAGATTCTGTTCCAGATGGCTTCCACTAGTTGTGAACAGTCTTTAGACATTGTTTTGGGCTTTTATTTTGAAAATGAGGGAGAATGACAACTTTGAGTCAGTGGATAGTGGGATGTCCCCAGAGCTGGTTACTGCGTGCGACTGAGAGCGCGCCTTTCATGTTCTTCTTTTATATTGACGACGCTATTGTCCGGTTAAAATATTATCGATTATTTAGGCTAAAAACAAGCTGAGGATTGATTGTCAACATCGTTTGACATGTTTCTACAAAATTTATAGATACTATTTGGAATTTTCGCCTGCCTGTTTTCACCACATTTGAGCCATTGGATTACTGAACAAAACGAGCCAACTAAATGGAGGTTTTTGGACATAAAGAGGGACTTTATCAAACAAAATGAACATTTCTTGTGTAACTGGGAGTCTTGTGAGTGCAACCATACGAAGATCATCAAAGGTAAGTGATTAATTTTATTGCTATTTCTGACTTTCGTGACTCATCTACTTGGCTGGCAACTGTATGTAATGTTTTGTGTGCTGAGCGCTGTCCTCAGATAATCGCATGGTGTGCTTTGGCTGAAAAGCCTTTTTGAAATCTGACACGGTGGCTGGATTAACAACAAGATAAACTTCATTTGGATGTATTACACTTGTGATTTCATGAAAGTTAAATATTTATAGTAATTTTATTGTTGGATGGGGTTGATACTAATGACTTACATTAGCTATTGTGTAAATCCAAATAAATTAAACAGAATCTCCTGAAGACAAAATGACAGCCTAAATCTGCCCCTACACCAACCCAAATTGTCTTTCAAAGTGGTGGATTAAATCTCTAGTATCACATGCTGTGAAGTTCGCTGACGACACAACAGTAGTCGGCCTGATTTTATCAACAACGATTATACTACTCTTCTACCGGGAGGAGGTTTGGGGCCAGGTTAATAACCTGTCCCTCAACGTCAGCAAAACAAAAGAGCTGATTGTGGACTTTGAGAGGAACCATGCATCCTCATCAACAGGGCCGCCTCAGACATTCAAAAAAGGCATACACATTTCAGAGGAGCTGAAATGGTCAAACCACACGGACACTGTGGTGAAGGTGGCACGACAGTGACTCTTCAACCTCAGGAGGCTGAATAAATTTGGCCTGTCCCCGAGGGCCCTCAGTGTTCTACAGGAGCACCATCGAGAGCGTACTCTCGGGCATTACAGCCTGGTACGGCAACTCCACCGCTGACCACAAGGCACTACTACTTCTGAGTACACTCAGCCGAACGCACCATCGGGTTCACATTGCCTGACCCCAGGACACCTACAACACGAGAAGGTAATAAGGTACCTCAGCCCCCCCAAGCCACAGTCTGTTCTCCCCGCATCCATCCCTCGGACGTAGAATTGCAGGCCCATATGCTCTGATTTCAAACCTATTTTAGAGATTCATTAGAAAATAAAAGCAGTACTTGTTTCAATGCATGAGGGGAGGTCTGAGGAGAAGGTCAAATGCATACCCAATGTGTGAGAGTTGGCAACACTAATTGTCATGGCCAGATGACACAAACATCTGGGACCAGGCTAGAGAGGGAAGTCTTGCAGTAGGAATGTTTTGAAGGGACTTAATTAATTTTGCTCTTGTCTTTTAAACAGCAACCGAAAGAAGCGCATGCGTCAGCTCCAGAAGAAGATCAAGACCGGCACTCTGAACATTAAGCAAGACGACCCCTTTGAGCTGTTTGTCGCTGCCACTAACATCCGCTACTGCTACTACAACGAGACACACAAGATTCTTGGAAACACTTACGGCATGTGCGTCCTGCAGGTGAGACATGCTTGTTCTTCTTGTTGTCCTGGCTGTCAACACCGAACATCTAACAATCCTTGTGTTCAACTCTCCAGATTTGTACTGAACTTTTTTGTCTCATTCTCTCTCACACAGGACTTTGAGGCTCTCACTCCCAATCTCCTGGCTCGAACTGTGGAGACTGTGGAAGGCGGAGGGATCGTGGTAATTCTTCTCAGGACGGTCAACTCACTCAAGCAGCTGTACACAATGACTATGGTAAGGCCCCATAGATGGTTTCAGTGAACTGTCTACTCATGTATTATTTAATCCTTGCTGGGTTAGACAGTTTAAGACTACGGTTGTCTAAATATTGCTGTTTTTATAGTGTATCTGGCAAGTATTCAGAACCCTTCACTTTTTCCACATTTTGTTAGTCTTATTCTAAAATGGATGAAATAGTTATTTTCCCCTACATCAATCTACACACAATACCCCATAAATGATAAAGCGAAAACAGGTTTGTAGACATTTTTCTAATTTATTACAAAATGAAAACAAATCACATTTAAATGTTTTTGGTGTTTTATTTAATTAGGCAAGTCCTCCCAAATGGCGCAGTGGTCTAAGGCACTGCATCTCAGTGCTTTAGGCGTCACTACAGACACCCTGGTTCGATTCTGCGCTCTATCACAACCGGCCGTGATTGTGAGTCCCATCGGGCAGCTCACAATTGGCCCAGGTTTGGCCGGTGTAAATAAGAATTTGTTCTTAAATGACTTGCCTAGTTAAATAAAATTAAATACCAAAAGGCCTCCAGCGGGGGATGGGATTAAAAATGAAATTAAAATATAGGACTAAACTCACCACGACGAGGGACACCACTACACTACATAGAGACCTAAGACAACATAGCATGGCAGCATAAGCGAAGATACATTTTTTTGTAGAGTGGATTTATGAAAATATGTTGAAACGTTACCTTATCCTAGTGAGATTTACACGGGTATCAAAACGCCGAGGCTTATGCCTGCACGAAACACAGACCTTATTTGAAGTAGATCAAGACATGAACGGTAAAATAACGAAGGAACCCCTTTCAAGTTCAGCTGCAAGTTATTACAGGCATTATAACGCGTCGACTATTTCTCTCTAACCCATAAACACTTGACTATTACGAGCCTGCTGCTGCCTACCACCCCCCAGTCAGACTGCTCTATCAAATATCAAATCATAGACATAACTATAATAAACACACAGAAATACGAGCCTTCGGTCAAATCCGGAAACTATCACCTCGAAAACAAAACGTTTATTCCTTTCTGTATTTTATCTAACGGATGGCATCCATGAGTCTAAATATTCCTGTTACATTGCACAAATTAGTTCGCAAAGAGCCAGGCATCCCAAACTGTTGCATATACCCTGACTCTGCGTGCAATGAACGCAAGAGATGTGACACAATTTCACCTGGTTAATATTGCCTGCTAACCTGGATTTCTTGTAGCAAATATGCAAGGTTTAAAAATATATACTTGTGTATTGATTTTAAGAAAGGCATTGATGTTTATGGTTAAGTACACATTGGAGCAACGACAGTCGTTGATTGTTTTTTCTAAGATAAGTTTAATGCTAGCTAGCAACTGACCTTGGCTTACTGCATTTGCGTAACAGGCAGGCTCCTCGTGGAGTGCAATGTAATCAGGTGGTTAGAGCGTTGGACTAGTTAACTGTAAGGTTGCAAGATTGGATCCCCTGAGCTGACAAGGTAAAAATCTGTCGTTCTGCAGAACGTTCCTAGGCCGTCATTGAAAATAAGTGTGTTCTTAACTGACTTGCCTAGTTAAATAAAGGTGTAAAAAAAGAGAAAAAATAGATGTCCGATTGTTATGAAAACTTGAAATCGGCCATTCCGATTAATTGGTCGACCTCTAATCGCAGATAGGGGGGAGTGAGGCCTAATGGTTTTATAAATCGTTTGGTTGGTTTTGTGATATGACCAGTTGACCTACAGAGGAGTATAGAGTTCAGTGATGTGTCCTATAAGGAGCATTGGTGGCAAAGCTGATGGCTGAATGGTAAAGAACATCTAGCCGTTCGAGAGCACCCTTAGCTGCCGATCGATACATTTCACCTCTGTATTCTAGCATGGGTAGAATGGTCATCTGAATCAGGGTTAGTTTGGCAGCTGGGGTGTAAAAGGGGTGATTATGATAGTTTCCTCTAAGTCTTAACTTTAGCCTGCAGCTGAGATATGTGCTGAGAGAAGGACAGTGTACAGTCTAGCCATACTCCAAAGTACTTGTATTAGGTGACTACCTCAAGCTCTAACCCCGCAGAGGTAGTAATTACACCAGTGGGAGGTAATTCTTCTTACCAAACCATATTACCTTTGTTTTGGAGGTGTTCAGAACAAGGTTAAGGGCAGAAAAAGCTTGTTGGACACTAAGAAAGCTTTGTTGTAGAGCCTTTAACATACAATCCGGGGAAGAGGCAGCTAAGTATATATTTTATTTATTTATCCAGGTAGGCCAGTTGAGAACAAGTTCTCATTTTCAACTGCGACCTGGTCAAGATGAAGCAAAGCAGTGCGACAAAAACAACAGCACAGTTACACATGGGATAAACAAACATACAGTCAATAACACAAAATCTGTATACAGTGTGTACAAATTAAGTAAGGAGGTAAGGCAATAAATAGGCCAAGACTGGCGAAGTAATCACAATTTAGCAATTTACACTGGAATGATAAATGTACAGATGAGAATGTGCAAATAGAAATACTGGTGTGCAAAAGAGCAGGAAAAACAAATATGGGGATGTAGTAGGATGGGCTATTTACAGATGTGCTGTGTACAGCTGCAGCGATTGGTAAGCTGCTCTGACAGCCGATGCTTGAAGTTAGTGAGGGAGATATGTCTCCAACTTCAGTGATTTTTGCAATTTGTTCCGGTCATTGGCAGCAGAGAACTGGAAGGAAAGGAGGAATTTGCTTTGGGGGTGACCAGTGAAATATACCTGCTGGTGCGTGTGCTACGGGTGGGTGTTGCTATGGTGACCATTGAGCTGAGAAGATGGGGCTTTACCTAGCAAAGACTTATAGATGACCTGGAGCCAGTGGGTTTGGCGACCGATATGTAGCGAGGACCAGCCAACGAGAGCATATAGGTCGCAGTGGAGGGTAGTATATGGGGCTTTGGTGACAAAACGGATGGCACGTTGATAGACTGCTTCCAGTTTCATGAGTAGAGTGTTGGGGGCTATTTTGTAAATTACATCGCCAAAGTCAAGGATCGGTAGGATAGTCAGTTTTACGAGGGTATGTTTGGCGGCATGAGTGAAGGAGGCTTTGTTGTGAAATAGGAAGCCAATTCTAGATTTAATTTTGGATTGGAAATGTTAAATATGAGTTTGGAAGGAGAGTTTCCAGTCTAGCCAGACACCTAGGTGTTTGTAGTCGTCCACATATTCTAAGTCATAACCGTCCGGAGTACCGTAATTGCTGGACTATTAAGCGCATCTGAATATAAACCGCACCCACTGAATTATTAAAAAATATGTATTTTGTACATAAATACGCCGCACATGTCTATAAGCCGCAGGTGCCTACCGGTACATTGAAACAAATGAACTTGGTCACCATCTTCCTCCTCCTGTGCACTGAAACCACTGAAGTCATCTCTTTCGGTGTCTGAGATGAATAGCCTCAGAATTGCTTCATCTGATGTTGGATCGTTTTCATTGTCGCTCTCGTCACTTTCATCCGGAGGCAAATACCCCGCTGAGCTCATGCTGCCCCTTCAACACGCAGCAGTGCAGCCTTTCGGAACCCGTTGATGATAGTGGATTTTGACAATGCTCCACGCTGTCAGGACCCACTGGCAGACTTGACCATAAGTTGCTCTTTGCATGCAGCCCGTTTTAGTGAAGGATTTCTCCCCACTTGTCATCCAAGACTCCCACTGATGTCGAGTGGCTGCAAATACTTTGGGCCATCTGCTTTTCTTCCCTCCGAAAGCCTTTGTTGCCTTTTTGCACTGAGTCAGTTCCTCACGCTGCTGTTTCCAGCGTCTTATCATCGACTCATTAAGGCCAAGCTCCCGTGCAGCAGCTCGCTTTCCTTTTCCAACAGCCAGCTCGATCGCCTTCAACTTGGAGAAATGCATATGATGCAGCTTTCGTGTCTTTGCCATGATGAGGGTGACAAAATTACTACCGTAATCAGAATGATGGGAAGTTTGAGCGCGCTCGATTTTACGTCACGTTATGTGACGGTGCTCAGTTTTTTTTGGCGGCATGAATCTTGTGAAAGATTTTTTATTGTGAAAAATCCATAAATTAGCCGCGTTATTGTATAAACCGCGAGGTTCAAAGCGTGGGAATAAAGTAGCGGCTGATAGTCCAGCAATTACGGTAGTGATGCTAATCGGGCGGATGTAGCGATCGGTTGAAGAGCATGCATTTAGATTTTTTAGATTTTAAAAGCAGTTGGATGTCACAGAAAGGGAGTTGTATGGCATTGAAGCTCGTTTGGAGGTTTAATACAGTGTCCAAAGAAGGGCCAGATGTATACTGAATGGTGTTGTCTTATCGATGGTGGTTATGATATCATGGCTGAGGTGCACCCATGACCAGTTCGGAAACCAGATTGCATAGTGAAGAATTAGTGGGATTCAAAATGTTCGTTGATCTGTTTGTTAACTTGGCTTTCGAAGATTTTTAGAAAGTCAGGGCATGATTGATATCGGTCTGTAACAGTTTTGGTCTAGAGTGTCTCCCCCTTTTGAAGAGGAGGGTGACCGCGGCCGCTTTCCAATCTTTTGGAATCTTAGACTATACGAAAGAGGTTGAACAGACTAGTATTAGGGGTAATAAGACTGCATTATCTACAGCGTTTCCTACTGCCGGAGCTATATTGGTGTAAATTGTAAAGAGGGTGGGGCCTAGGATAGAGCCCTGGGGTACTCCCTTGGTGACGAAGTGGCTGAGACAGCAGGTGTTCTGACTTTATACACTGTATTCAGACTCTTTATTCACTACTTTGTTGAAGCACCTTTGGCAGCGATTATAGACTCGCGTCTTGTTGGGTATTACGCGACAAGCTTGGCACACGTGTATTTGGGCAGTGTCTCCCATTCTTATTTGCAGATCCTCTCAAGCTGTCAGGTTTGATGGAGCGTCGCTGCACTGCTGTTTTCAGGTCTCTCCAGAGACGTTCGATCAGGTTCAAGTCCATGCTTTGGCTGGGCCACTCAATGACATTCAGACTTGTCCCGAGCCACTTGGCTATGTGCTTAGGGTCGTTGTTCTATATAAAGGTGAACCTTTGCCACAGTCTGTGTTCTGGAGCAGGTTTTCATCAAGGAACTCCCTGTACTTTGCTCCGTTTGTCTTTTCCTCAACTATGACTAATCTCCCAGACCCTGCCACTGATCCCCGCAGCATGATCATACCACCACCGTGCTTCACCTTAAGAATGGTGCCAGGTTTCCTCCGGACGTGACAATCTTGGTTTCATTAGACCAAAGAATCTTGTTTCTCAGTGTCGGAGCCCTTTAGGTGCCTGTTAGCCCGCTTGGAGTTTGCCGTCATTTGCCTTTTCCTGAGTAGTGGCTTCCGTCTGGCCACTCTACCATAAAGGCCTGATTGGTGGAGTGCTGCAGAGGAATTCTGGAGCTCTGTCAGAGTGACCATCTGGTTCTTGGTCACCTCCCTGACCAAGTCCTTTCTCCCCCGATTGCTTAGTCTTGGTGTTTCCAAACATCTTCCATTTAAGAATGATGCAGAAATGTGTTTGTACCTAATCCTGTCTTGGAGCTCTATGGACAGTTCCTTCGACGGCTTGGTTTTTGCTTGTATATGTACTGTCAACTGTGGGACCGTGTGTGTGTGTGTGTGTGTGTGTGTGTGTGTGTGTGTGTGTGTGTGTGTGTGTGTGTGTGTCTTTCCAAATCATGTCCAATGAATTGAATTTACAACAGGTGGACTCGAATGAAGTTGTAGAAACATCTCAAGGATGATCAATGGAAACTGGATGCACCTGAGCTCAATTTAGAGTCTCATAGCAAAGGGTATGAATACTTATGTCAGTAAGGTATTTCATTTTTTTTTTAAATATATATATTTATATATACATTTGCAAACGTTTCTAAAAACCTGTTCTCTTTGTCATTATGGGGTATTGTTTATAGATTCAGAACATAATTTAATCAATTTTAGAATAAGGCTGTAACGCTACAAAATGTCAAAGTCAAGTCCTGGTCTTTATCCTTTCCTGAATGCACTATGTTTCTTCCCCAGGATGTTCATTCTCGCTACAGGACCGAGGCCCATCAGGATGTGGTGGGAAGGTTCAATGAGAGGTCAGTGGTCTTCAAATACACTGAACAAAAATATAAACGCAACAATCTTACTGAGTTACAGTTCATATAAGGAAGTCAGTCAATTTAAATAAATTCATTAGGCCCTAGTCTATGGATTTCACATAACTGGAAATACAGATATGCACCTGTCACAGATACCCCCCAAAAAGTAGGGCCCTCATGCATTGCAATCAGGCTGTTGATTGTGTCCTGTGACATGTTAGTACTTCCGGGTTGGAGCGAGTGGTCGCATCGGCACTTCGCTCCCGCAGGTAGTATAACTTTTTCATTACATTTCATTATATTTCATTATAGCACAACTGTTTGATTTGTCTAATCTTAGCAATTTCTTCTCAGCTAGCTACATAGCCGTCTTTGTATCAAAGATAATTGCGTAATTATCGTATTTCGCCGTCCTAACGTAGTCTTCACTAGCCAGCTAGCTAACGTCCACTGATTAGCTGCACTGGAGAAACTATTACACTCAACTGAACGACTTGATTAGTGTAGTGTTAGCTAGCTACATAGCTGTCTTTGCTGTCTTCGTATCTTCGTATCCAAGATAATTGTGTTGTTTAGGTTTAGAGTGTGTAGTCTTAGAGTGATTATCTTAATTTACCGAGGTTAGCTAGCCAGCTATTTGTCGTCCTTAACGTAGGAGACTCTGCTAGCTAGCCAACAGCTAGCTAACGTCTTCTGAATAGAACTCAACAACCCGGTCGCATTCGAAGGTAGTATCACATTTTCATTTCATTACAGTACAACGGTTTGATTTGTTTGATCGTAGCTAGCTACATAGCCGTCTTTGTATCAAAGATAATTGTGTAGTCTAGAGCGATTTTCTAGGTTAGCTAGCCAGCTATTGTCGTTCTTTTAACGCAACGTAACGTAAACAACACTACTAGCTAGCCAGCTAGCCCCGAATAGCAGCACTGCAGAAACTATTACACTCAACGGAACGACTTGATTAGTGTAGTGTCAACAACGCACCCACTGCCAGCTAGCCTACTTCAGCAGTACTGTATCATTTTAATCATTTTAGTCAATAAGATTCTTGTTACGTAGCTTAACTTTCTGAACATTCGAGACGTGTAGTCCACTTGTCCTTCCAATCTCCTTTGCATTAGCGTAGCCTCTTCTGTAGCCTGTCAACTATGTGTCTGTTTATCCCTGTTCTCTCCTCTCTGCACAGACCATAAACGCTCCACACCGCGTGGCCGCGGCCACCCTAATCTGGTGGTCCCAGCGCGCACGACCCACGTGGAGTTCCAGGTCTCCGGTAGCCTCTGGAACTGCCGATCTGCGGTCAACAAGGCAGAGTTCATCTCAGCCTATGCCTCCCTCCAGTCCCTCGACTTCTTGGCACTGACGGAAACATGGATCACCACAGACAACACTGCTACTCCTACTGCTCTCTCTTCGTCCGCCCACGTGTTCTCGCACACCCCGAGAGCTTCTGGTCAGCGGGGTGGTGGCACCGGGATCCTCATCTCTCCCAAGTGGTCATTCTCTCTTTCTCCCCTTACCCATCTGTCTATCGCCTCCTTTGAATTCCATGCTGTCACAGTTACCAGCCCTTTCAAGCTTAACATCCTTATCATTTATCGCCCTCCAGGTTCCCTCGGAGAGTTCATCAATGAGCTTGATGCCTTGATAAGCTCCTCTCCTCTTTTGACCTCACCCTCTCACCTTCCCCCCCTACTCACAAGGCAGGCAATACGCTCGACCTCATCTTTACTAGATGCTGTTCTTCCACTAACCTCATTGCAACTCCCCTCCAAGTCTCCGACCACTACCTTGTATCCTTTTCCCTCTCGCTCTCATCCAACACCTCCCACACTGCCCCTACTCGGATGGTATCGCGCCGTCCCAACCTTTGCTCTCTCTCCCCCGCTACTCTCTCCTCTTCCATCCTATCATCTCTTCCCTCCGCTCAAACCTTCTCCAACCTATCTCCTGATTCTGCCTCCTCAACCCTCCTCTCCTCCCTCTCTGCATCCTTTGACTCTCTATGTCCCCTATCCTCCAGGCCGGCTCGGTCCTCCCCTCCCGCTCCGTGGCTCGATGACTCATTGCGAGCTCACAGAACAGGGCTCCGGGCAGCCGAGCGGAAATGGAGGAAAACTCTCCTCCCTGCGGACCTGGCATCCTTTCACTCCCTCCTCTCTACATTTTCCTCCTCGGTCTCTGCTGCTAAAGCCACTTTCTACCACGCTAAATTCCAAGCATCTGCCTCTAACCCTAGGAAGCTCTTTGCCACCTTCTCCTCCCTCCTGAATCCTCCTCCTCCTCCCTCTCTGCAGATAACTTCGTCAACCATTTTGAAAAGAAGGTCGACATCCGATCCTCGTTTGCTAAGTCAAACGACACCGCTGGTTCTGCTCGCACTGCCCTACCCTGTGCTCTGACCTCTCTCTCCAGATGAAATCTCGCGTCTTGTGACGGCCGGCCGCCCAACAACCTGCCCGCTTGACCCTATCCCCTCCTTTCTTCTCCAGACCATTTCCGGAGACCTTCTCCCTTACCTCACCTCGCTCATCAACTCATCCCTGACCGCTGGCTACGTCCCTTCCGTCTTCAAGAGAGCGAGAGTTGCACCCCTTCTGAAAAAACCTACACTCGATCGCCTCCGATGTCAACAATTACAGACCAGTATCCCTTCTTTCTTTTCTCTCAAACTCTTGAACGTGCCGTCCTTGGCCAGCTCTCCCGCTATCTCTCTCTGAATGACCTTCTTGATCCAAATCAGTCAGGTTTCAAGACTAGTCATTCAACTGAGACTGCTCTCCTCTGTATCATGGAGGCGCTCCGCACTGCTAAAGCTAACTCTCTCTCCTCTGCTCTCATCCTTCTAGATCTATCGGCTGCCTTCGATACTGTGAACCATCAGATCCTCCTCTCCACCCTCTCCGAGTTGGGCATCTCCGGCGCGGCCCACGCTTGGATTGCGTCCTACCTGACAGGTCGCTCCTACCAGGTGGCGTGGCGAGAATCTGTCTCCTCACCACGCGCTCTCACCACTGGTGTCCCCCAGGGCTCTGTTCTAGGCCCTCTCCTATTCTCGCTATACACCAAGTCACTTGGCTCTGTCATAACCTCACATGGTCTCTCCTATCATTGCTATGCAGACGACACACAACTGATCTTCTCCTTTCCCCCTTCTGATGACCAGGTGGCGAATCGCATCTCTGCATGTCTGGCAGACATATCAGTGTGGATGACGGATCACCACCTCAAGCTGAACCTCGGCAAGACGGAGCTGCTCTTCCTCCCGGGGAAGGACTGCCCGTTCCATGATCTCGCCATCACGGTTGACAACTCCATTGTGTCCTCCTCCCAGAGCGCTAAGAACCTTGGCGTGATCCTGGACAACACCCTGTCGTTCTCAACCAACATCAAGGCGGTGGCCCGTTCCTGTAGGTTCATGCTCTACAACATCCTCAGAGTACGACCCTGCCTCACACAGGAAGCGGCGCAGGTCCTAATCCAGGCACTTGTCATCTCCCGTCTGGATTACTGCAACTCGCTGTTGGTTGGGCTCCCTGCCTGTGCCATTAAACCCCTTCAACTCATCCAGAACGCCGCAGCCCGTCTGGTGTTCAACCTTCCCAAGTTCTCTCACGTCACCCCGCTCCTCCGTTCTCTCCACTGGCTTCCAGTTGAAGCTCGCATCCGCTACAAGACCATGGTGCTTGCCTACGGAGCTGTGAGGGGAACGGCACCTCAGTACCTCCAGGCTCTGATCAGGCCCTACACCCAAACAAGGGCACTGCGTTCATCCACCTCTGGCCTGCTCGCCTCCCTACCACTGAGGAAGTACAACTCCCGCTCAGCCCAGTCAAAACTGTTCGCTGCCCTGGCCCCCCAATGGTGGAACAAACTCCCTCACGACGCCAGGACAGCGGAGTCAATCACCACCTTCCGGAGACACCTGAAACCCCACCTCTTTAAGGAATACCTAGGATAGGATAAGTAATCCCTCTCACCCCCCCCCCCTTAAGATTTAGATGCACTATTGTATAGTGACTGTTCCACTGGATGTCATAAGGTGAATGCACCAATTTGTAAGTCGCTCTGGATAAGAGCGTCTGCTAAATGACTTAAATGTAAATGTAAATGTTGTGCCACTCCTCTTCAATGGCTGTGCGAAGTTACTGGATATTGGTGGGAACTGGAAGATACTGTTGTACACGCCAAACCAGAGCATGTCTGGTGAATATGCAGGCCATGGAAGAATGAACTTTTTCAGTTTTCAGGAATTGTGTACAGATCCTTGTCACATGGGGCCGTGCATTTTCATGCTGAAACATTAAATGATGGCGGTGGATGAATGGCATGACAATGGGCCTCAAGATCTCGTCACGGTATCTCTGTGCTTTCAAAAATGCAATTGTGTTCGTTGTCTGTAGCTGATGCCTGCCCATAACAACCCTACCGCCACCATACAGCTCAGCATTTAACACCATAGTACCCTCCAAACTCGTCATTAATCTCGAGACCCTGGGTCTCGACCCCCGCCCTGTGCAACTGGGTCCTGGACTTCTGACGGGCAGGTAACATCTCCACCCCGCTGATCCTCAACACTGGGTCCCCACAAGGGTGCGTTCTCAGCCCTCTTCTGTACTCGCTGTTCACGCCGTCATGCACGCCTCCAACTCAATCATAAAGTTTGCAGACGACACTACAGTGGTAGGCTTGATTACCAACAACGACGAGACGGCCTACAGGGAGGAGGTGAGGGCCCTCGGAGTGTGGTGTCAGGAAAATATCCTCACACTCAATATCAACAAAACAAAGGAGATGATCGTGGACTTTAGGAAACAGCAGAGGGAGCAGCCACCTATCCACATCGACGGGATAGTAGTGGAGAGTTTTAAGTTCCTCAGCGTATACATCACGGACAAATTGAAATGGTCCACCCACACAGACCGCGTGGTGAAGAAGGCGCAGCAGCGCCTCTTCAACCTCAGGATGCTGAAGAAATTCGGCTTGCCACCAAAAACACTCACAAACTTTAACAGATGCACAATCGAGAGCATCCTGTCGGGCTGTATCACTGACTGGTATGACAACTGCTCCGCCCACAACCGTAAAGCTCTCCAGAGGGTAGTGAGGTCTACACAACGCATCACCGGGGACAAACTACCTGCCCTACAGGACACCTACACCACCCGATTTCACAGGAAGGCAAAAAAGATCAAGGACAACAATCACCCGAGCCACTGCCTGTTCACCCCACTATTATCCAGAAGGCGAGGTCAGTACAGGTGCATCAATGCCGGGACCGAGAGACTGATAAACAGCTTCTATCTCAAGGCCATTGGACTGTTCAACAGCCATCACCAACATTGAGTGGCTGCTGCCAACATACTTACTCATCTCCAGCCACTTTAATAATGGAAAAATTGATGTAATCAATTTATCACAAGCCACTTTATATTATATAATGTTTACTTACCCTACATTACTCACCTCATATGTATATATCCTGTACGCTATACCATCTACTGCATCTTGCCATCTTGATGTAATGTATCACTCGCCACTTTAAACAATGCCACTTCATATGTTCTCATACCCTACATTACTCATCTCATATGTATATAATATACTCTATGCCATCTACTTCATCTAGCCTATGCCGTTCTGTAACATCACTCATTCATATATCTTTATGTTCATAATCTTTATCCCTTTACACATGTGTGTATAAGGTAGTAGTTGTGGAATTGTTAGGTTAGATTACTCGTTGGTTATTACTGCATTGTTGGAACTAGAAGCACAAGCATTTCGCTACACTTTCATTAACATCTGCTAACTACGTATGTGACAAATACATTTGATTTGATAGGGCACTCTATCCACAACGTTGACATCAGCAAACCACTCGCCCACATGATGCCATACACGCTGTCTTCCATCTGCCTGGTACAGTTGAAACTGGGATTAATCTGTGAAGAGCACACTTCTCCAGCGTGCCAGTGGCCACCAAAGTTAAGCATTTGCTCACTGTAGTTGGCTACAATGCCGAACTGTAGTCGGGACAAGACCCTAGTGAGGACCACGAGCAAGCAGATGAGTTTCCCTGAGATGGTTTCTGACAGTTTGTGCAGAAATTCTTAGGTTGTGCAAATACACAATTTAATCTGGTGTCTGGTCTCAGACTATGTCTGTGGTGAAGAAGCTGGATGTGGAGGTCTTGGGCTGGTGTGGTCACACATGGTCTACGGTTGTGAGGTCGGTTGGACGTACTGCCAAATTCTCTAAAATTACGTGGGATGCGGCTTATAGTAGAGAAATAAACTGTCAATTCTCTGTCATCAGCTCTGGTGGACATTCCTGCAGTCAGCATGCCAATTGCACGGTCCTCCAAAACTTGACATCTGTGGCATTGTGTTGTGTGACAAAACTGCACATTTTAGTGGCCATTCATTGTCCCCAGCACAAGATGCACCTGTGTAATGGTCACGCTGTTTTATCAGCTTCTTGATATGTATGCCACACCTGTCAGGTGGATGGATTATCTTGGTAAAGGAGAAATGCTCTAACAGGTATGTCAACAAATTTGAGAGACACAAGCTTTTTGTGCGTATGGAACATTTCTGGGATATTTTATTTCAGCTCATGAAACATGGGACTAACACTTTACATGTTGCGGTTTGTTTTTGTTCAGTGTAGTTTAAATATGGCCGCCCAATTACAACTCTTGAGGACTATTCTCACAAGGGCTTCCCTGTTCTTTTTTAAATGACTGACAGGCCATATAACCCTAACTGATACCATATATATCCATGGTAACTAACTGCCCTTCCCTCCAGGTTCATCCTATCTCTGTCGTCCTGTAAGACGTGCGTTGTCATTGACGACCAGCTCAACGTCCTGCCCATCTCCAGCCACATTGCCAACATCAAGCCTGTTCCTCCCAAGACTCAGGTAGACACACAATCCCATGCTCCACAGCAATCCTGGGTTATGTTGAGTAGGGCACACTGGAGCAAGGTTCCTTCAGTTTCGTGCCTAGTGAACATGACTTAAGTCAAACTCCATTCATTGACTTCTGGGTTCTAACCTGACCAATCATTTTTCTCCTTCCTGCAGGAGGACAGTCTTTCGCCACGGGAACAGGAGCTGAATGAGTTAAAGGAGTCTCTACAGGACACACAGCCTGTTGGTGTGTTGGTGGACAGCTGCAAGACCATGGACCAGGTCAGGACATACTCTCATATATAAATCAAGGGTATAGGATATTGTCTTACGTCAGATAGCATGAATCCGTCTGCTCTGGTTGAGACTGGCATCACGTGTAACGCCACCCGTCAGAAGACAATTGGGTAAAGGGGTGTAAGGACAGCATTTATTGACTAGTTCATATCCAGGCTTTGCACCTCTCGGTGGAGATCCTGTTATTCACAGTGTGTGTTTCTTAGCTTATGGTTTGTTGCGGTCTCTCCTTCCAAGGCCAAGGCAGTGCTGAAATTCATCGAGGCCATCTCAGAGAAGACCCTACGGAGCACTGTGGCTCTGACTGCAGCTAGAGGCAGGGGCAAGTCTGCAGCACTGGGACTGGCTGTGGCTGGGGCTGTGGCATTTGGGTGCGGTTTACTGCTGAGTCACCTACCTCATCTCTCACACACACACTCATGAGTCTTTACACTTTTAGATTGATCTACGTAGGGTGTGCTTGTCGCTATGTTGGAGGAGACGCACTCGCTAACAGTGATCTGTTTGGAGTCCCTTAAATCACACACTCCATACTGTGACATACTGCTGCTCATAGTGTCCTGTTGTCCTTCTCCACAGCTACTCCAACATCTTCATCACCTCCCCCAGCCCAGACAACCTGCACACTCTGTTTGAATTCATCTTCAAAGGCTTCGATGCCCTTCAATACCAGGTGACCCTTCTCTTTGTCTATAGTCTCTGGATGTGAGTGAACTATATGTCAGACAATGGAAGTTATTAAATATATTCCTGACTTAAACGTCCCATTCCCAGGAGCACCTGGACTATGAGATCATCCAGTCTCTGAACCCTGAGTTCAGCAAGGCTGTGGTTAGAGTCAACATCTTTAAGGAGCATAGACAGACTATTCAGTACATCCACCCGGCTGACTCAGTGAAGCTGGGTCAGGCTGAGCTGCTGGTGATAGATGAAGCTGCAGCCATTCCCCTTCCTCTGGTCAAGAAGCTGCTCGGACCATACCTGGTCTTCATGGCCTCCACCATCAACGGGTCAGTGGTGTGTGTGTATGTGATTCTGGTGTACCATAGCGCAAACTGTCTGTGTTCCTGATTTCCCCTTTTTATCCCTAAAGGTATGAGGGCACAGGTCGTTCTCTCTCCCTGAAGTTGATCCAACAGTTGAGGCAGCAGAGTTCAGAGAGCCAGCAGAGTCTGTCAGCAGAGAACAGGAGCACCAATACAGCCAGGCTAAATGCAGGTGACCAACACACCCTTACTACATTTTACATGTATCTTTTAGTCATGTAGCAGACCCTAGTCTTATCCAGATTCACACTCAATGCATTCTACTACTGTAGGTAAAACCAACGATATTTCTACAAAATAACTATCTCCAAAGTCAATGCTAGTATTGAAAGACTAATGCGGTTGTAATTAAGATTTACAAAAAATACATTCCATTGCATCTGTACCTGTAATGTGTTTTAATTATTTTATTCCTCCTCTCCCAGCTCGCTCCCTCCAAGAGGTGTCCCTCCATGAGTCCATCCGTTATGCCATGGGAGACCCTGTAGAGAAGTGGCTCAACGAGCTGCTGTGTCTGGACTGTCTAAACATCCCCAGAGTCATCTCTGGCTGCCCCCTGCCACAGACCTGCGACCTGTATCCTTTCATGGTGCAATAGATAATGCTGCTCAGTGGTTATTTCTCAAGCTCCATTCCTCAGCTTTACAAGGGCTGCTGTTTGGCAACAAAACAAATTCAGTATTTTGGCCTTTCATGGCACGCTATATCATTGTCTTAGTCATTGCTGCTGGTGTCATCCTTAACCTGTGTTGTACAGATACTATGTGAACAGAGACACACTGTTCTGCTACCACAAGGCATCTGAAGCCTTCCTACAGAGACTCATGGCTCTCTATGTGGCTTCGCACTACAAGGTGAGCCTGAGCATTGCACACACTTGTAAAAAGTACACAAATACAAAGCAGTGATCATCAGGATCATACTGCAGATCCAAAAAGTAACACCCCCCCCCCCCCCGCCACATCTCTATCTTAGATGGTAATTAATATAAAGATGATGGTAATTAATATTAACAGAACATGCAAGTCGAGGATGCACTTTGAAGACATTAGGATAACTGTCCAAATGTTACTTTCCCTCTACAAACAAGACGAGTAACGTACAGCAAAATCGCTTGCCTATGTCAATCTACCATCCCCCATAGTAGAGAAGTTTACCTATTCTATTGGAAGTAGCCTATTCCAAACAGACTCTGGGACAGTTGTGTGTGATGCTAAAAAGAAATGAGTGATGCAACAGATTAGGGCGTTTAGCTTCAAGGCAGTATGCTTCGCCGGAATGTGCGTTCTATAATGCAATTAGTGGGAAAACACTGTCAGAAGCGCACCACACATGAGAGCGGTTTCATCTATCAGAGATGAAAATGTCTGTTAGAAATTTAGAAAGAGGAGATCTAATATGCAACAACTAGCATGGGTTGCTAATATGACTAGGATTGTGCCTTTGCATACTGGACAATTAAAGAAAGTTGATATTAAATAATTGCCTCCATGGATATGGTCTGATTTTGGCTAGGCTACTTTGAAGGTAAGACATGCCTCATAATATGTAGTAAAATGTTCAGGTGTCAAACAATTAACTATATGTTTTCAAAATGCATACTGCCTGCATACTGCCTCCAGCTCATCCCTCACTTATCCCTTACTACAAATTCGTTGCCAAACCAACTGGCTCCAGGTCATCTATAAGTCTTTGCGAGGTAAAGCCCCGCCTTATCTCAGCTCACTGGTCGCCATAGCAACACCCACCCGCGCTCCAGCAGGTATATTTCACTGCTCATCCCCCAAAGCCAACACTTCCTTTGGCCGCCTTGTCTTCCAGTTCTCTGCTGCCAATGACTGGAGCGAATTGCAAAAATCTCATATCGCCCTCTAACTTTAAGCATCAGCTGTCAGAGCAGCTTACCGATCACTGGCTGTGTACAGGTACAATCTGTGAATAGCACTCCCATCCCCATAGTATTACTTGCTCTTTTGCACCCCAGTATCACCCGACCTCAACCCAATTGAGATGGTTTGGGATGAGTTGGACCACAAAGTGAAGGAAAAGCAGCCAACAAGTGCTCGGCATATGTGGGAACTCCTTCAAGACTGTTGGAAAAGCATTTAATGTGCTGGTTGAGAGAATGCCAAGAGTGTGCAAAGCTGTCATCAAGACTTAAGGGTGGCTACTTTGAACAATCTGAAATATAAAATATATTTTGATTAAACTTTTTTTGGTCACTACACGATTCCATATGTGTTATTTCATAGTTTTGATGTCGTCAAAATTAAGAAAAACCCTTGATTGAATAGGGGTCTAAACTTTTGACTGGTACTATGTGTGACCATTCTAATCTATCAAACGCTTTTTCTGCATCAAAATAACTGCCCAAGGAGCTTTGGTTTGTGATGAAGCATGTGAAATATGTAATAGATGACTGCTGTTATCTGAGGATAACACACCCACTTTGGTCCGGATGTACCAATTTGGCTAAGTTAGTTTCGAAACGGGATAACAGACTTTGTGATGGTGAGAACACAAAAACTGCAAAATAAGTGCTGTACGAACCTTTGAACAGTGGGCCTAATTGGTTCCGAAATGTTAAATAGACCTCAGGAGGAGTACCATCCCAACCAGGTGATTTGTCTTTTTTCATGTTATCCAATGCCACGTTGAGTTCATGAAGCGACAGAAAGCCGGCGTTCTGAGCTGAGAATAGTTTTTTTTAAACGACTCCATCTGACTTGGTGTGGATTTATAATCAGAGGTGTACAATAGTTGTTTTTCTATACAAACTTGAAAATCTTTGGTTGTTTCGCCTGATTCAGATTCAATAGTTGCTTATTTATCATTACTGATACCTGGTCTGAAAAAAGACTTGGAACCACTATCATTGTTTACAACTTTTCCAATTCTGATATCTTTTAAATGTGAATTATTCAGTCCAGATGCAGATGCAGCATCCTTGTTTTTAATAAAACCTTCGATGGCATCCCATAAAATCAGAGGATCATTGACAGTTTTTGTTGATCATTATGAATTCATTCAATTCAGTTTCAAATTGTTCAAAGAAAGTATGATTTTGTGGTAAGTAAAAATTAAAGCACCATCTTGTGACTCTCTTTTAGGAACTTCTTAAATGTGTATCTGTCAGTAGTAAGCATAATGATAGGCTCATATGTAGAATTTCAGTTTTCTTAATTATAAAGAAAATTGAGGTAGATAACAGTACGAAACCCAATTCTGGAGAATGTTTTGTCTGGTTGAAGAAAGTGTACTATTGTTTTGTTTCAGTGTTATAAACTCACCAGGCATCAATGAGGTTGTAATAAGAGAATACATTTTGGAGCCTTGGTTGCCTGTGGATTACAGTTGGTCTTATTAGATTTGTCCCACTAACCTGGTGGCTCCTCTATAGACTAACCTTCCTCCTGTGTATATCTGTTTTCTTACCGATTTTTGCCTTTGATGGTTCCAGAACTCTCCCAACGACCTGCAGATGTTGTCAGATGCCCCGGCACATCACCTCTTCTGCCTACTGCCTCCTGTTCCTCCCACACAGAACTCACTGCCAGAGGTCCTGGCTGTCATACAGGTGAATAAACTGAGCCTACCATCAAAAACAATGGAGAGCAATGCATCCCATAACATTTTTACATGGCAATAGCTGTTCTGTCATTCATAACCTGATTACGGTGTCCACCCACAGTGCTCAGAATGACAAATCACATTTAGATTACGGTAATTCATGTTAACATAACATGCAAGTCGAGGATGCAACAATGTGCGGTCCTTCTTACCGAAATTTGATTGCACACTTTGAAGATGTTGGAATGAATGTGCTTTTCCTCAGCCAACAAGACGAGTAACGAACAGCAAAATCACAAGCCCGTGTCAATCTACTGTCCCCACAGTAGAAAATGTAACTATTCTATTGGTCATCTTGTCAAGGGAAAAAATTGCCTATTTTTATTTATTTTATTTCACCTTTATTTAACCAGGTAGGCAAGTTGAGAACAAGTTCTCATTTACAATTGCGACCTGGCCAAGAAAGCAAAGCAGTTCGACACATACACAGAGTTACACATGGAGTAAAACAAACAGTCAATAATACAGTATAAACAAGTCTATATACGATGTGAGCAAATGAGGTGAGAAGGGAGGTAAAGGCAAAAAAGGCCATGGTGGCAAAGTAAATACAATATAGCAAGTAAAACACTGGAATGGTTGATTTGCAGTGGAAGAATGTGCAAAGTATAAATAAAAATAATGGGGTGCAAAGGAGCAAAAAAATAATAATAATAAATACAGTAGGGAAAGAGGTAGTTGTTTGGGCTAAATTATAGGTGGACTATGTACAGGTGCAGTAATATGTGAGCTGCTCTTGACAGTTGGTGCTTAAAGCTAGTGAGGGAGAAGTGTTTCCAGTTTCAGAGATTTTTGTAGTTCGTTCCAGTCATTGGCAGCAGAGAACTGGAAGGAGAGGCGGCCAAAGAAAGAATTGGTTTTGGGGGTGATGAGAGAGATATACCTGCTGGAGCGTGTGCTACAGGTGGGAGATGCTATGGTGACCAGCGAGCTGAGATAAGGGAGGACTTTACCTAGCAGGGTCTTGTAGATGACATGGAGCCAGTGGGTTTGGCGACGAGTGTGAAGCGAGGGCCAGCCAACGAGAGCGTACAGGTCGCAATAGTGGGTAGTATATGGGGCTTTGGTGACAAAACGGATTGCACTGTGATAGACTGAATCCAATTTGTTGAGTAGGGTATTGGAGGCTATTTTGTAAATGACATCGCCAAAGTCGAGGATTGGTAGGATGGTCAGTTTTACAAGGGTATGTTTGGCAGCATGAGTGAAGGATGCTTTGTTGCGAAATAGGAAGCCAATTCTAGATTTAACTTTGGATTGGAGTTGTTTGATATGGGTCTGGAAGGAGAGTTTACAGTCTAACCAGACACCTAAGTATTTGTAGTTGTCCACGTATTCTAAGTCAGAGCCGTCCAGAGTAGTGATGTTGGACAGGCGGGTAGGTGCAGGTAGCGATTGGTTGAAGAGCATGCATTTAGTTTTACTTGTATTTAAGAGCAATTGGAGGCCACGGAAGGAGAGTTGTATGGCATTGAAGCTTGCCTGGAGGGTTGTTAACAGTGTCCAAAAAAGGGCCAGAAGTATACAGAATGGTGTCGTCTGCGTAGAGGTGGATCAGAGACTCACCAGCAGCAAGAGCGACCTCATTGATGTATACAGAGAAGAGAGTCTGTCCAAGAATTGAACCCTGTGGCACCCCCATAGAGACTGCCAGAGGTCCGGACAGCAGACCCTCCGATTTGACACACTGAACTCTATCAGAGAAGTAGTTGGTGAACCAGGCGAGGCAATCATTTGAGAAACCAAGGCTGTCGAGTCTGCCGATGAGGATGTGGTGATTGACAGTCGAAAGCCTTGGCCAGATCAATGAATACGGCTGCACAGTAATGTTTCTTATCGATGGCGGTTAAGATATCGTTTAGGACCTTGAGCGTGGCTGAGGTGCACCTATGACCAGCTCTGAAACCAGATTGCATAGCAGAGAAGGGATGGTGAGATTTGAAATGGTCGGTAATCTGTTTGTTGACTTGGCTTTCGAAGACTTTAGAAAGGCATGGTAGGATAGATATAGGTCTGTAGCAGTTTGGGTCAAGAGTGACCGCAGCTTCTTTCCAATCTTTGGGAATCTCAGGCGACACGAAAGAGAGGTTGAACAGGCTAGTAAATAGGGGCGGCAACAATTTTGGCAGATACTTTTAGAAAGAAAGGGTCCAGATTGTCTAGCCAGGCTGATTTGTAGGGGTCCAGATTTTGCAGCTCTTTCAGAACATCAGCTGAACGGATTTCGGAGAAGGAGAAATGGGGAAGGCTTGGGCGGGTTGCTGTTGGGGGTGCAGTGCTGTTGGCCCGGGGTAGGAAAGCATGGCCAGCCGTAGAAAAATGCTTATTGAAATTCTCAAAATTCTCAATTATAGTGGATTTATCAGTGGTGACAGTGTTTCCCATCTTCAGTGCAGTGGGCAGCTGGGAGTAAGTGTTGCAGGAAGCAAATGTCTGCTTGACATTTGCCTTTACCTCCCTTATCTCACCTCATTTGCTCACATTGTATATCAACTTATTTTTCTACTGTATTATTGACTGTTTGTTTTACTCCATGTGTAACTCTGTGTATGTGTCGAACTGCTTTGCTTTCTTGGCCAGGTCGCAATTGTAAATGAGAACTTGTTCTCAACTTGCCTATCTGGTTAAATAACGGTAAAATAAAATAAATAAACCTGGCGCGGGTTCCTTCATCAAGGAGTGCAGTTGGTTGAGGGAAAAAGGACAGAACGTAGCCTGGCAAAGCAACCGACTTATGACAGTGCCTGCACCGGCCTCAGTGGGACAGGCCTTTGTGTACTCTCTGTGGCAGACCGTGTGCATGCCGCATCGGATTCTACAGTCAGCAAACTCACAAGCCGTAGTAGAAATCATCATCATCATCATCTGATATGATCGACTAAAGTTTGTGTGTGCATAATGTTCCTCTCAGGTGTGTCTGGAAGGAGAGATCTCTCGTCAGTCCATCCTCAACAGTCTGTCCAGAGGAAAGAAGGCTTCCGGTGACCTCATCCCCTGGACCGTGTCAGAGCAGGTATTGAGAATACAGGCCTGGAGCCATATGGCTTCCCACTGATAATCTCACACTATTGGCATTGATCAGTTCTAATGTCGTGCTCTCTCTGCAGTTCCAAGACCCCGAGTTTGGCAGTCTGTCTGGAGGCAGGGTGGTGCGCATCTCTGTCAACCCTGACTATCAGGGGGTAAGTTCTGTTTTTTTTTCCCCTGTATTTCATGGTTTGTCAGTTGTGCTTGTGCAGTGCAGCTCTCTAAACCGACATATTTTGGTTCCGACTTTCCAAAGCGATTGAGTTGTATGTAGGTGTGTTGACTATGTGGGGCTACAGTGTGATTTTGCCAATCAGTCCCTTAATCTTCAGTACCAGTCATAAGTTGACACACCTACTCATTCAAGGGTTTTATTTTTTACTATTTTCTACATTGTAGAATAATAGTGGCGACATCACAACCCATGAATGAACACGTATGGAATCATGTAGTAAGCAAAAAAGTGTTAAACAAATCAAAATGTATTTAAATATTTGAGATTCTTCAAAGTAGCTACCCTTTGCCTTGATGACAGCTTTGCACACACTTGGCATTCTCTCAACCAGCTTCATGAAGTAGTCACCTGGAATGGATTTCAATTAACAGGCGTGCCTCAAGTTATTTTGTGGAATTTCTTTCATTTTAATGCGTTTGAGCCAAACAGTTGTGTTGTGACAAGGTAGGGGTGGTATACGGAAGATAGCCCTATTTGGGGAAAGACTCAATCATATTATGGCAAGAACAGCTCAAATAAGCACAGATAAATGACAGTCCATTACTTTAAGACATGGTCATTCAATCTGGAAAATGTCAAGAACTTTGAAAGTGTAGTCTCAAAAACCATCAAGCAGGCTCTCATGAGGACCGCCACGGGAAAGGAAGACCAAGAGTTACCTCTGCTGCACAGGTTAATTTAATTAGAGTTAACTGCACCTCAGATTGCAGCACTAAATCCTTCAGAGTTCAAGTAACAGGCACATCTCAACATCAACTGTTCAGAGGATCCTGCGTGAATCAGGCCTTTATGGTCAAATTGGAAACAACTACTAAAGGACGCCAAAAAGAAGACTTGCTTGGGCCAGGGAACACAAGCAATGGACATTCGACCGGTGGAAATCCGTCCTTTGGTCCGAGTCCAAATGTGCGGTTTTTGGTTCCAACCGCCGTGTCTTTAAGACGCAGAGTAGGTGAACGGATATTCTCTGCATGTGTGGTTCCCACAGTGAAGCGAGGAGGTGGTGTGGGGTTGCTTTGCTGGTGACAGTCAGTGATCTATTTAGAATTCAAGGCTCACCTAACACTGTGTAAGGGCTATTTGACCAAGAAGGAGAGTGATTGAGTGCTGCATCAGATGACCTGGCCTCCACAATCACCCGACCTCAACCCAATTGAGATTGTTACAGATTATTTTATTTTTTTGAAACCATTGGTCACATACACATGGTTAGCAGATGTTAAAGTGAGTGTAGTGTAATGCTTGTGCTTCAAGTTCCGACAGTGCAGTAATATATAACAAGTAATCTAACCATTTCCCAACAACTACCTAATACACCCAAATCTAAAGTGGTGAATGAGAATATGTACATATAAGTATATGGACGGCCGAGCGGCATAGGCAAGGTGCAGTAGATGATATAAAATACAGTATATACATGTGATATGAGTAATGTAAGATATGTAGAAATGATTTAAAGTGGCATTGTTTAAAGTGACTCGTGATCCATTTATTAAAGTATCCAGTGATTTAGGTCTCAATGTAGGCAGCAGCCTCTGATTTAGTGATTGCTGTTGAGCAGTCTGATGGCCATGAGATAGAAGCTGTTTCTCAATCTCTGTCTCAGCTTTGATGCACCTGTACTGACCTCGCCTTGAACAGGCAGTGGCTTGGATGGTTGTTGTCCTTGTGGATCTTTTTGACCTTCCTGTGACATTGGGTGCTGTAGGTCCCTGCGGACCTGGCATCCTTTCACTCCCTCTTCTCTACATTTTCCTCCTCTGTCTCTGCTGCTAAAGCCACTTTCTACCACTCTAAATTCCAAGCATCTGCCTCTAACCCTAGGAAGCTCTTTGCCACCTTCTCCTCCCTCCTGAATCCCCCCCCCCTCCCTCTCTGCAGATGACTTCGTCAACCATTTTGAAAAGAAGGTCGACGACATCCGATCCTCGTTTGCTAAGTCAAACGACACCGCTGGTTCTGCTCACACTGCCCTACCCTGTGCTCTGACCTCTTTCTCCCCTCTCTCTCCAGATGAAATCTAGCGTCTTGTGACGGCCGGCCGCCCAACAACCTGCCCGCTCGACCCTATCCCCTCCCCTCTTCTCCAGACCATTTCCGGAGACCTTCTCCCTTACCTCACCTCGCTCATCAACTTATCCCTGACCGCTGGCTACGTCCCTTCCGTCTTCAAGAGAGCGAGAGTTGCACCCCTTCTGAAAAAACCTACACTCGATCCCTCCGATGTCAACAACTACAGACCAGTATCCCTTTCTTTTCTCTCCAAAACTCTTGAACGTGCCGTCCTTGGTCAGCTCTCCCGCTATCTCTCTCAGAATGACCTTCTTGATCCAAATCAGTCAGGTTTCAAGACTAGTCATTCAACTGAGACTGCTCTTCTCTGTATCACGGAGGCGCTCCGCACCGCTAAAGCTAACTCTCTCTCCTCTGCTCTCGTCCTTCTAGACCTATCGGCTGCCTTCGATACTGTGAACCATCAGATCCTCCTCTCCACCCTCTCCGAGTTGGGCATCTCCGGCGCGGCCCACGCTTGGATTGCATCCTACCTGACAGGTCGCACCTACCAGGTGGCGTGGCGAGAATCTGTCTCCTCACCACGCGCTCTCACCACTGGTGTCCCCCAGGGCTCTGTTCTAGGCCCTCTCCTATTCTCGCTATACACCAAGTTACTTGGCTCTGTCATAACCTCACATGGTCTCTCCTATCATTGCTATGCAGACGACACACAATTCATCTTCTCCTTTCCCCCTTCTGATGACCAGGTGGCGAATCGTATCTCTGCATGTCTGGCAGACATATCAGTGTGGATGACGGATCACCACCTCAAGCTGAACTTCGGCAAGACGGAGCTGCTCTTCCTCCCGGGGAAGGACTGCCCGTTCCATGATCTCGCCATCACGGTTGACAACTCCATTGTGTCCTCCTCCCAGAGCGCTAAGAACCTAAGAACCTTGGCGTGATCCTGGACAACACCCTGTCGTTCTCAACTAACATCAAGGCGGTGGCCCGTTCCTGTAGGTTCATGCTCTACAACATCCGCAGAGTACGACCCTGCCTCACACAGGTAGCGGCGCAGGTCCTAATCCAGGCACTTGTCATCTCCCGTCTGGATTACTGCAACTCGCTGTTGGCTGGGCTCCCTGCCTGTGCCATTAAACCCCTACAACTCATCCAGAACGCCGCAGCCCGTCTAGTGTTCAACCTTCCCAAGTTCTCTCGCGTCCCTCCGCTCTCTCCACTGGCTTCCAGTTGAAGCTCGCATCCGCTACAAGACCATGGTGCTTGCCTACGGAGCTGTGAGGGGAACGGCACCTCAGTACCTCCAGGCTCTGATCAGGCCCTACACCCAAATAAGGGCACTGCGTTCATCCACCTCTGGCCTGCTCGCCTCCCTACCACTGAGCAAGTACAGTTCCCGCTCAGCCCAGTCAAAACTGTTCGCTGCTCTGGCTCCCCAATGGTGGAACAAACTCCCTCACGACGCCAGGACAGCGGAGTCAATCACCACCTTCCGGAGACACCTGAAACCCCACCTCTTTAAGGAATACCTAGGATAGGATAAAGTAATCCTTCTCACCCCCCCCTCCCTTAAAAGATTTAGATGCACTATTGTAAAGTGGCTGTTCCACTGGATGTCATAAGGTGAATGCACCAATTTGTAAGTCGCTCTGGATAAGAGCGTCTGCTAAATGACTTAAATGTAATGTAAATGTAGGTGTCATGGAGGGTAGGTAGTTTTCCCCCGGTGATGCGTTGTGCAGACCGCACCACCCTCTGGAGAGCCTTGCGGTTGAGGGCGGTGCAGTTGCCGTACCAGGCTATGATGCAGCCCGACAGGATGCATCTGTAAAAGTTTCAGTGTTTTTGGTGACAAGCCAAATTTCTTCAGCCTCCTGAGGTTCAAGAGGCGCTGTTGCGCCTTCTTACCCACACTGTGTGTGTGGACCATTTCAGTTTGTCTGTGATGTTTATGCCCAGGAACTTAACTTTCCACTGCTGTCCCTTCGACGTGGATAGGGGGTGTGCTCCCTCTTTTGTTTCCTGAAGTCCACGATCATCTCATTTAGTTTTTTTGATGTTGAGTAGGAGGTTGTTTTCCTGACACGGCACTTCGAGCGCCCTCACCTCCTCCCTGTAGGCCGGCTCGTCGTTGTTGGTAATCAAGCCCACTACTGTTGTGTCGTCTGCTAACTTGATGATTGATTTGGAGACGTGCATGACCACACAGTCGTGAGTGAACAGGGAGTACAGGAGAGGGTTGAGTACAGGAGAGGGTTGAGCACACCCTTGCGGATCCCCAGTATTGAGCGTCAGCGAAGTGGAGATTGTTTCCTACCTTCACCATCTGGGGGTGGCCCGTCAAAGTCCAGGACCCAGTTGCACAGGGAGGGGTTGAGACCCAGGGCCTCCAGCTTGATGATGAGCTTGGAGGGTACTATGGTGTTGAATGCTGAGCTGTAGTCAATGAGCAGCATTCTTACATAGGTATTCTTCTTGTCCAGATGGGATAGTGCAATGGCGATTGCGTCATCCGTGGACCTGTTTGGGCGGTATGCAAAGTGGGTTGATAGTGGCCGGTAAGGTGGCGGTGATATGCTCCTTGAATAGTCTCAAAGCACTTCATGATGACAGAAGTGAGTACTATGGGGCGGTCGTCATTTAGTTCAGTTACCTTTGCCTTCTTGGGTACAGGAACAATGTTAGTCATCTTGATGCATGTGGGGACAACAGACTGGGATAGGGAGTGATTAAATATATCCGTAAACACCCCAGCCAGCTGGCCTGCGCATGCTCTGAGGACGCAGCTAGCGATGCCGTCTGGGCCAGCAGCCTTGCAAAGGTTAACTTCTTATGGCTGCAATCCTGTTAACTGGAGCGATTTGACAACAGCCCGTCAGTGTAGGATGCCATTTTCAAAACATCAAAAATCTCATAATTAACATTCCTCAAACGTACATGTCTCATACCATTTTAAAGCTATTCCCGTTGTTAATCCCACCACAGTGTCCGATTTCAAATATGCTTTACAGCAAAAGCACAAATGATTGTTAGGTCACTACATAGCCACAGAAAAACAGCCATTTTTTCCCTCCAGCCAAAGAGAGGAGTTTCAAAAAGCAGAAAATAGAGATAAAATGAATCCCTAACGTTTGAACGTAATCAGATGACACTAATAGGACTTCATGTTACACAATACATGTATGTTTTGTTTGATAAAGTTCATATTTATCAAAATGAGTTTACATTGGCGCGTTACATTCACTAGCTCCAAAAACATCCATTGATTTTGCATAGCCATATCGTTAAACAGAAATACTCATCATAAATGTAGACGATAATACAAGTTATACACATGGAATTATAGATATACCTATCCTTATTGCAACCGCTGTGTCTGATTTCAAAAAAACTTTACGGAATAAGCCAGCCATGCAATAATCTGAGACGGTGCTCAGAAATGTCACAATAGCCACCATGTTGACGTCAACATAAACAAGAAATTACATGATAAATATTCCCTTAACTTTGATCTACATCAGAAAGCACTCCAGGAATCCCAGGTCAACAATAAATGTTTGTTTTGTTCGAAAGTGTCTGTTATTTATGTCCAAATACCTTCTTTTGTTAGCGCGTTTGGTATACATTTCCAAACGCTCATTCTGGTCAGTGTTATATCGGACAAGAAATTTAAAAAGTTATATTACCGGTCGAAGAAACATTTCAAACTAAGTACAGAATCAATCATTAGGATGTTTTTAACATATAGCTTCAATAAAGTTCCAACCGGAGTACTCCTGGTCTTCGTGAGCAATGGAACGCAAGTGACTACCATGAGAAATAAGCATGATCAGAAAATGACACCTGACTGATTCTGCTATCATTCACTCCCACAACACCATAGAAGTCTCATAATAATTCATATTGATGGTTGACATCTAGTGGAACCCCTAGGCAGTGCAACATTATCTCAAGGCGATTTCATTGGGGACTCTGGTGAATACATACAAAGCTCAGATTTCTGACTTCCTGTTTTGATTTCAACTCAGGATTTTGCCTGTCATATTATTTATTTATTTTTGCTCCTTTGCAGCCCATTATTTTTATTTCTACTTTGTACATTCTTCCAAATCTACCATTCCAGTGTTTTACTTGCTACACTGCTCAAAAACATAAAGGGAACACTAAAATAACACATCCAAGATCTGAATGAATGAAATATTCTTATTAAATACTTTTTTCTTTACATGGTTGAATGTGCTGACAACAAAATCACACAAATTATCAATGGAAATCAAATTTATCAACCCATGGCGGTCTGGATTTGGAGTCACACTCATAATTAAAGTGGAAAACCACACTACAGGCTGATCCAACTTTGATGTAATGTCCTTAAAACAAGTCAAAATGAGGCTCAGTAGTGTGTGTGGCCTCCATGTGCCTGTATGACCTCCCTACAATGCCTGGGCATGCTCCTGATGAGGTGGCGGATGGTCTCCTGAGGGATCTCCTCCCAGACCTGGACTAAAGCATCCGCCAACTCCTGGACAGTCTGTGGTGCATGGAGCGAGACATGATGTCCCAGATGTGCTCAATTGGATTCAGGTCTGGGGAACGGGCGGGCAAGTCCATAGCATCACTGCCTTCCTCTTGCGGGAACTGCTGACACTCCAGCCACATGAGGTTTAGCATTGTCTTGCATTAGGAGGAACCCAGGGCCAACCGCACCAGCATATGGTCTCACAAGGTGTCTCATCTCGGTACCTAATGGCAGTCAGGCTACCTCTGGCGAGCACATGGAGGGCTGTGCGGCCCCCCCAAAGAAATGCCACACCATGACTGACCCACCGCCAAACAGGTCATGCTGGAGGATGTTGCAGGCAGGAGAACGTTCTCCACAGCGTCTCCAGACTCTGTCACGTCTGTCACATGTGCTCAGTGTGAACCTGCTTTCATCTGTGAAGAGCACAGGGCGCCAGTGGCGAATTTGCCAATCCTTGTGTTCTCTGGCAAATGCCAACCGTCCTGCACGGTGTTGTGCTGTAAGCACAACCCCCACCTGTGGACGTCGGGCCCTCATACCACCCTCATGGAGTCTATTTCTGACCGTTTGAGCAGACACATGCACATTTGTGGCCTGCTGGAGGTCATTTTGCAGGGCTTTGGCAGTGCTCCTCCTGCTCCTCCTTGCACAAAGGCAGAGTTAGTGGTCCTGCTGCTGGGTTGTTGCCCTCCTACGGCCTCCTCCACGTCTCCTGATGTACTGGCCTGTCTCCTGGTAGCGCCTCCATGCTCTGGACACTACGCTGACAGACACAGCAAACCTTCTTGCCACAGCTCCATTGATGTGCCATACTGGATGAGCTGAACTACTACCAGAGCCACTTGTGTGGGTTGTAGACTCAGTCTCATGCTACCACTAGAGTGAAAGCACCGCCAGCATTCAAAAGTGACCAAAACATCAGCCAGGAAGCATAGTAACTGAGAAGCGGTCTGGTCACCACCTGCAGAACCACTCCTTTATTAGGGGTGTCTTGCTAAATGCCTATAATTTCCACCTGTTGTCTATTCCATTTGCACAACAGCATGTGACATTTATTGTCAATCAGTGTTGCTTCCTAAGTGGACAGTTTGATTTCACAGAGGTGTGATTGACTTGGAGTTACATTGTGTTGTATAAGTGTTCCCTTTATTTTTGTATTTACTTTGCCACCATGGCCTTTTTTTGCCTTTACCTCCCGTCTCACCTCATTTGCTCACATTGTATATAGACTTGTTTCTACTGTATTATTGACTGTATGTTTGTTTTACTCCATGTGTAACTGTGTTGTTGAATGTGAGAACTGCTTTGCTTTATCTTGGCCAGGTCGCAATTGTAAATGAGAACTTGTTCTCAACTTGCCTACCTGGTTAAATAAAGGTGAAATAAATAAAAATAAATAAATAAAAAATATATAAAAATCAGTTCTGTTATACTCAGACATCATTCAAACCGTTTTAGAAACTTTAGAGTTTTCTATCCTACACTAATAATAATATGCATATATTAGCAACTGAGACTGAGGAGCAGGTCGTTTACTTTAGGCACCTTATTCATCCAAGCTACTCAATACTGCCCCCCTGTCATAAGAAGTTAACATGTTGTAAATGTTTTACTCACGTCAGCCACTGAGGGGGGGGCGAGCGCAGTCTTTGTTAGCGAACTGCGATGTTGGCACTGTATTATCCTCAAAGCGGGCAAAGAAGGTGTTTAGTTTGTCTGGAAGCATAATGTCGGTATCCATGATGTGGCTGTTTTTGTAGTCTGTGATTTCCTGTAGACCCTGCCACATACGTCTCATGTCTGAGCTGTTGAATTGCGCCACCACCTTGTCCCTGTACTGCCATTTCGCTTGTAACATCAAACAAGTAGTTTGGGATGAGTTGGACCGCAGAGTGAAGGAAAAGCAGCCAACAACTGCTCAGCATATGTGGGAACTCCTTCAAGACTGTTGGAAAATAATTTCAGGTGAAGCTGGTTGAGAGAATGCCAAGAGTGCAAAGCTGTTATCAAGGCAAAGGGTGGCTACTTTGAACAATTTAAAATATATTTTGATTTGTTCAACACTTTCTTGGTTACTTCATGATTCCATATGGGTTATTTCATAGTTTTGATGTCTTTACTATTATTCTACAATGTAGAAAATAAAGAAAAACCCTTGAATTAGTAGGTGTCTAAACTTTTGACTGGTACTTTTGATCCAGGATGAAGGAAGTTAACATTGGTTTGCAAAACTACTTCTAGCAATGACTGCTAGCTCGCAGATACCCATAGACTTCCAGTCATTGTGCTGATGCTTGTCAGCAACTTCCTTCAAACTGCACCCCAGACTCTGGGGAAGTAGATAAAGGACCTCATTGCCAAAATCCAGAAGTATCCCTTTAACTGGTTTGTTTCCCTGTCTGTCCTGGAGATGGGTTATGGCTCCAGAGCACTGCAACAGTTACAGCTGTACTACGAGGGTCAGTTCCCCTACATGGATGAGAACGCACAGACCGCTAACAGCCAGATCACCTCTGTCACCAGCGAGGTAATGCCTCACTCACACAAACGCCTGAACACTTGCACACTCACCGACAGGAAAAACAATCCCCTGAACATACACATTCCATGAGTACAAATCACATCCACAGGGAGAAAAGTCACCCAGACTCCGGTCTTTTGTTGTCACTCACATTGACTCCAAAGAGCAGCATTGAGCAGAGTTGATTGTTTTCACTCTGTTGGAGGTGCTTTGCTAACAGTGTTGTTAATATATAGGCGGTGAGCCTCCTAGAAGAAGTGTTGCACCCTAGGAAGGACCTCCCTCCTCTGCTTCTAAAGCTGAGTGAGAGGAGGGCTGAGAGACTAGAATACCTGGGAGTATCCTATGGCCTCACACCTCCGCTGCTCAAGTAAGTATTATTTACCATAGATTTTATATACATAATTGGTGTTTACTGACACTGGGAAACTCTGCATTTGGCTTCATCATCACCTCTGTTTTTTTCCCAAGTATTAATCTGTCTTTTTCTTTGTTACCGCACAGGTTTTGGAAGAAAGCTGGTTTTGTTCCTGTCTATTTGCGGCAAACCCCTGTAAGTGGAAAATATCTACTATTCACAATTTACTACTTTACATCATTGTGCTGAAATTGAATGCAGTTGGAGTATTGCTTATTGTAATGCTTGGTTTTGTCTTTTGACCCATGGTGTGGCGTTATCATTCCCAGAACGACCTGACGGGGGAGCACTCGTTGGTGATGTTGAAGGAGCTCAACACAATGGAGGCTCCTGAACAGGGCCAGTGGCTGTCTGCCTTCTGGAAAGGTGAGGCTTGTGTGTGCTGTGTTCTGTCTCTTAGTGGAAAATAAAGTATCATCTGATGTTCTACTCTATTCTCCCTCTGCATTGCAACTCACCTTGTCTTTGTTTCTTCCAGATTTCCGTCGGCGCTTCCTGTCTCTGCTCTCCTACCAGTTCAGCAGCTTCTCTCCCAGTATGGCCCTCAACATCCTGCAGAACAAGAGCACCACCAAGACGGATGCCAGCTCCGGTAAGTTCCCCTTCACTCCCTCCTTCCCTCCCCACCAGTCAAAAATCTGACCACCACTGTCCCTGTGGTAATCTAACTAGACCAAAATGGGTCTCCCCACCTGTTGATAGTCTGCCAGTACTATTGGATGATTTGGGCTACAGATGAGCGGTTTTCAATGTCTCACCTGCTTTTTCTCCCCAGCCCTGAGCAGTTCTGAGCTGTCTGGTCAGTTCAGCCCCTATGATCTGAAGCGTCTGGAGATGTACTCTAGGAACATGGTGGACTACCACCTCATCATGGACCTCATCCCTGCCGTGGCACGCATGTACTTCCTCAAACAGCTGGGAGACGTGACCCTGTCCGCCGCACAGTGTGTGAGTAGGACGTTATGTGTGCACACACAGACATGCGCATACACTCTCGTCTATCCCCCTCCTTTTTTTTACTAGTCTCTAACTCCGTCTGTTCATCTCCAGGCTCTGTTGCTAGGTGTGGGGCTGCAGCATAAATCAGTGGACCAGCTGGAGAAGGAGATTGACCTTCCCAGCTCTCAGCTCATGGGACTGTTCAACCGCCTCATCAGGAAAGTAGTGCAGGTGAGAAAACACATTTAGTACCCATGAGGGGAAATGTAATTAACATTTAAAATGTTTTATTTCTTACTCTACCATTCTATCCACCCTGCCTAGCTATAAGTAGCGAACCAAAAAACCTTTAGTTCCTAGAAAATGTATTGTATGATGAAATGTCCTAAAGTTTGTACGAGTAAATGTCTCATACTTACTGTGTCTCAGACAATGACAGCTAGGTGATTCATTATTACCTGTTTAGTTATTTTCACCATGTTTGTGTGCTGTTTTAGTTCTTCAACAGAATCCAGGAGAAGGCCATTGAGGCAGAGATGGTTGTATCTAAAGACATCTCCATGGAGCCCACGGTCAAAACCCTCAATGATGATCTAGTATGGAACTCTCCTCCGTTTTATGAATGGCATGACAACGAAAGGATAGATAGACCATAATATTCAATGGTGCAGTGAGTATATGAATGCAACAGATTAAATATTTGTTTTTTCTCCCCAGGATGAGGCAGCCAAAGAGTTCCAGGAGAAACACAAACAGGACATGGAGAAGGTCAAGGAGATGGACCTGCAACAGTACCTGATCCGAGGAGACGACGAGGAATGGGACCAGGTGTTGAAGAAAGCAGGACAGGCGGCTGTTGTCAGCATAAAGAGGTAAGAGGAGAAACATCTAGAATCCTTGCTATAACAATGTAATATGCTACCTTCGTCTCGGTCTGGACAGGTATAACCAGTGAGTTAGTAGAATTACATCATATTGCTTACACCTTACAGATCTGCAAACATAAAAGGGTTAGGGCTATGGGGAAGGGCTAAGATATTTCATTGTTTTTATGGTGCGGCTTCCCATATGAATATGTTTGCATGCGCTACTGTGAATCGCTTTGTTATAAAAGCATTTTCTAAATGGCATTTATTATTATGGCTCATCATGTAACAATGTCTGTTCTCCAACAGTGACAAGAAGAGGAAGTATGAGCAGCCGAGGCCAGACAAAAACGAGGGAGGAGATACACGACACGGCAAACTGAAGAAGGCGAAGAAGGGAGGAGGCAAGGAGAAGAACAAGTTTGAAAAGAGGCCGTTATAGTGTAAATTATAGTTGTTTTTATATTCGCTTAAAGATTTTATTAGAAATGTAGTTTTTTTTTTCACATCCACTTTACTAAGTTTCATAACATTTAATTTAGTTTTTATATAATTTAGTTCGTCTTATGGACAGAAATAATCCTTTGCATGGAAGGCTGGGAGACGGGTTGTATAGTGTTTGTTTTTTTGGGATGTCACTTCTTGTCACTGGGGCAGCAATGCACAAACTGCTGGGTCGGGTCTTAGTTTAGGTTTAAAGGTAGATTCAGCGAGATCCCCAAAGTAAACCATGGTAATGGGTCAATTTCCGCAACAATCAGGAGGGCTTGAAGCGTGAGGCTTCTCCGCTGTATTGTTCCCGTAGTTACCCGTGCGCATGCCGCAGATACTCAGGTCAACTGTGAGAGCAGTCTTGCATCATGCTCATCTGAATGTGGACGTTCGTCAGCCGCCTTTGCATTTCGGGGTTGAAGTTGTCCGACTTGCACCGAATTGTTGATTGCATGAACTTTACAAAAATCATGGAGTTTTGACTGCAAGTTTATGCAGTTTTCCTGTAGTCGCCGCCGTGTTTTTGTTTGACCAATTTGCCAATAGAGAGATTAAATATATACATTATATTCCCCAAAATGTTTTATTTAAGGCTCTCATTAATTGATTGTACAATGTGTACTCATACTCTGTGTGATTATGGGGGTTCAAAATGTGTTAATCTCGACATTATAAAAAAGCCTTTTATAAACACTGCAATGTTGATCAAACCTTGCTGTTGGAAAACCACATTAGTGTCTGACTTTAGGCTGTCCCAGATGCACCTCCCCGTCTATTGTCGGTTGCTTCTGCCTCACCACGCAAACACACCCATCATATCTGCGGTGCTGCTCGATCACGCTGAATCTACTTTTATAATTTAAAGTCAGTCTAAATATGACCTGCCCAGATCCAGACACTTTAGAAAAGAACAAAACATTAACACCCCATTAGATATTTTCCCCAAAAACAAACTGAACATAATTCATAATGGTTTTTATTTGTTTAAAATTGGTTTAATTCGTTTTTTCATTTATTTTAATTTACTATAACAACCTTAGTGTACAGCAGTAGGACTGTGCTTTGACCAATGGCAGTGTCACCTTTCTCTGTGCCTAGCCCTGTACCCAAGGGTTAGAGTACCATCCATAGTGAAAATGAGACTCTATTAGACTTTATGTACCCACCACCTGAGGATAGGAGACAGCATACAGTGGTGACGGTTCCACCCATAGAAATAGAATAATTATTTGCTATGGTTCCACCACCTGCCTTTTCCTGTACCTACTGTAACCGGCTCATTTAATCCAGTACCAACAATATGGAGTTGCTTACATTCAGATGAGTTGGAGTCTGCAAGGGTCAACATACTTAAAGATGATTCATTGAATGATGAGCATACGTTTGACTTTTTGTATAATTTGACCATTGTCACCTAGCCTCGATCTTCAGTGAATGGAAAACGTGCCTGCTGTCTGTTCTAGTATTTGTTTGCGGAGAATGAGTTTCACATTGAAAGTAAAGTAACCTACCTTTCTACTTACTGGGAGACACGTACAAATAACTTAATAAAAGCAGCATGATGTATGTTTTATTGATGAACTACTTTACTAATTTTAAATGACTCATGGTCCCTCATTCTTCAGCTATTCTGAGAAGCACATGCTGGAATCACTAATCTACATCTCATTACTACTCAAATGGTCAAGATTGGTGATTCTGATCCCATAGATGTCAAGCAGTGCGTTCTGTCTGTCATAACTGGAACAGCGTTGGCCGTAGCTCCAGCCACTTCTGGTGTAGATGCTGCTGTAGGTCTGGGGCGAAGGTGCAGTCTATCGCCTTCTGGGACAGAGTCCACATGTCCTCCTGACTGAGGTTGAAGGTAGAGGCGGCCAACTGGTACTCCTGAGACAGGTCTGTGCAGAACACCCCCTTGTCGTCTGTCTGAAAACAAGAGCACCACAAGATAAGTGTGCAAATCTGACTTGCAAGTAAAACAAGTGTCGAATTAATAGTTAAACGTTTGTGTCAGACACATTTCGGGAAAACACTTACACAGATCACACTAGGGTGTCCCATTTGGTACCAGTACAGGAAGTGATGTTGAGAATAGGATGACACTGTCTGACCTTTGACATTAGAGGTTAGGCATAGTTCTGTGAGGAAAGGTTTAGGAAAAATACAGTATGAGAGCTTGGATAGAGGCAACATTAGCTACAACAAGATCAACACTAAACAGTTTCTATATCCTTCAGCCTTGATTGTTTAAAATATAATTTAGATCAACAACAAAAAAATCAAGCTTTATAGAAGACAGGTTGATTATGGACAATAAATACCCCTTTTTAGAGCAATCACTTGACTGTTCAGGTCAGGAAGGACATACTATTCTTACCCAGAGGTATGTTATGCTTCCGCACTTTATCAACCAGGCTTTGTGACCCACCCACTTCAGGGTGTAAGAAAGTCCCATGACCAATCCTGTCAGGTGGAATGTTTAGCAGCAGCTCTGATTCGTCTGCCTGAGATGGCACCTGGAACATTGCATTTGTCAAAACATTACATCATTTGGAATTGCTTGAATCAGTTAAGTTCTGATGCTACCTACCTCTGACAGGTGTAGAGAGAGTTTTAGTCCACAGTTCTTGGCTTTTTGCAAGGCCGGAAGGAGATCTCTGCCATGGCCCACCTTGGAAATAAACATTTTACATTTCAGTAAGCTCCTATCCAGAGTTACTTAGAATCAGTGCATTTATGACATCTTGAGAAACGTGTCAACCATAAGCAAGCAAGGCACTGATCCACTACTGACCGTAGGATCTCCACTGAGGTCCAGCCCCACCACCAGACCACCGGTAGACAGCATGAAGTCCTCTGCCAGTTTAACGGTCTCCATAGCAACCTCAGCCCCATTCCTACGGTCAACAGCTACCAGGAACCTTAATGGGGGAAAATGTTATGTTAAGGTATCAATGTTTTAATTGTAACTTACTATAGCTATTACCATACCAATATTTACATTTGAGTCATTTAGCATTCGCTCTTATCCAGATAATGAATACATTTTCATACTTTTTTGTACTGGTCCCCTGTGGGAATCAAACCCACAACCCGAATAATGCAAGCGCCATGCTCTTAACAGCCACACGAGGCTGTCCTTGATTGTTTGGAAACAGCACTTCAGCATTCATAAGTAAAGCAAGCATTACAAATGCATTGAAAACATACCATTCATAAGTAAAGCAAGCATTACAAATGGATTGAAAACATACCTGACTTCAATGTCAACTCCCTCATTTTTACATTGACGGATGGCCTCGATGACCGTTTCCACATACCTTCTCTTTGTCATTCCTGAATTATACAAAACAAATGTAAGCGAAGCCCTGCATATAAGCGATCCAATCCAGTGTGTCTAGCTTGTGGCCTTGCCTGTGTTCTTCTCCTTTCGTGGGGTACTTCTCAGTTCTAGATATTTTACTCCATCAGCTGCAAACTCCCTGATGACATCTTTGGCAACCTAGAAACAAGGACATATTTTTTTCCATGGTGTTCAATGCTAGATTGGCTCCAGGCTCCATCGAGTCAATAGTGTTAGGTTTATGGGTGAGATTGTTTAAGTTAATGAAGCTGCAAATAAGTGACCATAGACAATGTGTAATTTACCATAAGAATGTCCTCCTCTGTATCTACTAACTGATGGATGACTTTGAAGACCTGGAAACACCTGGAGAGACAAGATGACTGGTTGTTGTGACCGTAAAATTACAGGACATCATTGTCCATAAAATTACTTTTTATTTGTATTAAAATGTCAGCTGGTATATACCCAACTTGATACATTTCTGAATGTAAAGGTGTAAATAAATTGTTAAATTCCTGCATAAAATGAAGAATACGCCAACTCCTGGCACATTAGTGTGCTTACATTTGTCTAATGCATTCAGTGGTAAGGGTATGGAATTCTGGGTAATCCACAGCAGATCTATGGAAAATTGTTGTGGGCGCGTTAAGAATTGAATGCCCTGGGATAAAAACTGACATTAAGTTGTCGTAATTCACATTTGTATCATACTGATGACATATCAACTACTGTTGATTTGGTGTCAAATTAGACATTTTACAGGGCTCCAGACTAACGTTCTCCCCTGGTGGCACTTGTGCCACAAACCTTTTCAGTTGGTGCACCAGCCCATGAAACATGAAAAAATAGGACATGACACATTTTGTCATGGGGTGCAGAGTAAATTATTGCAGTTTTAAAACCAATTTCCTAGAATTCTACACATTTTACCATGTTTTATGTGAGATCATGAGATATTTGAGTGGGCTAAAAAACCTTTGCTAAAAAACATTAGCTGACATGGGCTAGTTGATCTGGACATTTCTGCCAAGTTATAAATAGCTCTCTAAACGTTGCAATGACTGACATGACGAGGTAAACTGATGATGCACTGCCCCTCGAACATCCCACCGTTACTCTAGAGAGTAATTGATATGCTAGAGAATGTCTTGCTGCCTGACCCAGCTCAGTCTCACTCAGGGAAAATGTCTGCTAGTAAACTACCCAAGATTGAAGGCCTAAATGCCACACCATGCTCTGTGTGCCATGATGCTACTCTGCCGTGAGAACAGGCGGTGTTTCAGGTGTCATTCAGCTGACCATTCAAGGTGAAACTGCCCGGGAGATGAAGAGAACCACGACTCCGTTGGAGCAGAGCAATGAACTGGTCTGTGCTCAGGAGAGGACAGTGCAGATCATCAGTGGGCCTCCCATCACCACCATTGATGATTATGGAAGATCGTGAGTCACTATACCAGCTTGACAACAAACAGTATCCCAGACCACAAAACTATCGTTTTTCAAGGGACACAGGGAATTCAGAGGACTGGCAGTTTATTCTACACACCGGTCTCTGTCAAATAGCCCTACCCTAAAGTGGATCAATGGCATGCACTCTGAGTGACCGATCAAGTCTGTTACAATCCAGTCATTCCATGAAAAGATATTTGGCTGATGATGTTGTCATTGATGGCTGTGGTGGTCATCAAGTCACCCCTAAAGCAATGTATGACCTTGACGTATCATTCCTGCACTTGTTGTGCCAGGTCAAGCTGATGAGATGATACTAGGGAGCAACGCCATAAAGAAATGGACAGTTACGGGAGACTCGTGTCCTTGGCTGACAATAGTTAAAGTGATGAACAATGTCAGTTTATGTCAGTTCTTTCCAAGTCAGAGAGGTTGAGATGTGAGTAGGTACAGTCAAGCTCAAGCAAAGGTGACATTACAGCCACAGAGTGAACATCTTGTTGTGATGAGAACTTCACAAGCCTACGGTGTGCTACCTTGATGACCCAATGGTCTTTGCCCCTACTGAGCAGCTTGCTCTTGAGTGCCTCCAGATGGTGTCCTCTGTCAACACACAACCTGAATCAGCTTCAGAAGATCTGTCAAGTTTCATGGTCATATCTGTGAATATGGTGTGCAAACAGATCTCAAAGCACACTGTATTACAATCAAGATATCTGATATGGCTTTGAAATAGGAAGAGTGTGAAATTTGGCATCGGCCATCGCGAGTGCACCAGGCCTCATTGCATACATGTCTGCTAGCAGTACATGTTATATTTAGAATTAGTGATCTAGCTAATGTGTTGAGTTTTTCACTTACACAGATGATGAATTAGCACCAATTGAATTAAGCCTATATACACTGCTCAAAAAATAAACGGAACACTTAAACAACACAATGTAACTCCAAGTCAATCACACTTCTGTGAAATCAAACTGTCCACTTAGGAAGCAACACTGATTGACAATACATTTCACATGCTGTTGTACAAATGGAATAGACAACAGGTGGAAATTATAGGCAATTAGCAAGACACCCCCAATAAAGCAGTGGTTCTCCGGGTGGTGACCACAGACCACTTCTCAGTTCCTATGCTTCCTGGCTGATGTTTTGGTCACTTTTGAATGCTGGCGGTGCTTTCACTCTAGTGGTAGCATGAGACGGAGTCTACAACCCACACAAGTGGCTCAGGTAGTGCAGCTCATCCAGGATGGCGAGCTGTGCCAAGAAGGTTTGCTGTGTCTGTCAGCATAGTGTCCAGAGCATGGAGGCGCTACCAGGAGACAGGCCAGTACTTCAGGAGACGTGGATGAGGCCGTAGGAGGGCAACAACCCAGCAGCAGGACCGCTACCTCTGCCTTTGTGCAAGGAGGAGCAGGAGGAGCACTGCCAGAGCCCTGCAAAATGACCTCCAGCAGGCCACAAATGTGCATGTGTCTGCTCAAACGGTCAGAAATAGACTCCATGAGGGTGGTATGAGGGCCCGACGTCCACAGGTGGGGGTTGTGCTTACAGCCCAACACCTTGCAGGACGTTTGGCATTTGCCAGAGAACACCAAGATCGCCAAAATTGCCACTGGCGCCCTGTGCTCTTCACAGATGAAAATAGGTTCACGCTGAGCACATGTGACAGACGTGACAGAGTCTGGAGAAGCCGTGGAGAACGTTCTGCTGCCTGCAACATCCTCCAGCATGACCTGTTTGGCGGTGGTTCAGTCATGGGGTGGCATTTCTTTGGGGGGCCGCACAGCCCTCCATGTGCTCGCCAGAGGTAGCCTGACTGCCATTAGGTACCGAGATGAGATCCTCAGACCCCTTGTGAGACCATATGCTGGTGCGGTTGGCCCTGGGTTCCTCCTAATGCAAAACAACCTCATGTGGCTGGAGTGTGTCAGCAGTTCCTGCAAGAAGAAGGTATTGATGCTATGGACTGGCCCGTCCGTTCCCCAGACCTGAATCCAATTGAGCACATCTGGGACATCATGTCTCGCTCCATCCACCAACGCCACAGACTGTCCAGGAGTTGGCGGATGCTTTAGTCCAGGTCTGGGAGGAGATCCCTCAGGAGACCATCCGCCACCTCATCAGGAGCATGCCCAGGCATGGTAGGGAGGTCATACAGGCAGGTGGAGGCCACACACACTACTGACCCTCATTTTGACTTGTTTTAAGGACATTACATCAAAGTTGGATCAGCCTGTAGTGTGGTTTTCCACTTTAATTATGAGTGTGACTCCAAATCCAGACCTCCATGGGTTCATAAATTTGATTTCCATTGATAATTTGTGTGATTTTGTTGTCAGCACATTCAACTATGTAAAGAAAAAAGTATTTAATAAGAATATTTCATTCATTCAGATCTAGGATGTGTTATTTTAGTGTTCCCTTTATTGTTTTGAGCAGTGTATAATATCATTGCAGTCGCACCAGTGCCACCAGGGGAAAATGTAAGTCTGGAGCCCTGCTATGATGGAATAACACTTTCAAAAGAAAATCCAAGTTTAGCCACTGGCTAAAGCGAGGACACTTCACAGCCTGAGCTAACAATAACAAACTAACATACAATACCAGTCAAAAGTTTGGACACACCTACTCATTCAAGGGTTTTTCTTTATTTTGACTATTTTCGACATTGTAGAATAATAGTGCAGATATAAAAACTATGAAATAACACATGGAATCATGTAGTAACCAAACAAAGTGTTGTTTTATAAGTAGCCACCCTTTGCCTTGATGGCAGCTTTGCACACTCTTGGCATTCTCTCAACCAGCTTCATGAGGAATTATTTTCTCTTGAAAGAGTTCCCACATAGGCTGAGCACTTGTTCGCTGCTTTTCCTTCACTCTGCGGTACAACTCATCCCAAACCATCTCAATTGGGTTGAGGTCGGGTGACTGTGGAGGTCAGGTCATCTGATGCAGCACTCCATCACTCTCCTTCTTGGTCAAATAGCCCTTACACAGCATGGAGGTGTGTTTTGGGTTATTTTCCTTTTGAAAAACAAATGATAGTCCCACTAAACGCAAACCAGATGGGATGGTGTATCACTGCAGAATGCTGTGGTAGTCATAATGGCTGTGCCTTGAATTCTAAGAACATCACAGACTGTGTTACCAGCAAAGCACCCCCACACAATCACACCTCCTGCATGCTTCACTGTGGGAACCACACATGCGGAGCTCATCCGTTCACCTACTCTGCATGTCACAAAGACACAGCGGTTGGAACCAAAAATAATGTCCATTGCTCATGTTTCTTGGCCCAAGCAAGTCTCTTTCTTATTAGTGTACTTTAGTAGTGGTTTCTTTGCAGCAATTTGACCACGAAGGCCTGATTCACGCAGTCTCCTCTGAACAGTTGATATTGAGATGTGTCTGTTACTTAAACTCTGTGAAACATTCATTTGGTCTGCAATTTCTGAGGCTGGTAACTAATGAACTTATCTTCTAGGTTAACTCTGGGTCTTCCTTTCCTGTGGCGGTCCTCATGAGAGACAGTGTTATCACAGCGCTTGATGGTTTTTGCGACTGCACACATTTTCCAGATTGACTGACCTTCATGTCTTAAAGTAATGATCATCTGTCATTTCTCTTTGAGCTGTTCTTGCCATAATATGGATTTGGTCTTTTACCAAATAGGGCTATCCTCTGTATACCACGCCTACCTTGGCACAACACAACTGATTGGCTCAAACGCATTAAGATGGAAATAAATTCACAAATTAACTTTAAACAAGGCACACCTGTTGAAATTGAAATGCCTTCCATATGACAACCTCATGAAGCTGGTTGAGAGTATGCCAAGAGGGTGCATAGTTGTCATCAAGGCAAAGGGTGGCTACTTGAAGAATCTCAAATATAAAATATATTTTGATTTAACACTTTTTTGGTTACTTCATGACCTTGGGGTCGGTTGTATTCTTTGTCCGGACCAGAGACCAAAGCTGTGGAGGAACACATAGGAGTCTCTGGCCACTGGGGCCGTCCGTCCATCTGCATCTCCTGCCGGCACAGGGTTTTTCTTTGTGGAGAAGAAAGACAAGACCCTGCGTCTGTGCATTGACTACACTAGACTTAACGACATTATGGTTAAAAATCGTTACCCCCTACACCTCTCCTCTCCTAGGCGTTTGAAATTCTCCAGGGGGCTACCATGTTTTCAAAGTTAGACCTTCGGAATGTCTACCACATGTTTTGATACGTGGGGCGGATGAGTGGAAGACAGCCTTCAACACAGCCAGTGGACATTATGAGTACCAGGTCATGCCATTTGGACTCAAACACCCCCACTGTTTTCCAGGCTTTGGTCAACGATGTGCTCCGGGACATGCTAAACCGTTTTGTATTCGTTTACCTTGACGACATCCTGTTTTTTTCCCGATCTGCCCAAGAACATGTACTTCATGTCAGAAAGGTTATTCAGTGCCTCCTGGAAAACCAATTGTTTGTGAAAGCAGAGAAGTGTGAGTTCCACTGCTCTACTATCACCTTTCTGGGATATGTCATTGCTGAGGGCAATGTTCAGATGGATCCTGGAATGGTGAAAGCAGTGGTGAATTGACCTCAACCAATGTCCAAGGTGCAGTTGCAATGGTTTCTTGGTTTTGCTAACTTCAACCGTCGTTTCATTCGGGATTACAGCATCCTGGCGGACCGCCTCTCGGCACGCACCTCTCCCAAGGTACCGTTCAAATGTTCTCCAGCTGTCGACAAAGTCTTTGTGGACCTGAAGCATCGGTTCACATCGGTTCTTCATCCATCCAGACCCCTCGTGTCAATTTGTGATGGAAGTTGATGCTTCGGATGTTGGAGAGGGGCCATCCTGTCCCAGGGACCTGCCCAGGACCAAAAGCTTCATCCCTATGCAGTCCTGTCTCATCGTCTCAATCCTGCAGAGAGAAACTACGATGTAGGCAACCCAGAACTCCTGGTGGTTAAGATGGCATTGGAAGAGTGGAGGCACTGGCTGGAAGGAGCAGAACAGCCATTCTTGGCCTGGACCGACCATAAAAACGTGGAATATCCCCATACAGCCAAGCACCTCAACTCCAGGTGGGCCCTATTGTTTACCAGATTCAACGTCACCATTTCCTACCGTCCAGGGTATAAAAAAAAGTGAAGTCTGACACTCTCTCCCGCCTATACAGTTCCTCTGCCACACCCTCAACCTCCAAAACATTCTTCCTACGTCATGCCTCACTGCCACTGTGGATTAGGTATTGAGAACCTGGTTTGCGAGGTGCAACGCTCCCAGCTTGGACCCGAAGGAGGTCCAGCTAACAGGCTGTTTGTCCCTAACCCAGTCTGGTCCCGGGTCCTGGAATGAGCTCATTCCTCCAGGCTGACCTGTCATCCAGGGTCCCATTGTACACTAGCCTTCCTCCGACAACGTTTATGGTGGCCTACAATGGTTCCTGACGTCTCTGCCTTCGTCACCGCATGCACTGTGTGTGCTCAGAACAAGACTACATGGCAAGGTCCTTCTGGCCTCCTTCAGCTACTACCAGTCCCTCATCGTCCCTGGTCTCATATATCTCTGGGCTCCCTCCGTCTGAGAGCAACACTGTCATTCTGGCGGTAGTTGATCGGTTCTCCAAGGCCGCCCATTTCATCCTTCTGCCCAACCCCAACTACCTTCTGCCAAGGAGACGGCCCAGCTTATGGTGCAGCATGTCTTCCGGATCCATGGACTCCCAGTAGACACGGTCTCCGATCGGGTACTCAGTTCTGGAAGGCATTCTGCACCCTTATTGGGTCGTCGGCTAGCCTGTCATCCAGATTCCATCCCCAAACCAACGGTCAGTCGGAGAGAGCCAACCAAGATCTGGAAACCACCTTGAGATGCCTGGTATCAACCAACCCCACTACCTGGAGCTGTCAACTGGTCTGGGTGGAGTATGCACACCCTTCCCTGTTCTGCCACGGGACTCTCCACTTTCGAGTGCTCCATGGAGTATCAGCCTCCACTCTTCCTGGAACAAGAGCAGGTCAGCGTACCCTTGGCCCAGATGTTTGTCCGCTGCTGTCAACATACCTGGAGAAGAGTCAGGGCGGCTATTCTCAAGACCAACTCCAGGTATCTTCGACAAGCAGACCGTCGCCGAACCCCAGCTCCTCGCTACCGCATTGGGCAGAGGGTATGGCTTTCCACTCAGGACTTGCCTCTGCGGGTAGAGTCCCGTAAACTGTCTCCCCGGTTTATTCATCCTTTTCCCATCTCCAGAGTCCTGAGTCCTGTGTACCCTCCGTATCCACTCTACTTTCCATGTGTCCAGTATTAAGCCTGTGTCTCACTGTCCGTTGTCTTCTGTTTCCAGGCCCATCCCTCCCCCCTGGGTAATCAATGGCCAGCCAGCGCATACGATGACATACCTCCTGAGGGTTCGACCACGGGGCAGGGGTTTCCAGTACCTGGTTGACTGGGAGGGTTATGGCCCGGAGGAGAGGTGCTGGGTTCCTGCTAAAGACATCTTGGACCTGGCCCTCATCGCCGATTTCCACAGCTGACACCCCGGTCAGCCAGGTATGCACCCAGGTATGGGGGGGGGGGTACTGTCATGCCCTGATCTGTTTCACCTGTCCCTGTGATTGTCTCCACCCCCTCTAGGTGTCGCTTATTTTTCCCAGTGTATTTATTCCGGTGTCTCCTGTCTCTCTGTGCCAGTTCGTCCTTTCGCCTGTTCACGACCATTCTCTTGTCTACTCGTTTTTGATTAATAAACATTGTAAGACTCCAACCATCTGCCTCCGGTGTCTGCATCTGGGTCTCGCCTGGTGTCATGTGAACAACGTTGGATGGCCAAGCTTTGACATGAAGTATGTTCCTAATACTAAGAATGTAATATCCAACCCATTGAGCAGAGAGCATTTCGTCCACTCATGTATCAGCCATCGCCTTGTGGCAGAGCCTTCTGTCTCTCCTAGATCAAGTCAACGGAGTAATAAATAGAACTGTACAAGACACCTTCAGAGTCAGCAACAACTGCCAAGCCGTGTTGAGCCCACCAGATGAAGTGTCAATTCAAAAGGACCCTGTTGAGGGCACCTCACCTTCATCACATGGTTTCGTCACCTGTCAAAAACTCTGCTGTCTTGGATGCACACTGCACTGATTGCCTGAGTCAAGCACTGGGAACAGGGGCATCCATCCCTCAGCTACAGCAGGAAGACCACACCACTATTCTACCTCAGAGTAAGGAAGTCTCTAGAGTGTGCTGTTCTATCCTGCCGGTGCAGTGTATATCCCGCTAGCTGAATATCCATGTCGTCATTCAGCCACGATTCCGTGAAACATAGGATATTACAGTTTATGATGTCCCGTTGGTAGGATATTCGTGATCGTACCTTGTCTAATTTATTGTCCAATGATTGCACGTTGGCGAGTAATATTAACGGTAACGGCAGCTTTCCTACTCGCCTTCTGCGAGTCCGGACGAGGCATCCGGCTCTTCGTCCCTTGCGTCGCTTCCTTTGGCAAATAATTGGGATGTCTGCCCTGTGGGGTGTTTGGAGAATATCGTGTGAGTCCTGCTTGTTGTTGAAAAAAGCTTTGTCTAATCCGAGGTGAGTGATCGTTGTCCTATATCCAGAAGCTCCTTTCTGCTGTAAGATACGGTTGCAGAAACATTATGTACAAAATTATTTACAAATATCGCAAAAAGAAAGACATAATAACACAATTGGTTTAGGAGACTGTAAAACGGCGTCCATCTTGTATACAGGTACAATAACATCTGTTAACCATGTGTTTGTGACCAATAAAAGTTGGATTGAGCAGACATTCCCATATATTTTCGATAGCTGCATATTTGACACAAATCCATTTAAATTCATAATATATATAATTTTGAAAATGTAAATACATTTTAAATGACCGAATCTAAGAATCTCATTTCCATGTGGGTTTTATGCCAGCAAAGCTTCCTCTTTACAATATCTTTAGGAGTGCTGTTAATATCCATTTAATGATTGAACATTCATCTATACTGTGTCCCATCATTGTAGCTTGGTAATAAAATAACTATCCATCCACTAGTCCTTCATGTGCTGGGGTACGGGACCGAGAGATCACATGAGCACATACAAACTCATTTCATGTTGGGGCTAGTGTAGGCTGGTTTTTGTTTTGTCCTTTTAATTAAGACCTAGACAACCAGGTTAGCAGAGTTCCTTACTAATCAGTAACCTTAATTCAAATCAAGTACAAGGGAGGAGCGAAAACACGCAGACACTCTGCCCTCTGTGGAATGAGTTGGACAAGTGCCATACATTATATTGTATGACAAGTTCCATACAATGCACTATGAAACAAACCATTCTGTAATACGTACTCATCCAGTGTCCTCCGCTGACCACTGCGAATAGCAGTCATGCCGTGTTCGTTGTTGAGATGTGGCTTTCGAGCCATGAGTTTCTCGATGGTTGAAAAGCTGACAGAGCCATTGAGATGGGCATGAAGCTCCTGGGTAGAGAAGAGAGGATGGCATGCAAGAAGTTAGAGTACAAACCTGTTGGACTGAAATACAGTTGAAGTCGGAAGTTTACATACACTTAGGTTAGAGACATTAAAACTTGTTTTTCAACCACTCCACAAATTTGTTGTTAACAAACTATAATTTTAGCAAGTCGGTTAGGACATCTACTTTGTGCATGACAAGTAATTTTTCCAACAATTGTTTACAGACAGATTATTTCACTGTATCACAATTCCAGTGGGTCAGAAGTTTACATACACTAAGTTGACTGTGCAGCTTGGAAAATTCCAGAAAATTATGTCATGGCTTTAGAATCTTCTGATAGGCTAATTGACATAATTTGAGCCAATTGTAGGTGTACCTGTGGATGTATTTCAAGGCCTACCATCAAACTCAGTGCCTCTTTGCTTGACATCATGGGAAAATCAAAAGAAATCAGCCAAGACCTCAGAAAAAAATTGTAGACCTGCACAAGTCTGATCCATCCTTGGGAGCAATTTCCAAACGCCACGTTCATCTGTACAAAAACAATAGTATGCAAGTATAAACACCATGGGACCACCAGGAAGGAGATGTGTTCTGTCTCCTATAGATGAACGTACTTTGGTGTGAAAAGTGCAAATCAATCCCAGAAACACAGCAAAGGACCTTGTGATGCTGGAGGAAACAGGTACAAAAGTATCTATATCCACAGTAAAACAAGTCCTATATCGACATAACCTGAAAGGCCACTCAGCAAGGAAAAACCCACTGCTCAAAAACCGCCACGAAAAAGCCAGACTACGGTTTGCAACTGCACATGGGGACAAAGATCGTACTTTTTGGAGACCCGTCCTCTGGTCTGATGAATCAAAAATAGAACTGTTTGGCCATAATAACCATCGTTATGTTTGGGGGAAAAAGGGAGAAGCTTGCAAGCTGAAGAACACCATCCTAACCATGAAGCACGGGGGTGGCAGCATCATGTTGTGGGGGTGCTTTGCTGCAGGAGGGACTGGTGCACTTCACAAAATAGATGGCAACATGAGGCAAGAAAATTGTGGATATATTGAAGCAACATCTCAAGACATCAGTCAGGAAGTTAAAGCTTGGTTGCAAATGGGTCTTCCAAATGGACAATGACCCCAAGCAGACATCCACAGTTGTGGCAAAATGGCTTAAGGACAACAAAGTTAATGTATTGGAGTGGCCATCACAAAGCCCTGACCTCAATCCTATGTAAAAATTTGTGGGCAGAACTGAAAAAGCATGTGTGAGCAAGAAGGCCTTACAAACCTGACTCCGTTACACCAGCTCTGTCAGGAAGAATGGGCCAAAATTCACCCAATGTATTGTGGGAAGCTTGTGGAAGGCTACCAGAAACATTTGACCCAAGTTAAACAATGTAAAGGCAATGCTACCAAATACTAATTGAATGTATTTAAACTTCTGACCCACTGGGAATGTGATGAAAGAAATAAAAGCTGAAATAAATCATTCTCTCTACTATTATTCTGACATTTCACATTCTTAAAAGAAAGTGGTGATCCTTACTGGCCCAAGACAGGACCTTTTTACTAGGATTAAATGTCAGGAATTGTGAAAAACTGAGTTTAAATGTATTTGGCTAACGTGTATGTAAACATCTGACTTTAACTCTATGTATAAACTGCACTCCACACTATTCTACGATATCTTAGTCACTTTTACATATTGCATCGTCCATTTCATATGTATATACTGTATTGTATTCTATACTACTCCACTGACTGTTAAACAGCCATCTCCAGCACATCAGAGGCTGCTGCCTATATACATAGATTAGGAATCACTGGCCACTTTAAGGAAATTAAACAAATCAAATCAAATCAAATTTTATTTGTCACATACACATGGTTAGCAGATGTTAATGCGAGTGTAGCGAAATGCTTGTGCTTCTAGTTCCGACAATGCAGTGATAACCAACAAGTAATCTAACTAACAATTCCAAAACTACTGTCTTATACACAGTGTAAGGGGATAAGGAACATGTACATAAGGATATATGAATGAGTGATGGTACAGAGCAGCATACAGTAGATGGTATCGAGTACAGTATATACATATGAGATGAGTGTGTAGACAAAGTAAACAAAGTGGCATAGTTAAAGTGGCTAGTGATACATGTGTTACATAAGGATGCAGTCGATGATGTAGAGTACAGTATATACATATGCATATGAGATGAATAATGTAGGGTAAGTAACATTATTACATTACATTTACATTTAAGTCATTTAGCATAAGGTAGCATTGTTTAAAGTGGCTAGTGATATATTTACATCATTTCCCATCAATTCCCATTATTAAAATGGCTGGAGTTGGGTCAGTGTCAATGACAGTGTGTTGGCAGCAGCCACTCAGTGTTAGTGGTGGCTGTTTAACAGTCTGATGGCCTTGAGATAGAAGCTGTTTTTCAGTCTCTCGGTCCCAGCTTTGATGCACCTGTACTGACCTCGCCTTCTGGATGATAGCGGGGTGAACAGGCAGTGGTTCGGGTGGTTGATGTCCTTGATGATCTTTATGGCCTTCCTGTAACAACGGGTGGTGTAGGTGTCCTGGAGGGCAGGTAGTTTGCCCCCGGTGATGCGTTGTGCAGTCCTCACTACCCTCTGGAGAGCCTTACGGTTGAGGGCGGAGCAGTTGCCGTACCAGGCGGTGATACAGCCCGCCAGGATGCTCTCGATTGTGCATCTGTAGAAGTTTGTGAGTGCTTTTGGTGACAAGCCAAATTTCTTCAGCCTCCTGAGGTTGAATAGGCGCTGCTGCGCCTTCTTCACGACGCTGTCAGTGTGAGTGGACCAATTCAGTTTGTCTGTGATGTGTATGCCGAGGAACTTAAAACTAGCTACCCTCTCCACTACTGTTCCATCGATGTGGATAGGGGGGTGTTCCCTCTGCTGTTTCCTGAAGTCCACAATCATCTCCTTAGTTTTGTTGACGTTGAGTGTGAGGTTATTTTCCTGACACCACACTCCGAGGGCCCTCACCTCCTCCCTGTAGGCCGTCTCGTCGTTGTTGGTAATCAAGCCTACCACTGTTGTGTCGTCCGCAAACTTGATGATTGAGTTGGAGGCGTGCGTGGCCACGCAGTCGTGGGTGAACAGGGAGTACAGGAGAGGGCTCAGAACGCACCCTTGTGGGGGCCCAGTGTTGAGGATCAGCGGGGTGGAGATGTTGTTGCCTACCCTCACCACCTGGGGGCGGCCCGTCAGGAAGTCCAGTACCCAGTTGCACAGGGCGGGGTCGAGACCCAGGGTCTCGAGCTTGATGACGAGCTTGGAGGGTACTATGGTGTTGAATGCCGAGCTGTAGTCGATGAACAGCATTCTCACATAGGTATTCCTCTTGTCCAGGTGGGTTAGGGCAGTGTGCAGTGTGGTTGAGATTGCATCGTCTGTGGACCTATTTGGGCGGTAAGCAAATTGGAGTGGGTCTAGGGTGTCAGGTAGGGTGGAGGTGATATGGTCCTTGACTAGTCTCTCAAAGCACTTCATGATGACGGAAGTGAGTGCTACGGGGCGGTAGTCGTTTAGCTCAGTTACCTTAGCTTTCTTGGGAACAGGAACAATGGTGGCCCTCTTGAAGCATGTGGGAACAGCAGACTGGTATAGGGATTGATTGAATATGTCCGTAAACACACCGGCCAGCTGGTCTGCGCATGCTCTGAGGGCGCGGCTGGGGATGCCGTCTGGGCCTGCAGCCTTGCGAGGGTTAACACGTTTAAATGTCTTACTCACCTTGGCTGCAGTGAAGGAGAGACCGCATGTTTCCGTTGCAGGCCGTGTCAGTGGCACTGTATTGTCCTCAAAGCGGGCAATGCAATCCGTATCTTGCATTTACTCATCTCACTCATATGTATAAACTGTACTCTATACTATTCTAAGGTATCTTAGTCACTTTAATTGTGTGTAAATATTGCATCACCCATCTCATATGTATATACTGTATTCTATACTATGCCACTGTATTTTAGTCCAATGCTGCTCTGACATATATGTATATATATTCTTAATCCATTCCTTACATATATTTCTGTGAATTTTGGGTATATGTTGTGAAACTGTTAGATATTATTTGTTAGATATTACTGCACTGTTGGAGCTAGAAGCACAAGCATTTCACTTCACCTGCAATAACATCTGCTAAACATGTGTATGTGACCAATACATGTGATCATTTTTTCCAGTTTTGCCCAAAGGAATGTTGTTAGTGTCCGCCTCCTTTTCAAAAAAGGAACAGTGGCCAGAGTAAGAAGCCACAGACATAACAATGAGCCAAATATGAATGTGAAGCATCCGGTTGGCGTTTCACTCACTACCAAATATGGTGATGGAGGAAGCCCAGTGGCTGGCAGTGGGAGAAGATTAAATTAGATTGATTTTGGCCGACATTCTGCTAATTTTCTCATTGTACGGAACATCTTCATACAGTTTCCTGTTTCTAAAACTAGAATCTGTAACAAAAAAAGTGGACTGTGTTTTGTAGACTTTACCCTTTGAATAAAAGTTTTTTTTTAATTGTTTAGAAAGAGTGCAAAGGCGATTTGAGTTACTGCACACCCGCACATCAAAGTAGGCGTTCCTTAACGGAAATATGCAAATAAATGCTAGAATGCACCGATAGGATCTCACCAGCTCATGCTTGGCTCTGCCCACCTTGCTTGCTCTGCCTACTATGATTTGCTCCTCTTGGAAGACAGGCTCTAGTCTCGGGTTAGTTATAAAACTATTTGACGAAGCACCGCCCAAAACACAAATTGTAGTCTTTTAGAGACTGGAAAAAAATGTGTTTATTTGTATATTTAGCAATGAATCCACCGATAGGAGGCTGAACGTTTAACTCAGCTTCTCCAAGCCTGCTAACGTCAGCTAGCTAACATGGCTGTTTAAACTTCTAAAATCAACTTAATCAACTTAAAAATCGAATATATTGTAATGAAACTGCAGAGAGCATGTATCGAACCCTCGACCTTCGAGCCCGAGGTCCGGCGCGCTAATGACTGTGCCGCAAAAGCAAGCTCATCATGCGGCAGAGTCCGCGCTTATAAACCAAAGGTCGTTACAATATTGTACACGGTTACTTACCACTTTTGGCAGCTGACGGTAGAATAAATCAACCTCCTCCATTCTAATTGTTTTATTCAGAAATATATTTACTCAATGATCTATGAACCTGTGCGATCCTCACTTTCTTTCTGGTTGCTTCCTTTGTTTTCAGTGTTTATTTAATCGTCGCACCACTAAGTTGCAACAGTGAAACAATCCCCTCTTTTTCCTTCTCGTTCCTATTCTTCTTCCTCTTGTATAATATTATGGCGGTCCGCAAACAAACGTTAAGGGTGCATGCCGCCACATACTGTACTGGAGCGTGTAGTCAATCACAGTGCACAGACGAAATTAATAAAGAAACAAACATTTAAGAGAAACTAAAACCTATCGAATCCTGTACTACTACTAATTTTAAAGAGTCCTAACTTTAACAATCCCTTCCAACCTCTGTAACCCTACACAATCTTTCCATCTCTTCCACATATCGGTACTTACAACAATACACATGCTTCACTGTTTCATCAACATGCAATCCATGCAAAAAAAAACATTTTCATGCTTGCCAACCATATATAATGACGAGTTCAATTAACAATGTCCTATATGCAACCAAGCAAACACCCATCTTCCTTCCTAATCTGAACCTTGAATCTTGGTCTACCAACCTTTCTTTGGAGGGCAAATAAATGCCAGCACTTGGGCTCGCAGTCCACCTCTTCTGCCACACATCTATCATAATGGCTTTAATCGTACATTTGGCCTCACCTCTACCAAATGGAGCAGGAATATCAATTATATCTCGTTTTAAAGCCCTTTTGGCTACCCAGTCTACTATTTCACTCCCGAGTAGGCAGGGACCCAGCAGAATCTCACTACTACAACCAGTCTTTCGATTCTCCATAATAACATTAATGCCTCATATAGATAGGTCACTCCTATTAGATTTGCCAGATGATAAACTCTTCAATATAGACAGAGAATCTGAGCATATTATAATTCTGACAGGTTGAGCGTCCTCCACCCACTGGTCGCAGCTACTATCTACAAGTTTGTTAGTCTTCGACATATCTACACAAGTTCAGAAACAATTCCCCCATTCCATTGAAAAGTAAATATTAGTTCCAAAACCATATTGAATTATTCAAAAAAGTCAGTAGTCAAAATAAATAAAATCATCGAGGCAGTCAACTTTTTCAAAACCTTTTCAAGTGGAATGATTTAATCATAATGGCAGCAAAGTAAAAACAACTTTAAAAGGTACAAAAAAGGCTTCTCTTTCCACATGCATGGTTCCCTTCAGCTTTCATTTCTGAACTGTTTTCACATGTACATGTTACATTTGAATTATTTCTATACACTTGCCCTTAGTTTATCTGTTACACTTGCTTATCACTTATCAAAGTTATATCTGTTCACTTGCTTAGTTTATCTCTCCAGAATGGCTTCTTCTTTTCCCTCTGTATCCATGCAATCTCAATCTCTCCGTCATGTTACACGTCGTCCTAAAATGTTGAATTGAGTCATTTTTTAGTGGAGGATTTATTCTGCTTTCCAGTTTGATAAATGTGAGATGAACACTTGTGGCAATAAGAGAAGAGGATGTGTAACAAAACTAAAAAAAATGCATAAAACATAAAAGAAAAAAGGCAAGCGTGTAGAGGAGGAGTGAAGTATCTGTGGGGATAGCCCTGTGTTCTGGAGGCATTTGGCACAGATCGTATTTAACTGGGGTAACAATCTTACACTGTATGGGTAGAGAGCAGGGACATGGGAAGTGTATTGCCTGACTTGGGGTTGATTCACACTAGCCGAGCCAAGCCGAACTGCACCGGCCAGGCTACGTATCCGTCATCTTTCCTGTAACTGTGCTAGAAAGGACCATGTGAAAAGAAAATATCAGAGCCAGCACAGTATGGTTATGGTCGGTACGATTTTGTGAAAGGGGTATAGTACCTCACAACAGTCCCGGGTGGGTTTGTTTGACACTGGAGTACACACTGTAGTTGGCCAGACCGATACAACCACTAATGTACTGTAGAACAGACATACAGGCAACCCTGAGGTGTGTGTGTGTGTGTGTGTGTGTGTGTGTGTGTGTGTGTGTGTGTGTGTGTGTGTGTGTGTGTGTGTGTGTGTGTGTGTGTGTGTGTGTGTGTGTGGGGGGTGTAAAAAAAAAAAAGTGGAAATGCCAACATGTGGCAACAACATTTCAACAGAATGAGAAATTATAAAACAAGTAAACTTTAGCACAATCTAATGTCAATCAAAAACTTTTTTATAAGAGAGGAAGGAGGATCTCCGAGGTCTTGATAATGTCAGGCTTTGGTCCCATCATGAAAGAAGAGCAATCCTTGTCCGTCCTATTTCTCCCTCAATGAAAGGAGAGCCATCCTTGTCCACTTCCCCTTTCACCTCCTCTTCCTATTCCATCACAGGTAGAGCTCCTTGGCTAGGATATGCTGCAGTTTCTCCCTGAGGACTCTAAAGCATGGCCGCACCAGGGGGTCCAGGGTCCAGCACTGCTTCATGACTTCATACACCACCTCAGGACAACCGTCTGGGGCATCCATCTTGTAGCCCTTCTCCACGCGTGGTACCACGTCCTTTAGAGGCTGGGGCAGGAGAAGGGGGGATGAAGAGAAGATGAGACAGGGGAGTATCATTTGCAGAAATATAATACATTTTGATTAGGAATGACTTTATATCTATTTTCAATTACATTTATATGGTGTCATGATCACTAAAGAACATACCGTGACAGAATGTTGACAACATTGAAAGGAATAGTATTATACTGGACCATAATATCACTGTCCACATTTCAAATGTACTACATTGACTCTTAACTGCCAAATTCATATACTCTACAGCTGTCAGAGTTTCTAACACACCTGCCCAATCAGTTTTATTCACTTGGCCGTTTCTAGCTTTTTGCGATTCTATTCATTTCGTCATGGGGCGGAGAGAAAAATGTACAGTTTTAATGCAGTTTTAATGCAGTTTTACTGCAGTTCTACCTATTTTCCCAAGGGATGGTGAGGAGATGTTGCCATTTTGTAGCTAATTTCCTGCAGTTCTACAGATTTTACCATGACTTATGCCATGTTCATATGATATCTGAGTGAGAATGACAAACAAAAATCAATGGGGGCCCCCTTAGATGTCAGGGCCCCTGGACATGTGCCTTGTGTGCCCGGTCAGTAATTCGACCATGATTACTACAAGGCTTAGATAGCTGGCTAGACTAACTTACCTAGCAACCTATAAAATGTTAGCTGACATGGGCTAATTCAGTGACTGTCGGTGACTGACATATAAGAGGAAAAGCGCTGATGTACTACAAACTGTCAAAATTGCACGTTGTGTATTATAACTAACAGTTAGTTGAGTGACTTACTTTATAAAGGTTAAAATATACTTACAATTCTGGGGTAAGGCACTCGTCCAAAGGAGTAGATCTCCCACAGCAAGATCCCATAGCTCCACACGTCTGACTTGGTGGAGAATTTCTGTTTATCAACAGACAGAGGGAAAGACAGCCTTTCAGTAAAGCTTATTTCAATGTGTCAAACATACAGTATATTATAGATATGGTGGAAATCAGCAGTACAATAATATTTCTATACCTTGAATCACAAATCGACCCCTAACCCCTACTCCCTGTAGATCGCAGAGGATTGGACAGGTGTAAGTAATATGGTGGTAGCTCCATCTTGCCATCTGATAGGTTAGGTGGAATTGCTACCATATTGCTTACAACTATCCAATCCTCTCCGATTTAAACAAGTTCCTTAAGGGTTGATTTCAGATTCAGGGTATGCTCCTAAAGACAATAAGGAAAGTGACTTGTGAAACCGATGTCAGTGTGCTAGTTCAGCAGTATAGCTTCATCCCTCTCTGAGTAAAACTCAGGGTAAACGGTCTTTACCACGGCTCAAACCTGGGGGCCTCTGCCTCACTAACACACGTAACCACCCTCCTTGACAACGTACAAACCAGTTGACCTATAGAAAAGGATCCAACTCAGTAGCACCATTGGCGACATTTCAAGCTAGCTGTGGAGTGAGCTTACGGCACGTTCTTATCTCCGTTACACTAGCCTACCTTTTCCCTTAGGGCCTCTGGTGAGGTCCACTTGATGGGCAGTTTGGCTGTGTCCTGATTAGAGGAGGCCTCCTTGGTCAGGCCGAAGTCGCTGACCTTGGCGATGTTATCATCTGACACCAGAACATTACGGGCTGCCAGGTCTCTGTGGACAAAGTTATTGGCCTCCAGATACTCCATGGCCTCACACACGTCACTACGGAGGAGAGGGAGGGGAACGGTTGATATTTAAAGAGGCATTGACAATGTTGATTAAAATGGACAATGTTACATTTCCAACTGGCCGCTATAAGCCCCTGTCAGCAAACTTCTGATAACATTATTCAAGGTGTAGGGATAAATCATTATCATGCTCACACTGAGAACTTGAGTAGGGAATCCCCACCCAGCACTGTCCGACCTCTGGAGCGTAGGTAGTCCACTAGACTGCCCTGAGGAGAAGGGAAAATAGAGAAACAGGTATTCAAAGCTCTTTGGTTCTTTATTTATATATCTATCTATTAATGCATTACCTTTATTTAACTTAATCATAGGAGCCACCTACCTTGGCCATGTACTCAGTGACGATAAACAGGCTTCCCTTCTCCTCAACGATGACACCTAGCAACTGGACCAGGTTATTGTGTCTCAGTTGTCTGCAGTAAACAAGGAAAACAATTAAACAATGAGGACAGAAAGCGATTGCTCGATAACGTAATGTTATGACTATAACTACTGTTCCCTGAAGGAGGGAAACGAGGTACAACATACTATGGGTAGTCACACTCTTGTGACTTTGATTGAAGAACTAAAATCATGGTCAAGGTCAATAAAAACCGCACCTCGCTGGAAGCCCCGCCTTCAACAGGTGATATGGGTGAGGCTCGGATTCATTCATTTTATTTACTACTGCTCCACCGAGCCCAGGAACGGGCATGCGGGGCCAAACAGGTGTGTTGTAACCTTCTCCAACCTATCTCCTGATTCTGCCTCCTCAACCCTCCTCTCCTCCCTTTCTGCATCCTTTGACTCTCTATGTCCCCTATCTTCCAGGCCGGCTCGGTCCTCCCGCTCCGTGGCTTGACGACTCATTGCGAGCTCACAGAACAGGGCTCCGGGCAGCCGAGCGGAAATGGAGGAAAACTCGCCTCCCTGCGGACCTGGCATCCTTTCACTCCCTCCTCTCTACATTTTCCTCCTCTGTCTCTGCTGCTAAAGCCACTTTCTACCACTCTAAATCCAAGCATCTGCCTCTAACCCTAGGAAGCTCTTTGCCACCTTCTCCTCCCTCCTGAATCCCCCCCCCCCTCCTCCCTCTCTGCAGATGACTTCGTCAACCATTTTGAAAAGAAGGTCGACGACATCCGATCCTCGTTTGCTAAGTCAAACGACACCGCTGGTTCTGCTCACACTGCCCTACCCTGTGCTCTGACCTCTTTCTCCCCTCTCTCTCCAGATGAAATCTCGCGTCTTGTGACGGCCGGCCGCCCAACAACCTGCCCGCTCGACCCTATCCCCTCCTCTCTTCTCCAGACCATTGCCGGAGACCTTCTCCCTTACCTCACCTCGCTCATCAACTTATCCCTGACCGCTGGCTACGTCCCTTCCGTCTTCAAGAGAGCGAGAGTTGCACCCCTTCTGAAAAAACCTACACTCGATCCCTCCGATGTCAACAACTACAGACCAGTATCCCTTCTTTCTTTTCTCTCCAAAACTCTTGAACGTGCCGTCCTTGGTCAGCTCTCCCGCTATCTCTCTCAGAATGACCTTCTTGATCCAAATCAGTCAGGTTTCAAGACTAGTCATTCAACTGAGACTGCTCTTCTCTGTATCACGGAGGCGCTCCGCACCGCTAAAGCTAACTCTCTCTCCTCTGCTCTCATCCTTCTAGACCTATCGGCTGCCTTCGATACTGTGAACCATCAGATCCTCCTCTCCACCCTCTCCGAGTTGGGCATCTCCGGTGCGGCCCACGCTTGGATTGCGTCCTACCTGACAGGTCGCTCCTACCAGGTGGCGTGGCGAGAATCTGTCTCCTCACCACGCGCTCTCACCACTGGTGTCCCCCAGGGCTCTGTTCTAGGCCCTCTCCTATTCTCGCTATACACCAAGTCACTTGGCTCTGTCATAACCTCACATGGTCTCTCCTATCATTGCTATGCAGACGACACACAATTAATCTTCTCCTTTCCCCCCCTTCTGATGACCAGGTGGCGAATCGCATCTCTGCATGTCTGGCAGACGTATCAGTGTGGATGACGGATCACCACCTCAAGCTGAACTTCGGCAAGACGGAGCTGCTCTTCCTCCCGGGGGGAAGGACTGCCCGTTCCATGATCACGCCATCACGGTTGACAACTCCATTGTGTCCTCCTCCCAGAGCGCTAAGAACCTTGGCGTGATCCTGGACAACACCCTGACGTTCTCAACTAACATCAAGGCGGTGGCCCGTTCCTGTAGGTTCATGCTCTACAACATCCGCAGAGTACGACCCTGCCTCACACAGGAAGCGGCGCAGGTCCTAATCCAGGCACTTGTCATCTCCCGTCTGGATTACTGCAACTCGCTGTTGGCTGCCTGTGCCATTAAACCCCTACAACTCATCCAGAACGCCGCAGCCCGTCTAGTGTTCAACCTTCCCATGTTCTCTCACGTCACCCCGCTCCTCCGCTCTCTCCACTGGCTTCCAGTTGAAGCTCGCATCCGCTACAAGACCATGGTGCTTGCCTACGGAGCTGTGAGGGGAACGGCACCTCAGTACCTCCAGGCTCTGATCAGGCCCTACACCCAAACAAGGGCACTGCGTTCATCCACCTCTGGCCTGCTCGCCTCCCTACCACTGAGGAAGTACAGTTCCCGCTCAGCCCAGTCAAAACTGTTCGCTGCTCTGGCTCCCCAATGGTGGAACAAACTCCCTCACGACGCCAGGACAGCGGAGTCAATCACCACCTTCCGGAGACACCTGAAACCCCACCTCTTTAAGGAATACCTAGGATAGGATAAAGTAATCCTTCTCACCCCCCCCCTTAAAATATTTAGATGCACTATTGTAAAGTGGCTGTTCCACTGGATGTCATAAGGTGAATGCACCAATTTGTAAGTCGCTCTGGATAAGAGCGTCTGCTAAATGACTTAAATGTAAATGTAAATGTTGTACCTGGTCACATAACCGGATATTCCGTGTCCACTCAATGTATGTGCGTAAGTTCGTACTGGACACAGGGCATGTAACCTCCGTTGCTATTCAGAAGCAAAAGGAGGAGGTGAAAAAAAGTGAAATAGCGCAAAAACTAAAGACCTGTAAATGCAGCTTTCGGGGGAGGGGGTGAAAGCTGCATTTAGATGGGACGAACTGAGTATCGAAAGGGTGTACAGATAATGCTTGGAGGTCCCCAACACGTTTAGATCTTGTAGGAGAGGACCTTCAGATCCACCGAATCAAGAGGTTCAAAAGGAGCCACACACTGCGACTCCAAAACCAAAGCCAAGTCCCATGTGGGCGCAATAGGTTTAAAGACCGGTCTGAGATGGCGCACACCTTTCAGGAACTGTACGACCAAAGGCTGGACCCCCGGGGTGGTGTCGTCAATTCCCACAACACGCTGAAATAGCAGCTCTGTACACTTTTAAAATGGAGAATGCCCGCCCCTGCTCGAAAAGCTCCTGTAGGAACATAAGAAATGTCCCTCACACAGCACTGAAAAGGAACCAGCCCTTTATCTTGGAACCAGAGCTCAAATGCTTGCCACTTATACGCATACAGACCCCTTGTGGCGGGAGCCCTAGCGGACTGAACAGGAGCAGTAATGTCCGGAGGTAACCCTCTAGCCATCAGATTGGCCCTCTCAGGAACCAAATCTTTGCCATTGCTTGCCAAACCTGCTTTCTCCACTCCATCCAACTCCAGGAATTTAAAATAGGACAGGGGTTGCTAGTAAAATTAATTAGCCATGATGAGGCTTTTTTTTATCTAAGCTAGGCTAGCTAGCCTCTTTGACCGCAGCACAGTCCGTTTAGAATAACCAAGCGACTTAACGCTACATATATCAAACAAGAGAGCTACCCCAGCAACTCCACAGTTAACTCTGCAAGTTAGTTAACCTGGCTAGCACGCTATGCATCGCTTGTTAGCTAGCCTGGTCTCGAAAGTCTACGTAGGACCAGATCCTTCAGCAATAAGTCTGGGAAGAGAGGCAAACAGTGCTTAACCATGGCAGACACAGGCGGTGGGAGGATACCCACAGAACCTGCCTGCCCTCTCTCTTCGAGTCGCCTCCCATAACCGGCGACAGAGTTCACAGGAGCAGGGAGACATTTGACCTGACCAACGCCTCAATCCATCTCTGCGTCCCGCAACTCAGACTCAGCCGATGTACGGGCACTTGTATGTCTCAGCCGTCCCCTAGTCCCGCACACAAACTGATTTGTGTGAGGGCAGCCAGAGTATGCACCGAGGCGAGACATACTCACTTTTGTTGTCTTGTAACTTTTTATTCATTTGGGCATTGTCACGAACCCAAATAAGGCTTGTTAGCCTTCGTCGTTTCCTTAGCCATCTAACGTATTGCTATAGCCAGGCCAAGCAAGCCAGAGAATAACTAATTGTTTGTGATTAGGAAACTATGAGAACCATACAAACTTCAGCACCTAATTTCCAGGAGCTGAGCATGCTCTACCATGAAGGGGCAGTTTACCACGTAAGATAGTCTTGTTCCAATTGTTTTAGTTTTAGTAGTGTGAATCATTCCTGCTTACATCGAGGTAAAAAGCGGAATAATTGAAAGAATCCGAGTCTCACGCTTATCACCTGTGGAAGGCGGGGCTTCCAAGATGCGTAGATTTCATTGGCCTTGTCAGGCGTGATTTTCATTCTTTAATTGAAGTCGCGAGGGTGCGACTACCCATAGTGTGTTGTACTGAAGTTGACTGACTGAAAGGGAACATGTAACAGAAGTTTGGTTCGGGCTCTGACTTACGTCATGACTGAAGCTTCAGCGATGAAGGCCTGTGCTGTAGCATCGTGTTTGATACACTTCACCGCTACTTTGGTCCCTCTGTAGTCTCCCACCTTCACATCTGAGGGAAAGAGAAACATGTGAGTGAGAATGAGAGAATTTACTAAGCCATATTCACACACTCCAAGAGAACCGGAATGAGGTGGATTAAGCTGGAGAAGACTGCCTCGAACTGGTTACGACAGAGTCATCATCGATAAAACCTATTTATACACAGCTACAGTCACTCGTTTTCACAAAGCCACTTGCCTCCAAACTCTCCTTTCCCAATGGACTGGTGGATATTGATTTCCTTCCTGTTGAGAGCCCAGCCGCTCCTGGAGAACTCATCCTGGGCCGCCACAGTACCCTCCTCCAGCTTCGGCTTGATCAGTTTGGTGCAGAGACCGTCTGCATCTTTGGTATAGTGCTGAGGACAGGGAGAGAAAACGTGGGTCAATAACATAGGCCAAGAAAGGGAAAGATTGCCAATATTGATGACATCATCAACATTTAACTGAACTGGATAACTGAATACATGAAAATGGAACAAAAATGCATATGGGTCTTCGTTTCAAAGGTACAATTACATTTACATTTAAGTCATTTAGCAGACGCTCTTATCCAGAGCGACTTACAAATTGGTGCATTCACCTTATGACATCCAGTGGAACAGCCACTTTACAATAGTGCATCTAAATATTTTAAGGGGGGAGGGGGTGAGAAGGATTACTTTATCCTATCCTAAGTATTCCTTAAAGAGGTGGGGTTTCAGGTGTCTCCGGAAGGTGGTGATTGACTCCGCTGTCCTGGCGTCGTGAGGAAGTTTGTTCCACCATTGGGGAGCCAGAGCAGCGAACAGTTTTGACTGGGCTGAGCGGGAACTGTACTTCCTCAGTGGTAGGGAGACGAGCAGGCCAGAGGTGGATGAACGCAGTGCCCTTATTTGGGTGTAGGGCCTGATCAGAGCCTGGAGGTACTGAGGTGCCGTTCCCCTCACAGCTCCGTAGGCAAGCACCATGGTCTTGTAGCAGATGCGAGCTTCAACTGGAAGCCAGTGGAGAGAGCGGAGGAGCGGGGTGACGTGAGAATTGATTGATTCTATTTCAATTGATACATTCTATTTTTAATGGACTCATTCAGCATACTAGCCGTAACCAACAGAGGGCAGCATGGATAAAAATATAATCAGAGGTCAAGTTTTAAAAAATGCATGTCAACAACACCTTGTAGGCTTTAATAACTGACATGCTTTTTTGAGACCAACAAAATGACTCCAAAACTGAGTTAATGTATAGTGTGCCGCCAGATGGATGAAGGAAGAGAGGGATGGTTTTGAAAGTAAAACCCGGCTGCCGGGTGTCTTCAGGTGAAATGATCTGGAGCCTGCCACTCTCACTTCCTCTTTGTCACTTCCTGTACAGTGTATTTGTTCCAGGAACTGTGTGTGTGGCTCTGATGAGGGAACAGTTGCAGAGGCCAGAGCACGTACAGTAGCTAACAGAGAAATCAACTCTGTATACACTTTGGTCACACCATTTGTATGGCTCACACACTCTGGTTGTAAAATAATAGACAGCTTTATTTGACCAAGAAGGGACAAATCCCAGATCCAGATTAATGAACTGCTTGACTAAAAAGCATGCGCAATAGAGAATCTTTAATGAAGCCCAGCAATAGACTTAATCTGTGACTGGGAAACTGGCCCAAAGATAACTATTTCATTTTATTTCTCCCCTCCACCCCTGTCTCTCCCCACCACCCACCTCAACAAGCTGCATAAGGTTCTCGAAGAACGCCTCCTCGTCGATGCTGAGCTTTCCCTCCTTGTAGACAATGCGGTAGTGCTCCACCTTGCCGTCGCAACTCACACACAGAGTATAGTCCCCAGGGTAGTTGGTGCTCTCCCTCACAAGGTACAGACCCATCTCTGGGGGGATCAGGAGACACTCAGCCTGCTCCCTAGTTATCTTACCATGGAACCATCTGGAGGGGTGAATGGGGATTAATTAATCAATCACATTTGTTTATAAAGACGATTTTACATCAACAGTTGTCACAATGTGCTTTTACAGCACACACACACACCGCAATCACTAACACTAATATGTCTAAAAAGATAATACGTCTATCACTAACACTAATAATAAGTCTAAAAAGAGTTGGCAAAACAGCTGATCTGATTGGTAAAAATACCAATTAGTGAAAAAAACATACGTGTGCAGACACACAAACACACACTTTCTTAGAACTTAGGCATGTGGCTGAATGCGGGAGATTTCAAGATCCAGCAGGAAACCGTGCAGTGCACACACAGCACTGCAGGACTGAACACACACACATTTCTAGCTTTTTGAGGGCTCTAAGCTAAATTTAAAGCCAATTTCCTGCATTTTTGCCATGACTTGTGCAATGTTCATATGACTTGCGTGCCAGGTCAGTAACTGGGCCATGATTACTGCTTAAGGATTAGATAGCTGGCTAGACTAACTTAACTAGAAATGTCTAAAATGTTAGCTAATTGAGTGATTGTCAGTGACTGACGTAACAAGAAGAAAACTTAATGCACTATTCAATTTAGAAATTTCACCTTGTGTATTCTACTATCCTAACTAACAGGATGTTGAGAACCCGACTGACCCCCCCCCGGCAGTGCACACACACGAGAGCTGAAACGGACACAGAAGAGCACTAGCTACAATTACAGGGATGCAGTCAGACAGAGCCAGGATTCAGCCCAACTGTGGTTTATATTCACATAACAGTGGCTTCACTGCCACGACTAATAGCCTATCTGTACTTTACAACCACACAGAAACATCCTGAAAAACAAACACTTTCAACCAGATTTTGTATCACAGTCACTATACTCTGAACTGTAAACTGCAACTCATGGTGTCACCTAACCTGAGCACGTTCTTATTTGTTTCATAGAGTGCTTTCACCTTTATGTTATACAGGTACTTCAGACTGTTTTTATGCTTTAATTGTTGAGAGCTCTTACAAAAACACATTCCTATGTGTGTATTTCAATACCTAGAAATGGCATAATAAACTTGAACTAGAGCCAGGGCTCTCCAACCCTGTTCCTCGAAAGCTATTGTCCTGTAGGTTTTCAATCCAACCCTAATCTAGCACACCTGATTCAAATAATTAGCGGGTTGATAAGCAGAATCAGGTTAGTTACTGGGGTTGGAGCAACCTATAGGTGGATAGCTCTCCAGGAACAAGGTTGGCGAGCCCTGAACTCTAGTAACTTCGGGGTGGCAGGTAGCCTATTGGTTAGAGCGTTGGGCCAGTAACCAAAAGGTTGCTAGATCGAATCCCTGAGCTGACGAGGTAAAAATCTGTTCTGCTCCTGAACAAGGCAGTTAACCCACTGTTCCTATATATATTTTTTTTTAATTGACTATTGAACCTAAAAGGTACTCCTGACTCCCATATCTTTATTTTGTTACTACACTACTAGTAAGTAATGTAACAACACAACACAGGCAGTGTATTTATGGGAAGTAATTTCAGTACAACATGGAGTGATGAGCAATGTTTTGAAGGATTCAGTCTGCTTTAACCAGGCTACGATGACTGTACTGTACTGACGGCATTAGACTCAGCTTGCCCCCTTGCTTCACCCCTTCCCTCTTCTGGACATAGTTAGCTGGGATGGTGCCTTCTTGACCTGCTGTGTTCTTGGCTTTGTACCAGTTCGGGTCCTGGAACAGAAAATGTCATGATAACTCTGTATCAGATCAGGATTGACTGAGTAAATACTGTACAGAGGTAGAAAAAAATTACTGAAACAACCACCCAAAAGTTCATCCTTTAAAAACGCAACTATTTTTTTGAACTACTGTAATAGTCATAAGTTTGGACACACCTACTCTGTCACGCCCTGACCTGAGTATTCTTTGTTTTATTTATATATTTTGGTTAGGTCAGGGTGTGACATGGGTGATGTATGTGTTTTTGTACTGTCTAGGGGTTTTGTAGGTTTATTGGGGTTGTTTATCATCTAGGTGTTTATGTATGTCTATGGTTGCCTAGATTGGTTATCAATTAGAGGCAACTGTTTATCTGATTGGGAACCATATTTAGGCAGCCATCTTCTTTGGGTATTTCGTGGGTTATTGTCTATGTCTAGTTGCCTGTGTCTGCACTAGTATTATATAGCGCCATGTTCGGTTTGTTGTTTTATATAGTTAAGTGTTCTTCGTCATTCATTAAAAAGTATGTATTCTAATCACGCTGCGCTTTGGTCTCCTCACTACGACGATCGTGACATACTCATTCAAGGGTTTTTCTTTACTTTGGCTATTTTATACATTGTAGAATAATAGTGAAAGACATCAAACCTATGAAATAACACATGGAATTATGTAGTAACCAAAAAAGTGTTACACAATTCAAAAAATTATTCTAAGTGGCCACCCTTTGCCTGGATGACAGCTTTGCCCACTTTTGGCATTCTCTCAACCAGCTTCATGAGGTGGAATACCTGGAATACATTTCAATTGACAGGTGGGCCTTGTCAAAAGTTCATTTATGGAATTTATTTCCTTCTTAATGCATTTGAGCCAATCAGTTGTGTTGTGACAAGATGTGGTACACAGAAAATAGCCCTATTTGCTAAAAGACCAAGTCCATATTATGGCTAGAACAGCTCAAATAATAAGAGAAACGACAGTCCATCATCACTAAGACAGGAAGGTCCGCAACAGGAAAGGAAGACCCAGAGTTACCTCTGCTGCAGAGGAGAAGTTCATTTGAGTTACAGGTCTCAGATATTCCAGCCCAAATAAATACTTCAAGAGTTCAAGTAACTGACACATCTCAACATCAACTGTTCAGAGGAGACTGTGTGAATCAGGCCATGGTCAAATTTCTGCAAAGAAACCACTACTGATGGACACCAATAATAAGAAGAGACTTGTTTGGGCCAAGAAACACGAGCAATAGACATTAAAACGGTGGAAATCTGTCCTTTGGTCTGATGAGTCCAAATTTGAGATTTTGGGTTCCAACCGCCGTGTCTTTGAGACGCAGAGTAGGTGAACAGATGATCTCCACATGTGTGGTTCCCACCGTCAAGCATGGAGGTGGGGGAGCTTTGCTGGTGACACTGTCTGTGATTTATTTAGAATTCAATGCACAATTAACCAGCACGGCTACCACAACATTCTGCAGCAATATACCATCCCATCTGGTTTGCGTTTAGTGGGACTATCATTTGTTTTTCAACTGGACAATGACCCAACACACCTCCAGGCTGTGTAAGGGCTATTTGACCAAGAAGGAGAGGGATGGAGTGCTGCATCAGATGACTTGGCCTCCACAATCACCTGACCTCAACCCAAATGAGATGGTTTGGGATGAGTTGGACCGCAGAGTGAAGCGAAAGCAGCCAACAAGTGCTCAGCATATGTGGGAACTCCTTCAAGACTGTTGAAAAGCATTCCAGGTGAAGCTGGTTGAGAGAATGCCAAGAGTGTGCAAAGCTGTCATCAAGGCAAAGGGTGGCTACTATGAATCTAAAATATATTTTGATTTGTTTAACACATTCTTTGGTTACTACATGATTCAATGTGTCATTTCATAGTTTTGATGTCTTCACTATTTTTCTACAATGTAGAAAATAGTCAAAATAAAGAAAAACCCTTGAATGAGTAGATGTGTCCAAACTTTTGACTGGTACTGTATGTTCTTTCTATATGTAACTGTAGAAATATGACAGAAATTAGAAATATTTTATTTTTTATACCAAGTAGACACAAACTGTAAATCATAGGAGTGTTTGGCCTGTTTCTCGTCTCCCTCGCCAGAGAGAGAGTTAGGTACCTTACCTTAGTCACCACGATTATGGTTAAGACATCTCCTTTGTTGAAGGGCAGGTCCTGCTCTGTGGTGCCCTTAAAGTTGTATTTGGCCACACACTCTGTGCCCTGTGGCCATGTTGGTGTCTGAGGGACAGGAGTGGTTATCAGGATGAAAAGCAATGAGGAATTGATATTGACCCCAGCTCAGCAATAAACCAGCTCAATGATAGGTGGTACAGTGTATCTCTATATTTGACATGAAGCAGCCATATCTGTTTATCATATCCTGGTCTCACCTGGGGTTCAGACATCCTGAAGTGGAGGAGGCAGTGGGTCTCCTCTCACAGGCCTCACACACCGAACGCTACCATCACACACACACACACCTGTGGAGAGAGAGGAAGAGACCATAACAGGCAAAACAATGGACAACCTAAGTAGACAGTCATCGCCTAAACACAACAATTAATTGGGACATTCAGTACACCAATCCACAATGTCAAACATGGAAATGTGAAGTACAATTTTACTTCGACCATGCTGTTTCTCATGTGGGTGGTCAGATATACAGTGGGACAAAAAAAGTATTTAGTCAGCCACCAATTGTGCAAGTTCTCCCACTTAAAAAGATGAGAGAAAGTCTGTGTTGCCCAGCAACAGCCCCAAAACATCACTGCTCTAGAAGAGATCTGCATGGAGGAATGGGCCAAAATACCAGCAACAGTGTGTGAAAACATGGTGAAGACTTACAGAAAACGTTTGACCAACAAAGGGTATATAACAAAGTATTGAGATAAACTTTTGTTATTGACCAAATACTTATTTTCCACCATAATTTGCAAATAAATTCATTAAAAATCCTACAATGTAATTTTCTGGATTTTGTTTTCTCATTTTGTCTGTCATAGTTGAAGTGTACCTATGATGAAAATTTCCAGGCCTCCCTCATCTTTATAAGTGGGAGAACTTGCACAATTGGTGGCTGACTAAATACTTTTTTGCCCCACTGTATTTATCAGATATATTTATTTATCTATATATATTTATAGATGGAGTACAAATATTGAATTATTACAAGAATGGGTTTGACAAGGTCCAAAGAGAGAGAGAGAGAATATAAATAACAGCCAGTGCCAGAAAGCAGAAGTAACCGTTTTTTTATATATTTTTTTCCCATCTCACTTTCAAAACTGTGGGGAAGCAAGTTTCCATTATGTCGTCAGAGCAGCAACAGGTTGGGCTGCTCATTGCCCACCCTCATTGCGCAACTCAATATTATGAAAGGTTTCTTAATGTTTTGTACACACAGTATATGGAATATATTTGAAAAAGTCTCAAGTTGAATCTTTCCGTCCTAATGAGTATACTGTAGAGTTTAATATAGTTCTCCTAAACACTGAACATGTAAACTAGTGGTAGGATCATTCAGGATTCTCCTCAATCTTTATTTTCTATTCTAGATTAGAAGACATTGACCATAAGGAGGGAAGCATTTACAGTAAAAAGTATTTATTTTATATTTACTGCGGTCAGTCAGTTACAACTTCTTTCATTATAGTTGATGCAGTCAGTGACATATGGTTGTATTGACATACAGCAAGTATTTCCATGTGGCCTAACAAATGAAAAGTAGCAGAGCCACATGACATGAATGTTGAATGCATGGCTCATGGATGGTGTCATCGTCCCCGAACCCATTGAAATAGAATCACTAGAACGGGTAGTCTGAGGGACTTTTTCCTGTTCTTGTTACTCTATTTCTATGCACGAGTGGTGAATGCACGGCCCATGGGCGATGCCATCATCCCAGGACAAACCACTTCCTTTCAGCAAGGGTCAGTTCCCATGGATGAGTTCTGGGCCGTGTTCCTTAGGGAACCAAACAAAAGAAAACACTCAAACAGGGTCCTGGTCCAATAAGAAACACTCATTTTCATTTCCCGTTGTGAAGCGTTTTTAAAACGCTTTACATTGCGCACACAAATGAACATGACCCTGACTGAGTAACTAGCGTCTTGTGCCACAACATGAGGTCACTTCCTCCCACGGACATGTCACAGAGAAAACCCATTACAGAGCTGAGCGGACTGTGGATGGTGAACTTCCTGCCTGACAGAGAGCCCAGACTGTGATTAATCCTACACTAGGGTGGGGTCGCTGAGAAAGAGAGCGAGAGAGAAACAGAGAGCGAGAGAGAAACAGAGAGAAAGAGTAAGACAGAGCACAGACAATGACTGCACAGCATTAGTATTACAGCTAGGCCACAGCAACTGATAGGCCTTACTTTCTCTCTTACTAACACACTTCCCTTTGAAAACACATGCTCCCACCATTGTTACTACCTTACAGACAGACACATTTTTTAACAGAATGATGTAAATCAGGTCAAGGCAGTTAGTATGTGTGTGTGTTTTTGGTTTTACTATTCTCGAGGGAATCCCAAGGATATTAAAATAAAGAAAATGCGGACAAGTGGGGACATTTCGGCGGTCCCCACATGGAAAAATGCTATTTTAGGGTTTAAGAGTCAGGTTTAGGTATAATTTAATGGGAATGGGAATTCTGAATGGGAATCAATTGTTTGGTCCCCACACAGACAGTAAAACAAACGTGCACAGGGCTCCCGAGTGGCGCAGCTGTCTAAGGTACTGCATCTCAGTGCTAGAGGAGTCACTACAGACCCTGGTTTGATTCCAGGCTGTATCACAACCGGCCATGATTGGGCGGCGCACAATTGGGCCAGTGTCGTCCGGGTTAGGGTTTGGCTGGGGTAGGTCGTCATTGTAGAATTTGTTCTTAACTGGCTTACCTCTTAACTGGCTTGCCTCTTAACTGGCTTGCCGAGTTAAAAATAAAAGGTAAATAAATATCTTTGGAGCAGCAGAAGAAGCAACATATCTGAAGGGATCCTCCCAGTCTTATGATCTCTGAACTACCATGACACATGGGCTCAGGCTGTTTAGTTCCACATTCTGCATAAATGTTTGAGGCGCTTGCACACCATTTCTTCTTTGTACAAAGAAGTAGATGAAGGAGACAGACTGTCAGAGCAGAAGATCTAAACAACTGCTTAAGTTCGTGATAGTACATCTCATGACAATTAAACGTCAATCACCAGACTTTTGCAGTGCAGAACTACAATAAGAAGAAACCCATCAATCAACTGATGCTTTGAAGTCGATAAACACAGAAATATCAATTTGATTTATCTATGTTTACATTTAGATGTATCTGTATGATAATAGAGCTGGGTTTTTTTAACTGATAGATAGCCACAGGATGGGTCTGGTTAAAGACCCCAGTGGAACAGTGACATCACCAACTATGGAATAGGTCAACAACAAGGACCACGCCTGCCTGGGATGACACTTGATTTCCCCCTTTATTTTATTTTTATGTAACCTTTATTTTAAGCAACAGCTCAGTGAAGTATATAAAAGTCCTTGAATAGGTCAACATCAAAATATCAGCAGGCTACCAGCCCAGCGTGTGTGAGTGAATGGAACATAATTCAGCATGTCTTGGTGTCACATTTAACAGATAAGGGCTATAGCCGTTTCCAGAAGGCTCCCTCTTCATCGAACCACAGCCTTTCCATTTTCAGGAAGCAGACAACACAGTCTTTGTGAGCTATTCCAGTTCAGTTTCTACTGTGACCCCTGTCTTTCTGAGTACCGTAGTCAATCAGCCCTGATCTGATACAGTCTGTGGGTAAGACACACTTTAGTTCCAGAGGTCTGTAATGTAAGGTATTCTCTGATTGTTGCAGGCTACATCTCTGCTAGCCTGAGTTCCTGACTGACAATTCAGCGAAGTGAACCCAGGTTATGTCCTTGCTGAAAGACACCACCAGAGTCCAGCGCACAATGAGGTTTCACACAGTGTGTTGGTCTATATCATACATGCTGCAGTGCAAGCCGTACAGAAGGGTAGTAGAGTACAAGGCCAGCCGTGCGTGACATGTGCCTGAGGCTACATCAGGAACCAGGAAGTTAGCTTCAATGAGAACCTGTCTCAGCATGGATACATGATGTGCTCTGTGATACTACTGTTACAGACTACAAAGGCACAGCTAACGAACACTACTGTACATAAACCAGAGACAGAAAGGGCCATGCACTCCAAATCACAAAACAGTGGTTGACACAAACCAGTTGGCAGCCTAAGCATGGAGACATACTGTGCCCTGTGATACTGGTACAGACTAGAGCCACAGCTAAATACACCATGAAGCATACTGACACAGAGACACTGAGGGGAAATGTAGTCGACACCATCGCACATCAACTGCACTGTTTCTTTTTCCTTATTAATTGTATTTATCTTGCCTGGTACTGTCCTTAAATGACCCCATGAGGGATAATAAAGTCATGATCTTATTTTATCAACTGAAAAATGTAAACAAGTGGAGAATAGCCTTGGAAACACCCATCCCTTCTGCTATACATTCTCATCCAATTGGGTTCAAAGCAAACAGGTTTTTCATCATTTTCCGTCAAGTTGCTAAATGTCTTATGCAAGACGAGTGGTGTGTCTACTCTAGTCTAAACTAATGTATGCATGTAGAGGAACAATTGGTTCTAGGCTGTCTTCAACAGCAGTCTGTAGACCGAGCAGCAAGACGAGACAGGTAGACAGGTATGAAGGTATGGAGAATTCCTTCCTCAGACCATGGAACGTGTCTGCCACACCCTTGTTGCAGTGAGTGCACTACCCTCACTGAACTCACTAAGCTACATGAAAACACTGCAGAACTCACAGACAAAAAAAACAACAATGCATTGACAACTATAGTTATATAATGATATTAGGCAAAATGAGTGAGAAGTGATCTGTCCAGATTATTTATTTAGTATCACATGTAAAATTATACTAAATTCTCAATCATTAGCCTACATACAGTATCTAGGCCTAATTGCATCAAACACTAAAATATCCCTGCAACAGAAAGACTACATAATGGCTAACCATGGACCTTACAAGCTCTCACACGAGACCTAGAGATGTGCACAAGCATAATACCCCATAACCACCATGCTCCCACTACCAGCCCTGCCCCATGGCTTGCATCCCATTCCATAAATAGTGTGCTACTTTTGACCAGGGCCCATAAGGCCCATAAGTCAAAAGTAGTGCACTATCTAGGGAATAGGGTGCCATTTGAAACGCAGACCATGCCTCAGTAATTATCCCTGTGTGCCCCAAGCTCTCTCTCCCTTCCTCCTTCCCTCAGCTGTGTAGGTCTCAGTAGCCATCCTCATACTGTGTGTGTGTGTGTGTGTGTGTGTGTGTGTGTGTGTGTGTGTGTGTGTGTGTGTGTGTGTGTGTGTGTGTGTGTGTGTGTGTGTGTGTGTGTGTGTGTGTGTGTGTGTGTGTGTGTGTGTGTGTGTGTGTGTGTGTGTGTGTGTGTGTGTGTGTTCAGCCATGTAGGGTCCCAGTATCCCTCCTCCTGTTTCTGTCCCTCCGGGGCTCCGTTTGGTTGAGGATGCTCTGTTTGATTACAGCCCGATACTTTGATGCTGCTGTTAGCTGCTGCTGCCCTGCTATCAGGCCTTTACAGCAGCAGCAGGGGTGAAGCCAGAGCCAAGGAGTAAGAGATGGAGGGAGGGTGGAAAACCAGGCAGCCATAGCCTGGAAGAGTAAGGAAGATAGTGTTAAGTGTGAGAGCTATGCCTCCATGCAGCAGCTAGCCTGGTGCAGGGAAGCAGCAGTGCCTGTTACAGTAAGGGAGATAGTTGTGAGAGTGTGCCACAGGGCCATCCAGCTGGGTCTGACAGACGAACAGAGTCTTAGCCAGGTACACTATAAGCGGTGCAGATCGTGAGAGAGCCACTGGTACAGTGAGCGAAGGAGTTCTGAGAGGAGAGCGTGCCACAGGGCCATCTAGCTGGGTCTGACAGACAGACAGGCTGACAGGCTGCAGATGTTCATGTAGAGCCACAGAGCAGGAAGTCAACAACATAGACACCACCTCATCCGCCTCAGGGACAACAGCTAGATCCGGCTACAGTCAGCAACACCACTAGTTTCAGGTCCTCCCCGTTTTCTACCGTTTAGCGCCTAATGAACACCACCCAGAAATAGTGGTTTTATTGTCGGTTTTACAGTTTTGGTTGGATGAATTCAGATGAGTATACGAATGAGTATACACAAGCAACAAAAGCATGTTGTTGTTGGTTTTTACAATAAAGTTTTGAGAGGCTCGTGAAAGTAAAGTTGATGAGGAGTCAAACAGTCTCCCTTTTAGATCAACAGGAAGGGAAACATGGCTATCATTTCAGAGCTGTGTGTACATCCTTCAGAGCAGCAGGGGAAAATCCCACTGCAAATGACAAGGTTTTGCATCCAGACTAGACCCGACCCGTTTCAGTCAGCTTTGAATCTGCCAAGTCGGCTAGGCCTAACCTCAGCCAAACCACACGATCGCATTACTTAGTGCACAACAGAAAACATTTCTCAACAGAAAACAAAAAGTTCAGTTGGTTCCTCCCTGTTTCAGTCCCGTTTGGTGCCCAATGAACACAACCACAGGAGAATATATTGTTGACAAAAGCCTGTTAACCCCACTGGCTACAACCAACGGATCGACATATTGTTCTAAAGCATTGAACATCTCTCAGTTTGAGAAGACCCATCATAAAAGAGGCTAGTTTTAAATCTGTAGCTGTGAGGTACAGTAGGAACATTTGTTTAAAATGAGAATTACAGAATGGACCTTTCTGGAAATAGTGTAGTTTGCTGGTAAAACAAATCAAATGGTCAAATCAGTTATTGATTTGTCTGTGTGCGTGGACCAACTCAGTTTGTCTGTGATGTGTATGCCGAGGAACTTCACTTACTACCCTCTCCACTACTGTTCCATCGATGTGGATAGGGGGGTGTTCCCTCTGCTGTTTCCTGAAGTCCACAATCATCTCCTTAGTTTTGTTGACGTTGAGTGTGAGGTTATTTTCCTGACACCACACTCAGAGGGCCCTCAACTCCTCCCTGTAGGCCGTCTCGTCGTTGTTGGTAATCAAGCCTACCACTGTTGTGTCGTCCGCAAACTTGATGATTGTGTTGGAGGCGTGCGTGGCCACACAGTCGTGGGTGAACAGGGAGTACAGGAGAGGGCTCAGAACGCACCCTTGTGGGGCCCCAGTGTTGAGGATCAGCGGGGTGGAGATGCTGTTGCCTACCCTCACCACCTGGGGGTGGCCCGTCAGGAAGTCCAGTACCCAGTTTCACAGGATGGGGTCGAGACCCAGGGTCTCGAGCTTGATGACGAGCTTGGAGGGTACTATGGCGTTGAATGCCGAGCTGTAGTCGATGAACAGCATTCTCACGTAGGTATTCCTCTTGTCCAGATGGGTTAGGGCAGTGTGCAGTGTGGTTGAGATTGCATCGTCTGTGGACCTATTTGGGCGGTAAGCAAATTGGAGTGGGTCTAGGGTGTCAGGTAGGGTGGAGGTGATATGGTCCTTGATTAGTCTCTCAAAGCACTTCATGATGACGAAAGTGAGTGCTACGGGGCGGTAGTCGTTTAGCTCAGTTACCTTAGCTTTCTTGGGAACAGGAACAATGGTGGCCCTCTTGAAGCATGTGGGAACAGCAGACTGGTATAGGGATTTATTGAATATGTCCGTAAACACACCGGCCAGCTGGTCTGCGCATGCTCTGAGGGCGCGGCTGGGGATGCCGTCTGGGCCTGCAGCCTTGCGAGGGTTAACACGTTTAAATATCTTACTCACCTCGGCTGCAGTGAAGGAGAGTCCGTTGCAGGCCGTGTCAGTGGCACTGTATTGTCCTCAAAGCGGGCAAAAAAGTTATTTAGTCTGCCTGGGAGCAAGACATCCTGGTCCATGACTGGGCTGGTTTTCTTCTTGTAGTCCGTGATTGACTGTAGACACTGCCACATACCTCGTGTCTGAGCCGTTGAATTGAGATTCTACTTTGTATCTATACTGACGCTTAGCTTGTTTGATAGCCTTGCGGAGGGAATAGCTGCACTGTTTGTATTCGGTCATGTTACCAGTCACCTTGCCCTGATTAAAAGCAGTGGTTCGGGCTTTCAGTTTCACGCGAATGCTGCCATCAATCCACGGTTTCTGGTTTGGGAATGTTTTAATCGTTGCTATGGGAACAACATCTTCAACGCACGTTTTAATGAACTCGCACACCGAATCAGCGTATTTGTCAATGTGACGCAATACGAAACATATCCCAGTCCACATGATGGAAGCAGTCTTGAAGTGTGGAATCAGCTTGGTTGGACCAGTGTTGGACAGACCTCAGCGTGGGAGCTTCTTGTTTTAGTTTCTGTCTGTAGGCAGGGATCAGCAAAATGGAGTCGTGGTCAGCTTTTCCGAAAGGAGGGCGGGGCAGGGCCTTATATGCGTCGCGGAAGTTAGAATAACAATGATCCAAGGTTTTTCCCGCCCTGGTTGCACAATCGATATGCTGATACAATTTAGGGAGTCTTGTTTTCAGATTAGCCTTGTTAAAATCCCCAGCTACAATGAATGCAGCCTCAGGATGTATGGATTCCAGTTTGCAAAGAGTCAAATAAAGTTCGTTCAGAGCCATCGATGTGTCTGCTTGGGGGGGAATATATACGGCTGTGATTATAATCGAAGAGAATTCTCTTGGTAGATAATGCGGTCGACATTTGATTGTGAGGAATTCTAAATCAGGTGAACAGAAGGATTTGAGTTTCTGTATGTTTCTGTGATCACACCACGTCCCGTTAGCCATAAGGCATACGCCCCCGCCCCTCTTCTTACCAGAAAGATGTTTGTTTCTGTCGGCGCGATGCGTGGAGAAACCCACTGGCTGCACCGCCTCCGATAGCGTCTATCCAGTGAGCCATGTTTCCGTGAAGCAAAGAATGTTACAGTCTCTGATGTCCCTCTGGAATGCTACCCTTGCTCGGATTTCATCAACCTTGTTGTCAAGAGACTGGACATTGGCGAGAAGAATGCACGATGTGCCCGTCTCCGGAGTCTGACCAGAAGACCGCCTCGTTTCCCTCTTTTACGGAGTCGTTTTTTTGGGTCGCCGGCTGGGATCCATTCCGTTGTCCTGGTTGAAAGGCAGAACACAGGATCCGCTTCGTGAAAATCATATTCTTGGTCGTACTGATGGTGAGTTGACGCTGATCTTATATTCAGTAGTTCTTCTCGACTGTATGTAATGAAACCTAAGATGACCTGGGGTACTAATGTAAGAAACTAAGAACGCGAAACGAGGCGGCCATCTCTGTCGGCGCCGAAGCAGTACAGCATCGTGAAGAGGTTGAAGAAATTCGGCTTGTCACCAAAAGCACTCACAAACTTCTACAGATGCACAATCGAGAACATCCTATCAGGCTGTATCACCGCCTGGTACAGCAACTGCTCCGCCCACAACCGTAAGGCTCTCCAGAGGGTAGTGAGGTCTGCACAACGCATCACCGGGGGCAAACTACCTGCCCTCCAGGACACCTACACCACCCGATGTCACAGGAAGGCCATAAAGATCATCAAGGACAACAACCACCCGAGCCACTGCCTGTTCACCCCGCTATCATCCAGAAGGCGAGGTCAGTACAGGTACATCAAACCTGGGACCGAGAGACTGAAAAACAGCTTCTATCTCAAGGCCATCAGGCTGTTAAACAGCCATCACTAACATTGAGTGGCTGCTGCCAACACACTGACTCAACTCCAGCCACTTTAATAATGGGAATTGATGGGAAATGTAAAATATATCACTAGCCACTTTAAACAATGCTACCTAATATAATGTTTACATACCCTACATTATTAATCTCATATGTATACGTATATACTGTACTCTATATCATCTACTGCATCCTTATGGAATACATGTATCACTAGCCACTTTAACTATGCCACTTTGTTTACATACTCATCTCATATGTATATACAGCACTCAATACCTTCTACTGTATCTTGCCTATGCCGCTCTGTACCATCACTCATTCATATATATTTATGTACATATTCTTTATCCCCCTACACTGTGTATAAGACAGTAGTTTTGGAATTGTTAGTTAGATTACTTGTTGGTTATTACTGCATTGTCGGAACTAGAAGCACAAGCATTTCGCTACACTCGCATTAACATCTGCTAACCATGTGTATGTGACAAATACAATTTGATTTGATATGTCATCTGTATGTCATGTACTGTTGCAAAGCATATTTCCCTATGGGGTGTTAGAAGTATTACTACTCTGTTCTAAAACAAAGTCATTAGGAAAGTTCACCATCTGACCTGGATATGCCTGCTTGATGATGTAGAAAAGACACAGCTGTGCCAATGGACAATAGGGCCATTAGGGCACTAGGCTATGTAATGGTAAAGCAAAGTGAGTCACATTAGGACAGTTCACTATTTGACCTGGCTGAGAGGTGGATATAATTACACTGCATAATCACCAGAAACATTCCACTGGCAGGGAGGGCATTACACTACAGGCAGCATTCCCATCACAGTCACTACATAGCCTGGAGCCCAAACCGATATGCTCCCATTGATATTGTGAAGTGAAACAAAGGTGAAATGGAGCTTATCAGTTTGGCTTCTAAGCTAGCCACTATAGGCAGTGTGAGAAAGCCTATTCTTGCTACCTCCAAAGTGCTAATAACTTTTGGTTAACACCACTTGACAAAGCTAGGCGCTGCGTCACAGCCATGCCCAGCCAGCAAGTCGGAGTAACAGTTTTACTCAGTTAGTTTCATCCAGCTCCATTATTTATTTCACTGGTTTGCCATTCTCTGTTCTCTGAGTTGTGGAGCTCCATCCGGCTACAGTGGAGCTCTCTGTGTGTGAGAATTGTGACTATGCATGCTGGCTATTGTCCATAGAGAGGGTCAGTGACAGAGGTCAGTGGCCTTACTGAGCTGAGAGAACTACTGCCTTGGCCCAAGGGGGGCATTCTGTCGCTCTGACAGATGTACACACATACACAAACACGCATTCACCCACATAATTTCTGCCTTGGCCCAAGGGGATTCTCTGGACTTGAGTTAGATTCCTGTGAGTGTTGTTTTCAATGCAAGCTCTCGTGAGTAACATTTTGCATGTATTTATTACAGCATAATTAACTTGAAATGTTAAGGTTGCCAAAGAGCAATACCCCATCATCCACACAGACATGTAAGCAGTCAAAGCCCTATTTCACCCAAGTCTTCCAAAGCTGCCCATCCATCCATCCCATCCATCCCAGCATATATAACATGTTTTTGGCTTGGCGATGCTAAAGGCTCAGTGACACCCTCTTGAGAAGCAGCCAGGTCACCATCTGGGGGCTCAGCGATACCCTCTGCCACTCCATTTTTGCCCCTTGTACCCGCCTGAGCTGAGCTACCAGGCATAATGCTGCCTTTCTGTGAGCCCAGGGAGAGGAGAGGAGGACAGAGGAGGCTGTTTGGTGGTTCTGACACAGCTGCACCCAGAGTGCCAGAGGAAGTGGCAGAGAGAGAGAGAGAGAGAGAGAGAGAGAGAGAGAGAGAGAGAGAGAGAGAGAGAGAGAGAGAGAGAGAGGCAGATAGAGATCACGACTCTTTCCATCATTACATTCCTAAGCGCACAATATCAGAGCAACAATACTGAGTGTGTGTGCTATCCTTGTGGTTATGGCATGATGCTCACCAATTGGCTGGCTACAGTCAGAACAAGTGGTCGTCATCAGATACTGAATCTCTACGGTTTAAAACACTGCTTGCCTAATCAAAGGGTGCACTTTTGCATTGCAATCACACCAATACGTCACACCATGCAAATAGATCAAGATGACAAAAAGGAAATAGTCTAACTGTTGACAAAGTTCAAGGAACTGAAGCTCAGTCAGTTTATGTGACTCTCATTAGGCAAGCTACTGTACAAGACAGTGGGTGCTTCCTGAATGGCATGCCATTTCCTACATATTAGTGCAACTACTTCTGAGCAGAATCCCTGTTGGCCCTAAAACTCAAAATAGTCTGACCATCCCATCCCTCTACAACTATGAGAAGAAGCAGCCATAATACCTGTGATTTTGGAAGATGCCGATTGTGTTAGAACACACGATGCAAGCAGCTAGATTACTAAAATTCGAGATCCCCTCGTGATTCTGGATCTGTCCATTTATTTGTTTTAAGAGCAGTCAATAACATAGGGAAACATCAGTAGTGCAACAGCTTACCTATCAAATGGAAATAAGTATCAATAGATGCATCCCTATTGATAGAACGCGGAGGCAGCCTGAGCGTGGATGGAATAGATGCCAGACAGCTGTAATCTACATTCGCGTCAGTTAAAATGACTTCAACATGATGATGCAGTCAGTGTTCTTGATCTTGATGAAAACAACACGACGGGGTCTCAACCGTAGAGCGAAATATAAACCGCTGAATTAACTCAACTCAGTCACAAACTAGTGATATCAACACACAGATGTAATCTAAATTCTCCAGAATGTGAAAAGTAGATAAATAATCCGCAAGCGTCAATGGTTATCCTCTGCTCTGGTCGGCCTTGTTGTAAATATGAAATACATGTAGTCAGCCAAGAGGAGCAGTGGTGCACAAAATTCAGACCGCTGAATATAGAAATGTATCGCGCTTATTATTGGAACATTGTTGCCTGTAACTGTTCTAGATGTTACGTTTCTATCTGCAACGTTCTGCACGTTCCGCCCATATACTTTATAGTACCACCCCTACCTTGATCCCTTGCAATACGCATGCGCATATTCTTCAAGCGCTCCAGGCAGTGTTGGTATGTTCGCAGTTTTCGTACAAATTGGGCTACTTTGAAAACGATGTCGCGGGTGAAAATATATTGGTCGCGGATTTTTGTGCTATTTCTAAGGTGCACCGCGGCCGCCATGGTATTTCTATTAAAAAATATATATGTATTTCACTATGACCTGCTGCTGACTATCAGGCAGTGAGGCAGGCTTTTGCTGAGTGAGTGGTGTGGAGGGGTGAGTGAGTGTAGAGAGCACAACAGCTATTGGCTGTTGAGTCACGTAAACGGAGCAGCATGCGCGCACGTTTTGATAACTTTTATCCGGTTGAAGGTAGTCAAATGTAGATCGTCATAATGGAGACACTTGTTTCCAACCCTTTCTCCGTCAAATATATTAATATGCACATCAATAATTAATGGAGACAAAGCACTGGAAAACGACTTTGGCGCATTAGAGAGATTCGCTCGTAGGTGGTTTAAACTGCATTCTAATGTTGACTTTGCTTAAGGGTCATTCTATGAAAATGGTGGCTTTCCTGTCCCGGTCTTATTCACGAGGAAAAACACTTAAAATTGTGAGATAATGACACATACTTTTTTTTTTTTGCATTGATTGAAGTGTTTTATTATTAACAAAACATATTGCAATATATATATATATATATATAATATTGTAGAGCACGTTCAGTACCATGAAATTGTCAATGAGTCATGGTTTAGTGAAATTTTTATCCCTCTTTAAATGTCATAATACAAAGGAAAGTATTATAGTTATTTAGTGGACTACTTTAAAAAAAACTAAAATATCAAATAAATATTACAAATAATTTAATAAAGTAAAAGCTGTCCCTCAATTTCATGTAACTAGGTGTTAAAATATATAAAAACCACCACTTTCAAAATAATGCAACATCCATGCCAATTTCGTCCTGGGTCAAAGCCTCATTGGAGACGGGACTGTTTTGAAAAGCATATGCTGAGTTTGCACTCTCTTTATATTAACAATTTTATTTATTTTTATTTCACCTTTATTTAACCAGGTAGGCTAGTTGAGAACAAGTTCTCATTTACAACTGCGACCTGGTTAAAATTAAAGCAAAGCAGTTCGACACATACATTTACATTACATTTAAGTCATTTAGCAGACGCTCTTATCCAGAGCGACTTACAAATTGGTGCATTCACCTTATGACATCCAGTAGAACAGTCACTTTACAATAGTGCATCTAAATCTTAAAGGGGGGGGGTGAGAAGGATTACTTATCCTATCCTAGGTATTCCTTAAAGAGGTGCGGTTTCAGGTGTCTCCGGAAGGTGGTGATTGACATACAACAACACAGAGTTACACATGGAATAAACAAGCATAATACAGTTGGAAAAAAGTATATATACAGTGTGTGCAAATGAGGTAAGATGAGGGAGGTAAGGCAATAAATATGCCATGGTGGTGAAGTAATATATATGCATTTAGTTTTACTTGCATTTAAGAGCAGTTGGAGGCCACGGAAGGAGAGTTGTATGGCATTGAAGCTTATCTGGAGGTTAGTTAACACAGTGTCCAAAGAAGGGCCAGAAGTATACAGAATGGTGTCATCTGCGTAGAGGTGGATCAGAGAATCACCAGCAGCAAGAGCGACATCATTGATGTATACAGAGAAGAGAGTCGGCCCGAGAATTGAACCCTGTGGCAAGAATGTGGTGATTGACAGAGTCGAAAGCCTTGGCCAGGTCGATGAATACGGCTGCACAGTAATGTCTCTTATCGATGGAGGTTAACCAGAACAGCAATGAACAAGGCATATTGACATTAGGGAGAGGCATGCATAGCCGAGTGGTCATAGGAGTCCAGTGAGTAGTTAGGCTGGCTGGAGACACGGCGATTCAGACAGATAGCAGACCGATTCGTTATGATTAACTTGGTATTTTCATGCGAGGACTTAAGATGTGTCACTGGTGTCTTCAGTTTATAGTAAGGGGAAAGGACATTGGATTTAAATTATTTATAAAATTGCATGATTAAGTGATTTATTTACAATTTAAGAAGTGTGGTTTGAGCTACAGTGGCCGCCATCTTAGATATGCCATCTTGTAACTGGTGTTACTGTTCTTGCTCGTAATACCGGTGACATGACGATAACGTCAGTGACAATCAAAAGCACTACAAACTTTTCTCTCAACGTAATGTTTTATAAAACCCTCAACAATTATATAAAAAAAGACTTATTAGCATTTAAATTACTGTTTCAATATTGTAATCACATAATATGGCTTTCCTTTTGATAGATATTGCCAACCCAGTACTGCAAGGTCAGAGTTACGAGGAAGACATATGTGCTCTGTATCTAGAGAAAACCAAAGCATTAATTGCTGTCATACCTTGCGTCACTGGTATTTTTTATTTAACCTTTATTTAACTAGGCAAGTCAGTTAAAAACAAATTCTTATTTACAATGACAGCCTTGTTCAGGGACAGAATGACAGGTTTTTACCTTGTCAGCTCGGGGATTCAATCTAGCAACCTTTCGGTTACTGGCCCAATGCTCTAACCACTAGGCTACCTGCCATATTACTGTATGGAATATTGGTGTTCTGGCATCAGAGCTGCTCAATTTAATTGAACTGTTGCTACATTAATTAGTAAGCATTTTAAGGATATGATCATTAAATTGATGACTCAACCTCAATTATTTGTAATATAAAAAAATATAAAAATCAATAGTATAGATGGAAAATTTGTGACAATAGAACTTTACACATGCGTGTTTAAATTATTACTATTCCAAACAATTTCTTAGTATTATCATTAACCTTTTCTGTTTTTGATTATATATGCAAATTAAAAAGAGTGAATTTACATTCTGGAAAGCCTGAATTGCCATCTAAAATATAGATAACACCAGTGACAAAAAGGCTGCACAAGCATTTTTTTTAAATGTAATGCTGTAAAAATGTTTTTAAATATGTTAAGCTGTCATTTATGTTGATTTTATAATGTTAAGGGGTTAACTATTATCTGACTATTATTTTTGATTTAAAAAAATATATACAATAGAATTTGTAAAAATAAAATCATAGTATGACCCTTAAATAAAACTGCATCAAGCGAAGTGCTTTATGTTTGCTCAGTTCTTGGGTCTCGTGGGCTGCCCAAGTGGAAATTTGAAAAGGAAGTTATGGAACTCCCTCGTGTGGTTCTTTTTATGGGGAAATGTCTTCAAAGAAATTCACATTAGGCTAAATGTGGAGAATGATACATTTGCCTATTTTGACCAACAAGTAGCCTATTCATGTGTATGCCATTTGTAGGCTACCATTTGATACAATAAATATTTTGAAATTAAGATATTGCAAATCAATTTGTGCCACTTGTGTAGCCTACCAGGAGCAGGCCAACCAATTTAATAAATAGCCTATAACATAAGTTTATTGATGTAGCCTTGTGTTATTATGCAATTATTTATGGACTTGTTTAGTGAATTAAATTGGTAATGATCAATGCTCTATCGCAATTACCGAGCAGTTGTTAGAACGTATTAGATTGATGGTAACAGTAGTCATATTAGGCTACAGATAAAATAAACACTGGCTGTTGTTGACAAGCATGTTCAGTTGATTTGACATGTTATTAATATTGAATTCAGTAATTGAAATTATGTCCCCCTTCTCAGTAGGCTATTTCAGCTGGCTTTTGGGAAACAAGCACTTCTTACCTCGAAATCGCCTCACTTTTCATGTTGAATAAATCAGTCTGTTAGTATGAACTAAGCAAGCTGCTAAATCGTTCAGTTTACGTCTTGCCTACATCTTGTCTAGGCTACTGTAGACTATCTGAAATGAGATGTAGGCCTATCATGGGCTATTTGCTACCTGTCTTTATCTTAGCAAACTATGGCTAAATTAAATTACAATCATAAACCCAGATTTTAGTCTGTAGCCTATGCCTATTGAAGTAACAAGTGAATCTCGCAAATCGGCCATTTTATAACGGAATGGTTTGTAGTCTTAACAGCTGGCACATAATAACAGCACAATTGTCAGAAAATAGTCTATCATTCGTTTATTTGTTTGTCCAAGAGTTTCTTGCTCAGGGATGAAGATCTTCTGTCCATCTTTCATCACTCAAAAACTCTCCTGTTGGATTTACACATGTTATGCACATGTGCAAAGGGGATTTATTTACAATTATAAACCTGGTTCGAGCCTTGAATGCTGATTGGCCGGGGTATGACAAAACATTTCTTTTTACTGTTCTAATTACGTTGTTAACACGTTTTATAATAGCAATAAGCCACCCCAGGGTTTTGTGGTATATGGCCAATTTACCACAGCTAACAGTTGTAACCAGGCATTTCGCGTGTCATCCTTAACAACCCTTAGCAGTGGTATACTGACCAAATACCATACCCCCTTGTACCTTATTGCTTAATTGTAGCAGTCAAACGAGTTAAATCAACATCCATTTGGAAAATGATCTGCCGAGTTTAATCAGGGCATATTATCTTTTCTCTTGACACATCCACATTTCTTTATCATGTCATGTCATGTCATGTCATGTCATACATAGCTTGCAATAATTATTATTTTGAGGAAAACCACATTTTGCTCTAACGTCATTACAAGTTCCTATGATATTTCTTCTTAATTGGCTTGATAACTTTATGGGAAATGGGTTTATTATATAAATATGGCAACTCCTCTCTTGCTCTGAAAAAAATATGGGGCCAGTTCAGGCCTTTTGGTCAGGTTTTGAGTGGTCATTGGGCTAGAACTGTAACTTGAACTGGCAATCCTGGCTCGTGGACAACAGCAGAGGGAAAAGTGAAGCGAGAGTCTTAACTCTTGCCAAACTCTGTCCAAAATAAGCCCAATGCGTTTCTATGGCTTAATAAGTAGGCCTGCCTTTGGGATAACGACTCCCGTTGTTAAGGCGGAGACATAATATAATAATAAGCATCATACAGATCTCTGACAACAATCTGCAGTGCATGAAAGTACAATTACAGAGTTTCTAAACCCAGAGGCTCAACATCACATTACTTCCAGGAAAGGCTGCGATACAGACCAGGCCGGGGGATTGAGAACCCAAAATCTAAAGGCACAACCTATATTTGAGCCAATGTCTTAAGTAGTTTAACTTGTTATTACTCCAACCTTGTGAGAGTGACAAACTGACACGTTTTCATTTTCGTCAAAAAAACACTTTATATCCAAGTAGTCTCTTGGATTTGACGGCAAGCATATGCACAGTTCGGTGCGAGATGACTGTAAGAACTGATGACGTGTTCCTGTAATCAGGGATTTCTATTGGGGAAGCAGTTTTAACCTACCTTCATACTGTACTGCCTTTGGTACAATGGTTAGTCTACTCAACAAACCAAAAAATATTATGAATATGACCCTTCACTGAAATGTATGGGCGATTTTGCGATTACAGGCTTTTTTGTGTCCCAGGGCTAGATTTTAAATCCAATCAAAGTTTATTGGTGGCGTACACAGATTTTCAGGGGTTAGCATGTGCAACGTAATGCTGATGTTGCCAACAGTGCAGTAGAATGTAAAAATCTAAACAAGAAATCAAGAAATGTCAGAATGAGTCCAAATTAACAATCCAAAGTAGATATATTAGAGTGAGCAGTGTCAGAATCCAAAATATAAATACATGGTGTGTATAGACAGTATAAGTAAAAATACGCTAATAGAAAATGACTCAAGTAAAAGTGAAAGTCACCCAGTAAAAAATACTTGAGTAAAAGTATTTGGTTTTAAATATACTTAAGTATCAAAAGTAAATGTAATTGATAAAATGTACTTATGTATTAAAAGTAAAAGTATAAATAATTTCAAATTCCTTATATTAAGCAAACCAGATGGCACCATTTTCTTGTTTTTTTTAAATTGATTTATCTATAGCCAGGGGGACACTCCAACACTCAGACATAATTTACAAACAAAGCATTTGTGTTTAGTGAGTCCTCCAGATCAGAGGCAGTAGATGACCAGGGATGTTCTCTTGACAAGTGCGTGAATTGGACCATTTTCCTGTCCTGCTAAGCATTCAAAATGTAACGAGTACTTTTAGGTGTCAGGGAAAATGTATGGAGTAAACGGTACAGTATTTTCTTTAGGGATGTAGTGAAGTAAAAGTTGTCAAATAAAAAATATTAAAGTACAGATAACTAAAAAAATGACTTAAGTAGTACTTTTTACTTAAGTACTTTACACCACTGCGTAATTGAGAATGTCCACACTGCCACGTAAGGCTGCATGATATGGGCAAATAATCTAGGACTTATTTTTAACCAAATGTTGCAATTGTGATTTGATTTGCGAATTATAGCAAAACTGTTGCAATGATGCAAATAGAATGACTATTCTAATTCTATAGTTAGAATATAATAGTGGTCACTTTGAATACAGTGTTGTTTGAGATGACAACAAATTAAAATGCAATAGGTAAGTAAAGAAATAAAAACAACAGTAAAATGACAGTGAAAAATAACAGTAGCGAGGCTATATACAGGCACCGGTTATTCGGGCTGATTGAGGTAGTATGTACATGTAGATATGGTTCAAGTGACTATGTTAATATGATAAACGGAGAGTAGCAGTAGCGTAAAAGAGGGGTTGGCAGGTGGTGGGCAGGACACAATGCAGATAGCCTGGTTAGCCAATGTGCGGGGGCGCTGTTTGGTCATGTAGCTAACATATTCTTACTTTGCATACTCCTCTTTGATTGAGAAGATACTGTTGCACAAACATGCTGATTTAGGTCTACACCATCACTGGTGTTATCAGGCTGTATTAGCTAGCTACGTTTGCTCTGACTCAGTACATTTATTAGCTAGCTAGCTATTAGCATTAGTTGCTAACAATTAGAGTCTCACAAGATTCAGGGCAACTTGCTAAGAAAATACAAACTAGCTGTTTGCTGATGTAAGAAACACAAACTAATAGTGTTATTATAGAACACTAGTGGATATATATTAAGAAGCAAAATGAAAACAGCATTGTTGTTATCAACATGACTTGCCTAGGAGGAGGTGAAAGTCATATTCTTGGTCGTACTGATGGTGAGTTGACGCTGCTTTTATGTTCAGTAGTTCTTCTCGACTGTATGTAATGAAACATAAGATGACCTGGGGTACTAATGTAAGAAATAACACGTAAAAAAAACAAAAAACTGCATAGTTTCCTAGGAACGCGAAGCGAGGCGGCCATCTGTCGGCACCTTTTTTGCACTATTAGTTTGAGCCTGTAAGTAAGCATTTCACTGTATTATTCGGCACACGTGACAAATAAAGATTTTATTTTCTATAGGATTGAGGTCAGGGCTTTGTGATGGCCACTCCAATACCTTGACTTTGTTGTCCTTAAGCTATTTTGCAACAACTTTGCGACCCATTTGCGACTAAGCTTTAACTTCCTGACTGATGTCTTGAGATGTTGCTTCAATATATCCACAATTTTCTTGCCTCATGATGCCATCTATTTTGTGAAGTGCACCAGTCCCTCCTGCAGCAAAGCACCCCCACAACATGATGCTGCCACCCCTGTGCTTCACGGTTAGGATGGTGTTCTTCGGCTTGCAAGCCTCCCCCTTTGTCCTCCAAACATAATGATGTTCATTATGGCCAAACATTTCTCTTTTTGTTTCTTCAGCCTGGAGGACATTTCTCCAAAAAGTACGATCTTTGTCCCCATGTGCAGTTGCAAACCGTAGTCTGGCTTTTTTATGGCAGCTTTTGAGCAGTGGCTTCTTCCTTGCTGAGCGGCCTTTCAGGTTATGTCAATATAGGACTCGCTTTACTGTGGATATAGATACTTTTGCATTTGTTTCCTCCAGCATCTTCACAAGGTCCTTTGCTGTTGTTCTGGGATTGATTTGCACTTTTCGCACCAAAGTACATTCATCTCTAAGAGACAGAACACGTCTCCTTCCTGAGTGGTAATGGCTGCGTGGTCCCATGGTATTTACTGCACTGTCGGAACTAGAAGCGCAAGCATTTCGCTACACTCACATTAACATCTGCTAACCATGTGTATGTGACCAATAAAATTGGATTTGATTTGTAGAGTGGTCCCACTGTAACGTGATCCTTCAGATCGTCACAGGAGAGTCATGACAATGTCAAGCAGTGAAGTTTCATCTCTGTCTCTCCATGGCCTCTCTTCCTTGGTGCGCACTGTGTCCGTTTCCATCTTGTCCAGCTGTGTCTATAACCCTGTTTCTTGTCCGCATCAAAGTAGCGGTCCTTGTATCTAGTATTGAGCATGGTTCCGACACAGTAGAGGCGCAGAGAGAATGCCACTGAATCGCTCGCTCACAACCTCTAGTAGAGTACTTTTCCAAGGTAACCCGACGGTCTGTGTTGGCATTTTTGTTGAGCAGGAGTTTCAATGCCATGCCTGTATCACGTCTGCTGCAGGCATCGTTGAGCTTGTTTCTCAAGTCAGTTGTTCTATTGGAGCTAGGAGTATTCATGTTTCCAAGTTTCAAACATGTTCTCAAATGCCATTGAAATGGCAGCAGCGGTATAAGAACCAGCACATTCTTGAGCATGCAATACGGCTTTCCTCAGTACGAAGTCATTGTCAACCCACTGTGCTGTCAGACTCATAATGCTCGTGGGGCTGACATCACTGACCCAAATTTCAGTCGTGAAGCTAATAGCAGTGACGCCCATAGCATGTAGGTCATGGATGTGAGTTTCAACAATACTGTGTAACTCCGGTAGGGAGATATCAGAAAAATAGCACCTACTTGGTAGTGTGTACCGGTGCTCGACCAGTTGGTGAAAGCCAACATCAGAGAACAATTGATTGTCAAGGGCAATGAATTCCATTATCTGGGCATTAATGGATTTCGCCTTTGAGTTGTCTCAATGAAATGTTCTTACTCTATCAAATGACTGCTCAACTTGATGACTGATCAATACACACAGCAGACATTGTGGGCTAGGTTAGGAATACTGTGTTGCACGGGTAGCGCTATATTTTTTTGTGTTGTCATTACATCATCTACCTGCGTCATATAGGTATGCACGTCAGCTTTGACCACGGTTTTGCACATCGGCGTTAAACTAGACATCGGGCCAATGCTGGCTTATTTAGTTCATATCGGCTGATTCCGATATGCTTACCGATATATCCTGCATCCCAAAAACAAATTATAGTGGCACTAAGCGCAAACCAGATGGGATGGCCTATTGCTACAGAATGCGGTGGTAGCCATGCTGGTTAAGTGTGCCTTGAATTCTGAATAAATCACTGACGGTGTCCCCAGCAAAGAACCATCACACCTCCTCTTCCATGCTTCACGGTGGGAACCACACATGCGGAGATCATCCGTTCACCTACTCTGCATCTCACGAAGACACGGCGGTTGGAACCAAAAATCTAAAATTTGGACTCATCAGACCAAAGAACAGATTTCCACTGGTCTAATATCCATTGCTAGTTTCTTGGCCCAAGCAAGTCTATTATTTTTATTGGTGTCCTTTAGTAGTGGTTTCTTTGCAGCAATTTGACCACAAAGGCCTGATTTCACGTAGTCTCCTCTGAACAGTTGATGTTGAGATGTCTGTTACTTTAATTCTGTGAAGCATTTATTTGGGCTGCAATCTGAGGTGCATTTACCTCTAATGAACCTATCCTCTGAAGCAGAGATAACTCTGTGTCTTCCTTTCCTATGGCGGCAGTTTTATCATAGCGTTTTATTGTTTTTGCGACTGCACTTGAAGAAACTTTAAAAGCTGTTAATTTTCCAGATTGACTGACCCTCGTCTTAAATTAATGATGGACTGTCGTTTCTCTTTGCTTATTTTTTGCTGTTCTTGCCATAATATGGACTTGGTATTTTACCAAATAGGGCTATCTTCTGTATACCACCCCTACCTTGTCACAACACAACTGATTGGCTTAAATGGATTAAGGAAAGAAATTCCACAAATGAACTTTTAACAAGGCACACCTGTTAATTGAAATGCATTCCAGGTGACAACCTGGAAGACAAAGGGTGGCTACTTTATATTTGAAGAATCTCAAATATAAAATATATTTTGATTTGTGTAACACTTTTTTGATTACTACATGATTCCATATGTGTTATTTCCTAGTTTTGACATCTTCACTAGTATTCTACAATGTAGAAAATAGTTAAAATAAAGAAAAACCCTGGAATGAGTAGGTGTATACACTTTTGACTGGTACTGTACATTTCTGCACCATGAGGTTGAAATAATACTGTGAAAATGACAATAATGCCCCTTTAGTGTAAGAGCTGTTTTAAAAGACCACCTGAAATTTCAGCCTGTTTTAATGGGGTGGTTTTTGGCTGCCTGGTGACATCACCAGGTGTTAAATTAGTTTATACACCAATACGAAAGAGAGTTCCAAACCTCTCTGCCAGTAACAGCTATTTTTTTGCTTTCTCCTATCCACTAAGACCACTCCCAGACAGTCCTTGCAAAATTAAGCAGCTATTTTTCTCTTTTTACCATTTTAATTGATAACAATCACAGTAAGGTACTTAATTGTTACCTAGAAATTGAGTTAAAAACAGCTGTATTGGAGCTTTACATTTTTTTTTCTTTGTCTTTTAATTTAGTTTTTTTGTTTGTTCATCCAACCAATCAGAAAATTAACAGAGGTGTTAAGGGTGAATGACATGGCTGCAGGCCAATCAGGTTTTGAGGGCCAGCCTTTTTTTACTCTTATGGCCTGGCATTTAAATGCAAATATTTTGCAACTTGTCATTAGCAACACAGTCAATACCACCACAAAATGTATCGGTAATAGAACCCTACAGTGGAGGTGTCATTAATACCCATCAAATCTTGCGGTCAAACATGGAAATGGTTCCAATCATTTTTCCACCATTAATTTTTACCATAGGGATTTTAGAAACACTTAAAATAAGGGCTGTGGTTCGTGTAGGCTTACCCTGGTGTGACGTTTTGATAACCATGTAAATCTCTCTTGGACAAGGTGACTATTAGCAATATATCTGACTCGATTTACTCTCAGGTTCAAAAATGCTAATTAGCATCAAAGAAGACATCATCCAAAACTACAAATCCCTGCAAGCTCCTGCACATCATCTACATTTACATTTACATTTAAGTCATTTAGCAGACGCTCTTATCCAGAGCGACTTACAAATTGGTGCATTCACCTTATGACATCCATCTCTTGCTGACACCTTTGCTAACAGGTTTTGTGTCAATTTAAAACTTGCACAAGACAGTTTACAGAATTGTCGATTTAAGGAAATGTAGCCAATTTATTAATTTAGCTAACATTAGACAGTTAATCCAGAGATGCTTACCTTTGCCTCGATTCGGCAGTCTCATCCAGGAGCCACATCATTGCATTTGTAGTTCTTTATGATAGCCACATTAGCATTTTATTTTGGGGGGGTAAATACAGGGGAATATATTAATAAAAGTCACCTTGTCCTAGAGTGATTTACACTGTTATCAAAATGTCACGCCAGGGTAAGCCTACACAGAACACACCCCTTATTTTAAAACGTTTTTAAATTAATGGTGAAAAATCGATTGGAACCATTTCTCGGTTTGTCCGCTAGGTTTTATGGGTATTATAACTCATACTCTGGTACTCTATTAGCTGGCTAGGCTAGTCAATAAAATGTATTTATAAAGCTCTTTTTACATCAGCTGATGTCACAAAGTGCTGTACAGAAACACAGCCTAAAACCCCAAACAGCAAGCAATGCAGATGCAGAAGCTTGGTGGCTAGGAAAAACTCCCTAGAAAGGCCAGAACATAGGAGGAAACCTAGAGAGGAACCAGGCTGTGAGGGGTGGCCAGTCCTCTTTTGGCTGTGCCGGGTGGAGATTATAACAGAACATGGCCAAGATGTTAAAATGTTCATAGATGACCTGCAGGGTCAAATAATAATAATCACAGTGGTTGTCGAGGTTGCAACAGGTCAGCACCTCAGGAGTAAATGTCAGTTGGCTTTTCATAGCCAATCATTAAAAGTATCTTTACTGCTCCTGCTGTCTCTAGAGAGTTGAAAACAGCAGGTCTGGGACAGGTAGCATGTCCGGTGAACAGGTCAGGGTTCCATAGCCGCAGGCAGAACTGTTGAAACTGGAGCAGCAGTACTGCCAGGTGGACTGGGGACAGCAAGGAGTCATCAGGCCAGGTAGTCCTGAGGCATGGTCCTAGGGCTCAGGTCCTCCAAGAGAGAATGAGAGAAAGAAAGAGAGAGAATTAGAGTGAGCATACTTAAATTCATACAGGACACTGGATTAGACAGGAGAAATACTCCAGATATAACAGACTGACCCTAGCCCCCTGACACAAACTACTGCAGCATAAATACTGGAGGCTGAGACAGTAGGGGTCAGGAGACACTGTGGCCCCATCTGACGATACCCCCGGACAGGGCCAAACAGGCAGGATATAACCCCACCCACTTTGCCAAAGCACAGCCCCCACACCACTAGAGGGATATCTTCAACCACCAACTTACCATCCTGAGACAAGGCCGAGTATAGCCCACAAAGATCTCCGCCCCGGCACAACCCAAGGGAGGGCACCAACCCGGACAGGAAGATCATGTCAGTGACTCAACCCACTCAAGTGACACACCCCTCCTAGGGATGGCATGGAAGAGCACCAGTAAGCCAGTGACTCAGCCCCTGTAATAGGGTTAGAGGCAGAGAATCCCAGTGGAGAGGGCGGGGCGGAACAGGCCAGGCAGAGACAGCAAGATCGGTTCATTGCTCCAGTGCCTTTCCATTCACCTTCACACTCTTGGGCCAGACTACATTCAATCATAGGACCTACTGCAGAGACCTACTGCAGAGATGAGTCTTCAATAAAGACTTAAAGGTTGAGACGGAGTCTGTGTCTCTCACGTGGATAGGCAGACCATACCATAAAAATGGAGCTCAATAGGAGAAAGCCCTGCCTCCAGCTGTTTGCTTAGAAATTCTAGGGACAGTAAGGAGGCCTGCGTCTTGTGACCGTAGCGTACGTGTAGGTATGTACGGCAGGACCAAATCGGAAAGATAGGTAGGAACAAGCCCATGTAATGCTTTGTAGGTTAGCAGTAAAACCTTGAAATCAGCCCTGGCCTTAACAGGAAGCCAGTGGAGAGGCTAGCACTGGAGTAATATGGTCACATTTTTTTGTTCTAGTCAAGATTCTAGCAGCCGTGTTTAGCACTAAGTGAAGTGTATTAAGTGCTTTATCCGGGTAGCTGGAAAGTAGAGTATTGCAGTAGTCTAACCTAGAAGTGACAAAAGCATGGATTCATTTTTATGCATCATTTTTGGACAGAAAGTGTCTGATTTTTGCAATGTTACAGAGATGGGAAAAAAGCAGACCTTGAAACAGTCTTGATATGTTCGTCAAAAGAGAGCTCAAGGTTCAGAGTAACGCAGAGGTCCTTCACAGTTTTATTTGAGATGACTGTACAACCATCAAAATTAATTGTCAGATTCAACAGAAGATCTATTTGTTTCTTGGGACCAATGAACAAGCATCTCTGTTTTGTCGGAGTTTAAAAGTAGAAAACGTGCAGCCATCCACTTCCTTGTCTGAAACACAGGCTTCCAGGGAGGGCAATTTTGGGGCTTCACCATGTTTCTTCGAAATGTACACCTGTGTGTCATCCGCATAGCAGTGAAAGTTAACATTATATTTCCGAATGACATCACCAAGAGGAAAAATAGTGAAAACAATAGTGGTCCTAAAACTAACCCTAACCCTAACTGATATCTTTCCAACAAATGAGATCTAAACTAGGCCAGAACTTGTCCGTGTAGACCAATTTTGGTTTCCAATTTCTCCAAAAGAATGTGGTGATCGATGGTATCAAAAGCAGCACTAGGAGCACAGGTCTAGGAGCACAATGGATACTTTCTCATAAATGTAATCTCTCAATACATGCAGTGATTCACCTGGTTTGCACTGTCGTGTCTTTCCTATCATTAAATTGAAGACTTAGTTTTTAACAAAGATTCTCTGTAATTAGTATTATGCGATCAAACGGATTAATCATGTAACCGTAATTAACTAGGAAGTCGGGACACCAAGGAAAATATTCAGATTACAAAGTTTCATTTCCCAATATAACCTTTCAGATATTTTCATATCTGATCAATAGTCTGATTAATTCATTATTTTACCTCACGTTAGTCTCATTCCAAACATCGTAAATTGTCGGTTATCTGCACGAACCCAGTCTTCACTATGAGTCATCCATACATCAATTGTCTTAAATCATTTATTTATTACTAACTAAGTAATTCACAGAAATGCATAAACAAAACAAAAGTAAATATGGTTACAAGAAATGATAGGAAAATGTGCCCTAGTGGGCTAAACCGGCATGGTGGCTTGTCAGACAAAAGGGAAGTGGGGGTCGACTAAGAAGTCACTACAGAGTTAATAATTATAACAATTGAAATGCTAATCCTTTACACATGAACGCTCACTCATTCGGGAACAATTGCAATCAATCAATATATATATATATTTCACGCTCAGTGTGTCATCTTGATCGCTGTTGAAAAGTTTGTTTCTTTTGTAGAATTGTCCATCTCTCTCTCTCTGTCGTGGTTATAGTGGATAGTTCAGAGTGACATTCATTCATGTTGTTGTAGAATGAATGTTTCGGCAGTTGTCGTGGAAGAAATTCCTTTGTGCTCTCTGAAACTTCACTCTCTCTATACTGTGTAGCAATGAGGCATGGTCTTCCCTAGGAATTTACGACCTCAATCTGACCACAGCAGTCTGGTTGTAGAAGTAGAGAGCGGGGGATGGTGCTCGCTGTACCCAAAGAGGGCAACATCATGACAGCACACTCTCTGCCTCAACTCAATGTCATTGGCAGCTGCATGCTCCGATGTATGCCGAGTCCACCTCACCCACCCACTATGCCGGAGTAGTCCCAACGGGAAGACCTAGGGTTCTTGTGGACCACAGCCACTAAACAGAATCTCAGCTGGACTTACATTGTCCTTTCTGACCAGTGGTTAGCTCTCACACAGCTCTCAAAACGATGTAAGAGCTCTTTCCATGAGCCCGAACCATCAAACTGACCTGGTCGTAGTGTGGGGATCCTCTCCTGAGTAGCGTATTCGTCCTCACTGTCAGATGAGATATCATAATGTGCACACCGGGGCTGCCTGCCATGGGAACTGGATCTTGCTCGCCTGAAGCAAGATTTCATAACAGTATATTTCATCACCTTCAGTGGGCAGAGCATCACTCTGGATACATCCATGGCTGTCCTGCGACTGTGAGAGGTGATTTTTCACAGGAGGCATGGCTGGAGGGGAGGTCAGAGCTGCTGGCATCCTGTGTGGGCAATGGGAGTAAACAGCATCTACAGGGGTACACGCTGCATAGAGTATGTGGTTGGCAGAGTTGAAAGGGTTACTGCATAGAGTATACAGCATTTCAGTAGTTGGTTGTAACACATTTCCAGAGATAGCATTTTTAGGTGATCATCTCTCATGCCAGCTGGCATAGTTTTGGTTGCGACTTAGCTGTGATTCAATTCCACTGTCACCCACAATTCCGTTTTTCACATGAGACTTGAATGGATTAGTTTCTCTCTTTGGCCATTGAGACGTCTTTGACTCACAGCCATATTATCTGCGAAGGGCTGCATATTAGCTACCTCTGAACTTGGCAGAAATGGATTGCAGTTACTGTTAGCATTTGCAACATCAAATTCATTAATTTGTGATTGCCATTCTTCATTCACTGTATTTAGCGACATGAATGGGTTTGAGTAGCACGTCGAATCGTCAGGCTTATGTCTATTTTTTTCTTAATTCTTTCTTTTTTTCCTCTTTAATATTCCTGTAGAATGTGAATAACTCACCGATTCAGGCAGGATAAATCCTGGGCAAGCTCCCAGTTTGACCTTTGCTGCCTCGACCTCCAGACTAATCGGGACTGATCAAGGGAGCCTTCACTTGCTAGCTCCAGGGCAATTTACAGATGCTCTGGGGTAATTCCCACATTTTGGAATCTTATGCTAATGATGACAAGTTAGTCTGGAATTCCACTGAAGTAGTTCACTTTTATTATCATTTGAGGTAGTCTGAATGCAAAATAAAGTAGTGGTCTAAAGTAGCAAAAAGAACATAGCTCACAGTTCGGCTACATCCCCTTCACACACAATTGCATTCCAAAAAATGAAAGTTAACTTACTACGTTACCCATAATGCACATCTAAAGCTATAACCCTACTTTACCAACAATAGTCAGTGTCTCTACCTCGGGACTGCAGCTCAATTTCTTACACACACACACACACACACACACACACACACACACACACACACACACACACACACACACACACACACACACACACACACACACACACACACACACACACACACACACACACACACACACACACACACACACACACACACACACACACACGGCCAAAAGTTGAGAATGACACAAGTATTAATATTCACAGTCTGCTGCCTCAGTTTATATGATGGCAATTTGCATATGCTCCAGAATGTTATGAAGAGTGATCAGATGGATTGCAATTCATTTCAAAGTCCCTATTTGCCATGCAAATGAACTGAATCGCAAAAAAAACATTTCCACTGCATTTCAGGCCTGCCACAAAAGGACCAGCTGACAGCATGTCAGTGATTCTCTCATTAACAAAGGTGTGAGTGTTGACGAGGACAAGGCTGGAGATCACTCCGTCATGCTGATTGAGTTTGAATAACAGACTGGAAGCTTCAAAAGGAGGGTGGTGCTTCTAATCATTGTTCTTCCTCTGTCAATCATGGTTAACGGCAAGGAAACACGTGTCTTCATCATTGCTTTGCACAAAAAGGGCTTCACCAGCAAGGATATTGCTGCCAGTAAGATTGCACCTAAATCAACCATTTATCGGATCATCAAGAACTTCAAGGAGAGCGGTTCAATTGTTGTGAAGAAGACTTCAGGGCGCCCAAGAAAGTCCAGCAAGCGCTAGGACCGTCTCCTAAAGTTGATTCAGCTGCGGGATTGGGGCCCACCCATACAGAGCTTACTCAGGAATGGCAGCAGGCAGGTGTGAGTGCATCTGCACGCAGCAAATAAGCCACTTCTCTCCAGGAAAAACATCATGGACAGACTGATATTTTGCAAAAGGTACAGGGATTGGACTGCTGAGGATTTTCTCTGATGAATCCCCTTTTCGATTATTTGGGGCATCCAGAAAAAAACTTGTCCGGAGAAGACAAGGTGAGCATTACCATCAATCTTGTGTCATTCCAACAGTAAAGCATCCCGAGACCATTCATGTGTGGGTTTGCTTCTCAGCCAAGGGAGTGGGCTCACTCACAATTTTGCCTAAGAACACAGCCATGAATAAAGAATGGTACCAACACATCCTCCGAGAGCAACTTCTCCCAACCATCCAGGAACATTTTGTTGACGAACAATGCCTTTTCCAGCATGATGGAGCACCTTGCCACAAGGCAAAAGTGATAACTAAGTGGCTCGGGGAACAAAACATTGATGTTTTGGGTCCATGGCCAGGAAACTCCCCAGACCGTAATCCCATTGAGAACTTGTGGTCAATCCTTAAGAGGCGGGTGGACAAACAAAACCCCACATATTCTGACAAACTCCAAGCATTGATAATGCAAGAATGGGCTGCCATCAGTCAGGATGTGGCCCAGAAGTTAATTGACAGCATGCCAGGGTGGATTGCAGAGGTTTTGAAAAAGAAGAGTCAACACCGCAGATATTGACTCTTTGATTCAACTTCATGTAATTATCAATAAAATCCTTTGACACTTATGAAGTGCTTGTAATTATACTTCAGTTTTCCATAGTAACATCTGACAAAAATATCTAAAGACACTGAAGCAGCAATCTTTGTGGAAATTAATATTTGTGTCATTCTCAAAACTTTTGGCCACAATGTTAATATTCTCTTCCTCGTCCTAGATTTGATAAATGCGCCGTCGAACGTCAAAATAAATGCTTATTCCAACAAGAGGTGAAATTAGATGTCAATCAGCATCAAACTGCCAGAAGCTAATTACATTTTGGGGTGGCCAATCAGATGTCAAGGGTGTCCAGTGCCACCCCGGACACCCCTCTGGCTCCGCCCCTGCCACAGTGTTCACTTTTGTCTCATGTAAATGTAACTAGATAAAAATATGAAATAAACCATTTATTCAGGAAATATTAAGTCTTTGTTCTTTTCTTCATAAGCATGTTGATGATTTGAAGTTGTTTTGGATTTATTTACATTTTTATATTAGACATTGAATACATTTTGTTTAGTATATTTAGTTTAGTTCTCTGAGAAGCAAGTTCATTTTGTGGCGAAATCTGCTCGGAGCCTTCACCGTGCGCTGCCACTTTAAGAGTGCATGATCAGTAAGGAAGGAGGAAATAAAGAGAGCTTGTTCAGCTGTTTGGGGAGGAGCTCTTGGGAGGCGCGACAGTTTGATTGTGTGTGCTGCAGAAGTTTTGTTTGTTTTCAGCGTTTGAAGTTTATAAAGTATTTAACTCGATCATCGGTGTGATCGCTTTAGATCGTGGTTGTTTTTGTTCGGGACCGCGCCCGTTATGGATCGCATGGATTAGCAGCAACATTGTTGCGAAGCTTAAACTAACAAACCATCGGACAGTCAGACACCGGCAGGCCTGAAGACCACAGCTAAGATTGATCTTTTTCTCTCTCTTTCTCTTCGCTCTCATTCCAGTGCTTTACCCTGCAACAGACTCTCTATTTGTTAAATGCACTGCCCATTGAAGTTCATTAGAGCTGGACTATTATTTCCCTGCCAGAAGTATTTGGATGGACATTTTAGTAGGTTACTTGCAAGCTGTATATTATGTGAACTGTTGAGGTGGGGTGTACTAATGACATGTGGCCGTGAAGACTGGACATTTTTAAGGCCTTTGTTGTGTCGATGAACACCCCCCACATTCATACTCTCTGCACTCACCCACTAGAAAATAATACAGATTATTGCAAATCCTATATTGATGACTGGGTTCGTTCTTGTATGAAGTTGCTGTTGAATTGCTCTGCCATTATTAGTATTAGTATTATTGTATGAGGTATTCTTGTTTGGGTTACCCCTGTGCTGTGATGTGGGTTTTATATGGTGTGTATTCTTTTTTCTCTCCACTGGCTATCTGGTAAACAGGCTACACTCTAGGCAGTCTCTTCTGCTGATGTGTGTGGGTCTGGTAGTGGTACTCTCTCTATTCTACTCTTTTCCTTTTGGCAGGGTTAATACCTGCCTGGCGCCCGAACAAAATCTTTCTTTACCCCTCTCTTAAGAAATACCGCTACAATTTAAAGTTATGTGATTTGGTTTATGTAGCGACTGTATTACATTTCAATGTTGTCAATACACAAAGAAGGTTGATCTAATTTGCATATTCATGAGTTAGCAGCAAACAGTAGAATGTTCGCCACAAGTTTCCATAAGTGCCCCAAATTTGCTGCAACATTTTGCCCAAAAACTAATTTGCATGTGAAAACATGAGCTTGCCACAAAATGGCCAAAGATTTGCAACAACTGTTTGCAAAAAGCCAGTTTTTTTTCGATAAGGGGATACAAGACTTCGCTCTTACACAGTCACATACATTATCTGCACATTATGCACAGGTTCGCTTCACACTGTGTGGCCTAACCAGTAGAGAAGTTGAGCCTCGTGCTTCAACGCTCTTAGTTGTTTCTGAAATTGACCCACTATCCTGTATACTTTTTGCTTTTATGTCACATTGCTATCTTTAAAGGCCCAGTGCAGTAAAATTCTAGTTTTCCTGTGTTTTATATAATATTGAACAACAGCTGATGAAACTAACACTATAAATATGTGAAAATTTCAAGTGTTATTTCCTGATTGGTTGAAAATACAATTGACACAGAACCTTCTCATCAGCAGGTTTGCATGGGCATGAGTTACTGCTTTCCATGGTGACCTGACCATGCTGTAAACTGGTTAATATTTCCTAACCTCTCTGCCAATAACAGTTAGATTTCAGTTTCCCCTCCCCACTAAGACCACTCCCAGAAAGTCCTAGCAAAATTCTTGCTTGAGAAATAGTTTGTGCTGAAAAGCCATTTTAGCCCATTTTAATGGAAATCTATTATGGTAAGGTACTCCATTTTTACCCAGAATGATTTGATATTGATATAAAAATGGCTGCATTGGGCCTTTAACCTGCATGTGATAATCGAGTCTGGTGGGGAGAGACAAAATGATCATGCACATGCATACAGCCGGTGTAGCCATGGTGTAAATTCCATCCCTGTCTTTGTACGTGAAGCTTTCTAGAGCTAGCTAGCTGGCACATTCAGCAGGCAGATTACATAACAACAATAGCCAGTTTAATCAGTTTATTAAAAACGGAACTATATTATTTATATAAGTATTCAGACCCTTTGCAATGAGACTCGAAATTGAGCTCAGGTGCTTCCATTGATCATGCTTGAGATGTTTCTACAACTTGATTGGAGTCCACCTGTGGTAAATTTATATAAGGTTGCATAGTTGACAGTGCATGTCTGAGCAAAAGGTTGAAGGAATTGTCCATAGAGCTCCGAGACATGATTGTGTCGAGGCACAGATCTGGGGTAGCAAAAATTCTGCAGCATTGAAGGTCCCCAAGAACAGTGGCCTCCATCGTTCTTAAATGGCGGAAGTTTGGAACCACCGTTTGGCCAAACTGAGCAATCGCGGGAGAAGGGCCTTTGTCAGGGAGGTGACCAAGAACCCGATGGTCATTCTGATAGAGCTCCAGAGTTCCTCTGTGGAGAATGGAGAACCTTCTAGAAGGAGAACTTGTCATGTTTTGTCATAGATTGTCATGTCTTGTCCCTGTGCTTTCTCTTCTATTCGTTTCCCCCTGCTGGTCTTATTAGGTTCTTTCCCTCTCTCTATCCCTCTCTCTCTCTCTCTATCGTTCCGTTCCTGCTCCCAGCTGTTCCTCATTCTCCTAACTACCTCGTTTACTCTTTCACACCTGTCCCCTATTTTGCCCTCTGATTAAAGTCCCTATTTCTCTCTCTGTTTCCGCTTCTGTCCTTGTCGGATCCTTGTTTGCTGTTCGCTGTGTACTTGTTCCGTCCTGTCGTGTTTTTGCCTTCATCAGATGCTGCGTGTGAGCAGGTGTCTGTCATCTACGGCCTGCGCCTACCCGAAGAGACCTGCAGTCTGTGGCCGCTAATCCTGTTGTTCCCCTCTACAAACTAGAGGATTTCTGTTATCCCCGTTTGGACATTTCCTGTTAAGGATTCAGGATTTGTCATTTTTCTGTTTGTACTTGAATAAACTCTGTTTCTGTTAAGTCGCTTTTGGGTCCTCACTCACCTGCATAACAGAAGGATCCGACCAAGAATGGACCCAGCGACTACGGATTCTCTCTACTCTGCTGTCGAGTTCCAGGGAGCGATGCTAGGCAGACACGAACCGGAATTGTCTGCTGCTCGACATGCCGTTGAGACCCTGGTTGCCCAAGTCTCCGGCCTCTCGGAGGAGATTCACAATCTCCGCCTCGATCCATATATAAAATATATATATATAAAATATATGCCATTTAGCAGACGCTTTTATCCAAAGCGACTTACAGTCATGTGTGCATAGATTCTACGTATGGGTGGTCCCGGGAATCGAACCCACTACCCTGGCGTTACAAGCGCCATGCTCTACCAACTGAGCTACAGAAGGACCACCGGTTACAGAAGGATCCACCGGTTACCTCCTGGGCTTCCGGGTCTCCGGAGCCCAGAATTAATAACCCACCGTGCTACTCTGGGGAGCCCACTGAATGTCGCTCGTTCGTTACCCAGTGTGATATAGTGTTCTCTCTCCAGCCCCACACGTACTCCAGGGGTATTGCTCGTATCGCCTACATCATATCTCTCCTTACTGGACGGGCTCGGGAGTGGGGCACGGCTATCTGGGAGGCAAGGGCTGAGTGTACTAACCAGTATCAGAACTTTAAGGAGGAGATGATACGGGTTTTTGATCGTTCTGTTTTGGGGAAAGAAGCTTCCTGGTCCCTGTCTTCCCTATGTCAAGGTAATCGATCCATAACGGATTACTCTATAGAGTTTTGCACTCTTGCTGCCTCCAGTAACTGGAACGAGCAGGCGTTCCTCGCTCGTTTTCTAGAGGGACTCCACGCTAAGGTTAAGGATGAGATTCTCTCCCGGGAGGTTCCATCCAGCGTTGATTCTTTGATTGAACTCGCTATTCGTATAGAACGACGGGTAGATCTTCGTCACCGAGCTCATGGAAGAGAGCTCTCGTTAACTGTGTTCCCCCTCTCCCCGACACTACCATCTTCCCCCACTGGCTCAGGTGTTGAGCCCATGCAGCTGGGGGGTATTCGCATCTCGACTGAGGAGAGGGAACGGAGAATCACCAACCGCCTCTGTCTCTATTGCGGTTCCGCTGGTCATTTTGTCATTTCATGTCCAGTTAAAGGCCAGAGCTCATCAGTAAGCGGAGGGCTACTGGTAAGCGCTACTACTCTGTCCTCTCCGTCAAGTTCCTGTACTACCTTGCCGGTCCATCTACGCTGGACCGGTTCGGCAGCTTCCTGCAGTGCATTAATAGACTCTGGGGCGGAGGGCTGTTTTATGGATGAAGCCTGGGCTCGGGAACATGACATTCCTCTCAGACAGTTAGGGGAGCCCACGGCCATGTTCGCCTTGGATGGTAGTCCTCTCCCCAGTATATTATGTGAAACACTACCTTTAACCCTCACAGTATCTGGTAACCATAGTGAGACCATTTCTTTTTTGATTTTTCGTTCACCTTTTACACCTGTTGTTTTGGGTCATCCCTGGCTAGTGTGTCATAATCCTTCTTTTGATTGGTCTAGTAATTCTATCCTTTCCTGGAATGTTTCTTGTCATGTGAAATGTTTAATGTCTGCTATTCCTCCTGTTTCTTCTGCCCCCTCTTTACAGGAGGAGCCTGGTGATTTGACAGGAGTGCCGGAGGAAATCATTGATCTGCGCACGGTCTTCAGTCGGTCCAGAGCCACCTCCCTTCCTCCTCACCGGTCGTATGATTGTTGTACTGATCTCCTCAAGAAGCGTTTTGCATCCGCTCCTATCCTTGTTACACCTGACGTCACTAAACAGTTCATTGTCGAGGTAAATGCGTCAGAGGTGGGCGTGGGAGCCATTCTGTCCCAGCGCTCCCATACTGACGATAAGGTCCATCCTTGCGCGTATTTTTCTCATCGCCTGTCGCCGTCGGAACGTAACTATGATGTGGCTAACCGCGAACTGCTCGCCATCCGTTTAGCCCTAGGCAAATGGCGACAGTGGTTGGAGGGGGCGACCGTTCCTTTTGTCGTTTGGACTGACCATAAGAACCTTGAGTACATCCGTTCTGCCAAACGACTTAATGCGCGTCAGGCTCGTTGGGCGCTGTATTTCGCTCATTTCGAGTTCGTTATTTCCTATCGTCCGGGCACTAAGAACACCAAGCCTGAAGCTTTATCCCGTCTCTTCAGTTCTTCTGTAGCCTCTACCGACCCCGAGGGAATTCTCCCTGAGGGGCGTGTTGTCGGGTTGAATGTCTGGGGAATTGAGAGACAGGTAAAGCAAGCACTCACTCACACTCCGTCACCGCGCACTTGTCCTAGGAACCTTCTTTTCGTTCCCGTTTCTACTCGTCTGGCCGTTCTTCAGTGGGCTCACTCTGCCCAGTTAGCTGGCCACCCCGGCGTTCGGGGTACGCTTGCTTCTATTCGCCAGCGTTTTTGGGGGCCTACTCAGGAGCGTGACACGCGCCGTTTCGTGGCTGCTTGTTCGGACTGCGCGCAGACTAAGTCCGGTAACTTTCTTCCTGCTTCTGCTCCTGGCCTTGCTGGGTCTCAGTCTGTCCCCTGCCACCGCATCTCTCCTGGTCCTGCTCCTGCACTTGCTGTGTCTCAGTCTGTCCACAGCCACCGCCTCTCTCCTGTTCCTGGTCTTAGCCTTGCTGTGTCTCAGTCTGTCCCTAGTTGTTACACTCCTGGCCTGTTTGGTCCTGATTGCTCTAACGCTTACAGTTCTCTACCCGTGTCTCATTTTTAGAAGAGTTATTGCACTAGATTCCCTCTTCATCGTTTCCCGTTACGGTCCTGAGGAAAGGAGTTGGGTTCTTTCTCGGGACGGGCTGGGCCGTTCGTTGATCAATGATTTCCTCCGTTGCCGCCAGGGTTCCTCCTCGAGTGCGCCAGGAGGCGCTCGGTGAGTGGGGGGGTACTGTCATGTTTTGTCATAGATTGTCATGTCTTGTCCCTGTGCTTTCTCTTCTATTCGTTTCCCCCTGCTGGTCTTATTAGGTTCTTTCCCTCTCTCTATCCCTCTCTCTCTCTCTATCGTTCCGTTCCTGCTCCCAGCTGTTCCTCATTCTCCTAACTATCTCATTTACTCTTTCACACCTGTCCCCTATTTTGCCCTCTGATTAAAGTCCCTATTTCTCTCTCTGTTTCCGCTTCTGTCCTTGTCGGATCCTTGTTTGCTGTTCACTGTGTACTTGTTCCGTCCTGTCGTGTTTTTGCCTTCATCAGATGCTGCGTGTGAGCAGGTGTCTCTGTCATCTACGGCCTGCGCCTACCCGAAGAGACCTGCAGTCTGTGGCCGCTAATCCTGTTCCCCTCTACAAACTAGAGGATTTCTGTTATCCCCGTTTGGACATTTCCTGTTAAGGATTCAGGATTTGTCATTTTTCTGTTTGGACTTGAATAAACTCTGTTTCTGTTAAGTCGCTTTTGGGTCCTCACTCACCTGCATAACACAACTATCTCTGCAGCACTCCACCAATCAGGCCTTTATGGTAGTGGCCAGACGTAAGGCACATGACAGCCCATGAGATAAAGGCTCACCTTCCAACAGGACAATGACCCCAAGCACACAGCCAAGACCATGCAAGGACAGTCTCTGACAATACAAATGTCAAGAAGAAGAAATCAGATGACTGTTTTTTTTCTCGGGTAGTAGCTGCTGTTTGCTCCAAAATGTCCAGTTGAGAAAGCGTGGGAATGTAGCAAGATAACTTAAATTGAAGTTACGGATATCAATAGTCTGTGGTATTTTGAAGGGGATAGTGGATGATGATAGTGGACATCATTGATATGAACAGAGGAAAGAGTTGGCCTGAGAATTGAACCCCAGAGGTCCGGACAACAGGCCCTCCGATTTGACACACTAAACTCTGAGAAGTAGATGTCAAGTTCGAGTTGCCAGTTCGAGTTTTGGAGGTGAAATGGAAAAGGTGACATGTATGGTGAGGAGCCCAGAGACCAAGCCTTGAATCAATGGACATGGTTTTGACAGATATGTTTGGTCCAGTGGGAGTGAGATTTTTTAAGTGGGTGGATCCATCCACAGGTGGCTTCAGGTTGGTTGGAAAATGTGGTGGGTGCTATCGAGTTGTTGAAGGTAGCCCAAAGTGGACTTGTGATGTTGGTTTGTGTTTCTTCAGATCAGAATGAGCAGGCAAAAGACCTGTATCTTACTTTACGCTTATGTACAGGGCACCATTGAAGGGAGTAATTTCTGGGGTAGTCTGTTCTTTTGAGCTTTGATTTATAGTCTTTACCTGACAAAGTAATGTTAGGATAAATTAGAGCTTTTGTGCCATATCCACTGCAGTGTTATAGGTGTCACGTTTATGGGCATGTCGCAGCAGTGTGTAGGAGGGAGATTCCAAGATGTGGGAAGTGTGCAGGAGGACATGGGACAGAGAGATTGTGTGGTTTCGGTAGAAAGAGTTGTGTGTGTCAACTGTAGGGTTGCTCGTGTTGCTGTGGATCGGAGGTGTCCGGTGCGAGAGGCAGGTTGAGGTGGCCAGGGTCAGAATGTGTCATATGCTGTGGCAGTGAAGAAAGTAGAGGAGTGTGAATCAAAGTTGAGGGATTCTGAGAGAATCCTTGTGAATACGAGATCTCTGCCAGAACAGATGGATAGGCAATATATATGGTTCAGTAAGGTTGGCTTCTTAGCGTTCATAGCAATGGTTATCAACTGTATCGCAGAGATGGAACGTAAGTCACAGAAAATAGATGTTGTGGTGGCAGCAGCAGAGAAGTACTTGGGGGTACTAGATTTGATTTTAGAAGAGTTAGAGCCAGGGTCGGCTCTCCCATTACGCAAGATTATGAGGCCATGGCTGCATTTTAATTTGGGGGCAGCATTTTGGCAATTGGCTGCCGCCCTCTGGCGCCCCTGATCGGCTACTACACTGCCGGTGGCACGCCAGCCATAAGCTCAAAGCTATTGCTGCCCCACCCCATTCCCGCTTCTCCCGAAGTTCACTCCCACTATCCTTGGTAGCTATGGGGATGTTTGTGTTATGGGATTATCCAATGAATTATTGTATTGTTTTATTTATGTTTGTGTGTGTCAAAGATGATTAATGAGTAAGGCAGTAGCCTAACCTGTTAATGTTAGCTAGCTACTACTAGTGGATATAATTTCAGCTAAAAGTAAGCTATAGAGATTTGAAACATAATTTGCTACCATGTCTAAGAGACAAAAACTTTCAAGAAGGAAATTTTTTTTTTAAACGAAAGAGAAAAGAGGCACATTCTCAAAGAAATTCGCTGCTGATATTTATCAGCTTGCAGCAATGTCCATCAGCCGGTGTGGAGAACGACAAGCCTCCAATGACAGCCCATTAATTTGCCGAGATGGACTAGCCCCTGTTCGCTGGTTTTAGCAGCGAAGAACGTGATCCGGAGGAGTTCGAGCCATCCACTTCCACTAATGATGACAGCTCTCACACTTCCAAACAATGCCGGAGGAGACCCTACTATCTTGGACCTGGACTCAGATTCTGCGGTCCCCATCCCCGATGAAAGTGGTGCTGTTGCTACTAAATCTGACTCCCAGACAAAAAACATAAAAGATCCCGGTGAGTGGCCAAAATATATGAATGGATCTTTATAGGATATGTTAGTGCAGGCTGGACCACATCAGGATTAGGAGGGGAATTTCCCAAGAGACTAATATTTTCGATGGCCCACTTCAATAGGAGGATGCCAAACGGGGAGAGAGTGGAGAGACCATGGCTTGTCTATTCCAAGCAAAAATGGTGGAGCCTTCTGCGCTGGTCAGGGAATGAACCAGGGACTTGAAGAATCTGAGCCACCTCAGCTCGCATGAAAAGTCACATTACCACCTAGATAGTTTCCAGAGGTGGAAGGACCTGGAGATCAGGCTGGTATCCAAGCAAACTATCGATGCCCAAGCCCAATGGGCTATTGACGGAGAGACTCCACTGACTGCAGGTGCTGTCAATGCTGGGTATCATAAAGGAGCATGTAAGGAGAGTACAGTCCAAATGAACACATGTGCACTACCCCAGTAAAATAATCCAGGATGAAATCATGCACATGATGGCCCAAGAGATCCAGCAGTGAGCCAAAAGCAACCAAATATTATTCTATAATTTTGGACTGCACCCCAGACGAGCAAAACAGAGCAGATGGCCATGGTGGTGCGTTTTGTTTCAATTGAGGATGACTGGTGTCACACCCTGACCATAGAAACATACAAAGCAAACTATGTTTTGTTTGGTCAGGGTGTGATCTGAGTGGGCATTCTGTTACATGTCTAGTTTGTCTATTTCTATGTTTGGTCTGATATGGTTCTCAATCAGAAGCAGGTGTTAGTCATTGTCTCTGATTGGGAACCATATTTAGGTAGCCTGTTTGGTGTTGGGTTTTGTGGGTGATTGTTCCGGTCTCTGTGTTTGCACCAGATAGGGCTGTTTTAGGTTTTCACGTTTCTTGTTTTGTTAGTCTGTTCATGTGTAGAGTCTTTATTAAAGAACCATGAATGGAAACCACGCTGCATTTTGGTCCGCCTCTCCTTCACCGCAAGAAAACCATTACAGAATCACCCACCACAACAGGACCAAGCGGCGTGGTAACGGGCAACAGCAACGCAAAGAGGAATGGACATGGGACGATGTATTGGATGGCAAGGGCTGCTACACATGGGAGGATATCCTGGCGGGAAAGGATCACCTTCCATAGGAACAGGTGGAGGCAGCTAGGAGACCAGAGGCAGCCGGAGAGAGGAGCCGACGATATGAGGAAACACGGCTGGCAAGGAAGCCCGAGAGGCAGCCCCAAAAATTTCTTGGAGGGGGGCACACAGGAAGTATGGCGAAGCCAGGTAGGAGACCTGAGCCAACTTCCTGTGCTTACCAGAGGGCTAGAGAGAACGGGCAGGCACAGTGTTATGCTTTGGAGCACACGGTGTCCCCAGTGCGGGTGCATAGCCCAGTGGGGTACATTCCAGCTCCGCGTATCGGCCGGGCTAGAGTGGGCATTGAGCCAAGTGCCATGAAGCCGGCTCTACGCATCAGCGACCGGGAGCATTCAACCAGGTAAGGTTGGGCAGGCTCTGCTCAAGAGCTCCAGTGCGCCTGCACGGTCTGGTCTATCCGGTACCACCTCCACGCACCAGCCCTCCGGTGGCAGCCACCCGCACCAGGCTGTCTCTCCGTCTCATCCTTACAGGTGCTCCCACCTGTCCAGTGCTGCCGGAGCCTTCCTCCTCTCCAGCGCCGCCTGAGCCGCCAGTCTGCCCAGCGCCGCCTGAGCCGCCAGTCTGCCCAGCGCCGCCTGAGCCGCCAGTCTGCCCAGCGCCGCCTGAGCCGCCAGTCTGCCCAGCGCCGCCTGAGCCGCCAGTCTGCCCAGCGCCGCCTGAGCCGCCAGTCTGCCCAGCGCCGCCTGAGCCGCCCGTCTGCCCAGCGCCGCCTGAGCCGCCCGTCTGCCCAGCGCCGCCTGAGCCGCCCGTCTGCCCAGCGCCGCCTGAGCTGCCAGTCTGCCCAGCGCCGCCTGAGCTGCCAGTCTGCAAGGGGCCGCCAGTGCCGCCAGTCTGCAAGGGGCCGCCAGTGCCGCCAGTCTGCAAGGGGCCGCCAGTGCCGCCAGTCTGCAAGGGGCCGCCAGTGCCGCCAGTCTGCAAGGGGCCGCCAGTGCCGCCAGTCTGCAAGGGGCCGCCAGTGCCGCCAGTCTGCAAGGGGCCGCCAGTGCCGCCAGTCTGCAAGGGGCCGCCAGTGCCGCCAGTCTGCAAGGGGCCGCCAGTGCCGCCAGTCTGCAAGGGGCCGCCAGTGCCGCCAGTCTGCAAGGGGCCGCCAGTGCCGCCAGTCTGCAAGGGGCCGCCAGTGCCGCCAGTCTGCAAGGGGCCGCCAGTGCCGCCAGTCTGCAAGGGGCCGCCAGTGCCGCCAGTCTGCAAGGGGCCGCCAGTGCCGCCAGTCTGCAAGGGCCGCCAGTGCCGCCAGTGCTGCAAGGGGCCGCCAGTGCCGCCAGTCTGCAAGGGGCCGCCAGTGCCCGCCCAGTGCCCGCCAGTGCCCGCCAGTGCCCGCCAGTGCCCGCCAGTGCCCGCCAGTGCCCGCCAGTGCCCGCCAGTGCCCGCCAGGGGCCGCCAGTGCCGCCAGTGCCGCCAGGCCGCCAGTGCCGCCAGTGCCGCCAGGGGCCGCCAGTGCCGCCAGTGCCGCCAGGGGCCGCCAGTGCCGCCAGTGCCGCCAGGGGCCGCCAGTGCCGCCAGTGCCGCCAGGGGCCGCCAGTGCCGCCAGTGCCGCCAGGGGCCGCCAGTGCCGCCAGTGCCGCCAGGGGCCGCCAGTGCCGCCAGGGGCCGCCAGTGCCGCCAGGGGCCGCCAGGGGCCGCCAGTCAGCCAGGGGCGCCAGTGCCGCCCTTCTGTCCCGAGCTGCCGCCCCTCTGTCCCGAGCTGCCGCCCCTCTGTCCCGAGCTGCCGCCCCTCTGTCCCGAGCTGCCGCCCCTCTGTTAAAGAACCATGAATAGAAACAACGCTGCATTTTGGTCCGCCTCTCCTTCACCGCAAGAAAACAGTTACAATTGGCCAGTGCACAGGTGAGCCACTTCCTGGAGTCATGCCCCCTTGAGGCAACAGGGGCATGACCGAGTTGCTCATCACAAAACTACAGAAACATGGCATCACCATTATGGACATGAGAGGGCAGGGGGTAAAACCACGAGGTGAATATGTGGGTGAGGCACAGCAGAGTTTAATAGAGAGTGCAGGATATCAATCTGAGGGCCTTTTTTGTGCCATGCGGCGCGCACTCGCTGAACCGGATTCTCTCTGATGCAGCAATGTGTTGCTTGGAGGCGGCTGAGTTGTTTTTAACACCATCCAAGAGATTTCTGCATTTTTAACCGGCTCTACAAACTGCTGGAACGTGCTGAAATAGCACGTAAAAGATGGACTCCTCAGCACCACGAGACGGAATAGCCGGGTGGAGGTTGTGAAACCAGTGCGTTACCAATTCGGGGAGATTTATGAAGGTTGTTGGCAAAAAGCATTCCTGCCAAGATGAACAACTTTGGCTTCATGTGCGCAGTGGTTGTTTGGTATGACATCTTGTTCGAAGTGAACATCACCAGTAAGAGTTTGCCTGCTGTGAGTTTTGAGAAGTTGCTCAACTGAACTCCACCAGGGTATTCCTCCAAGTCTACCGCTCTGATGCAGCTTTTGCTGACGCATTAGCAAGCGCAAAAGAATTGGCAGAGGAGATATGCTGTATTGAGCCCTGTTTCCCAGTGCAGCCCATGGTCCGTCTCAGGAAGAAGAGGAGTCTGCTTGGCTATGGGGGAGAATGAGCCTGTGACTGACCCTCAGCAGAAATTCCAAGTATATTTCTTTAATCAGACTCTTGATTCTGCTATCCAGTCCGTCAACGAGCACTTCACGCAGGCCGAAGAGCACAGCAGTGTTAGCATCCTGTACAACATCCCCACCATCAAGGATATGGACACTGCAGCGCTTACCAGGGACTGCACAACACTGAAGAAGGCCCTTATGTACGGGGATTCCAGGGACATTGATGCAAAAGAGCAGGAAACGTCTTGAGCAGGAAACTGGACAGTGAGGGAATACCACTCGACGCACTGCGGTACATATCCAAACACCAAATGGCCTTCTTGTATCCCAATGCCATTGTTTCCCTGAGAGTTCTTCTTCACACCCAGTGATAGTGGCAAGCGGAGAGCTCACAATTCTCCAAGCTCAAACTCATCAAAAACTTTACTACGAATCAAAAGAGACTCAATGGACTCGCCACCATATCAATTGAGGACGAGTTGTCTTAAAAAACCAACCTCCAAGAAGCAGTGCATGATTTTGCTGCTGGGAAGGCCAGGTGGGTCATCTTGTCTCTGAATGAAAGGTAAGTGTTGATCATACACTCACATTAATTCTATCACAGAGTAATTTGTAAGATTACTCAATTATCTATTGCCTGTTTACTTTGTATGTTTTAGATTTAAATAGACTACATCCTAATGTTACTCTCTTGCCTCCTAACCCGCCATCTCCCCCTCTCTCTAAAATCAAATTTTATTTGTTCAACAGGAATACAACCTTACAGTGAAATGCTCACATAACAATGTAGTTTTAAGAAAATACCTAGGAAAAGTAATAAATAAAAATAACAAAAAATTCAAGAGCAGCAGTAAATAACACTAGAGGGGCTATATACACAGGGTACAGGTACAGAGTCAATGTGCGGGGGCACCGGTGTCGAGGTAATATGTGCATGTAGGTAGAGTTATTAAAATGACAATAACAGAGAGTAGCAGCAGCGGGGGGGGGGGGGGGGCAATGCAACTTGTCTGGGTAGCCATTTGATTAGATTATAGGATTCTTATGGCTTGAGGGTAGAAGCTGTTCCGGTACCGCTTGCCATGCGGTAGCAGAGAGCACAATCTATGACTAGAGTGGCTGGAGTCTTTGACAGTTTTCATACAAGGCGGTGTCAGAGGAAGGCCCTAGAGGTCCTGGATGGCAGGAAGCTTGGCTCCGGTGATGTACTGGGCCATACGCACTACCCTCTGTAGTGCCTTGCAGTCAGAGGCTGAGCAGTTGCCATAGCAGGCAGTGATGCAACCCGTCAGGATGCTCTCTATGGTGCAGCTGTAAAACCTTTTGAGGCTCTAAGGACCCATGCCAAATATTTTCAGTCTCCTGAGGGGGATAGGTTTTGTAGCTGTATTTATTAGAGAGGGGTAAAGAAAGATTTTGTTCGGGCGCCAGGTATTAACCATGCCGAAAGGAAAAGAGTAGAATAGAGAGAGTACCACTACCAGACCCACACACATCAGCAGAAGAGACTGCTGTTACAGAGTCTAGTTGATAGGTAATCGACTAGCCGGACTGTTCCCCGGACTCCAGTTGTAGGGATTTGTACAATGCACAAACAAGGCTATTGAACCTGACATTGATGTCTGTCTTTATTCCTTTATCTAACATATCCCCAACAAGAATACCTCATACAATAATACTAATAATAATAATGGCAGAGCAATTTCACAGCAACTTCATACAAGAACGAAACCAGTCATCAACAGAGGATTTGCAATAATCTGTATTATTTTCTAGTGGATGAGTGCAGAGGGTATGAATGTGGGGGGTGTTCGTCGACACAACAAAGGCCTTAAAAATGTCCAGTCTTCTCGGCCACATGTCATTAGTACACCTCATCTCAATACAGTTCACATAACAATACACAACTTGCAAGCAACCTCCCTTTTAACTAAAATGTCCATCCAAATACTTCTGGCAGGGCAATAGTCCAGCTCTAATGAACTTCAATGGGAAGTGCATTTGAAAAATAGTCTGTTGCAGGGTAAAGCACTTGAACGAGAGGGAAGAGAAAGAGAGAGAGAGAAAAAGAGAAATCTTAGCTGTGGTCTTCAGGCCTGCCAGTGTACTGTCTGACTGGCGGATGGTTTGTATGTTAGAGCTTCGCAACAATGTTGCTACTAATCCATGCGATCCATAACGGGCGCGGTCCCAAACAAAACAACCACGATCTAAAGTGATCACACCGATGATTGAGTTAAATACTTTATAAACTACAAACGCTGAAAACCCGCTCCGTGGCTTGACGACTCAATGCGAGCTCACAGAACAGGGCTCCGGAAGGCCGAGCGGAAATGGAGGAAAACTCGCCTCCCTGCGGACCTGGCATCCTTTCACTCCCTCCTCTCTACATTTTCCTCCTCTGTCTCTGCTGCTAAAGCCACTTTCTACCACTCTAAATTCCAAGCATCTGCCTCTAACCCTAGGAAGCTCTTTGCCACATTCTCCTCCCTCCTGAATCCTCCTCCCCCTCCCCCCCCCTCCTCCCTCTCTGCAGATGACTTCGTCAACCATTTTGAAAAGAAGATCGACGACATCCGATCCTCGTTTGCTAAGTCAAACAACACCGCTGGTTCTGCTCACACTGCCCTACCCTGTGCTCTGACCTCTTTCTCCCCTCTCTCTCCAGATGAAATCTCGCGTCTTGTGACGGCCGGCCGCCCAACAACCTGCCCGCTCGACCCTATCCCCTCCTCTCTTCTCCAGACCATTTCCGGAGACCTTCTCCCTTACCTCACCTCGCTCATCAACTTATCCCTGACCGCTGGCTACGTCCCTTCCGTCTTCAAGAGAGCGAGAGTTGCACCCCTTCTGAAAAAACCTACACTCGATCCCTCCGATGTCAACAACTACAGACCAGTATCCCTTCTTTCTTTTCTCTCCAAAACTCTTGAACGTGCCGTCCTTGGTCAGCTCTCCCGCTATCTCTCTCAGAATGACCTTCTTGATCCAAATCAGTCAGGTTTCAAGACTAGTCATTCAACTGAGACTGCTCTTCTCTGTATCACGGAGGCGCTCCGCACCGCTAAAGCTAACTCTCTCTCCTCTGCTCTCATCCTTCTAGACCTATCGGCTGCCTTCGATACTGTGAACCATCAGATCCTCCTCTCCACCCTCTCCGAGTTGGGCATCTCCGGCGCGGCCCACGCTTGGATTGCGTCCTACCTGACAGGTCGCTCCTACCAGGTGGCGTGGCGAGAATCTGTCTCCTCACCACGCGCTCTCACCACTGGTGTCCCCCAGGGCTCTGTTCTAGGCCCTCTCCTATTCTCGCTATACACCAAGTCACTTGGCTCTGTCATAACCTCACATGGTCTCTCCTATCATTGCTATGCAGACGACACACAATTAATCTTCTCCTTTCCCCCTTCTGATGACCAGGTGGCGAATCGCATCTCTGCATGTCTGGCAGACATATCAGTGTGGATGACGGATCACCACCTCAAGCTGAACTTCGGCAAGACGGAGCTGCTCTTCCTCCCGGGAAGGACTGCCCGTTCCATGATCTCGCCATCACGGTTGACAACTCCATTGTGTCCTCCTCCCAGAGCGCTAAGAACCTTGGCGTGATCCTGGACAACAAACTGTCGTTCTCAACTAACATCAAGGCGGTGGCCCGTTCCTGTAGGTTCATGCTCTACAACATCCGCAGAGTACGACCCTGCCTCACACAGGAAGCGGCGCAGGTCCTAATCCAGGCACTTGTCATCTCCCGTCTGGATTACTGCAACTCGCTGTTGGCTGGGCTCCCTGCCTGTGCCATTAAACCCCTACAACTCATCCAGAACGCCGCAGCCCGTCTAGTGTTCAACCTTCCCAAGTTCTCTCACGTCACCCCGCTCCTCCGCTCTCTCCACTGGCTTCCAGTTGAAGCTCGCATCCGCTACAAGACCATGGTGCTTGCCTACGGAGCTGTGAGGGGAACGGCACCTCAGTACCTCCAGGCTCTGATCAGGCCCTACACCCAAATAAGGGCACTGCGTTCATCCACCTCTGGCCTGCTCGCCTCCCTACCACTGAGGAAGTACAGTTCCCGCTCAGCTCAGTCAAAACTGTTCGCTGCTCTGGCTCCCCAATGGTGGAACAAACTCCCTCACGACGCCAGGACAGCGGAGTCAATCACCACCTTCCGGAGACACCTGAAACCCCACCTCTTTAAGGAATACCTAGGATAGGATAAAGTAATCCTTCTCACCCCCCCCTTAAAATATTTAGATGCACTATTGTAAAGTGGTTGTTCCACTGGATGTCATAAGGTGAATGCACCAATTTGTAAGTCGCTCTGGATAAGAGCGTCTGCTAAATGACTTAAATGTAAATGTAAATGTAAAACAAACAAAACTTCTACAGCACACACAATCAAACTGTCGCGCCCCCCAAGAGCCCCTCCCCAAAGAGCTGAATGAGCTCACGGTGAAGGCTCAGTTTTGTCGTGCCCTCTTCACGCCTCTTCTTGGTGTGCTTGGACCATGTTAGTTTGTTCGTGATGTGGACGCCAAGGAACTTGAAGCTCTCAACCTGCCCCACTACAGCCGCGTCAATGAGAATGGGGGCGTGCTCGGTCCTCCATTTCCTGTAGTCCACAATCATCTCTTTTGTCTTGATCACGTTGAGAGATAGGTTGTTGTCCTTGCACCACATGGTCAGATCTCTGACCTCCTCCCTATAGGCTGTCTCATCGTTGTTGGTGATCAGGCCTACCACTATTTTGTCGTTGGCAAACTTAATGATGGTGTTGGAGTCGTGCCAGGCCATGCAGTCATGTGTGAAAAAAGGAGTACAGGAGGGGACCCTAACCCTAAGCACACAGCCAAGACCATGCAGGAGTAGCTTGGGACAAGTCTGTGACTGTCCTTGAGTGGCCCAGCCTGAGCCCAGACTTGAACCTGATCGAACATCTCTGGAGAGATCTGAAGATAGCTGTGCAGCGATGCTCCCCATCCAACCTGACAGAACATGAAAGGATCTACAGAGAAGAATGGGAGAATCTCCCCAAATACAGGTGTGCCAAGCTTGTAGCGTCATACCCAAGAAGACTCAAGTCTGTAATCGCTGCCAAAGGTGCTTCAACAAAGTTTTATCTATTTAACTAGGCAAGTCAGTTAAGAACCGAGGCTGGCCGCGAGAGCAGGCCACCCTCCTCCTTTATCCGGGCTTGGGACCGGCAAAAGTGACCCAAAAGAGACATTCTGGCGGAGTTACCTAATTTTTAAATTTAGTTTTTATTTTAATAAATGTACATTTACATCCTGCCCTGAATGTAAGCCAGGGTGGGATCAGCTTCCCGCATGCACGATTCATTTGCGATTCACCCCACGCGGAAGGGTGAACATCTCCTGCTCTGACTGCAGCTGGGAGGGACTGCTGCGTGAGGACTGGGCCGCCTGTGCGTGCTTTGGGACGGGGGTGGGGCCCGAGCACCCGCTGCTCGTTGAGAAGAGTAAGAACAATATGTGCTTTCATGTCAGTCTCCAAAAGTCTCCAATAACACCAGAAAAAGTCGCTAGATTTGTTGCTGGTCACCTTTTTGAAAATGTGTCGCTAAGTTGGCAACACTGGCACTGAGCCATGCTGACTGACAAGTGCCGTGGATTGACGCATGGCAATTCTACAGTAATGAAGTAATGCGGAGACTCAGATTTTTCACTTTGAAATGCATGACAAACAGAGTTCCTGCACATAGAGTTTTATGGTTTGTTTCACTTCAAATAATTTTGGTCTGACATACATTTTTAAAATGAAAATCTGAGTGTCAGCATCACTTGTAACCATAGAATTGCCCTACAGCTCGGCTCAACCCCACATCTTATCACTTATTTGGCTAAATGATTAACCATAGTTTCCTCTTTTGATAAACCATTGCAGTCCTAAAATAGACCTTGAATGCAACATTAAGATGTTAAAACATTTAAACTCCAATTGAACTCTGTCTGTGACATCTAATTTCCCTCGCTCTTCCACACCAGTTGTTCTCAGCAGACAGGTCAGTGTGTGTAGAGAGAACACATTTACCAGGTGGAGTCAGGCTTATACTTCATCGCCCTGGACCGCTACACCAACAAGGCAGAGGAACTCAAGTTTGGACTAGTGAGTCACCAACTCATCTTATGCCTTCCTTTCACAACTCGACACATACATTACATGACCAAAAGTATGTGGACACCTACTCGTCAAACTTCTCCTTCCAAAATCATGGAGTTTGTCCCCCACTTTGCTGCTATAACAGCCTCCACTTTTCTGGGAAGTCTTTCAACTAGATGTAGAAACATTGCCCTGCTAGAGCTGCCCGGTGTTACTGTAATTTCATTATACCAATGTGTTTTCATTAATTGAATTCCCTTAATCTATTTTATGAGAATTTGTAAGATTCTTGTTTGCATAAAATAGACGGAGACCAGTCTTATCAATAATAGGTAACATAATTTATTCTCGGAGCGCGCTGCCACGTTACTACGAGCATCAGTTTATATACAATAACATGACGTCATTTCATTGCTCAACAGAATCCCCTCCTTTCGACCGGGAACAAAGAGAACTTTGAAAGTTCATTCTGACCCCCCTAGCACATACACAACTGAATTAACTTTTGACCCCTCAACATTATCGATCACCACTTAGCTGACAGTTCTAATTAACAGAAAACCTAGGAATGCACTCACTGTCTTATCTAAAACACCCCAGAGTTTTGTCAGAGTTTGTCGGTTCAACCATAGGTTAACTACCTTATCTGTTTACTTAATCCACAACCCATTTCTTTCTTCCTAGTTGGAATGGTGTTCATTAACTTTAATTACTCCTTGTCCGTGTCACACAATCCCTTCTTATGAACTCATATTATTAATCAGATATAATAAAACAGAGTATAAGTTTACTTTAGTTACAGTTCCATTTAAAATGATTATTTCCGGTCATTTAATCATAATTTTCCTAACTCCCGGTCAACTGTAAGTGCTGTTATTGTGAAGTGGAAACATCTAGGAGCAACAACGGCTCAGCCTTGAAGTGGTAGGCCACACAAGCTCACAGAATGCGAGCACCGAGTGCCCGAAGCGCGTAGTGTGTAACAATCGTCTATCCTCGGTTGCAATACCCACTACCAAGTTCCAAACTGTCTCTGGAAGCAATGTCAGCAAAATGATTGTTAGTCGGGAGCTTCATGAAATTGGTTTCCATGGCCGAGCAGTCGCGCACAAGCCTAAGATCAGCATGTATAATGCATAGCGTCGGCTGGAGTGGTGTAAAGTTCACCGCCATTGGACTCTGGAGCAGTGGAAACGCGTTCTCTGGAGTGATGAATCACGTTTTCACCATCTGGCAGTCTGATGGACAAATCGGGGTTTGGCGGATGCCTGGAGAATGCTACCTGCCCGAATGCATAGTGCCAACTGAAAAGTTTGGTGGAGGAGGAATAATGGTCTGGTGCTGTTTTTCATGGTTCGGGCTAGGCCCCTTAGTTCCAGTGAAGGGAAATCTTAATGCTATAGCAGACACATTCTAGACGATTCTGTTCTTCCAACTTTGTGGCAACAGTTTGGGGAAGGACTTTTCCTGTTACTCCATGACAATGCCCCCATGCCCAAAGTGAGGTCCATACAGAAATGATTTGTTAAGATTGGTGTGGAAGAACTGGACTGACCTGCACAGAGCCCTGACCTCAACCCCATCGAACACCTTTGGGATGAATTGGAACGCCGACTGCGAGCCAGGCGTAATCGCCCAACAATGCCCGACCTCACTAATGCTGTTGGAAGCAAGTCTGAATGGAAGCAAGTGGCTGAATGGAAGCAAGTCCCCATAGCAATGCTGCAACATCTAGTGGAAAGCCTTCCCAGAAGAGTAGAGGCTGTTAAAACCGCAAAGGGATGACCAACGCAATATTAATGCCCATGATTTTGGAATGAGTTGTTCGACACGAGCAGGTGTCTACATACTTTTGGTCATGTAGTGAATGTATTCTGTTTATTCTTGGGAACAGTCTGTGTATGTTAGCAAACACTTCCTGAGAACCTATTTTGTTTAGGCGTTAGAGCTGTGTTTCTTAATCTTGGTCCTCGGGACCTCAAGGGGTGCACGTTTTGGTTTTTGCCCTAGCACTACACAGCACTACACAGCAGATTAAAATAATCAACTAATGATTAGACAGCGTGCCAGCTTAGTGGAGTCTGCCCCTAGCACAGTCAGTGTAGTCAGCTCAGTTCATCTAGGACTGGATGACTTGACAGAGAATTTATTTGCGAAGGGGAGTACCTTGTAATGCACCAGAGAGAGTGGACTTTGTTACAAAATACAGCACTGAAGCAAAGAACATTCAAAATAATCATAAAAAATTATAGGGGAATCATTCAAAGTTATACTCTACTATGCAGGCTTTCCAGAACCAATAGTCATAAGCTTTAAGAGATGTCCTACCCTAAATGACAAATTAGTCCACAGCTATCTTCCTGGTGACTCTCAAAAGACTTGGCTAGAGCACAAACCCAAGGGCTCTTTTAAATGCAACCATTGCAGAAATATTGCACAGAAAAAGTATTTTGGTTGACACAGCTTCTAAAATTGAGTATCAAATCAGGTATTTAATTAACTGCAAAACCACTCACGTCCTCTACAGATTGGAATGTCCACAGTGCAAGGTGTTCTACATTGGACAGACAAAGAGATGCCTTCTGCTTAGCAGAACACAAGTACGCCATACGGGTAGTCAATGAAGACTGCCCCATGGCAAAGCACTACAAGTCCTTACCCCATGCCAACCCTGCTTCCCTACAAGCTATGTTCCGGCCTCAATTAGAAAAGTAAGTAAGTAAGTACCCTAGTTTAAATGAAGGTATGGATTTCTTGCCTTTCCTGTAGGATCATTTGAGGTCCCTTTGCTCTCATCTAGTGGACATGTTACTATATTGCCCTCAGCTATGTTTAAACTGTTGTGGTCCATGTTTGGTCCGTGTTCTAGTGTACTATAAAATAGATGGCTCTCCTATTCTTAACACTTTGACGCATCATATTCAAGGTTAGAACTACCTTTCTAGGGGTTCTGATGATTCTAGCCTTGAGATGCATTTTTGATAACATATCTACAGTATTTCACTTCTTAATGTGTATAGTATTGCTTACTAGGTGTTGTCCAATTCATTCTGTAACCACTTTCTCTTCAAATCAGGGTTGATTGGAAAAAGCGGTTCAAGAGCGGACATTATCATATTTTTGTACTCCCTGACGAAGGCCATGCAGCCAAAACACGTCAGAGTTTTAAAACTTTGTTTCCATTGAACATACCATACAAATAAAAGCATTTTCATGATTTGGTATGACTAGACATTAGATAGTGACTAGTCATTAGATAGCTAGTTAGCAGAAAAGTAGATCAAAAATGTATTTTGTATTATTTAGAAAATAGTACAAATAAAGAAAAGCCCTTGAATGAACGTCCAAACGTTTGACTGGTACTATATATAAAATCAATGTATTGGTCACATACACATATTTAGGAGATGTTATTGCAGGTCCAGCAAAATGCTTGTGAATTAAAAAATTACACTTTGAGTAATTATATAATACATAGATCAATAATTAAATACATTCAGATAAATAGATACAATTATTACATTTTAGTCAGTATTTTTGTATTTCCTTGCTCATTTATTTAATTGTGGGGGTTTATTTGTTAATTTATCTTTTTATGTGTTCATTCGTTTATTTATTCATGCATTTCATTCTAATTACAGCTGGTTTGGTCCGCCATAGTAATGAGCCTTGCTGTTGGAAAACCACATCACAACAGTGTCCGACTTCCGGCTGTCGCAGATGTACATCCTCCGATTTTCATCTGCAGTCGGTTGCTTCAGCCTTTACCACTCAAACAAGCCCTGTGAAGAAGCAGAGATACTTTTGAGGAGATGGAAAACTCAATTGGAATAGTATTAGTGCCCATTGTGTACGTTGCCCATGCGTCGGCATTTTGGGTGAATCTGGGACAAGGAGAGCGCTCCTTTTAAGGAGTGAATGGGAGTCAATTGGTCGCTAGCTCAAAAACCCAACATTAGCATGTATTTCATGAATAAGAAGTACATTACACATATTTTGAGACGTGATATAATTCATTTGTCTGTAATATCGTATAGCTTTGTAATCGTGACATTATGTACTTTAGAGGAAAATAGGCAGGTTTGTCGACTCAGCCTAACAACTTCAACGCGATTAGTCGACAGTCTGCTGGATGGTGCCATACGTTGTTATCTCTGTATTTATTTAACATCTCTGGTTAAAGAATTCTGTGCATCCACGGCCTCATTCACATTGTAGCTATCGGTTTCGATTCGGAGGCATTTTGGGAATTGAAAAATCACTTCCGGCAAGTAACTTGGATGGTAAAGGTTAAAGGTATTAAAGGTAGCCTTGCTCTGGTCTCAAAACATTCACATTGGTGGGATATATCCGAGCAAATTCTGCATTGATCTCGCCTGCTTCAAAGTGTTTAAAGAGGAGGAATTCAAGAAAAGCGACGAAACAGCAAGACGTTACTGCTCTCTCTTCCAAGTATTATAGTATTATCAAATCTTTGGTATGATACATAACTAGCTACTTACACGGTTTTGAACGTTTGCTTGCTAGATAACGTTAGCGAACCTCAGTTTATGCGTTAGCTCGGTGCAAATCGAACCCAAAAGTTAGTACAGACAAATAATACGAACTAGTTTTCATGCGACTTGTTAGCTCGGTGCTGTGGAAGAATGGGTTTTAGTTAATAAACGAGTTATCAACCACGCTCAATTGAGTTTTTCATGTGAGCACTGGAGATTGTTTCGGTATTTTAATGGGAGGCGGGCTGCGTTGGAGTGCATCTAGTGGGCGACACTTGCGGAGGTGCCGGCGACCTGCTAGGCTTGGATGGAGTCGCTTGCCGGGTACGTCTACAAAGCGGCCGCTGAGGGCCGAGTCCTGACACTGGCCGCCTTGCTGCTCAACCACTCCAAGCCAGAGACACGATATATACTGAGTTATGTGACCCACCTCGCCGGCCAAAGGTCAACTCCTCTCATCATCGCAGCTCGAAACGGACATGACAAAGTTGTGAGGCTGCTGCTGGATCACTACAGGGTGGATACTGAACAAACTGGCACAGTCAGATTTGACGGGTTAGTATTCATGAATTTAATAATTCTGTCTGTTCACCCCCATGGCAGCCTGGCAGCACACCAACTCCTCAAATTAAATTGTGTGTTGTGTCAATTGAGTGTATTTGCACTTCATTTATGTTGGTATAATTGTGGGAAATTAAGGTATTTAATACACTTCCATGTGCATTTGATGATTGATTCATTCTACCCATCTCCTCTCTCCTTCAGGTATGTCATTGATGGGGCCACTGCTCTGTGGTGTGCGGCTGGCGCAGGACACTTTGAGGTAGTCCGCCAGTTGGTGTGCCACCAGGCCAAAGTCAACCACACCACTGTCACCAACTCCACCCCCCTGAGGGCAGCCTGCTTTGACGGGTGTCTGGACATTGTGAAATACCTGGTGGACCACCAGGCCAAAATCGGCATCGCCAACAAGTATGACAACACCTGCCTGATGATTGCTGCCTACAAGGGCCATACGGACGTAGTGGGCTTCCTGCTGGAGCATGGAGCTGACCCTAACTCCAAGGCCCACTGTGGGGCCACCGCCCTGCACTTTGCTGCTGAGGCGGGCCATCTGGACATCGTTAAGGAGCTGGTGCGCTGCCAGGCTGCCATGGTGGTGAACGGCCACGGCATGACACCGATCAAGATGGCGGCGGAGAGTTGTAAGGCGGAGGTGGTGGAGCTGCTGCTGTCTCATGCCGACTGTGGCCTGCACAGCCGCATCGAGGCCCTTGAGCTGCTGGGTGCCTCGTTCGCCAACGACCGGGAGAACTATGACATCCTCAAGACCTATCACTACCTGTACCTGGCCATGCTGGAGCGCCACCGTGATCCCGTCAGCCTCATCGCCAAGGAGCTGCTTCCGCCCATCGAGGCCTACAGCGGCCGGGGCGAGTGCCGCACCCTGCAGGAACTGGAGGCAATCCGGGCAGACCGCAATGCGCTGCACATGGAAGGCCTGATGGTGCGTGAGCGTATTCTGGGATCGGATAACATTGACGTGTCGCACCCCATCATCTACCGGGGAGCTGTGTACGCCGACAATATGGAGTTCGGCCAGTGCATCAAGCTATGGCTGCACGCGCTGCACCTGCGTCAGAAGGGCAACCGCAACACGCACAAGGACCTGCTGCGGTTCGCCCAGGTCTTCTCCCAGATGGTGCACCTGAAGGAGCCGGTGGGGGCGGAGCCAGTGGAGCAGGTGTTACACTGCAGCGTGCTGGAGATCCAGAGGAACATCGCAAGGGTGGAGGCGGCACCTGAGGCAGGGCTGCACACGGCCATGGACAACTATGAGTCCAATATGTTCACCTTCCTCTACCTGGTGTGTATCAGCACCAAGACTGTGTGCGGCGAGGAGGCACGTGCCCATGTCAACGAGCAAATATACAACCTGATCCAGCTGGACCCGCGTTCACGGGAGGGCTTGTCCCTGTTGCACCTGGCCATCAGCTCCAGCACGCCTGTGGACGACTTCCACACCAACGATGTGTGCAGCTTCCCCAATGCTCAGGTCACCAAGCTACTGCTGGACTGTGGTGCGCAAGTGAACGCGGTGGACCACGAGGGCAACAGTCCTCTGCACATCATCGTCCAGTACAACCGGCCTATCAGCGACTTCCTGACACTGCACGCCATCATCATCAGCCTGGTGGAGGCTGGAGCACACACTGACATGACCAACAAGCAGAAGAAGACGCCACTGGACAAGAGCACCACAGGTGTGTCGGAGATCCTGCTTAAGACCCAGATGAAGATGAGCCTCAAGTGCCTGGCGGCACGTGCCATCTGCCAGCACCAAATCACCTTCCACAACCAGATCCCTAAGACCCTGGAGGAGTTTGTGGAGTTCCACTGATCCACTTGGCTAAGGAGGCTTTTTAAACCATTTAGAAAACTTGTGTTCTTGTGATTTTTTAAATATTTTATATATTTTATTGTTCTAATTTTCTATCAAATCAAAATGGTGCTTGCTGCTGATGATGATTAGGAATAGTCGGATGCATTTAGTGTTTTAAAACAATGGTTCCTTTTTTCTGTTTTAAGTATGAATCACAAGTACCAGCAGCAACTCCCATTTCTCTCCCACTGAAGTGTTACGATCTGTGGCTGTCATTGTGACACACTGGGTGTCACTAGCAGAATGAGGAAATTGTCAGCCAACTTTGAGCTTTCACTTTCCCCAAAGTCTTCCAAAGAGAATACCTGGCAAAGCCAAGCATCCACACAATGGTGACAACAGCAGCACCTTTTGGCTGCTTTTAGTGCATGTATCCAATTGTCCCAGACTCCCAGCTAGGTTCGCAACCATGAAAAGTAGCATTACTCTATTGATTCATTTTGCAGGTTGCCTGTTGAAGTGGTGTTGTATGCAGGTTTGCAGTGATTATTAAGGCCCATTGTTTGAGCAAGTGAATGTGTGTCTGTGAGAGAAGAGATGAGAAGGTAGTAGTTGAATTTAGAACTTTGTACTTAAGAGTTTGTTTTTTCATAACCAATATAAAAAAAAGGTTTATTTAAGAGGTGTGTGATTTTGTTTTGTACTTAAAAATATGTATAATGGGCTTTCTTTTACATGAACACTGACTGTTAAAGATGTGCCTTATTTTATATTTTGGAATAATTAGGCCTAGATATCCCTTGTAACCAAGTCACCAACACTTGGGTTTGTTGGCCCTCCTGACTTGCTTGGCTTCTGTGTGTGGAGACTCCACGGTTTTGGTTGAGCATTGCCACATAATGACCGTTTTTAAATGGATGTTGCTGGTATTGATGTTTGAGCATGTCTTCCATTCTCTGTCTTGTGTTTGTGTGTGGGTACACATGCTAAGCAAATGAGAGAGGGACTGTGGATTGTTCGTGACGGTGTTGAATGTTGGCTTTTAGCCTTTTCCACTCATGCTTGCAACCTGTCCTTTGTCCTTAACAACTAACGATTCTAATGTCTGTCATTTTGTGTGTTCGAATCAGATCAGAGATTAAAGCTGAGAATGAAAGGTGATTCGATTCAAGATTTTCATCCAAGTAAATCATAGCGTGGTGTTGTACAACTGAAAAAGCTATATTGATTTGACCAGATTTTACTTAACCGTGTCACCGTATGTTTTTATTTTGGGGGGCTTGAGTGGAGATTGTATGTATTTGTATTTTGTGCAAATTAGCCTAAAGACAGTATAACTGTGCTTCTTCATCAGTTTACGTTTATCAGAAATGCCAATACCAAATGTTTTAACATTGGTCCAAAAAATGTCATGTGTAAATGTAAAATTTTCAAAATTGGTCCAATGCCGCATGCAATGACCCACGTCACGCATACAGATGGCTTCTGGATTGAGTCAGAGCAACAGTGGGCTTAAATCTTAACTGATAATTCCACACAAACACACACACAGCTATCATTTCATATGGAATCTGGCCAATTTACCCTGTTGCTATACAGATATTGCTCAATTGTTAGGATTTTTCAATTTCATGTGATATGATGGAATGTGTTTTATTTTTAAATGTATTTTTTACCTCCCTTTTTCTTCCCAATTTTGTGATATCAAATTACGATCTTGTCTCATTGCTGCAACTCCCCAATGGGCTTGGGAGAGGTGAAGGTCGAGTCATGCCTCTGAAACATGACCCGCCTAACCGCACTTCTTAACACCTGCCAGTTTAACCCGTAAGCCAGCTGCACCAATGTGTTGGAGGAAACAACACCATCTTACTGACAAATGAAGTCATCCTGCAGGCACCTGGCCTGCCACATGGAGTTGCTAGAGTGTGATGAGCCAAGTAAAGCCCCTCTGGCCAAACCCTCCCCTAACCCGGACAACGCTGAGCCAATTGTGTGCTGCCGTATGGGACAAAACTGTCGTAACATTCAATTATCCATTCATTTCTGTCATACCATTCAATTATCGATTAATTTAATTAATTATTGCACCATGCAATCAATGATCAGTTCTTAAGATGTATTTTCCTTGTCTATACTGTCTGCACCATGATCTATTTAGCCTGTGCACATATGGCAGACAGTTGCTAGTGGGAGCAGATCCCTGGAGGAGCGTGTATTGATCCTGCTGTAGAATTCATTGTGGCCAGCAGTTCGAACAAATGAGTCACTCAGAAAAAACAAATCATGACTCTCGAGTCGGTAGAAATGGTTGTTTCAGTGGAAGGGCTCAGCACAGCAAGACTGGTGTGCTTTTTGGCCAATGGCAAAGTGGGATAAGGGCACCGAGCTGGCACCCACATTCTCATGTCTGGGGTGTGCTTGGGGTCCCTGAGAGATGGGGCTGAAGCAGGTCCACACTCGCCATGGTTACCGCTCTTCTGGCGTCTTCCTGATAGCTACTTGCTCCTCCTCATCCTCCTGCCTGTTGAAGAAGCCCCGCTGGGAAGGCAGAGAGAGGGGAAAGAGTGAAACCCAGGGGTTAAAGCAAAGAAAAATCACTCAATCTCTGATTGTCTGCGGGGCCAAGTTAACCTCCCCTTTCAGGTAAAAAAAAAAAAAGTTATGACCATCATGTTGTTGACCATCATGTTGTTGAGTACTGTAATGATCTTTTGTGCATGTATTAAACTGAAAGTTTGACCAATTCCAGTCCTTTTCAATTTATATATTTTTAAGAATCAATATGACAAATCTGTCACAGTGACAGAACTTTAGCCCCTGGAAACCAAAACATTTAACCAGGCGTCTCCAGGCAGCAACATACTGGTAACCACTAGATTTAAAAAATATATATTTCTGCATGGCAAGGCAAAACAGTTTAGGAAATGCCTGAGAGCATTTTCACTTTCAATTATATCAGTGTTAAACCATTTCATAACAGCAGTGAAAGTGTAGAGCGCAGGTAATCAACTTTATAGATGTATTCATAAGCCTTATTCCACATTTTGTTATTACAACCTGATATCAAAATTGATTTAATGTTGTTTTTTCTCACCCTTCTACACACACAATACCCGATAATGGCAGTGAACATGTTTTTAGAATTTGTAGCAAATGTATTGAAAATGAAATACAGAAATGACAAATTTATATAAGTATTCAAGTGAATACATGTTAGAATAACCTTTGGCAGTGATTACAGATGTGATTCTTTCTGGGTAAATCTCAGTGTTACACAACAGCCATAGATAATCAAGCTGATTTAAGTCAAAACTGTAAGTAGGTCACTCAGGAACATTCAACGTCGTCTTGGTTAGCAACTCCAGTGTATATTTGGCCTTGTGTTTTAGGTCATTGTCCTGCTGATAGGGGAAATTGTCTCCCAGTGTCTGTGGGAAAGCAGACTGAATCAGGTTTTCCTCTAGGATTTTGCCTGTGCTTTGCTCTATTCCATTTCTTTTTCTCCTAAATAAAACTCCCTTGCCGGTGACAAGCATACCCATAACAGGATGCAGCCACCACCATGTTTGTAAATATGAAGAGTGGTACAGAGATGTTCACAAATCTTTGAGGTAGAGGTCAAGTCTTATAGACTTAAAATGTGCGCAACACATGACTATAAACCTAGTAAGAGACTCCCTTGGTCATTAGTCCATACTTGTATGAAATAAATTTAATCAGGCACTATTTAAATCAAAATAAATGTCATTTTAAAATGTAGACAGATTACAGTAATAAAATTACTTTAATAAAAGTCAGTGTCTCCTGACCCCTCCTCTCAACATCTAAAATCACTACTTGATAGGAAGAGGGCAGTTTATGCTGAGGGTGATAGACAGGCTTTAGGAGATAAAAATGATAAAAATACAGATACTGGTGGACAAGGAGGCATACAAGCAAAGGGTGGAGAGGACCCTCTCCTCAGGAAGCGCAAGGGTGGCCTGGCAAGGGATTAAATCCATGGCTAGTGCCCCCCACATAGGCAGGGGAAAAACCAGTGCTGACCTTGGGGGATATGGCTAATGAACTGAATGTTTTCTTCTCAAGATTTGAATCAGACAACTTTGTGTCGGAGGTAAAACAAATGGACGCATCATTACAAATGTTTGAGAGAGTTGTTGTTAAACAATCTGATGTTTTAAAGTTGTTCAGGGGATATAACGCATACAAAAGCCCTGGCAAAATAAGTGGACATGTGTTAAAGCTCTGTGCTGAACAAATTGGCTGGTGTTTTTATAGACATTTTCAAATGCTCCTTCGACCAGCAACACGTGCCAGTATTGTGGAAAAAATCAATAATTATACCAATTCCTAAAGCATCTCATCCCTCTGTGCTGAATGACTACTGCCCTGTCGACTTGACATCCTTAGTAATGCAATGCCTTGAGAAAATTGTGAAAAGTCATATTCTCAGTGTCAACTAGAAGCTTTTCGACCCATTTCAGTTTGCCTATCAGCCTAGCACACGAGTTGATGATGCCATTCTTAACCTCCTTAACATGGTCTATAGACATCAAGAGGGTGCTAAATCCCATGTCAGGGTTCTGTTTGTTGACTTTTCTTCTGCCTTCAACACAATCCATCCAGCCTTACATTCTGGCACAGAGACTCATTCGGGACTTCTCGTTAGATGAGGGGAGGGGCTGGTTTTGAGGCTGTTGGACTTCCTGAGCCAACGCACACAGCGAGTCAAAATAGGTCCCCATGTATCTGATATATGCAAAACCAACGCAGGCTTTTGTTTATTTTTTGATTCAACATGATTTTTTTTAAATCACGTGTTTGAAAGGGGAAAATGACCAGTTCCCTGAGGTTCTGGTCTTTGGGTACTTATACAGTGATACTATGTTCAGTCTGCTTATAGAATGGAAAATATATGTTAATAAGGGATGACAGTTACCTCAAATGGATTGATTTTGTGTTTTTGTTTTGATACAAATGTCACTAGATTGGTATCCTGGAGTGAGAATTCTAGTTAGTGGGGTAACTTCATGATCTGGTAACTCTTCTGTTAAGGGTTGCGTCAATCGAATCTGGTATCAGGATAAATATGACATTGAGTCACCGATTGTATACTATGTACTTTTTATTAGATAAGCAATAAGTGGTAAATGCAATTTTCTATATACGGGTTCGCAGTAACACCACGCAGGGTAGAACAGAGAACTGACTAGTTCCTGACAAAGTTATTATAATATACTCTGAGAGTAGACTGGGCGTGGTTTAAACTCACCCAGCCTATCGTTGATTGTTGACGCACGAGCTGGTCCCAGCCCCCTAGGCTCTTCAGTGGTCAGTCGTTGTAGTTGTGTAGAATATACAGTTATCACACACCTGGCTCCTGTTATCTAACAAAAGACTGTTTGTTCCCTACCCTACGTTCTGTATGTGCTCCCAACAATTCATGATAGCTGCCTACACCCAAGGCCAGCCACAGCCTTTCCGCTAGTCACACCATATGTTGCAAAATGTTGCTTTTAACATACACAGACACCCTCATGATAGGCCAAGCATATTTTCAATCATCACACTTCTGAGAAGTTGCCAGTAGAATAAGGGAGTATGGACTAATTTAGAAAATGTTTTTTAGCAGTAACAAAATAGATGGCATCATGAGGAAGGAAAATTAGGTGGATATATTGAAGCAACATCTCAAGACATCAGTCAGGAAGTGAAAGAGCTTGGTCGCAAATGGGTCTTCCAAATGGACAATGACCCCGAGCATACTTCCAAAGTTGTGGCAAAATGGCTTAAGGACAACAAAGTCAAGGTATTGGATTTGCCATCACAAAGCCCTGACCTCAATCCCATAGAAAATGTATGGGCAGAACTGAAAAAGTGTGTGCGAGCAAGGAGGCCTACAAACCTGACTTAGTTACACCAGCTCTGTCAGGAGGAATGGGCCAAAATTCACCCAACTTATTGTGGGAAGCTTGTGGAAGGCTACCTGAAACGTTTGACAATTAACGTTTAATTAACGTTAAACAATTTAAAGGCAATGCTACCAAATACTAATTAAGTGTATGTAAACTGCTGACCAACTGGGAATGTGATGAAAGAGATACAAGCTGAAATAATTCCTTCTCTTTACTATTATTCTGACATTTGAATTTTTACTAGGATAAAATGTCAGGAATTGTGAAAAACTAAGTTTAAATGTATTTGGCGAAGGTGTATGTAAACTTTCGACTTCAACTGTAAGTGTGGAAGTGTGTGTGCCTGTGTGTATGTGTTATGTGTGAGTGTATGTGTTGCAGTGTCAGTGTAAGTAATAAGTATGTGTAAGTGTGTGGGTGAGTCAAATAGAGTTAGGGCCGAAAAGGGTTAATGCAAAAATAATTATAGTAGAAGGCTTGTGTCCAAAAGTGATTGATGACCTATTTTATGTGTCACGTGGTTATGCCCATTTATGCACATCCTGTCCGGATGTTGTCACGCTATCGAGTGAGGGGTTATGTAACCTGATAGTGCAGCTGTTTTTGGTTAAGCATGTGATTGCAATAAAGCTGTCCTGGTGATTGTTGTGTAGGGACCTTGTTGAACTGTGGAAAGTGTTTGATCATTTGAAAGAGTTGTGAAATTTTCGTAGTGAACTTATGGATCTGCTGTTTGGGAGGCGTGTATATGAAACAGTAATTTAAAAAGTCTTAAAAAATAAGAGTGGGGCAAGAGGTGACCCGGGACTTTGACTCTATCTTGGAGGAAGGAGGAGCACACAAGAAAGTGCAGACTGACGGCGGTAAATCATTTTTTAGTAATACTTTTCAGAAACTCATGAAGAACCACAATATCATACATTTTGCTACAGTTTCGGATTTGAAAGCTTCAGTGGTTGAACGCTTTAACAGAACTTTGAAGGAAGGATTGTGGAAATACTTTACAGCACACAACACCCATAGATATGTGGATATAGTTCAAGATTTAGTAAATCTAGTAAATTTAGTAAATTCCTTTTATGAGAAGGAACTCCAGAAGGTACAGCTGGGTAAAGACAAAGTCTTTCACGTGGAGGAGATTCTGGATCAAAAGAGAGAACAGGGTAAAAAAATGGCTGTTGGTCCATTGGAAAAACTGTCTACAAAAGTTTAACAGTTGGATATTAAAAGAAGAGGTGGTGAAGGCAGTATTGGGTATGTGTGGGGTAGGATGGCCGGTCGATCCTTCCATTTCTCAATAGGTAGTTCATCACAAACCCATACTCCACAAAATAAAAAATATCTAACAAATTACCCCACATATACCCAATTAAGACTATATACACATGGACGAGTGATGTCAGAGCGCAATGGACTAAGATACCGTAGAATAGTATAGAATACAGAATAAACATATGAGATGAGTAATGTAAGATATATACATTATTAAAGTGACTAGTATTCCATTCCTTAAAGTGGCCAGTGATTTCTAGTCTATGCCTATATGCAGCAGCCTCTAATGTGCTAGTGATGGCTGTTTTACAGTCTGATGGCCTTGAGATAGAAGCTGTTTTTCAGTCTCTCGGCCCCAGCTTTGATGCACCTATACTGACCTCACCTTCTGGATGATAGCGGGGTGAACAGGCAGTGGCTTGGGTGGTTGATGTCCTTGATGATCTTTTTGTCCTTCCTGTGACATTGGGTGCTGTAAGTGTCCTAGAGGGCAGGTAGTTTGCCCCCGGTAATGCGTTGGGCAGACCGCACCACCCTCTGGAGAGTCTTGAGGTTGCGGGTGGTGCAGTTGCCGTACCAGGCTGTGATATAGCCTGACAGGATGCTTTCAATTGTGCATCTGTAAAAGTTTGTGAGGGTTTTAGATGACAAGACACATTTCTTTAGCCTCCTGAGGTTGAAGAGGCTCTGTTGTGCCTTCTTCACCACACTGTTTGTGTGGGTGGTCCATTTCAGTTTGTCAGTGATGTGTACGCTAAGGAACTTTCCACCTTCTCCACTATGGTCCCGTCGATATAGATAGGTGGGTGCACCCTCTGCTGTTTCCTGAAGTCCATGATCATCTTCTTTGTTTTGTTGACGTTGAATGAGAGGTTGTTTTCCAGGCACCACACTCACAGAGCCCTCAAGCCTACTACTGTTGTGTTGTTTGCAAACTTGATGATTGAGTTGGAAGCGTGCTTGGCCATGCAGTCATGGGTGAACAGGGAGTACAGGTGGTTTTCCAAGAGGTGGTGAGTGTTTCTGAATGGTCCAGTCTCAGCCATGACTTAAATGTGCTTGAAAACCAGAGAAGGTTTGAATGTTGCTGTTCAATTTCCAACACAAACAACTGATAAATTATTCAGTTCTGTAATGGCTGCCAAAAGTGAATTAAGTTCCACCAAGTATTAATTCTGGGGTGTGAAGACATACGCAATCCAGACATGTTCGTGTTTTAAGATGTAAAGACTGTGCAAGGTGTTTGTAGACCCACTAGCGACTGTATTTAGCCTTTTCCCAGAGATGACTTCAAGTGATGCAGAGCATGAATGGCAGACAGCGCTCACTGGCATATTAAATTAGCTGGCAAAGGAAGGGTACAAAATGATGGTTAACCTTTTGAAAGCAATTCCGCATTGCAAAAATACTACAACTGTGAGAGTAAACATGCCTAGAACCATCATCAACCACTTGTGAATGGATGGGGGAGATACCAAGGGATGATTCTGCTGTTCAGGGCCTCCTGTGTCTCTTTGTTCAGAACTGCAAAAATGTATAGAACCCCACAATTGAGGCATCTGAAAATGAGCCACCTGCAGCAAATGGGCAGAAGAGAAAATATGGGTAAATCAGAGGAGGAGGGGTCATCACCAGGTCCAGGGAAGAAAGGGAACAGCAACAAGGGTAATCCTCCTCTTCCATTTCAGCATGCCTCAAACTCCCTTTATTATGCACATCACACGTCTGAAAAGCTGTGGTCAACTTGGCAATAAAGCAAGGGAAGGTAGTCAAAATAGGATGAGACAAGTTTCATTAAGGTTTCTGGAGGGAGCAGGCAAGGTGACCAATGTACGCTCCAAGTACTACGACAGTACCACGGCAGTATTTCTCTCAGCTCAACTCAAAATAACCAGGGTTCTTATAATTCAGGATCCTCCATTGGAAACTGTGAAGCGTTCCATAATATACACTGCTCAAAAAATAAAGGGAACACTAAAATAACACATCCTAGATCTGAATGAATGAAATATTCTTATTGAATACTTTTTTCTTTACATAGTTGAATGTGCTGACAACAAAATCACACAAAATGATCAATGGAAATCAAATTTATCAACCCATGGAGGTCTGGATTTGGAGTCACACTCAAAATTAAAGTGGAAAACCACACTACAGGCCGATCCAACTTTGATGTAATGTCCTTACATTTACATTTTACATTTAAGTCATTTAGCAGACGCTCTTATCCAGAGCGACTTACAAATTGGTGCATTCACCTTATGACATCCAGTGGAACAGTCACTTTACAATAGTGCATCTAAATCTTAAAGGGGGGTGAGAGGGATTACTTATCCTATCCTAGGTATTCCTTAAAGAGGTGGGGTTTCAGGTGTCTCCGGAAGGTGGTGATTGACTCCGCTGTCCTGGCATCGTGAGGGAGTTTGTTCCACAGTTTTGACTGGGCTGAGCGGGAGCTGTACTTCCTCAGTACTGTACTTCCTCAGTGGTAGGGAGGCGAGCAGGCCAGAGGTGGATGAACGCAGTGCCCTTGTTTGGGTGTAGGGCCTGATCAGAGCCTGGAGGTACTGAGGTGCCGTTCCCCTCACAGCTCCGTAGGCAAGCACCATGGTCTTGTAGCGGATGCGAGCTTCAACTGGAAGCCAGTGGAGAGAACGGAGGAGCGGGGTGACGTGAGAGAACTTGGGAAGGTTGAAAATCAGACGGGCTGCGGCGTTCTGGATGAGTTGAAGGGGTTTAATGGCACAGGCTGTCATGCAGGTAAAAGAGGACCCAAAAGCGACTTAACAGAAACAGAGTTTATTAAAGTCCAAAACGGAATAACAGAATTCCTCTAGACTTGTAGAGGGGAAACAACTGGAGAAGCGGCCACAGACTGCAGGTCGCTTCGGGTAGGCGCAGGCCGTAGTCGACTGAGACACCTGCTCACACGCAGCATCTGATGAAGGCACAAAACACGACAGGACAGGGTGATACACAATCACGGCAAAAACACGACAGGACAGGGCGAAACGCAATCACGGCATGGTGAATACAATACAAGGAACCGACGGGACAGGAACGGCTCATAAAGGAATAAATAGGGACTCTAATCAGGGGAAAGGATCGGGAACAGGTGTGGGAAGACTAAATGATGATTAGGGGAATAGGAACAGCTGGGAGCAGGAACGGAACGACAGAGAGAAGAGAGAGCGAGAGAGTGAGAGAGGGAGGGGGAGAGAGAGGGATAGAACCAAACAAGACCAGCAGAGGGAAACGAATAGCATGGGAGCACAGGGACAAGACATGACAATAAATGACAAACATGACAGTACCCCCCACTCACCGAGCGCCTCCTGGCGCACTCGAGGAGGAATCCTGGCGGCAACGGAGGAAATCATCGATGAGCGAACGGTCCAGCACGTCCCGAGACGGAACCCAACTCCTCTCCTCAGGACCGTAACCCTCCCAATCCACTAGGTACGTGACCCCGTCCCGAGAACGCATGTCCATAATCTTATGTACCTTGTAAATAGGTGCGCTCTCGACAAGGACGGGAGGGGGAGGGAAGACGAACGGGGTGCGAAGAAAGGGCTTAACACAGGAGACATGGAAGACAGGATGGACGCGACGAAGATGTCGCGGAAGAAGCCGTCGCACAGCGACAGGATTGACGACCTGGGAGACACGGAACGGACCAATGAACCGCGGAGTCAACTTACGAGAAGCTGTCGTAAGAGGAAGGTTGCGAGTGGAAAGCCACACTCTCTGGCCGCAACAATACCTTGGACTCTTAATCCTGCGTTTATTGGCGGCTCACCGTCTGTGCCCTGTAACGGCAAAGTGCAGACCTCACCCTCCTCCAGGTGCGCTCACAACGTTGGACAAACGCTTGAGCGGAGGGAACGCTGGACTCGGCAAGCTGGGATGAGAACAGAGGAGGCTGGTAACCCAGACTACTCTGAAACGGAGATAACCCGGTAGCAGACGAAGGAAGCGAATTGTGAGTATTCTGCCCAGGGAGCTGTTCTGCCCAAGACGCAGGGTTTCTGAAAGAAAGGCTGCGTAGTATGCGACCAATCGTCTGATTGGCCCTCTCTGCTTGACCGTTAGACTGGGGATGAAACCCGGAAGAGAGACTGACGGACGCACCAATCAAACGACAGAACTCCCTCCAAAACTGTGACGTGAATTGCGGGCCTCTGTCTGAAACGGCGTCTAACGGGAGGCCATGAATTCTGAATACATTCTCAATAATGATTTGTGCCGTCTCCTTAGCGGAAGGAAGTTTAGCGAGGGGAATGAAATGTGCCGCCTTAGAGAACCTATCGACAACCGTCAGAATCACAGTCTTCCCCGCAGACAAAGGCAGACCGGTAATGAAGTCTAAGGCAATGTGAGACCATGGTCGAGAAGGAATGGGGAGCGGTCTGAGACGACCGGCAGGAGGAGAGTTACCCGACTTAGTCTGCGCGCAGTCCGAACAAGGCCACGAAACGGCGCGTGTCACGCTCCTGAGTCGGCCACCAAAAGCGCTGGCGAATAGACGCAAGAGTGCCTCGAACACCGGGATGACCAGCTAACTTGGCAGAGTGAGCCCACTGAAGAACAGCCAGACGAGTGGAAACAGGAACGAAAAGGAGGTTACTAGGACAAGCGCGCGGCGACGCAGTGTGCGTGAGTGCTTGCTTAACCTGTCTTTCAATTCCCCAGACTGTTAACCCGACAACACGCCCATAAGGAAGAATCCCCTCGGGATCAGTAGAAGCCACAGAAGAACTAAACAGACGGGATAAGGCATCAGGCTTGGTGTTCTTGCTACCCGGACGGTAAGAAATCACAAACTCGAAACGAGCGAAAAACAACGCCCAACGAGCTTGACGGGCATTAAGTCGTTTGGCAGAACGGATGTACTCAAGGTTCTTATGGTCTGTCCAAACGACAAAAGGAACGGTCGCCCCCTCCAACCACTGTCGCCATTCGCCTAGGGCTAAGCGGATGGCGAGTTCACGGTTACCCACATCATAGTTGCGCTCAGATGGCGACAGGCGATGAGAAAAATAAGCGCAAGGATGAACCTTATCGTCAGACTGGAAGCGCTGGGATAGGATGGCTCCCACGCCTACCTCTGAAGGTCAACCTCGACAATGAATTGTCTAGTGACGTCAGGAGTAACGAGGATAGGAGCGGACGTAAAACGTTCTTTTAGAAGATCAAAAGCTCCCTGGGCGGAACCGGACCACTTAAAACACGTCTTGACAGAAGTAAGAGCTGTGAGAGGGGCAGCAACTTGACCGAAATTACGAATGAAACGCCGATAGAAATTAGCGAAACCTAAAAAGCGCTGCAACTCGACACGTGACCTTGGAACGGGCCAATCACTGACAGCTTGGACCTTAGCGGAATCCATCTGAATGCCTTCAGCGGAAATAACGGAACCGAGAAAAGTAACGGAGGAGACATGAAAAGAGCACTTCTCAGCCTTTACGTAGAGACAATTCTCTAAAAGGCGCTGTAGAACACGTCGAACGTGCTGAACATGAATCTCGAGTGACGGAGAAAAAATCAGGATATCGTCAAGATAGACAAAAACAAAAATGTTCAGCATGTCTCTCAGAACATCATTAACTAATGCCTGAAAAACAGCTGGCGCATTGGCGAGACCGAACGGCAGAACCCGGTACTCAAAATGCCCTAACGGAGTGTTAAACGCCGTTTCCACTCGTCCCCCTCTCTGATGCGCACGAGATGGTAAGCGTTACGAAGGTCCAACTTAGTAAAGCACCTGGCTCCCTGCAGAATCTCGAAGGCTGATGACATAAGGGGAAGCGGATAACGATTCTTAACCGTTATGTCATTCAGCCCTCGATAATCACGCAGGGGCGCAGAGTACCGTCCTTCTTTTAACAAAAAGAACCCCGCCCCGGCCGGAGAAGAAGAAGGCACTATGGTACCGGCGTCAAGAGACACAGACAAATAATCCTCGAGAGCCTTACGTTCGGGAGCCGACAGAGAGTATAGTCTACCTCGAGGAGGAGTGGTCCCCGGAAGGAGATCAATACTACAATCATACGACCGGTGAGGAGGAAGGGAGTTGGCTCGGGACCGACTGAAGACCGTGCGCAGATCATGATATTCCTCCGGCACTCCTGTCAAATCGCCAGGTTCCTCCTGAGAAGTAGGGACAGAAGAAATGGGAGGGATGGCAGACATTAAACACTTCACATGACAAGAAACGTTCCAGGATAGGATAGAATTACTAGACCAATTAATAGAAGGATTATGACATACAAGCCAGGGTGACCCAAAACAACAGGTGTAAACGGTGAACGGAAAATCAAAAAAGAAATAGTCTCACTGTGGTTACCAGATACTGTGAGAGTTAAAGGTAGTGTCTCAAATTTGATACTGGGAAGATGACTACCATCTAAGGCAAACATGGGCGTAGGCCTGTCTAACGGTCTGAAAGGAATGTTATGTTTCCGAGCCCATGCTTCGTCCATGAAACAACCCTCAGCCCCAGAGTCAATCAAAGCACTGCATGTAGCACCCGAACCGGTCCAGCGTAGATGGACCGACATAGTAGTACAAGATCTAGATGAAGGGACCTGAGTAGTAGCGCTCACCAGTAGCCCTCCGCTTACTGATGGGCTCTGGCCTCTTACTGGACATGAATTAACAAAATGTCCAGCAACTCCGCAATAGAGGCACAGGCGGTTGGTGATCCTCCGTTCCCTCTCCTTATTCGAGATGCGAATCCCTCCCAGCTGCATGGGCTCAGTCTCAAAGCCAGAGGAGGGAGATGGTTGCGATGCGGAGCAGGAAACACCGTTGATGCGAGCTCTCTTCCACGAGCCCGGTGACGAAGATCTACCCGTCGTTCTATGCGGATGGCGAGAGCAATCAAAGAGTCCACATCTGAAGGAACCTCCCGGGAGAGAATCTCATCCTTAACCACTGCGTGGAGTCCCTCCAGAAAACGAGCGAGCAGCGCCGGCTCGTTCCACTCACTAGAAGCAGCAAGAGTGCGAAACTCAATGGAATAATCCGTTATGGACCGTTCACCTTGGCATAAGGAAGCCAGGGCCCTAGAAGCCTCCCCACCAAAAACTGAACGGTCAAAAACCCGAATCATCTCCTCTTTAAAGTTCTGGAATTTGTTAGAGCAATCAGCCCTTGCCTCCCAGATAGCTGTGCCCCATTCTCGAGCCCGGCCAGTAAGGAGTGAAATGACGTAAGCAACCCGAGCTCTCTCTCTAGAGTATGTGTGGGTTGGAGAGAGAACACAATCTCACACTGCGTGAGAAAGGAGCGGCACTCAGTGGGCTGCCCGGAGTAGCAAGGTGGGTTATTAACCCTGGGTTCTGGAGGCTCGGCAGGCCAGGGAGTAACAGGTGGCACGAGACGTAGACTCTGGAACTGTCCAGAGAGGTCGGAAACCTGAGCGGCCAGGTTCTCCACGGCATGGCGAGCAGCAGACAATTCCTGCTCGTGTCTGCCGAGCATGGCTCCTTGGATCTCGACGGCAGTGTAACGAGCGTCTGAAGTCGCTGGGTCCATTCCTTGGTCGGTTCCTTCTGTCATGCAGGTAAAAGAGGACCCAAAAGCGACTTAACAGAAACAGAGTTTATTAAAGTCCAAAACGGAATAACAGAATTCCTCTAGACTTGTAGAGGGGAAACAACTGGAGAAGCGGCCACAGACTGCAGGTCGCTTCGGGTAGGCGCAGGCCGTAGTCGACTGAGACACCTGCTCACACGCAGCATCTGATGAAGGCACAAAACACGACAGGACAGGGTGATACACAATCACGGCAAAAACACGACAGGACAGGGCGAAACGCAATCACGGCATGGTGAATACAATACAAGGAACCGACGGGACAGGAACGGCTCATAAAGGAATAAATAGGGACTCTAATCAGGGGAAAGGATCGGGAACAGGTGTGGGAAGACTAAATGATGATTAGGGGAATAGGAACAGCTGGGAGCAGGAACGGAACGACAGAGAGAAGAGAGAGCGAGAGAGTGAGAGAGGGAGGGGGAGAGAGAGGGATAGAACCAAACAAGACCAGCAGAGGGAAACGAATAGCATGGGGAGCACAGGGACAAGACATGACAATAAATGACAAACATGACACAGGCAGGGAGCCCAGCCAACAGCGAGTTGCAGTAATCCAGACGGGAGATGACAAGTGCCTGGATTAGGACCTGCTCCGCTTCCTGTGTGAGGCAGGGTCGTACTCTGCGGATGTTGTAGAGCATGAACCTACAGGAACGGGCCACCGCCTTGATGTTGGTTGAGAACGACAGGGTGTTGTCCAGGATCACGCCAAGGTTCTTAGCGCTCTGGGAGGAGGACACAATGGAGTTGTCAACCGTGATGGCGAGATCATGGAACGGGCAGTCCTTCCCCAGGAGGAAGAGCAGCTCCGTCTTGCCGAGGTTCAGCTTGAGGTGGTGATCCGTCATCCACACTGATATGTCTGCCAGACATGCAGAGATGCGATTCGCCACCTGGTCATCAGAAGGGGGAAAGGAGAAGATTAGTTGTGTGTCGTCTGCATAGCAATGATAGGAGAGACCATGTGAGGTTATGACAGAGCCAAGTGACTTGGTGTATAGCGAGAATAGGAGAGGGCCTAGAACAGAGCCCTGGGGGACACCAGTGGTGAGAGCGCGTGGTGAGGAGACAGATTCTCGCCACACCACCTGGTAGGAGCGACCTGTCAGGTAGGACGCAATCCAAGTGTGGGCCGCGCCGGAGATGCCCAACTCGGAGAGGGTGGAGAGGAGGATCTGATGGTTCACAGTATCGAAGGCAGCCGATAGGTCTAGAAGGATGAGAGCAGAGGAGAGAGAGTTAGCTTTAGCAGTGCGGAGCGCCTCCGTGATACAGAGAAGAGCAGTCTCAGTTGAATGACTAGTCTTGAAACCTGACTGATTTGGATCAAGAAGGTCATTCAGAGAGAGATAGCGGGAAAGCTGGCCAAGGACGGCACGTTCAAGAGTTGGAGAGAAAAGAAAGAAGGGATACTGGTCTGTAATTGTTGACATCGGAGGGATCGAGTGTAGGTTTTTTCAGAAGGGGTGCAACTCTCGCTCTCTTGAAGACGGAAGGGACGTAGCCAGCGGTCAGGGATGAGTTGATGAGCGAGGTGAGGTAAGGGAGAAGGTCTCCGGAAATAGTCTGGAGAAGAGAGGAGGGGATAGGGTCAAGCGGGCAGGTTGTTGGGCGGCCGGCCGTCACAAGACGCGAGATTTCATCTGGAGAGAGAGGGGAGAAAGAGGTCAGAGCACAGGGTAGGGCAGTGTGAGCAGAACCAGCGGTGTCGTTTGACTTAGCAAACGAGGATCGGATGTCGTCAACCTTCTTTTCAAAATGGTTGACAAAGTCATCTGCAGAGAGGGAGGAGGGGGGGGGGAGGATTCAGGAGGGAGGAGAAGGTGGCAAAGAGCTTCCTAGGGTTAGAGGCAGATGCTTGGAATTTAGCGTGGTAGAAAGTGGCTTTAGCAGCAGAGACAGAGGAGGAAAATGTAGAGAGGAGGGAGTGAAAGGATGCCAGGTCCGCAGGGAGGCGAGTTTTCCTCCATTTCCGCTCTGCTGCCCGGAGCCCTGTTCTGTGAGCTCGCAATGAGTCATCGAGCCACGGAGCGGGAGGGGAGGACCGAGCCGGCCTGGAGGATAGGTGACATAGAGAGTCAAATGATGCAGAGAGGGAGGAGAGGAGGGTTGAGGAGGCAGAATCAGGAGATAGGTTGGAGAAGGTTTGAGCGGAGAGAAGAGATGATAGGATGGAAGAGGAGAGAGTAGCGGGGGAGAGAGAGCGAAGGTTGGGACGGCGCGATACCATCCGAGTAGGGGCAGTGTGGGAGGTGTTGGATGAGAGCGAGAGGGAAAAGGATACAAGGTAGTGGTCGGAGACTTGGAGGGGAGTTGCAATGAGGTTAGTGGAAGAACAGCATCTAGTAAAGATGAGGTCGAGCGTATTGCCTGCCTTGTGAGTAGGGGGAAGGTGAGAGGGTGAGGTCAAAAGAGGAGAGGAGTGGAAAGAAGGAGGTAGAGAGGAATGAGTCAAAGGTAGACGTGGGGAGGTTAAAGTCGCCCAGAACTGTGAGAGGTGAGCCGTCCTCAGGAAAGGAGCTTATCAAGGCATCAAGCTCATTGATGAACTCTCCGAGGGAACCTGGAGGGCGATAAATGATAAGGATGTTAAGCTTGAAAGGGCTGGTAACTGTGACAGCATGGAATTCAAAGGAGGCGATAGACAGATGGGTAAGGGGAGAAAGAGAGAATGACCACTTGGGAGAGATGAGGATCCCGGTGCCACCACCCCGCTGACCAGAAGCTCTCGGGGTGTGCGAGAACACGTGGGCGGATGAAGAGAGAGCAGTAGGAGTAGCAGTGTTGTCTGTGGTGATCCATGTTTCCGTCAGTGCCAAGAAGTCGAGGGACTGGAGGGAGGCATAGGCTGAGATGAACTCTGCCTTGTTGACCGCAGATTGGCAGTTCCAGAGGCTACCGGAGACCTGGAACTCCACGTGGGTCGTGCGTGCTGGGACCACCAGATTAGGATGGCCGCGGCCACGCGGTGTGGAGCGTTTGTATGGTCTGTGCAGAGAGGAGAGAACAGGGATAAACAGACACATAGTTGACAGGCTACAGAAGAGGCTTCGCTAATGCAAAGGAGATTGGAATGACAAGTGGACTACACGTCTCGAATGTTCAGAAAGTTAAGCTTACGTAGCAAGAATCTTATTGACTAAAATGATTAAAATGATACAGTACTGCTGAAGTAGGCTAGCTGGCAGTGGGTGCGTTGTTGACACTACACTAATCAAGTCGTTCCGTTGAGTGTAATAGTTTCTGCAGTGCTGCTATTCGGGGGCTAGCTGGCTAGCTAGTAGTGTTGTTTACGTTACGTTGCGTTAAAAGAACGACAATAGCTGGCTAGCTAACCTAGAAAATCGCTCTAGACTACACAGTTATCTTTGATACAAAGACGGCTATGTAGCTAGCTATGTAGCTAGCTACGATCAAACAAATCAAACCGTTGTACTGTAATTAAATGAAATGAAAATGTGATACTACCTGTGAATGCGACCGGGTTGTGAGCCTATTCGGTAAACGTTGGCTAGCTGTTGGCTAGCTAGCAGAGTCTCCTACGTTAAGGACGAAAAATAGCTGGCTAGCTAACCTCGGTAAATTAAGATAATCACTCTAAGACTACACACTCTAAACCTAAACAACACAATTATCTTGGATACGAAGATACGAAGACAGCAAAGACAGCTATGTAGCTAACTAACACTACACTAATCAAGTCGTTCAGTTGAGTGTAATAGTTTCTCCAGTGCAGCTAATCAGTGGACGTTAGCTAGCTGGCTAGTGAAGACTACGTTAGGACGGCGAAATACGATAATTACGCAATTATCTTTGATACAAAGACGGCTATGTAGCTAGCTGAGAAGAAATTGCTAAGATTAGACAAATCAAACCGTTGTGCTATAATGAAATATAATGAAATGTAATGAAGTGTAATGAAAAAGTTATACTACCTGCGGGAGCGAAGTGCCGATGCGACCACTCGCTCCAACCCGGAAATACAAAAACATAGAATGCCCACCCCACATCACACCCCGACCTAACCTATTAGAGAAATAAAATGTCTCTCTAAGGTCAGGGTGTGACACTACTGACATTAGTAGATTCCCTCACCGTGCTCCCAAACACTACACGCCTGTTGAAGACAACAGGTCAAAATGAGGCTCAGTAGTGTATGTGGCCTCCACGTGCCTATACGACGCCGGGGCATGCTCCTGATGAGGTGGCGGGATCTCCTCCCAGACCTGGACTAAAGCATCCGCCAAATCCTGGACAGTCTGTGGTGCAACGCGACGTTGGTGGATGAAGCGAGACATGATGTCCCAGATGTGCTCAATTGGATTCAGGTCTGGGGAATGGGCGGGCCAGTCCATAGCATCAATGCCTTCCTCTTGCAGGAACTGCTGACAAACTCCAGCCACATGATGTCTAGCATTGTCCTGCATTAGGAGGAACCCAGGGCCAACCGCACCAGCATATGGTCTCACAAGGGGTCTGAGGATCTCATCTCGGTACCTAATGGCAGTCAGGCTAGGAGGAGGGCTGTGTGGCCCCCCAAAGAAATGCCACCCCACACCATGACTGACCCATCAAACCGGTCATGCTGGAGGATGTTGCAGGCAGCAGAACGTTCTCCACGGCGTCTCCAGACTCTGTCACGTTTGTCACATGTGCTCAGTGTGAACCTGCTTTCATCTGTGAAGAGCACAGGGCACCAGTGGCGAATTTGCCAATCTTGGTGTTCTCTGGCAAATGCCAAACGTCCTGCACGGTGTTGGGCTGTAAGCACAACCCCCACCTGTGGACGTTGGGCCCTCATACCACCCTCATGGAGTGTGTTTCTGACCGTTTGAGCAGACACATGCACATTTGTGGCCTGCTGGAGGTCATTTTGCAGAGCTCTGGCAGTGCTCCTCCTTGCACAACGGCGGAGGTAGCGGTCCTGCTGCTGGGTTGTGCCCTCCTACGGCCTCCTCCACGTCTCCTGATGTACTGGCCTGTCTCCTGGTAGCGCCTCCATGCTTTGGACACTACGCTGACAGACACAGCAAACCTTCTTGCCACAGCTCCCATTGATGTGCCATCCTGGATGAGCTGCACTACCTGAGCCACTTGTGTGGGTTGTAGACTCCGTCTCATGCTACTGCTAGAGTGAAAGCACCGCCAGCATTCAAAAGTGACCAAAGCATCAGCCAGGAAGCATAGGAACTGAGAAGTGGTCTCTGTTCATCACCTGCAGAACCATTCCTTTATTGGGGGTGTCTTGCTAATTGCCTATAATTTCCACCTGTTGTCTATTCCATTTGCACAACAGCATGTGAAATGTATTGTCAATCGGTGTTGCTTCCTAAGTGGACAGTTTGATTTCACAGAAGTCTGATTGACTTGGAGTTACATTGTGTTGTTTAAGTGTTCCATTTATTTTTTTTGAGCAGTGTATATTACACTGGATCATTCTTGAATAACTTCCTCCATTTCTTTTTGTTTTTCCTCTAACTTTTTTTGCGTCTCTATGGCACAGTTTTTATTGTTATCTATCTGTACTGTTAGTCCTTCAATTTCCTTTGTTAATATGGACTCTTTTGACCTACATTTGTTTTGTTTTGTAGATGAGTACTGAATTGCATGGCCTCCAAAGGCACATTTAAAAGTGTCATAATACAATAAGGGGATCTGCTGTACCTATGTTATGTCGGAAAAAGTCAGTTATAACTAGGACAGAATCATTTATAAACAAGTTATCATCCAGTTGGCTTTGATTAAATTTCCAATATCCTCGCCCATGTGGAAATTCTGTAAGAGTAATGTATATACCAATTATGTGATGATCCGACCGCATTCTGTCCCCTATCAACACTTTTTGTGCCAGAGAGAATGACATAAGAAAGTAATCAAGATGACTTGGTTGATTAAGCCTCTGCCATGTATATCTAGTTCAGGGTATTTAATCCTCCATATATCCACTAATTCCAATATATCCATGACATTCATGATTTCCTTAAGTGCCTGAAAGTGATAGTTTGTAGTGTGATTTCCTTTACTGTCCATAGAGGTATTTAAAACTGTATTAAAATCCCCCACCATAATAATAGTCTAGTGTTGCTTGTAGTGTTGATAAATTTTTATATATATTTTTAAAGCTTGGATCATCATTATTTGGACCATATAGCCATATCTGTTTATTGTCCAATAACATATTTAAAATAATCCATCTACCTTGATGATCTGTTTGGACAATTTGCACATTTGGATCAAAATGACTGTTAATTAATATCATCACCCCTTTTTAATTTCTTTGCCTATGGGAGAAATAGTTATTTTTCCACAAAACTTCATCTAAAATTGTTGAATGAGTTTTCTGTAAACAATAGATATTATATTCCTTCTCTTTTAGCCTGGTAAATACTGATTGTCTTTTCTTGTTATCTGCTAAGCCATTACAATTGTAACTGGCTATACTTATTTCACAAATTATCATAATTAGACACAAGTTTCAATTCTATTTATCATACTATATGTTTGTAAATGTATCATTAAAAAGGAACATGATGATTGAGGGTCTATATAGCTGTACCATGATATTTGCATTGCTACTATTAAGTAAACCTCCATTTGGTCCCTACTATTCCACCTGCGAAAACCCCTCCTCATCCCGAGTTGGGTTGTCATTCTAATGCCTGGAAAACCACCCCTGACCCCCCAGATCCCATGGCCCCGAAATGTTCGCAGATTTTACCTTTAGCTCAATTCAGGTAAGCATTATTTGCCCGTTGTTCATATTGTGTGTGTGTGCGTAAATTGCTTCTGTGTGTGTTTGTCTGTTTAGAATACGCCATATTGCTACGGCACTGATACTAACATTGAGTGGCTGCTTCCAATGTACTGACTCAACTCCAGCCACTTTAATAATGGAAAAAATGATGTAATAAATGCATCACTAGCCACTTTAAACAATGCCACTTTTTATAATGTTTACATACCCTACATTACTCATCTCATACCATCTACTGCATCTTGCCTATGCTGTTCGGCCATCACTCATTCATATATTTTTATGTACATATTCTTATTCATTCCTTTACATTTGTGTGTATAAGGTAGTTGTTATGAAATTGTTAGGTTAGATTACTTGTTAGATATTACTGCATGGTCGGAACTAGAAGCACAATCATTTCGCTACACTCGCATTAACATCTGCTAACCATGTGTATGTGATAAATCAAATTTGATTTGGATCTGTATAAGAGCACTGTTTTTTTGTAAGTGATAATGTGTTATTTGTTGTAACCAACAGTCTACAAAACTATTATACAGAAATCCAAAATAAGTCTGTCAGCATAGTTTAGTAAACAATATGATTTCCCCAGATGTCTCTAAATCAAAATCATATGTCCTTGGGACTGCAAGGGGTGCACGTTTTTTTGTTTTGCCATAGCACTACACAGCTGATTCAAATAATCAAGTAATCATCAAGCTTTGATTATTTGAATTAGCTGCCTAGTGCTAGGGCAAAAAAACGAAATGTGCACCCCTTGAGGTTGGCAGGCCCGAGTTTGGGAAACACTACTCTAAATTATAAAATGATGTCCTGCACTGAATGGTGTAACAGGGGTCTAGACTAGAGGAACTAACTGCAATACATGAAATGCAGGCTAGAAAATACATTAAATGTATTTCAGTCATGTCTCTGTTTGAGCTGTCTTTTACATTGCCACTTATCTTTTGATAATAAAAATGGGTTGTGTGCCTATAAAGAAGTGTTTGCCTCTGGTAGTGTTCTTGAGCCAAAAGCGGTGCTTATAGTCTCCAGAAATGACCTCATTGGACAGAAAGGGGGACTCCTCCACGCAGCCTCAGTAAAATACATTTATTTCAAATGTAATTTATATAAATAATAGTACAAATAAAAAAGTAGGTTTCTTTACATTAGGATGTTTGATAATTGACTGCAAATCAAGTCATTGTAGTAAACATGATTAAATAAATAGAGGCACCGGCAAATAACAATCTCATTCATGTTTTAGCGCATCGGTTCACTCTTGTATTCTTTGCGATCTGGGCTCTGCTCATGTGACTGTCTGTTTCCTAAACTGGGAAACAGTATACGGATAGCTAGTACAACGAATTAGCGCCATGCAAGAAATTATGTTGAAATAGCTTTTCCAGAGGATATGAATGTAATCAATCGCAAGTATACTAGATTGTTATTTGTCAATCATATTGGTAAATGCATGAATGTGTCAAAGCTAAGTGTAGCCAGTACTCCCCGTACATTTGTGCTTGCTAGCGAATCAGCTAGCTAATCTCAGCTAGCTTAAGTTTGTCCGCCTACGATGACAAATTTCAACAGAAATACAATAAATAAAGGTAGGCCATGGCCTCTGTAGACTTTTAGCAGATTGTTTGTTAGGTCTCATATGTGTATGTGTTAAAATACTTGTATAGCTAGGTAGTTATGCTAATATCCGGGACTGGCACTTGGGATTGCTAGCTACCCCCTCCTAGCTAACTTTAGCAGCTTTTTTTTGTATTGGCTATTTACCAAGTTTAGCGGGTTAACATTGCTAGTTAGCCGTTTTCCCTGGATAGCCACACACGCAGAGTCTGACAAATTAGCGAACGGAAGTTATGAAAAAACATTTGCAATTCGCTGGGTTTCTGGTTGCTAGCTATCATTTTGAAAGGATTGGTTGTGTTTGTCCACCGAATATGACACGTAGTTTAGTTTTCCATCGAGCTAATATTTGCTTGCTAACTTTGTTTTTGACTACTTGGTTGATTAGCTGACCCTTTTCTAGCTCGTTGGTTAGCCCTAGTTTCATAACCATGTCTTGAGTTAGCTAACATTAGCAAGCTGACCGCAGCGGTTTTTGCTTTCGATATTTGGAGCACGGTCGTCAATAGCTCTCTAACGGAAGGTCCTAGGATGACGGTAGAGTTTATTTGTATTTTTTTATATATATTTTTTTTAACCGATGGTCCCACTCTTTCCGAGCCAGCAAGGATGAAATATGCTGCTTTCTGGCGCTCCCGGTGGTTAGGGACCATCGAAAAAGTGCAATACCGGTGATTGCGTGTATGCATTTTGTTGTTGTTGCAATCACATTTCTCTTCAGTGGGGTTTTAACAAAGGTTGGCATCCAATGTTTATGGTGCATTACCGCCACCAACTGTCCAAGGGTAAAACAAACAAACTCCATACAGTGATTGGGGGTGTAATCCAGATACACTTTTTTTTTTTTTTTACAAAAATCTCCCATTTCTTCAATAGCTCCCTCCCCAGGCTCTTGGGCTTGAGAGGGTAGCACTGCTCGCAACAGCAGTGATAACTCCTTGAAATCCATTAGTCCCAGGAACTGCTCGGCCACATCCACAATTATGTAAATCTTCCCTCCACTTTAGCTATGCCGTTGATCACCATTTTCCATAAATATCAAAGTTCACCTTCTTTACATGTAATATCTCTGGCTTCTGCTGGTGGGAGGCCAACTCTGCAGCCTGCAGTGAATGCCTATCCAACTCCATGGAGTCCTTAGAAGAATCATTCATTTCCCTCAACCATTTGGATCACCTCTACATGTGAAATGCTCGGAACGGCTCTGACTTTGTCAACTTCATTCTCTTTCGACCTCGACAGGCACTCTGAAGATTTCCACCACAGCTGCAACACTTTACACGGTTTCTTCATTACATTCACCATGGACTTCTTTTCCACACCTTCCACCTGCAGACATTTTGTACATGTCCAAACATTCCACAGTACACAATTTACACTGCAAAATAAAAGCCTGGAAATAAAAGCTCTTACCAGGTTTACTCGGGTCGGGAGTGACTCCACAAAAAAACACAAGAATAAACACTTTTCTTTCTTGCCATCAACTCAAAAATCCTAAGTGCATCAACCGCTCCATGAATACTCTTCAGCACTTTGATGCCTACTTCTTCCGAGACCCCGGAAATGAATGCCTTGACAGGTGCTCTTCTCCTTAGCTCAAAGCACAGCCATCCATTCGCCTGGGATTCTAAAACAAGCTTCTTCTGTTCAGCAGAAACACAAAAAAATCAAGGCCAACCCAATCCTCCTGACCACCTTTATTTCCACTTCTCTCCACCATCTTGGATACTTCCAACGAATTTGTCAATTTGGGCCCCAACCCTCCCAGAAACCAGACTCCCAACAGATATGAGGTATTCTCAACACTAGGCGTCTTCTTTCCCATCCCAACTTTGTTCCTTTCCCATTCTTCTTAATTTCCACCTCCTAATTCATGTTCCACATCCTCCTTCATCCTTGTCTGTGCTCTCATCTTCTCCCGACGTGCTATTGGTTTCAGACATGTTCCTAACTTTTCCATCGGCCATGCTTCTTTCAGAGTTCGCTGCTTTCCCTGCATTCCATTCCTGAGGTTTAGCCCTATATCAAGATTATACACACTGCATAGGGCCCCCAGTCGCTGAAGGGCCCAGCATTTTTATTAGGTACCGCTAACTACTAAGGGTGATATATTTGAACCATTTACAAGGATACCTTTCAAAAGCTTCCTATCAAGGTAAACTAGAGATGTAAAACCACAATGTGAAGTAACAAAAATTGCTATAGATACAATCAGTAACATGAAACAAATATCTCGAAGAAATAAAGACCCGCACACTGTCGAAAAATGGAATAGTTCCAAAATTGAGGCTTGAATGCAAAATAAGGATGTTCATTGAAACACGATGCCCAAAGAAACACATTGTTTTCACTTTTTATTTATGCACCTTCTAGCACTATAATACATTTTTTGGAGACACCATGTTTCAATGAACATACTTATTTTGGATTCAAGCCTCAATTTTGGATCTATTCCTTTTTTTCGACAGTGTGTGGGTCTCTTTCTTCCAGTATTCTTATTTTGACTCCTACTCATCTGGAACAGTAGATCATTCAATAATATTCCTGGAAAATCTGGGGTATGTGCAACATAAGGCAAAAAAATGACAAGGGTTTGAGTGAGAGGACTAACTGGTGTCTCCAAGTGGCCACACACCAAGTGTGCCCAGTTCCTAATTAATTTCAATGCACTTTTGTGACTCAAAGAAGAGTCTTCAACTTTAAGGTGCTTTTATTTGTATTTTTTATTATTTTTTTGTTCTCCTAGATGTGCCACTGAGGAACTAGAGCAAGCACACTTGTAGTTTCGTTTGGAACACAAACCTGAATCCCTGCAATTACACAATTACTATTGTTTACATAATCCAACGGCCCATTATAAATCACAATCTGTTATCTGTCATCTTGTTACAAATCATCAAACAGTGATCATAAATGTTCACACCGTTTATGACATGTTTTATGATATGGGAATGTGAAGTTCACATTTGGATTCCCAGGTGTTTGGCTTGCTTGTATGACATCAAAGCGGTATTTATTATAATCCTCAACATCTCATCTTTCAAAATACAGAGTCCTCTTCATTTACAGTATTTCCCTCACTTACGGGTACAAGTGTAAAGGGTTAATTCACGTTCAGATCAAATTTTAAATAGCTTCCAGTACAATTGACATATACACCTAAAAACCACTTGATGTTGGGTTTCAGACCTTCCCCGCCCATAGGTACGCCCATTAGAAAATGCAATTTTTTATTGAACTGATTTTGCATGAATATATACTGTGATGGGTCTAATTTTCAATAGCTCACGATCCATATAAGCTACAGATCAACTTGATCTCTTATCAAAGTACATGTTTTTATTTTATTTTTAATCCTCCCGTTTGATTCGCCAGAAATATTTTTCATATTAGTGTTTTGGTTACTAATGCACATGTAGATCTTAATTTCTATAGTTAATATCCAGATGGTTTTGAAATCCAACACTGAAAATAATTTCCAATATTGTACATATTTATCATGTACAGTCACCTCAAATTTTTGCCATTGAGCAAAAAATACTATAACATTAATCATTTAAATACGGAACTATATTGTATGTTAAAAGAAATTGGTGACGTTATACTGAACAAAAACATGAACGCAACAATTTCAAGATTTTTCTGAGTTACAGTTAATGTAAAGAAATCGGTCAATTGAAATAAATAAATTAGGCCCTAATCTATGAATTTCACATGACTGGGCAGGGGTGAAGCCATGGGTGGGCCTGGGAGGGCATAGGCCCAGGCACTTGGGAGACAAGCCCAGCCAAAAAAGCGATCCCACAGGTGAAGAAGCCGGATGTAGATGTCCTGGGTTGGCATGGTTCACGCTTGTGAGGCCGGTTGGACGTACTGCCAAATTTAGTTTGAGGTGGCTTATGGTAGAGAAATTTACATTCAGTTCTTTGGAAAAATCTCTGGTGGACATTACTGCAGTCAGCATGTCAATTGCATGCCCCCTCAAACTTGAGACATCTGTGGCATTGTGTTACGTGACAAAACTGCACATTTTAGTGGCCTTTTATTTTTCCCCAGCACAAGATACACCTGTGTAATGATCATGCTGTTTAATCAGCTTCTTGATATGCCACACCTGTCAGTTGGATGTATTATCTTGACAAAGGATGTAAACAAACTTGTGCACAACATTTGAGAGATAATCTTTTTGTGCGTATGAAAAATCTCTGGGATCTTTTACTTCAGCTCATAAAAAATGGAACCAGCACTTGTTGTGTTTATATTTTTGTTCAGTGTATATTGTTTTATAGTAACACAATTGGACAGACAAAGATATTGTTTAAAAAGTAACATGAAAACATGTCAAGGTAAACAGCACCCCTGTTTTCGAATCTCCAGCAACCACCTACTGTAAAATATAGGGGTGGATCTTTGATGTTATGGGGCTATTTTGCTTCCACTGGTACTGGGCATCATGAACTTTACCAAGTACATGGACACATAGTTTGTAGTGCAAGTGGTGTCGTGTATTCGGGTTGCTTTTTAAACATATGGTGTGCACTTTGAGAAATCACCGGACTCTTCAAAGTCTGTTTTTGAGACTCATCACCATAGACTCATACTTGGCACAAATACATATATCACTGGCCCTTCAAATACAACCCCAGTTGTTCCATCTTGGATTGTAATTTACATCAGTCTAACCACAGAGAGAGTTGATGAAACACCACTTTTTGGAGTCCTGGAATACAATATTCCATAGCACAATGATCTGTGTTTGGACCCGATTTGGATGTCTGTCTTACTTGGAATTCCAATTAGGCCCACCGGTCATGGTTTTAAATGAATGTTGAGGCCTGCCAAGGATTGTGTATTCCCAATCGGACTCTTGTGTTGGTCATCTTTGTTTATAGGAAAATCTCCCACCCCAGTGTTGGAAAAATGTTCCCCTTGTTTAAAATGCCTTGGGGCTTCAACCCTAAGGTTGATGTCCACGCCCACCCGGAAATCTAATTAGCATAATAATAAAATATTCCTTAAAAATCTTTCATTTTAAGCTAGAGAGATCTGTTTTTTTTTGTGGCATTGGATGCGTCTCAATCCACTGCGTCCGCCTATGTAACACTTCTGTATTTGCGGTGACAGAGCTAGAGTGGTGTTTGTCAGACCATGAGACATCCCGAAAATCGGTCTTCTCACAGAATCCTCTTTAGCGTCTGAATAGTTTGGCCTACAAACTATGACCCTTCTATGGAAAGATGACTCTCAAACACAGTGGTGTTCTCCGTTTTGCTCCATGACCCCACAAGCGTCTTGTGACTCGTCTGCAGTTTGTACAGCCGATCTGCCAACTTCTGTCAGTAGGGTCTGAACATTTTGGGCTACACCCTAATATGACCCCTCTGTGTAAAGGTGAGACTCTCCCGAACACGTACATGTTTTTCTCTAGGACGCCCACGGGCCTCACAAGACTTGAATGAAGGTCCCGCGGTACCAGTTGAACAAAATGAATGGAGGTACAGTGGGGCAAAAAAGTATTTAGTCAGCCACCAGTTGTGCAAGTTCTCCCACTTAAAAATACGAGAGAGGCCTGTAATTTTCATCATAGGTAGTACACTTCAACTATGAACTACAAATGAGAAGAAAAAAATCCAGAAAATCACATTGTGTGATTTTTAATGAATTTATTTGCAAATGATGGTGTAAAATAAGTATTTGGTCACCTACAAACAAGCAAGATTTCTGGCTCTCACAGACCTGTAACTTCTTTTTTAAGAGGCTCCTCTGTCCTCCACTCATTACCTGTATTAATGGCACCTGTTTGAACTTGTTATCAGTATAAAAGACACCTGTCCACAACCTCAAACAGTCACACTCCAAACTCCACTATGGCCAAGACCAAAGAGCTGTCAAAGGACACCAGAAACAAAATTGTAGACCTGCACCAGGCTGGGAAGACTGAATCTGCAATAGGTAAGCAGCTTGGTTTGAAGAAATAGATGTGGGAGCAATTATTAGGAAATGAGAAGACATACAAGATCACTGATAATCTCCCTCGATCTGGGGCTCCACGCAAGATCTCACCCCGTGGGGTCAAAATGATCACAAAAACGGCGAGCAAAAATCCCAGAACCACACGGGGGGACCTAGTGAATGACCTGCAGAGAGCTGGGACCAAAGTAACAAAGCCTACCATCAGTAACACACTACGCCGCCAGGGACTCAAATCCTGCAGTGCCAGACGTGCCCCCCCTGCTTAAGCCAGTACATGTCCAGGCCAGTCTAAAGTTAGCTAGAGAGCATTTGGATGATCCAGAAGAAGATTGGGAGAATGTCATATGGTCAGATGAAACCAAAATATAACTTTTTGGTAATAACTCAACTCGTCGTGTTTGGAGGACAAAGAATGCTGAGTTGCATCCAAAGAACACCATACCTACTGTGAATCATGGGGGTGGAAACATCATGCTTTGGGGCTGTTTTTCTGCAAAGGGACCAGGACGACTGATCCGTGTAAAGGAAAGAATGAATGGGGCCATGTATCGTGAGATTTTAAGTGAAAACCTCCTTCCATCAACAAGGGCATTGAAGATGAAACGTGGCTGGGTCTTTCAGCATGACAATGATCCCAAACACACCGCCCGGGCAACAAAGGACGAAGCATTTCAAGGTCCTGGAGTGGCCTAGCCAGTCTCCAGATCTCAACCCCATAGAAAATCTGTGGAGGGAGTTGAAAGTCCGTGTTGCCCAGCAACAGCCCCAAAACATCACTGCTCTAGAGGAGATCTGCATGGAGGAATGGGCTAAAATACCAGCAACAGTGTGTGAAAACCTTGTGAAGACTTACAGAAAACATTTGACCTCTGTCATTGCCAACAAAGGGTAAAAAGTATTGAGATAAACTTTTGTTATTGACCAAATACTTATTTTCCACCATGATTTGCAAATAAATTAATAAAACATCATACAATGTGATTTTCTTGATTTTTTTTTTTTTTTCTTTTTGTCTGTCATAGTTGAAGTGTACCTATGATGAAAATTACATGCCTCTCTCATCTTTTTAAGTGGGAGAACTTGCACAACTGGTGGCTGACTAAATACTTCTTTGCCCCACTGTATATATGGAGACTGTTTAGTGCCCAAAATAAGATCTTAAAAATAAAAACTTTCTTATACAGTTGAAGTCGTAAGTTTACATACACCTTAGCCAAATACATTTAAACTCAGTTTTTCACAATTCCTAACAATAATAATCCTAGTAAAAACTCCCTGTCTTAGGTCATTTAGGATCACCACTTTATTTTAAGAATGGAAAATGTCAGAATAATAATAATAATAATTTCTTTCACCACATTCCCAGTGGGTCATAAGTTTACATACACTCAAGTAGTACTTGGTAGCATTGCATTTACATTGTTTAACTTGGGTAAAATGTTTTGGGTAGCCTTCCACCGGCTTCCCACAAAAAGTTGAGTAAATTTTGGCCCATTCCTTCTGACAGAGCTGGTGTAACTGAGTCAGGTTTGTACTCCTTGCTCGCACACGCCTTTTCAATTCTGCCCACATTTTCTATAGGACTGAGGTCAGGGCTTTGTGATGGCCACTCAAATACCTTGATTTTGTTGTCCTTAAAGCCGTTTTGCCACAACTTTGGAAGTATGCTTGGGGTCATTGTCCTTTTGGAAGACCCATTTGCGACCGACCAAGCTTTAACTTCCCGACTGATGTCTTAATATGTTGCTTCAATATATCCACATAATTTTCCTATCATGATGCCATGTATTTTGTGAAGTGCACCAGTCGCTCCTGCAGCAAAGCACCCCCACAACATGATGCTGCCACCCCCGTGCTTCACTGTTGGGATTTTGTTCTTCAGCTTGCAAGCCTCCCCATTTTTCCTCCAAACATAATGATGGTCATTATGGCCAAACAGTTCTATTTTTGCAGTTGCACACTGTAGTCTGGCTTTTCTATGGCTGTTTTGGAGCAGTGGCTCCTTCCTTGCTGAGCGGGCCTTTCAGGTTATGTCCGTAAAGGATATAGATACTTTTGTACCTGTTTCCTCCAGCATCTTACCAAGGTCATTTGCTGTTGTTCTGGGATTGATTTGCACTTTTCTCACCAAAGTACGTTCATCTCTAGGAGACAGAAAACGTCTCCTTCTTGAGCGGTATGACGACTGCGTGGTCCCATGGTGTTTATACTTGCGTACTATTGTTTGTACAGATGCTCCCTTGGATGAACCAGACTTGTGGAGGTCTACAATTTTTTTCTGAAGTCTTGGATGATTTCTTTTGATTTTCCCTTGATGTCATGCAAAGAGGTACAGAGTTTGAAGGTAGGCCTTGAAATACATCCACAGGTAATAATATAATAATATATGCCATTTAGCAGACGCTTTTATCCAAAGCGACTTACAGTCATGTGTGCATACATTCTACGTATGGGTGGTCCCGGGGATCGAACCCACTACCCTGGTGTTACAAGCGCCATGCTCTACCAACTGAACTACAGAAGGACCACAATTGAAGGTACACCTCCAATTGACTCAAATGATGTCATTTAGGCTACCAGAAGCTTCTAAAGCCATGACATCATTTTCTGGAATTTTCCAAGCTGTTTAATGGCACAGTCAATTTAGTGTATGTAAACTTCTGACCCACTGGAACTGTGAATTATACGTGAAATAATCTGTTTTAACACGTTTTAATGACTCCAACCTCGGTGTATGTAAACTTCCGACTTCAACTTAATCTCTCAGATATAGGATAAACACTTCAGAACAAACTTCCTTTGTATTTATTTGGGGGGGACTATGTTATTCCATGTAGTGATTATGTTATTCAATTTGTTTGAATGGGCTAACAGTGGTAAGGCCCAAATAATTATTCATCAAATAATTTTTCATGTTATTTTGATACTTCAAGGGGTCTATAAATTCAAATAGCAAGATTATCCTCGCTGTGACATTCCTAAAACATTTCCATATAGCTTAGTATTACCCCATCCCCTGGCTTAGATGGGGTTTAGACTCTTATGGGTTAAGGGAGTGCTAAAGCTGTACTGTTTCGCATTGGCAGTGGTGTTTTGCCAATTTGGAACCAAAACATGACAAAATTGTAAAACAGTGCACCGTTTAGGCAACCTTCCAGATGTGAGGTTTTAGCTTTGGCTACATGTGTATGCTAGCCAGAGAGCTGCAAACTTGCATGTTTTTATTTAAGGACACACAATATTTTAGTACTGATCTCCTAAATAGTTCCAATGCACTCATTGGGGAATGCTGCCTCTAGCTGTCAGTTTACATAATGGGCTATCTTTGCCAATCATGCTACTAATAAAGTTCAGGCCTAGAACTGCCCCCTCACATCACACAGCACACACCCTCATGATCTTCAATGTGGTCCTCTGTCAAACTCTAATTTTCTGTTACTTTTCAATAAAGTAAACTACTAGGCAACCCTCTTTTTTTCCTTCTCTTTCCCTGTGCAAAACCTATGCCTGCACACACAACAACTAACTACGATCTCCTTCTTGGCACTCTCTTCCCTCCCCAGCCTCTGCATGGCGAGCTAGCAGCAGTAGAAGTGACTCTCCCTAGAGCAGGCAGAGAGCAGTGGTGTGGCCCCGGCCTGTACAGGAGGAGAACCATGGCCTCTAGTCATCAAAGGAACTCTGTGCGAATCCTGTCCACCCGGGAGCGCGGCTCGCAGGCCTTTGGCTCCCAGCGCCTCCTGCAGCAGATGGTGGAGGAGAAGGTCCGCTGGATGAAATGGCAGAGTCAGGTAACAGCCGAAGACGACCCATTATCCCAGTAAAGAGATATGTCAAAATTGCTTTGGTTTCAACTGGGGCTGGGCGATATGGCCAAAATATTATATCACAGTATTTTTTAAAAATTGGACAGTAATGATGGTATTTTTAAAAATGTTTTTAAAAAGTTTTTGAATAATAAAAGTTCTACATTTGCTTTATGAGTAGTGAGTGATCCTAGGGTGGCAACTCACACACATTCTAAGTGATTTCTCCATTCTGATTGTTTTATACTGTTCAATTCAACTTCAACTAAAATACATTTCAGCACTTTTATCATTTCTGCCATTCCTGCACTCAATTATAGTGGTGGAAAAAGTACCCAATTGTCATACATGAGTATAAGTAAAGAGACGTTAATATAAAATTACTCAAGTAAAAGTGAAAGTCACCCAGTAAAATATTTATTGAGTAAAATCTGAAAGTATTTGGTTTTAAATATACTTAAGTAATCAAAAGTAAATGTAATCGGTAAAATGTACTTAAGTATCAAAAGTAAAAGTATAAATAATTTAAAATTCCTTATATTAAGCAAACCAGATGGCACGATTTCCTTGTTTTTTAAATGTATTTATCTATAGCCAGGGGGACACTCCAACACTCAGACATAATTAACAAACAAAGCATTTGTGTTTAGTGAGTCCTCCAGATCAGAGGCAGTAGATCACCAGGGATGTTCTCTTGACAAGTGAGCGAATTGGAGCAATTTCCTGTCCTGCTAAGCATTGAAAATGTAACGAGTACTTTTAGGTGTCAGGGAAAATGCATGGAGTAAACGGTACAGTATTTTCTTTAGGAATGTAGAGTGAAGTAAAAGTTGTCAAAAAAATAAATAAATATTAAAGTAAAGTACAGATACCCCCCAAAAATACTTAAGTAAAAATACTTTCAAGTACTAAAGTACTTTACACCACTGCTCAATTGAGATCATTTCCACACTGCCACGTAAGGCTGCACGATATGAGCAAATAATCTCGGACTTATTTTTTACCAAATGTTGCAATTGTGATTTGACTTGCGGATTAGAGAAAAACTGTTGGAATGATGGAAATAGAATGACTATTCTAATTCTATATTTTGAATATAATAGTTGTCACTTTGAATACAGTGTTGTTTGAGATGACAACTAAAAAAAATGCCAGGGAGTTATTGTGACAGGGTAGGAACAAAGTGTTGATAAGTGTTTCCTCGGGCTACTTATGTAGCTAACATATTCTTGCTTTGCATATTCCTCTTTGACTTAGAAGATACTGTTGCACAAACAACATGCTGATTTAAGTCTACACCATCACTGGTGTTATCAGGCTTTATTAGCTAGCTCGCTAACAATTAGCGTCTCACAAGATTCAGGGCAACTTGCTAAGAAATGACAAACTAGCTGTTTGCTGATGTAAGAAACACAAACTAATAGAGTCATTCTAGAACACTAGTAGAGTTCTATTAAGAAGCAAAGTGAAAACAGCATTGTTGTCATCAACATTGTGCAATGTGCTGCATTGACCGTGCAGACTGAACACAAGTGTCTCGTGGTTGAGGAACATCAAATGCGCTCATTGAATGACAGGGGGCGTTTCTAGGTCTGTGTGGATGACTCAAGTAGCGAAGTAAACTATAAAAATGTACATTACACATGGCGTGTCACATTTAACAAACCAAACATTCAAATACCGGTAAAGAAAAACCCAAACCGGTCACTGCATCATTACGCTATATCATAAAATACGGTATATACCGCCCAGCCCTAGTTTCAACAGATATGGAATAGTAGTAGGCGATCCATCTCTCGCTGCCCACTTGCTGCAGAAGGCGTTTTGATCTGGAGTGCATTATACAATTGATGTAACTGGTCACCATGGAAACAATGTCCTGTGCTTATCTTTATCATCTTCAGTCTATTTGGGGGCTGGCTGTTCTTCAAAATCCCTAATAATATGAAGTTAATGCATCATAATTCGACTTGAATCAAGTCATAAGTTTAAAAAACCTGTCTATTTTGTGTTTGTCATTTTGTGCTTTTAATAATCAATGTGCTACCTCCATGTAAGGCTCTGGTGTTAAGTGATGTTTGTTGCCTCACACAGAAAGTAGAGCTGCCAGATAGCCCTCGCTCCACATTCCTGTTGGCCTTCAGCCCAGACCGGTAAGGAACTCAACTGACCCAGCCGCATGAATCGATTCATGAGCGCATTTTAGAGGCAGGGCTTCCTTTAACATTATAACAGCAGCAGTACCATTCACTCCATGCACCTGTTTTCTCTCTCCCCCTCTTCTATCCACTCTGATAGGACCCTCATGGCTTCCACTCACGTCAACCACAACATCTACATCACGGAGGTGAAGACTGGAAAGTGCCTGCATTCGCTCGTGGGCCACCGCCGCACACCCTGGTGTGTGACCTTTCACCCCACCATCCCCGGCCTGGTGGCCTCCGGGTGCCTTGACGGAGAGGTCCGCATCTGGGACCTGCATGTAAGTGGTGCCTTTTCTAAAACACAGACAGGCCCCTATTAAGATGAATAGGACAAGTTTCAGGTCCCTGCTTGCTAAGTTCTATTGGTATATTGTATTGTTATGTTAGGTTGTAAGACTCCCATACACAGCACAGTCTCGACAGAAGTAAATGTTGAGGTGTACCCCAGGGAACTCTCCTTTGTCTGACTGGTTTGTGGCGGCTCCAGGCGTCATAAGGAAACTTTTCCATCTTCAATGTTTTGCTATTGGTTGCCTAGTTGATAAACCCTGATCACAGCAGTGATCATCAGGCAAACATCAGGCAAATGTTTTCTATCCAGTATTGCCGTACAGTTCTTGTTTCTTTCTCTATTAAACCCCCTTCTTGTGTTTGTTTCTGCAGGGTGGCAGTGAGAGCTGGTTCACAGAGAGCAACGTTGCCATTGCCTCCCTTACCTTCCACCCCACCGCCCAGCTCCTCCTCATCGCCACCAACAATGAGATACACTTCTGGGACTGGAGTCGGCCCGAGCCCTTCGCCGTGGTCAAAACCGGCAGTGAGACTGAAAGAGTCAGGTGGGACACCATTTAGGCACAATTATTTATATTGTGTTCTATTTCATTCTGTGTGACATATTTCGGGAAGATGGATTTTAAATATGTACAAAATGTCTAAACATTTATGTTCCATTCACATGCAACAACCCCCAGTGTAGTGAACATGTTGTATGGTTTGCTCCATCTCTCTCAGGTTGGTGAGGTTTGATCCTTTGGGGCACAATCTTCTGACGGCTATTGTGAACCCCTCCAACCAGCAGGTGAGTCATTCGTCGCTTAGTGCCTGAACGTCATGCTGAGTTGGGAATAAGGCACATTGTTTTCTGTCTAGAAATGAAAGAATCTGCTCAAAGCCTTAAAAACATGGCTGTACCCTAATACCCTTAAACATTCAACATGACTGTACCCTAATATGTTCTGTAGAATGATGATGAGTCCGAGGTCCCCATGGACAGTGTGGAGATGCCCCACTTCCGCCAGCGCTCCTTCCTGCCCTCCCAGCCTGTACGCCGCACGCCAATCCTCCACAACTTCCTGCACATCCTGTCATCGCGCTCATCGGGGGCACAGGCTGGGGGGGATGCTTCCCGCCCTGGCGGGGAGGGCAGCGGTGAGCCTCCCAGCATGCCTTTGGGCCAGTACCCAGCCTCGCAGGACCGTGGACTGCCCTACCCAGGTTGCACCCAGCACCTGGGCATGGTGTGCCTCTGCAGCCGCTGCATGGCCAACCGCAGCCCTTCTCTGGGGGAGGGTCCCTCCACCTCCAGGCCTGTTGACCACCCCGAGCTTCCCCAGGTGGCCTCTCAGCCAGCCCCCCACGCCTCCACCTTTTCGGCCCGTACAGAGCCCCGGCAGCCTTCAGAGCCCACTGGAGCCCAGCAGCGGCCCTCGGCCTTCACTACAGTCTACTACAGTGCCGGCAGCTCCCTGCACCGCGCCGTGCCTACCACCCACGTGGCCAGCCAGCCCCTGAGCCAGCAGCTGTTGCCCCCGCCCGCCAACCACCAACACCAACCCTCATCCCGCCCTCTGCCCGGACCTGACTGGACACGCAGCCTGCTAAACATGAGAAGCTCAGAGAGCGGGGCCGGAAGTGGAGGGAGCAGTGGAGGGGGTATGGGTGGTGTTGGGGGTGGGATGCTGCCCCCCCGGACCAGCTCATCCTCTGTCAGCCTGCTGTCAGTGCTGCGGCAGCAAGACGGCTCCTCCCAGTCCCCCGTCTACACCTCCGCCACCGAGGGACGAGGCTTCCCCCTGCAGCCGGGCGCCGAACTTGGCCCCAGCCCTGTGGCCAATCAGAGAGGAGGAAGTGGTGGTGGTGGAGGAGGAGGGGTGGGCTCCAGCAGTGGGCACCACCCTTTCTGGGATGGCACGCGCAGCAACCCGGCCTCGTTCCGCAATGTGCTCCAGTGCAATCTTAGCCGCTACTTCATGGAGTTCGACCGCTTGCAGGACCTGGAGTTGCCGCTGGGGGCCGCCAGCATGGATGTCGGGGGAGGGGAGGGCGGCCAGGAGCAGATGCAGGAGCTGCTCAACAACAACATAGACCCAGAGAGACCCGGGCCCTCCGTGTCCTCCCACTACCAGCCCCAGCCACCCCCACCTGCCCCTACCGAGAACAACCCCCCTCCCTTCTCTAGCGCCGCCCACTCCTCCCGGGGCCACCTGAACCGCTGCCGGGCCTGCCACAACCTGCTCACCTTCAACCACGACTCCCAACGCTGGGAGCGCACCAGCCCAGCGTCCTCCACCTCCGCTGTCTCCACGCAGGAGGGCTCCAGCTCTCCCTGGCAGCAGCCCCCCAGTCCTGCCTATGAGGAGCCCCATGCACCATCACTGAGCCGGGATCCACACCCCCATCCCCAAGAGAGGGAGAGGAGGGTAGCCCAACCCCCTGAGCCCAGCGAGCTACAGCCCTCCCCAGGCCCTCACGTTGCAGCCATGCCCTTCCCCCCCATTGCGTCGTCCTCGGCCCAGCCCGGGGAGCAGACAGTGGGCCTGGTGTTCAACCAGGAGACAGGCCAGTGGGAGCGCGTCTATCGCCAGGCCGCCTCCAGCCGCTCCACCGACGCACCACCAGAGGCCTTAAGCCAGGAAATGCCTGTGGATAACCCGGATGAGGACTCTCTGAGAAGGTAGAGAAATGAGAAAGGCCTTGGTAGTCTCTGCGGTGTTGTTTTTCGCTCAGATCAGGGTCCTGTTTAGTAGGGCACACCGCAACAAAATATTTTGAAACTGAAAATGAAAATGAGCATTTCTTATTGAATGAGCTCATATTGTACCACCTTGTTTCAGACTGTTTTCTTCAGTTTGGTATCTACTGAACACCACTTGTCTCACTTTATCAAGTGATCCACTCTGGCATGATAACATTACAGCAAGTGACTACTGGTCTGCTTTACGCAGTATTTCCGTGATAGACTTATATTGTCCAAATACAGTGCCTTGCGAAAGTATTTGGCCCCCTTGAGCTTTGCGACCTTTTGCCACATTTCAGGCTTCAAACATAAAGATATAAAACTGTATTCTTTTGTGAAGAATCAACAACAAGTGGGACACAATCATGAAGTGGAACGACATTTATTGGATATTTCAAACTTTTTTAACAAATCAAAAACTGAAAAATTGGGTGTGCAAAATTATTCAGCGCCCTTAAGTTAATAGTTTGTAGCGCCACCTTTTGCTGCAATTACAGCTGTAAGTCGCTTGGGGTATGTCTCTATCAGTTTTGCACATCGAGAGACTGACATTTTTTCCCATTCCTCCTTGCAAAACAGCTCGAGCTCAGTGAGGTTGGATGGAGAGCATTTGTGAACAGCAGTTTTCAGTTCTTTCCACAGATTCTCGATTGGATTCAGGTATGGACTTTGACTTGGCCATTCTAACACCTGGATATGTTTATTTTTGAACCATTCCATTGTAGATTTTGCTTTATGTTTTGGATCATTGTCTTGTTGGAAGACAAATCTCCATCCCAGTTTCAGGTATTTTGCAGACTCCATCAGGTTTTCTTCCAGAATGGTCCTGTATTTGGCTCCATCCATCTTCCCATCAATTTTTAACCATCTTCCCTGTCCCTGCTGAAGAAAAGCCGGCCCAAACCATGATGCTGCCACCACCATGTTTGACAGTGGGGATGGTGTGTTCAGGGTGTTGCTTTTACGCCAAACATAACGTTTTGCATTGTTGCCAAAAAGTTCAATGTTGGTTTCATCTGACCAGAGCACCTTCTTCCACATGTTTGGTGTGTCTCCCAGGTGGCTTGTGGCAAACTTTAAACGACACTTTTTATGGATATCTTTAAGAAATGGCTTTCTTCTTGCCAGTCTTCCATAAAGGCCAGATTTGTGCAATATACGACTGATTGTCCTATGGACAGAGTCTCCCACCTCAGCTGTAGATCTCTGCAGTTCATCCAGAGTGATCATGGGCCTCTTGGCTGCATCTCTGATCAGTCTTCTCCTTGTATGAGCTGAAAGTTTAGAGGGACGGCCAGGTCTTGGTAGATTTGCAGTGGTCTGATACTCCTTCCATTTCAATATTATCGCTTGCACAGTGCTCCTTGGGATGTTTAAAGCTTGGGAAATCTTTTTGTATCCAAATCCGGCTTTAAACTTCTTCACAACTGTATCTTGGATCTGCCTGGTGTGTTCCTTGTTCTTCATGATGCTCTCTGCGCTTTTAACGGACCTCTGAGACTGTCTAAGTGCAGGTGTATTTATACGGAGACTTGATTACACACAGGTGGATTGTATTTATCATCATTAGTCATTTAGGTCAACATTGGATCATTCAGAGATCCTCACTGAACTTCTGGAGAGAGTTTGCTGCACTGAAAGTAAAGGGGCTGAATAATTTTGCACGCCCAATTTTTCAGTTTTTGATTTGTTAAAAAAGTTTGAAATATCCAATAAATGTCGTTCCACTTCATGATTGTGTCCCACTTGTTGTTGATTCTTCACAAAAAAATACAGTTTTATATCTTTATGTTTGAAGCCTGAAATGTGGCAAAAGGTCGCAAAGTTCAAGGGGGCCGAATACTTTCGCAAGGCACTGTAGTTGTATTTGTTTAAAACAAATACACTCCCTTTGCAGAGGAGATGAATTGCTGATCCATTGCTTGGTGGGTTTGTTCACAGAAGGCTGTTGGAGTCCTCCCTCCTCTCTCTCTCCCGCTACGACATGGGAGGATCCCGAGACCACCCTATCTACCCAGACCCCGCCAGGTACCAATCTTAACCCCAATTAAAATTGTATCATCATTGATAGGACAAAACCCATTGAGTAAGGTTGAAAAGATCCTTAAGTTTCCAGGTTTGTTAACAACCTGAAAATTTGTGTGAAGTTTCTGGAATTTTGCTAGCCTACTATGAACCCTACAGCTGTAATCTCCCATTGAACCCTTCTATCTGCGGTTATTTTTTCGTCAGGTTGTCCCCGGCTGCGTACTATGCCCAGAGGATGATTCAGTACCTGTCAAGGCGGGATAGTATTCGCCAGCGCTCGCTGCGCTACCAGCAGAACCGGCTGAGGACACTCTCCTCCTCGTCGGACAGCCCTGCCGGCAACCCCTCGGCCGCCATTGAGAACAGCGACGTAGACTTTGAGGAGCTAGAGTGAGTTGGCGGCAACCCATCCTGGGTCCGGTTGCCTGATAGTGATTGAACTTAGTCTTACATGTGTTTTAACGATGCATCTTTCCTACAACGGCCCAAGATGTAAATTGTGTTTCCCAAAACACCAAGCAGAGAGAACGTTTGCTAAGTGCGTCATTGAGGCATGTGTCGATACTGATAGGGTCGAAAGAAAGGGAGTGCTGCTTTCGGATCAGCTTTCTTCATTTAAATCTTACCTTAACATTATAATTATTCCACAATACTGATAATCAGCTCCAAGAAAAATATTATCACCTATGGCCGCGAATATTGAGGTGGCTTATTCTAAGGCTTGCCCGGTAATAATTCACAAAATCACAGATTTGGCACATCATTGCTAGACATGAACTATATTGAGACAAATTACAGACAATAACAAGTATTATAATATAACTAAATTGATTGAACATGAAATGTATTTCAATATGATTGAAATAGGTCTATGGCCTACTGTTTATATTTTATTTCTGTTATCTCGGTTTTCATTTTGAAGCATATTTTTATACATTGGTTGTTGATAGAAATTGCAACTTTGTATTTGTAGTCAACTTGGTTCTGAAGTTATCGGCGGTCTCAGAGAGAAGGATGAACCATGTGTTTATATGTTCAGCAGAGATCTTCTGTGTTGAAAGTAACGCGGAAGGGCAAAACAGTATCTAACGATGCACTTAGCTGTTCTTACGAGTGGTCTGAGGCAGGCATTAGATTACGAGCGTTTTCAGGTGCAAGGTTAATAATGATGGTTTTGGGAAACCACTCCAGAGATTTAACGATGCTTCTATGAAGGTTCTAATGATGGGAAACCGGGCCCCGGCCCCTTAAAGCTAGAATCCATAATTGAAACAGTAAAAAAGCGGTCACGCCGCCTCTGTTTTGGTAAATAACTGAGGGATGGAGCTGGAGAAATGTTACCACTTTCAAATTCATAGATAGAGATATGGATGTAAGGACAGATCGGTGGTAGGGCATGCAGGCTGTCGCCAATTTTATAAATGCACAATTTGCCTAAATGTATCATGGAAACAATAATGGAAACACAAGTTTTATTGTTTAGTTATAATGTCCTTACATCCAGCTGTTTTTATCGACGCGACTGCACCATAGCAGGCAATTGTCGCATCTGTTTTCTATGTTTTAAATGTTGACAAAGATTCCAAGAACACAGGATGAGATGTTACTATCCTTTGTGCAAGCACTTCCAAGAGTTAATGAACAGTGAGCGTGGTGAAATTTGGGGAGCGCATCGTCAGTAGTGTACCTTTGGTTCCTAGGGTGTTTCGGCCTTTCACACTATACATCCTCCTCAAAGGCGGCCAGCGACAGGGTGATCAATCCTACGCTTGCGTCCCATTCCCAATTAGTCATAGGAGTTGCCTTGTTGTTGATAGCAAACATCCCATGGGACTATGCATGGCAGGGGCGTCCTCCTCCCTGAGTCAATCATTGTTGACCGCATACCTCCTGGCCCTCTCACTTCGGGGCCCAGCTGGGGTCTTTCCTCTTCATCCAGAGCCACTGACTGCTGCCTTCTGCCGCCTCTGATACAGCTTTGATTGCCGAACGCTGGCTCTGGCCCTTAATTCCCAGGTCTCTAAGCAGTCTGGTTGTAGATGTTGCCACAAAACCTCTGCAGCCCACCTCCACTGGTCGGACTTCTGTGTTCCAGCCATGATGCCGTGCTTCGGCAGCTAGATCAGCATAGCGCAGATGTTTTCGCTCATAAGCCTCATCTACTGAGTTTTCCCAGGGTACTGTGAGCTCAATGATGAAGACCTTATTGAGTGAACGGGACCAGAGCACCATGTCAGGTCTTAGGGTGGTGGTTGCGATCTCCGGAGGAAACACAAGTTGCCGGCCAATGTCAGCTAGCATTTTCCAGTCGCGGGCCAAGCACAGCTGGTCTCGCTCTAATGGTGTAGAGCCGCTCTTCGGTGGTTTAGCCCCTTCGCGGACAAAGTTTGTCCGTAAGGAGTGTGATGCTGCTGTGGGTGGTAGGGAGTTAATGGCAGCTCGCTTGTCCTCCAGGGCGGACGCAAGGTTTTTAAGGACTTGGTTGTGACGCCAAGTGTAGCGTCCTTGGGCGAGGCTTGTTTTACAGCCTGTGAGAATGTGCCTGAGGTTGGCTGGCATGGAACAGAGGGCACAGTCCGGATCTTCACCATACCATTGGTGAAGATTAACTGGTGTTGGAAGGACGTCATATGTTGCTCTGATGGAAAAGCTCAACCGCCTCGCTTCCATGGCCCACAGATCCTTCCAGCTGATCTTCCTCTTCTCCACACTGTCCCATCGAGTCCACTGTCCCTGTTTGGCAAGAGAGACTGCCTTGGCCCACCTTGCAGCCTCCTCCTGATGGCGTACTTCCTGCATTACCATCTTCCGCCGCTCTGGTGCAGTGGCCTTACTCCAAGCAGCACGGCTAGTTAGCCCAAGGCCTCCTCTCCCTTGCTGAACATGACCCACAATGTCAGCATGTCTGAGGGCTGCTGTTGCCTCCTGGACTGCTTTTCCTGGCCTCCATTTGCGCCCAGTTGCCAAGGTCGGCGCGTTGTTGCTCACCACTGGGTCTCGAAATTCATTCAGTCATTTGGAGCCTGGTTTTTGCACACTTGAATTCCTCTGTTAGACTGGTGAGGGGCAGCTTGAGGACACCATCTCCATAGAGGCCTATGGTGGTAAGGCATCGTGGAACTCCAAGCCACTTCTTTAAGTAGCCTGTGACTCCTCTTTCCATCTTCTCCACTGTTGAGATTGGAACCTCATACAGTGCTAAGGGCCACAACACCCGGGGTAGGAGACCAAACTGCAGACACCAGGCCTTTAACTTTCCAGGTAGCTGGGTGTTGTCGATGGACTGTAGGCTACTACTGATGTCTTTGCGCAGCTGTTGCACCTGGTCTTTGTCCTTCAGGCTTGCATCATACCACCTTCCAAGGCTTTTTACCGGCTGCTCAGACACTGTTGGGATTTGGACATCTCCGATGAAGAATTTCAGGTCAGAGAGTACTCCCTTCACAATCGAGATGCTGCGTGACTTGGATGGTTTAATCTTCATACGGGCCCAGCTGATGTTCTCCTCATGTTTTCTGAGCAGTCTCCTGGTGCATGGGACAGTGGTGGTCAATGTTGTAATGTCGTCCATGTAGGCTCTGAGTGGAGGGAGGCGGAAACCAGAGTCGACTCGCTGTCCACCAGCAACCCATTTTGAGGATCTGATGATAACCTCCATTGCCATTGTGAATGCCAACGGAGAAATGGTACATCCCGCCATTATACCTACATTCAGGCACTGCCATGAGGTGGTGAACTCTGAGGTGGTGAAGCAGAACTGCAGATCCTGGAAGTACGACTTCACCAGGTTTGTGATGGTGTCCGGTATGTGGAAAAATCTGAAGGCAGACCACAGGAGTTCATGGGGCACAGAGCCAAATGCATTGGCGAGGTCGAGGAAGACTACATGGAGGTCCCTTTTCTCCACCTTGGCCATTTGGATCTGATGCCAGATCATGCTGGAATGTTCCAAGCAGCCAGAGAACCCTGATATTCCTGCCTTCTGTACAGATGCATCGACGTACGTATTCCTTTGTAGGTACTCGGCCATCCTCTGGGCAATGACCCTAAAGAAGATTTTTCCCTCGACATTCAGTAAGGAGATTGGGCGGAATTGGCTGATGTTCACTGCATCCTTCTCCTTAGGGATCAGGACCCCGCCTGCCCTACGCCACACTTTGGGTATTATCTTCTTCTGCCAAGCTGTTCTCATAAGCCTCCAGAGGAACCTCAGGACGTCTGGTGTGTTCTTATACACTTTGTACGGGACTCCATTTGGCCCCGGGCCTGATGCTGTTCTTGCCCGTCGAACTGTGTCTTCCACCTCTTTCCATGTCGGAGGGCTGGTCTCAATATGATGTTCCGGGGTTCAATGGGTGGGATATCTGATGGGATGGCCAGATGTTCATGTCGCTTTGAGTCAACGTTTGTTATTCTCAGGTGCTCCTCTAGGTCTTTCTTTGTTGTTTTTAGAGCTCCACTTTTTCTTTTGTGAAGAGACTTTTAAGGAACTTGAAGGGATCTTTATAGAATCGAGTTCTAGTTTGTTCTTTTTTCCTTCTGCGTTTCCGTAGGTTCTCTGCTCTACGGAGGGATGCCAACCGGGTTTTGATGTCAGCTTGAAGTGCCTCTATGCCCTCCTTTTCCACTTCCGAGGCCTTCTTCCACTGTTTCTTAAGCTGCCGCCTTTCTTGAACGAGGCGCTTGATTTCTTGTTGCCTTCTGGAAACTGGTGGGGTTGGAACCTTTCTCCCGCCTTTTGCCTCTTCCACTCCAAATCTTTCTGTCCCGTACTCATAGATGATGTCCCCATCCTCTCCAACTTCTTCTCCACTGTGCCTCGAAGTTTCTCGAGGGTCAAGGTAAGGTCAGTATTCACTGTTTCCCACAACTTCTTGTCACTGGCGCCAGGCCACTTCACATACGGTCTGTGCCCTGGTAGTCTCCTCTCGACTGCAGGTCTGGGAGGCTGGGTGAGTTCCACTCCTGTTGTTGGTTCCACCTCAGTTGCTACTTCGGTGCTTGAGTTTACGTCCTCCATGACAGTGGTACTGATGCACTGCAAACTATGGTTTGCGTCCAGTTGCTGTGCTTCATTCGACTGATTTGATCGCTTTCGCAGAAAGTAATCAATGCGAGTTCTCTGTCTCTCTTTACCCAAACACCCCTTCTTCCCCTGGTGGATCCTCAACCCATGGTGTGATGTAACTTTCCTCCAACCACAGACACATACCTGCATCTGTTTATGGCCCACTGTTGCAGCAGAACTTGTGACAGTTGCTGTGGTGTTCTCTTGTGCTGTGCTCTCATTACTCGTAGTCGTTTCCAGTCCAGTCATTACCATGTTGTCAGCCGATGAGTCATCTTCCGCCCCCGCTCTCGCAGACTCTAGGGGTATTCTCGTATTTTTACTTTCTGTAGCTAAAGCGGGTGTTTCCAACATACTGCGAAGCATGGGAAACTACAGAAATGGGAAGCTACCCCATGACTGTCCCAGTGGGGTCTATTCCCTCCTGTCAGCCGTCTCTCCGTGCCGCCACAAGGACTTTCCCCTGTTGTCAGCTGATCTTTCTCAGCAGTCACTGGACAAGTCCAGATATTCAGATTCCAAGAACACAGGATGAGATGTTACTATCCTTTGTGCAAGCACTTCCAAGAGTTAATGAACAGTGAGCGTGGTGAAATTTGGGGAGCGCATCGTCAGTAGTGTACCTTTGGTTCCTAGGTGTTTCGGCCTTTCACACTATACACCCTCCTCAAAGGCGGCCAGCGACAGGGTGATCAATCCTACGCTTGCGTCCCATTCCCAATTAGTCATAGGAGTTGCCTTGTTGTTGATAGCAAACATCCCATGGGACTATGCATGGCAGGGGCGTCCTCCTCCCTGAGTCAATCATTGTTGACCGCATACCTCCTGGCCCTCTCACTTCGGGGCCCAGCTGGGGTCTTTCCTCTTCATCCAGAGCCACTGACTGCTGCCTTCTGCCGCCTCTGATACAGCTTTGATTGCCGAACGCTGGCTCTGGCCCTTAATTCCCAGGTCTCTAAGCAGTCTGGTTGTAGATGTTGCCACAAAACCTCTGCAGCCCACCTCCACTGGTCGGACTTCTGTGTTCCAGCCATGATGCCGTGCTTCGGCAGCTAGATCAGCATAGCGCAGATGTTTTCGCTCATAAGCCTCATCTACTGAGTTTTCCCAGGGTACTGTGAGCTCAATGATGAAGACCTTATTGAGTGAACGGGACCAGAGCACCATGTCAGGTCTTAGGGTGGTGGTTGCGATCTCCGGAGGAAACACAAGTTGCCGGCCAATGTCAGCTAGCATTTTCCAGTCGCGGGCCAAGCACAGCTGGTCTCGCTCTAATGGTGTAGAGCCGCTCTTCGGTGGTTTAGCCCCTTCGCGGACAAAGTTTGTCCGTAAGGAGTGTGATGCTGCTGTGGGTGGTAGGGAGTTGGTGGCAGCTCGCTTGTCCTCCAGGGCGGACGCAAGGTTTTTAAGGACTTGGTTGTGACACCAAGTGTAGCGTCCTTGGGCGAGGCTTGTTTTACAGCCTGTGAGAATGTGCCTGAGGTTGGCTGGCATGGAACAGAGGGCACAGTCCGGATCTTCACCATGCCATTGGTGAAGATTAACTGGTGTTGGAAGGACGTCATATGTTGCTCTGATGGAAAAGCTCAACCGCCTCGCTTCCATGGCCCACAGATCCTTCCAGCTGATCTTCCTCTTCTCCACACTGTCCCATCGAGTCCACTGTCCCTGTTTGGCAAGAGAGACTGCCTTGGCCCACCTTGCAGCCTCCTCCTGATGGCGTACTTCCTGCACTACCATCTTCCGCCGCTCTGGTGCAGTGGCCTTACTCCAAGCAGCACGGCTAGTTAGCCCAAGGCCTCCTCTCCCTTGCTGAACATGACCCACAATGTCAGCATGTCTGAGGGCTGCTGTTGCCTCCTGGACTGCTTTTCCTGGCCTCCATTTGCGCCCAGTTGCCAAGGTCGGCGCGTTGTTGCTCACCACTGGGTCTCGAGATTCATTCAGTGTCATTTGGAGCCTGGTTTTTGCACACTTGAATTCCTCTGTTAGACTGGTGAGGGGCAGCTTGAGGACACCATCTCCATAGAGGCCTATGGTGGTAAGGTATCGTGGAACTCCAAGCCACTTCTTTAAGTAGCCTGTGACTCCTCTTTCCATCTTCTCCACTGTTGAGATTGGAACCTCATACAAGAAGTCAATGGATGAGTTCATTTTGTAAAAACATTGGAGTAAAACACGCTTATATTTTGGGTTCTGATGGGGGTATGACAATCGAACTAAGCTCATGAGGTTATATATGTTATATTCTTCAATAATCAATGTATACATAACTAATATATATAATTAATTTATAGGTCCAAATATGGATGTAGAAAATAAGGATTCCACCTTTTTTAAAGGGATATTACGCTCTTCAATTTACATTTACATTTAAGTCATTTAGCAGACGCTCTTATCCAGAGCGACTTACAAATTGGTGCATTCACCTTATGACATCCAGTGGAACAGCCACTTTACAATAGTGCATCTACATATTTTAAGGGGGGGGTGAGAAGGATTACTTTATCCTATCCTAGGTATTCCTTGAAGAGGTGGGGTTTCAGGTGTCTCCGGAAGGTGGTGATTGACTCCGCTGTCCTGGCGTCGTGAGGGAGTTTGTTCCACCATTGGGGAGCCAGAGCAGCGAACAGTTTTGACTGGGCTGAGCGGGAACTGTACTTCCTCAGTGGTAGGGAGGCGAGCAGGCCAGAGGTGGATGAACGCAGTGCCCTTATTTGGGTGTAGGGCCTGATCAGAGCCTGGAGGTACTGAGGTGCCGTTCCCCTCACAGCTCCGTAGGCAAGCACCATGGTCTTGTAGCGGATGCGAGCTTCAACTGGAAGCCAGTGGAGAGAGCGGAGGAGCGGGGTGACGTGAGAGAACTTGGGAAGGTTGAACACCAGACGGGCTGCGGCGTTCTGGATGAGTTGTAGGGGTTTAATGGCACAGGCAGGGAGCCCAGCCAACAGCGAGTTGCAGTAATCCAGACGGAAGATGACAAGTGCCTGGATTAGGACCTGTGCCGCTTCCTGTGTGAGGCAGGGTCGTACTCTGCGGATGTTGTAGAGCATGAACCTACAGGAACGGGCCACCGCCTTGATGTTAGTTGAGAACGACAGGGTGTTGTCCAGGATCACGCCAAGGTTCTTAGCGCTCTGGGAGGAGGACACAATGGAGTTGTCAACCGTGATGGCGAGATCATGGAACGGGCAGTCCTTCCCCGGGAGGAAGAGCAGCTCCGTCTTGCCGAAGTTCAGCTTGAGGTGGTGATCCGTCATCCACACTGATATGCCTGCCAGACATGCAGAGATGCGATTCGCCACCTGGTCATCAGAAGGGGGAAAGGAGAAGATTAATTGTGTGTCGTCTGCATAGCAATGATAGGAGAGACCATGTGAGGTTATGACAGAGCCAAGTGACTTGGTGTATAGCGAGAATAGGAGAGGGCCTAGAACAGAGCCCTGGGGGACACCAGTGGTGAGAGCGCATGGTGAGGAGACAGATTCTCGCCACGCCACCTGGTAGGAGCGACCTGTCAGGTAGGACGCAATCCAAGCGTGGGCCACGCCGGAGATGCCCAACTCAGAGAGGGTGGAGAGGAGTATCTGATGGTTCACAGTATCGAAGGCAGCCGATAGGTCTAGAAGGATGAGAGCAGAGGAGAGAGAGTTAGCTTTAGCGGTGCGGAGCGCCTCCGTGATACAGAGAAGAGCAGTCTCAGTTGAATGACTAGTCTTGAAACCTGACTGATTTGGATCAAGAAGGTCATTCTGAGAGAGATAGCGGGAGAGCTGACCAAGGACGGCACGTTCAAGAGTTTTGGAGAGAAAAGAAAGAAGGGATACTGGTCTGTAGTTGTTGACATCGGAGGGATCGAGTGTAGGTTTTTTCAGAAGGGGTGCAACTCTCGCTCTCTTGAAGACGGAAGGGACGTAGCCAGCGGTCAGGGATAAGTTGATGAGCGAGGTGAGGTAAGGGAGAAGGTCTCCGGAAATGGTCTGGAGAAGAGAGGAGGGGATAGGGTCAAGCGGGCAGGTTGTTGGGCGGCCGGCCGTCACAAGACGCGAGATTTCATCTGGAGAGAGAGGGGAGAAAGAGGTCAGAGCACAGGGTAGGGCACTGTGAGCAGAACCAGCGGTGTCGTTTGACTTAGCAAACGAGGATCGGATGTCGTCGACCTTCTTTTCAAAATGGTTGACGAAGTCATCTGCAGAGAGGGATCAAAGTATGCCAGTTGTTTTCAGACCTCAAAGTTGTCTTCTGTTGAAATAAGTGGAGGAGGAGATAAAATGGGTTAAGTAGATGTCCCAGGCCATCTTGTTGGAAAAGATAAGAACCATACACTGTCCAGATTTATGTTGCTTATCTATTCTATTCATTTTGGTTGAGGCATATAGCTGGATCTACACAACCGATGGTGTGGGAGGTGGACTAGTCTTGAAATCAGAGTTCAATGATCCAACTTTGAACCCTTAGCTTCACCACAAGTCTCCCAATAGCCTCTGTTTTCCCAATAACTGTGGGTGTGTTTAACAGTGATAACGGCGACAGGACGAGGCACAGAACACCGCGCAACGCCAGGATGTCTGCTCCTTCGCTGGGGCGCTTCGTTCCCCGGCGGTTCCTGTTGCCTGAGTATCTGCCCTACGCTGGGATCTTCCACGAGAGGGGACAGCCTGGCCTTGCCACTCACTCCTCTGTCAACAGGGTCTTAGCAGGTAATAACCAAGATTGTCCCACTAAAGTGCACTCTGCTTATAGAGCAGTGATCCAATTGTCCTGTACTCATGTCATCATTATCGTCTACAAGAGGAGTGCACTGTAAAACTTTAAACCAATACTGTGTCAAGCTGAGCTTTATTTCACTGTCCTGATTACCCATCCTTTATAGTTGGTGGAACCATTCTGAAAGGTATAGAAGAGGATATCCAAGCTAGCGCAGTACAGTTTAAGTGTGCAACAAGTGCAACAACTGACTTGTTGACTGCTCTCATACATCTCAATGTTATCCATTTGATTGTGTTCATTTCTGCTGTCTGCAATAATGGTAGCCAGTCCTTTTCCTACTTCACTTCCAATGCTCTTTTCCACTGACCAAAATGTTTTTCTCCTGTCTCTCAGGTGCCTCCATCGGGGACGGCCAGTCGGCGGTGGCTAGTAACATAGCCAACACCACCTACCGGCTGCAGTGGTGGGACTTCACCAAATTCGACCTGCCTGAGATCAGCAACGGTATGTGAAATGTTCAGAACGTTGCAGGTAGAAATAGAATGAATCAAGATGCCATGATTCCATATTCCATCTGACAGGCAGTCGTATCTGTTCTACACAATGCACTTCTCTAAACATTCTGTAACGTTACATTCTCCTAAACAAGCCCCAGCTTGTTTTCTTGCCCTGATTGCGTTTACCTTGGTAGAATTATACTGTAGTATTGACGTGTGTGGGGGGGGAGTTATCCTATTCTTGTGGGGATTTCTGGGCATTTTAGGTCCCCACAAGAATAGTAAAACCAGGACAATTCGCCGTCGTGGGGACACTTCCCACGTCCCCATGAGGACAAAAGCTATTTTCAGCTTAGGAGTTAGGTTTACGGTTAAGGTTAAAATTAGGGTCGGCATTAGGGTGAGGGGTTAGGGTTTGGGTTAGGGAAAATATGATTTTGAATGGAAATACATTTTAGGTCCCCACAAAGATAGAATAACAAAGTGTGCATGCATGTGTGTGTGCAAAATTAAACTGTAGTATTGACATCCTGTGTGTGCCTGCGTGCTTGAGTGTATTCCACACCCCTCCAGCCTCTGTGAATGTGCTGGTGCCAAACTGTAAGATATACAACGACGCCAGTTGTGACATCTCAGCGGACGGGCTGCTCCTGGCCGTGTTCATACCTAGCAGCCAGCGGGGCTTCCCTGACGAGGGCATCCTGGCCGTGTACTCCCTAGCCCCTCACAACCTGGGGGAGATGCTCTACACTAAGAGATTTGGTAAGTCATATCACGCGGTCCTCTGTTGCTTAATTGGTAGAGCATGGTACTTGCAACGGCAGGATAGTGGGTTTGATTCCCGGTTGGTTCCCAGTGGGATCAATTTATCTGTACTTAAATAATGTATGCATGCATGGATAAAAGTAACTTTGGATAAAAGAGTTTGCTAAATGGGATATTATTGCTATATATTATTCAGAAAGTATTGCCGTCATGGACTTGACCTCCAGGATAGAACTATAGCAGTCTTTCCCAAACTATGTCTTCAAGTACCCCCGGCCAATCCACTTATTTCAGGTATTCCAGTGATGGCAGACCTGATTCCATTGTTCAACTAATCACCTCATTAGTTGAATCAGGTTTGCTAGTTCTGGAATACGTCAAATGCGTGGAACGTCTGGGGGTACTTGAGGAGAGGTTTGCGACACTGAACTAGAGAATCTGTACCGAACAAAAATATAAATGTAACTTGCAACAGTATCAATGATTTTACTGAGTTACAGTTCATATAAGGAAATCAGTCAATGTAAATAAATTCATTAGGCCCTAATCTATGGACTTCACATGACTGGGAAGGGGCACAGCCATGGTTGACCCACCCACTTGAGAGCCAGGCCCAGTCAATCAGAATTTGGTTTTCCCTACACAACCTCTTTATTAAAGAAATAAATAACCCTCAGTTTCATCAGCTGTCTGGGTGGCTGGTCTCAGATGATCCCGCAGGTGAAGAAGCCGGATGTGTAGGTCCTGGGCTGGCGTAGTTACATGTGGTCTATGGCTGTGAGGCCGGTTGGACGTACTACCAAATTCTCTAAAACAACATCGGAAGCGGCTTATGGTAGAGAAATTAACATTCAATTCTCTGGCAACAGGTCTGGTGGACATTCCTGCAGTCAGCATGCCAATTGCATGCTCCCTCCAAACGTGAGACATCTGTTGTATTGTGTTGTGGGACAAAACTGCACATTTTAGTGGCCTTTAAATGCCCCCAGCACAAGGTACACCTGTGTAATTATCATGCTATTGAATCAGCTACTTTATATGCCACACCTGTAAGGTGGATGGATTATCTTGGCAAAGGAGAAATGCTCACTAGCAGGGATGTAAACAAATTTGTGCACAAAATTTTGGAGAAATAAGCTTTTTGTGCTTATGGAACACTTTTATTTCAACTCATGAAACATGGAACGTTTATATTTTTGTTGAGTATAAAACATTGAATCTAATAAATTAGTGCACAAAAGAGGATATTATTTTTAGTGAACCTAAACTATACTACAATATTAACCTAGAAGAATCTTACTAACCTTGTCAGTTTGTCTTTCTTCTCCCTCAGGTCCCAATGCCATCTCGGTGAGCCTGTCTCCCATGGGCTGCTACGTGATGGTGGGCCTAGCATCTCGCAGGATCCTGCTACATCCCTCCACTGACCACATGGTGGCGCAAGTGTTCCGGCTGCAGCAGCCCCACGGCGGCGAGACCTCCATCAGGGTGAGAAAGATCTTTTTGTTTCTGTTGTATTCCATAGTGAACATGACCCTGGTTACATGTTGCTGTTGACCTATGTCAGTAGTGTGTTGGTGTGGAGGTCAACAATGAGGGAGAACATAGTAGGATAAGTAGGGGGGTTTAAGATGGTCATACCATGGATCATTTGGCTATTTGATTTTGCATTTTAGGATCCATATAGGTGTCCAAGAAAAATAAAAAATGTGATGAAATATTGAGTTTGGCCTTTACTACTATAGAAACGCATTGAATAACACATTCATGAATGACAAAAAAACCCATACATTGTGTGAAGTGTCATATTTTGAAGTGTCATATATCAAGGAAATATAAGAAGGCTCATGAAATATATACAGTACCAGTCAAATGTTTGGACTCACCTACTCATTCAAGGGTTTTTCTTACATTTACATTTACATTTAAGTCATTTAGCAGACGCTCTTATCCAGAGCGACTTACAAATTGGTGCATTCACCTTATGACATCGAGTGGAACAGTCACTTTACAATAGTGCATCTAAATCTTAAAGGGGGGTGAGAGGGATTACTTATCCTATCCTAGGTATTCCTTAAAGAGGTGGGGTTTCAGGTGTCTCCGGAAGGTGGTGATTGACTCCGCTGTCCTGGCGTCGTGAGGGAGTTTGTTCCACCATTGGGGGGCCAGAGCAGCGAACAGTTTTGACTGGGCTGAGCGGGAGCTGTACTTCCTCAGTGGTAGGGAGGCGAGCAGGCCAGAGGTGGATGAACGCAGTGCCCTTGTTTGGGTGTAGGGCCTGATCAGAGCCTGGAGGTACTGAGGTGCCGTTCCCCTCACAGCTCCGTAGGCAAGCACCATGGTCTTGTAGCGGATGCGAGCTTCAACTGGAAGCCAGTGGAGAGAACGGAGGAGCGGGGTGACGTGAGAGAACTTGGGAAGGTTGAACACCGGGCTGCGGCGTTCTGGATGAGTTGAAGGGGTTTAATGGCACAGGCAGGGAGCCCAGCCAACAGCGAGTTGCAGTAATCCAGACGGGAGATGACAAGTGCCTGGATTAGGACCTGCGCCGCTTCCTGTGTGAGGCAGGGTCGTACTCTGCGGATGTTGTAGAGCATGAACCTACAGGAACGGGCCACCGCCTTGATGTTGGTTGAGAACGACAGGGTGTTGTCCAGGATCACGCCAAGGTTCTTAGCGCTCTGGGAGGAGGACACAATGGAGTTGTCAACCGTGATGGCGAGATCATGGAACGGGCAGTCCTTCCCCGGGAGGAAGAGCAGCTCCGTCTTGCCGAGGTTCAGCTTGAGGTGGTGATCCGTCATCCACACTGATATGTCTGCCAGACATGCAGAGATGCGATTCGCCACCTGGTCAGCAGAAGGGGGAAAGGAGAAGATTAATTGTGTGTCGTCTGCATAGCAATGATAGGAGAGACCATGTGAGGTTATGACAGAGCCAAGTGACTTGGTGTATAGCGAGAATAGGAGAGGGCCTAGGCCAGAGCCCTGGGGGACACCAGTGGTGAGAGCGCGTGGTGAGGAGACAGATTCTCGCCACGCCACCTGGTAGGAGCGACCTGTCAGGTAGGACGCAATCCAAGCGTGGGCCGCGCCGGAGATGCCCAACTCGGAGAGGGTGGAGAGGAGGATCTGATGGTTCACAGTATCGAAGGCAGCCGATAGATCTAGAAGGATGAGAGCAGAGGAGAGAGAGTTAGCTTTAGCAGTGCGGAGCGCCTCCGTGATACAGAGGAGAGCAGTCTCAGTTGAATGACTAGTCTTGAAACCTGACTGATTTGGATCAAGAAGGTCATTCAGAGAGAGATAGCGGGAGAGCTGGCCAAGGACGGCACGTTCAAGAGTTTTGGAGAGAAAAGAAAGAAGGGATACTGGTCTGTAATTGTTGACATCGGAGGGATTGAGTGTAGGTTTTTTCAGAAGGGGTGCAACTCTCGCTCTCTTGAAGACGGAAGGGACGTAGCCAGCGGTCAGGGATGAGTTGATGAGCGAGGTGAGGTAAGGGAGAAGGTCTCCGGAAATGGTCTGGAGAAGAGAGGAGGGGATAGGGTCAAGCGGGCAGGTTGTTGGGCGGCCGGCCATCACAAGACGCGAGATTTCATCTGGAGAGAGAGGGGAGAAAGAGGTCAGAGCACAGGGTAGGGCAGTGCGAGCAGAACCAGCGGTGTCGTTTGACTTAGCAAACGAGGATCGGATGTCGTCGACCTTCTTTTCAAAATGGTTGACGAAGTCATCTGCAGAGAGGGAGGAGGGGGGGGAGGGGGAGGAGGATTCAGGAGGGAGGAGAAGGTGGCAAAGAGTTTCCTAGGGTTAGAGGCAGATGCTTGGAATTTAGAGTGGTAGAAAGTGGCTTTAGCAGCAGAGACAGAGGAGGAAAATGTAGAGAGGAGGGAGTGAAAGGATGCCAGGTCCGCAGGGAGGCGAGTTTTCCTCCATTTCCGCTCGGCTGCCCGGAGCCCTGTTCTGTGAGCTCGCAATGAGTCATCGAGCCACGGAGCGGGAGGGAGGACCGAGCCGGCCTGGAGGATAGGGGACATAGAGAGTCAAAGGATGCAGAGAGAGAGGAGGGTTGAGGAGGCAGAATCAGGAGATAGGTTGGAGAAGGTTTGAGCAGAGGGAAGAGATGATAGGATGGAAGAGGAGAGAGTAGCGGGGGAGAGAGAGCGAAGGTTGGGACAGTGCGATACCATCCGAGTAGGGGCAGTGTGGGAGGTGTTGGATGAGAGCGAGAGGGAAAAGGATACAAGGTAGTGGTTGGAGACTTGGAGGGGAGTTGCAATGAGGTTAGTGGAAGAACAGCATCTAGTAAAGATGAGGTCGAGCGTATTGCCTGCCTTGTGAGTAGGGGGGGAAGGTGAGAGGGTGAGGTCAAAAGAGGAGAGGAGTGGAAAGAAGGAGGCAGAGAGGAATGAGTCAAAGGTAGACGTGGGGAGGTTAAAGTCGCCCAGAACTGTGAGAGGTGAGCCGTCCTCAGGAAAGGAGCTTATCAAGGCATCAAGCTCATTGATGAACTCTCCGAGGGAACCTGGAGGGCGATAAATGATAAGGATGTTAAGCTTGAAAGGGCTGGTAACTGTGACAGCATGGAATTCAAAGGAGGCGATAGACAGATGGGTAAGGGGAGAAAGAGAGAATGACCACTTGGGAGAGATGAGGATCCCGGTGCCACCACCCCGCTGACCAGAAGCTCTCGGGGTGTGCGAGAACACGTGGGCGGACGAAGAGAGAGCAGTAGGAGTAGCAGTGTTGTCTGTGGTGATCCATGTTTCCGTCAGTGCCAAGAAGTCGAGGGACTGGAGGGAGGCATAGGCTGAGATGAACTCTGCCTTGTTGGCCGCAGATCGGCAGTTCCAGAGGCTACCGGAGACCTGGAACTCCACGTGGGTCGTGCTCGCTGGGACCACCAGATTAGGGTGGCCGCGGCCACGCGGTGTGGAGCGTTTGTATGGTCTGTGCAGAGAGGAGAGAACAGGGATAGACAGACACATAGTTGACAGGCTACAGAAGAGGCTACGCTAATGCAATGGAGATTGGAATGACAAGTGGACTACACGTCTCGAATGTTCAGAAAGTTAAGCTTACGTAGCAAGAATCTTATTGACTAAAATGATTAAAATGATACAGTACTGCTGATGTAGGCTAGCTGGCAGTGGGTGCGTTGTTGACACTACACTAATCAAGTCGTTCCGTTGAGTGTAATAGTTTCGACAGTGCTGCTATTCGGGGGCTAGCTGGCTAGCTAGTAGTGTTGTTTACGTTACGTTGCGTTAAAAGAACGACAATAGCTGGCTAGCTAACCTAGAAAATCGCTCTAGACTACACAATTATCTTTGATACAAAGACGGCTATGTAGCTAGCTATGTAGCTAGCTACGAGCAAACAAATCAAACCGTTATACTGTAATGAAATAAAATGAAAATGTGATACTACCTGTGAATGCGACCGGGTTGTTGAGTCTATTCAGAAGACGTTGGCTAGCTGCTGGCTAGCTGTCGGCTAGCTGTTCGCTAGCTAGCAGAGTCTCCTACGTTAAGGACGACAAATAGCTGGCTAGCTAACCTCGGTAAATTAAGATAATCACTCTAAGACTACACACTCTAAACTACACAATTATCTTGGATACGAAGACAGCAAAGACAGCTATGTAGCTAGCTAACACTACACTAATCAAGTCGTTCAGTTGAGTGTAATAGTTTCTCCAGTGCAGCTAATCAGTGGACGTTAGCTAGCTGGCTAGTGAAGACTACGTTAGGACGGCGAAATACGATAATTACGCAATTATCTTTGATACAAAGACGGCTATGTAGCTAGCTAAGAAGAAATTGCTAAGATTTAGACAAATCAAACCGTTGTGCTATAATGAAATGTAATGAAAAAGTTATACTACCTGCAGAGCGAAGTGTCGATGCGACCGCTCGCTCCAACTCTGACGAATGAATGCGAGCTTTTCTTAATTTTTTACTATTTTCTACATTGTATAATAATAGTGAAGACATCAAAACTATGAAATAACACATAAGGAATCATTCGGCCAACGAGTGCTCAACATCTGTGGGAACTCCTTCAAGACTGTTGGAAAAGCATTCCAGGTGAGGCTGGTTGAGAGAATGCGTGGTTGAGAGAATGTGAGAGAATATGAGTGTGAGGGTACAAAATCAACATGCGATGGCGCACTCAGGCACACGTGCGCGTCTGGTTTGGGTCAGCATGTAAAGATGTCATCAAGGCAAAGGGTGGCTACGTTGAAGAATCTCAAATATTAAATATATTTTGATTTGTTTAACACTTTTTGGGATACTACATGATTCCATATGTTATTTCATAGTTTTGATGGAACCATGTAGAAAATAGTACAAATGAAGAAAAACCCTTGAATGAGTACATGTGTCCAAACTTTTGACTGGTACTGTAGATCCTGACCGACATATCGGTTGATTATATTATTGGCCGATGTTGATCTTTTAAATTTTATATTTGTATTGGCCGATCATTTTTCCGATATTCAATAAATAGGATGAAAAAAGGGAATCTCATGCTTATCTAAACACTTGCAGCCATTCTCATGATGTTTCACAAGGTAGTGTATACATTTGCAACATATTTCTTGGATAATTGCTGTTTTGGATGCCAATTTAGGTTTAAAACTTATTTCAATCAATTCTACTCATTTGTGACCGACCGGCACAAATCGGTTTTATCTAGCAACATTTTTACATGGATAAAAGTAAAGACTCAGAGCTACAAAATGGTATATCTTACACTGCATTTGAGGAACACTGGGAAAGAAATTATTCTTTGAAAGTTGCTAAACTTGTAAACAAATTTTTGAGAAAAGTGCCTTTGAATATTTTGGTACCTACTGGAGAGCACTCCTTTGTCAACACCCATGCAGCATTGTTCACACCCTTAAGCCAGCCCCATCCATCTCTTTAAGGATTCACATGTGAGGTCATGTGCTAAACAGTGAGTAGTATAGTAAAGATTAAAAGTAGTAGCTTACAATAAGGGAAAATTCCAGGTAAACAGAAAGTGTTCAGATAAAAAATATTTTATAAATATTAGATGACGCTTACCCAGACACACTTGTCTAAATTGATTTGTCATGTGAAAAAAATGCTATAATCCCCAGCCACATCTGGTGGAAAAAGTACTAAATTGTAAAGATACCTTCATAGAAAATGACTGAAGTACAAATAAAAGTCACCCAGTAAAATACTACTTGAGTAAAAGTCAAAGGTTTTGGTTTTTAAAAATACTTATGTATCAAAAGTAAATGGAATTGCTAAAATGTAGTTAAGTATTATAAGTAAAAGTATAAATAATTTCAAATTCCTTATATTAGCAAACCAGTGTTGTGTTTAGTGATGCAGATCAGATGCAGTAGGGATGACCAGGGATGTTCTCTTGATAGGTGTGTGAATTGGACAATTTTCCTGTCAAAATGTAACGAGTACTTTTGGGTGTCAGGGAAAATGTATGGACTAAAAAGTACATTATTTTAATTAAAAGTACATTAAAAGTTGCCAAATATATAAATAGTAAAGTACAGATACCTCCCAAAAATACTTAAGTAGTACTTGAAAGTATTTTTACTTAAGTACTTGACACAACTGGCCACATCTCGCTAAGTGGATGGGTCTTTACAGATGGTGTAAATGGTACAGCCAAATGGTTACTTGAATAGTAGCGATATCAGTAATAGATAGTGTCAATATAAATCAAATAATATACAGTATAGTATGTACAAGAACAATATCAATAACGATATCAGTGAAAGATGAGGTAGTTACAGTGGGGCAAAAAAGTATTTAGTCAGCCGCCAATTGTGCAAGTTCTCCCACTTAAAAAAGAGAGAGGCCTGTAATTTAAATATATGTGGATTTGTTTAACACTTTTTTGCTTACTACATGATTCCATATGTGTTCATTCATAGTTGTGATGTCGCCAGTATTCTACAATGTAGAAACTAGTAAAAAAAATAAAAACCCTTGAATGAGTAGGTGTGTCAACTTATGACTGGTACTGAAGATTAAGGGACTGATTGGCAAAATCACACTGTAGCCCCACATAGTCAACACACCTACATACAACTCAATCGCTTTGGAAAGTCGGAACCAAAATATGTCGGTTTAGAGAGCTGCACTGCACTGCACAAGCACAACTGACAAACAATGAAATACGGGGGGAAAAAACAGAACTTACCCCCTGATAGTCAGGGTTGACAGCGATGCGCACCACCCTGCCTCCAGACAGACTGCCAAACTCGGGGTCTTGGAACTGCAGAGAGAGCACAACATTAGAACTGATCAATGCCAATAGTGTGAGATTATCAGTGGGAAGCCATATGGCTACAGGCCTGTATTCTCAATACCTGCTCTGACACGGTCCAGGGGATGAGGTCACTGGAAGCCTTCTTTCCTCTGGACAGACTGTTGAGGATGGACTGACGAGAGATCTCTCCTTCCAGACACACCTGAGAGGAACATTATGCACACACAAACTTTAGTCGATCATATCAGATGATGATGATGATTTCTACTACGGCTAGTGAGTTTGCTGACTGTAGAATCCGATGCTGCATGCACACGTTCTGCCACAGACGGAGTACACAAAGGCCTGTCCCACTGAGGCAGGTGCAGGCACTGTCATAAGCCGGTTGCTTTGCCAGGCTACGTTCTGTCCTTTTTCCCTCAACCAACTGCACTCCTTGATGGAGGAAGCCGCGCCAGGTTTATTTATTTTATTTTACCTTTATTTAACCAGGTAGGCAAGTTGAGAACAAGTTCTCATTTACAATTGCGACCTGGCCAAGATAAAGCAAAGCAGTTCGACACATACAACACAGAGTTACACATGGAGTAAAACAAACATAGTCAATAATACAGTAGAAAAATAAGTTTATATACAATGTGAGCAAATGAGGTGAGATAAGGGAGGTAAAGGCAAATTAAGGCCATGGTGGCAAAGTAAATACAATATAGCAAGTAAAACACTGGAATGGTAGATTTGCAGTGGAAGAATGTGCAAAGTAGAAATATAAATAATGGGGTGCAAAGGAGCAAAATAAATACATTTTTTAGGGGAAGGGGTAGATGTCTGGGCTAAATTATAGATGGGCTATGTACAGGTGCAGTAATTTGTGAGCTTAAAGCTAGTAAGAGAGATAAGTGTTTCCAGTTTCAGAGATTTTTTGTAGTTCGTTCCAGTCACTGGAAGCAGAGAACTGGAAGGAGAGGCGGCCAAAGGGAAAATTGGTTTTGGGGGTGACCAGAGAGATATACCTGCTGGAGAGTGTGCTACAGGTGGGTGCTGCTATGGTGACCAGCGAGCTGAGATAAAGGGGGACTTTACCTAGCAGGGTCTTGTAGATGACGTGGAGCCAGTGGGTTTGGCGACGAGTATGAAGCGAGGGCCAGGCCAACGAGTGCGTACAGGTCACAGTGGTGGGTAGTATATGGGGCTTTGGTGACAAAACGGATGGCACTGTGATAGACTGCATCCAATTTATTGAGTAGGGTATTGGAGGCTATTTTGTAAATGACATTGCCAAAGTCGAGGATCGGTAGGATGGTCAGTTTTACAAGGCTATGTTTGGCAGCATGAGTGATGGATGCTTTGTTGCTAAATAGGAAGCCAATTCTAGATTTAACTTTGGATTGGAGATGTTTGATGTGAGTCTGGAAGGAGAGTTTACAGTCTAACCAGACACCTAGGTATTTGTAGTTGTCCACATATTCTAAGTCAGAACCGTCCAGAGTAGTAATTCTGGACAGGTGGGGAGGTGCAGGCAGCGATCGGTTGAATAGCATGCATTTAGTTTTACTTGCATTTAAGAATAGTTGGAGGCCACGGAAGGAGAGTTGTAATGGCATTGAAGCTCGTCTGGAGGGTTGTTAACACAGTGTCCAAAGAAGGGCCAGAAGTATACAGAATGGTGTCGTCTGCGTAGAGGTGGATCAGAGACTCACCAGCAGCAAGAGCGACATCATTGATGTGTACAGAGAAGACAGTTGGCCCAAGAATTGAACCCTGTGGCACCCCCATAGACTGCCAGAGGCCTGGACAACAGGCCCTCCGATTTGACAATCTGAACTCTATCAGAGAAATAATTGGTGAACCAGGCGAGAATTGTAGAATTGAATATATAGAAAATATACAATTGTGAGAATTGCAAAAATATCAAATCGGCACCTAAGTATTGTGATCATATCGTGAGGTTGATTCCTGGCAATTCCCAGCCCTACTATTCACTGTAGAAGCACCATAAAACTTACTGATACATTCTTCAATGGCTTTTAAATGTCTGTCTGGCCATTACAGACATTATAAAGCCAATCAATTATTCGAAACCAGCATGAAAAGGTTAGATCAGCTGGAACATAGACATTTTATTTGCTTTAAAAAATATATATATATATTTCTCCAATGACCCCTTGCTTTCCAGTAAGACAAAATCTGTTCTTGACTTGTAGGCTTGTTGATGTTTGTTTGTGTGTGTTCTCTATTTGTTCCTTAGATGGTGTTTAATGTGGTGTACCCCATGGCTCCGGACCAGCGGCGACACGTCAGCATCAATTCAGCCAGATGGCTTCCAGACCCGGGGATGGGCCTGGCCTACGGGACCAACAAAGGAGACCTGGTCATCTGCAGGCCCGTGTGAGTAGTGCTCCTGTCTGTCCATTGTAACGCTTATACCTGATAGACTGGACCCTATCGGGACGGTGTATGAGTGAATTGTTTGCTTTGTTATCAAAATACACTGTGTGCAAAGGTGTATTCCCGGTATCTTGAGTTCAGGGCAGTCCTTACCACCACCTCCAACGCTGGCAGTCATTTGGATTAATTTGGTCTCTGATGTTATTATTCTAATAGCCAGTAGAAAAAGGAACCCTCCAGATTGGAGAGGGTCAATTATTGGTCTGTAAAGAGGTCACTGTGTGTGATGATTACATTAAAAGCAACCTGAGGATTGGTTATAAAAAAAAGACGTTTGACATATTTCTGTGGACAGTACATTACGGAAACTATTTGGAATTTGTCTGCGTTGTCGTGACCCCTCTTTCCTGTGGATTTATGAACATAACGCACCAAACAAACTGAGGTATTTTGGATATAAAAATAATCTTTATGGAACAAAAGGAACATTTATTGTGTAACTGGGAGTCTCGTGAGTGAAAACATCCGAAGATCATCAAAGGTAAACGATTAATTTGATTTAATGATTTGTCGAGCGATCAATAAACTTACACAAACGCTTGGATTGCTTTCGCTGTAAAGCATATTTTCAAAATCTGACACGACAGGTGGATTAACAAAAGGCTAAGCTGTGTTTTGCTATATTGCACTTGTGATTTCATGTATATAAATAGTTTTAGTAATATTATTATGCAATTCAGCGTTTGTTGATGACAATTATCCCGTTAACGGGATGGCAGCCATAAGAAGTTTAAAATATATAATCTATAATATATCAACCGCAACTGTCTTTTTCAGTCGGAGATGGAAACAATGGCTGCCCAAACTCTGTTACGCATACAAAACGCTACTGGCACCCGGCCATACAATGAAGCGATGTATTCTCTCGCTCATTTTTCAAAATAAAAGTCTTAACTATGTCTAAAGACTGTTGACACCTTGAGGAAGCGGTAGGAAAAGGAATCTGGTTGATATCCCTTTAAATGGAGCAAAGGCCGGATATGGAACATGGCGTTTTCAAAATAGAAGCCACTTCCTGGTTTGATTTTCCTCAGGGTTTCGCCTGCAATATCAGTTCTGTTATACTCACAGACAATATTTTCACAGTTTTGGAAACTTTAGTGTTTTCTATCCAATACTAATAATAATATGCATATATTAGCAACTGAGACTGAGGAGCAAGCCGTTTAGTTTGGGCAACTTATTCATCCAAGCTACTCAATACTGCCCCCCAGCCATAAGAAGTTAAGGAATTTCTCCTCATTAGAGAGATCAGATTATGACGACATCGTCGGTGCCAATGAATAATGATATCGTGCTGTCTGTCTGTTCTCCAGGTTGTACCGGAGTGACGGAGAGAGCCCGGCCGAAGCGAGCACCGAGCCCATATTCACAGTCAACAACAGTGGTGGTGGAACCAGCAGGACCCGCGGTACAGATCGACCAGGGTGAGGAGTCTAGGACCAAAGAGATGTTGTCACCTCTTTCTCTTACATGTCCTCTCTGGTCTGCTCACTGTGTTCACTGAACTATGTCAAATTACAGAAACTTTCTCAAAATTCCTAGGTTTTCCAGAAATCCTTCAACTTAAAAAAAGGGGGGATTTTGGGGAAGTTTCTGAAATTTGCAACTCTATACTGTGTAATGAGTATCCATCCATCCATCACGTCATATCAATCTTCTCTGTTGTGTTTGCCCACTCCAAGGGCCCCCAGTCGCTCCAGCTGGAGACTTGACAGAGATATGGGTCTGATGAACGCCATTGGCCTCCAGCCCCGACACCCCGCCCCCTCGGTGACCTCACAGGGCACTCAGACGCCCATCGTGCAGCTGCAGAACGCCGAGACGCAGACAGAGATGGACCTCTCCGGGCCCAGCACCTCCCACGCTGCTGCTTATGGTAGGAGGAGACATTCATTGTTTCCCTGTGTTAAAACAAAACACTGAGATCCAATCAGACCCATGCTCAATGACAAATTGCCTTTCAATAATTATTCAGCAGTACAAGTATTATGTAGTATTTTACACCGCTGATAACCTTCAACACATTTCTGTCCCATATGATTTACTGTGCAGTTTAGTGTTGCAATTGACTTTTGTTGAGGAAATGTTAGTGTATCAATGATTTCTCTCTCACTACTAATCTCAGTAGAAGCCCATCAAGAGGTCCCGTCCACAAGCCGTGAGACCCAGGGAGGTCTGGAGCAGCCACAAACCAGCCGGACCGAGGCCAGTGCCATGGGGGACTCTTCAACAGAAGCCGGCACCTCCACAGCCAACACCGGTAATCCTCCCAGTCCCACCTACTACTCTCCCTTTCAGAATGCCTAAAGACCCCTCTTATTGTACGTTCTTACATGGTTTTAAAGCAGTCTTTCCCCTAGTTATATCTTCAGACAGGGTGGCATCAAAAGTCAATTGAAGGGTAGGAGAAACGCTTTTACAGCAGGGAAAAGTTATCACCCCCCTTGAAATTCTTACATTTACAAAGTGGGATTAAAATGTATTTGTCATTTTTTGTCAACAGTCTACACAAACTGTTCTGTAATGTCAAAGTGGAAGAAAAGTGTTTTTATTTTATTTTTTAAGATTTACAGTGCATTCTGAAAGTATTCAGACCCTTTGACTTTTTCCACATATTTCCCACACCCCATAATGACAAAGCAAAAACTGATTTTTTAAAGACATTTTTGCATATGTATGAATAAAAACAAGGACATTCACAGACTTGTGCCGAAGCCACCCCTACATTGTCTTGGCTGTGTGTTTAGGGTCGTTATCCTGTTGGAAGGTGAACCTTTGCCCCAGTCTGAGGGCCTGAGCGCTCTGGAGCAGGTTTTAATCTAGGATCTCTCTGTACTTTGCACTGTTCATCTTCCCCTCGATCCTGACTAGTCTCCCAGTCCCTGCCACTGAAAAAATCCCCACAGCATGATGCTGCCACCACCTTGCTTCACCGTAGGGATAGTGCCAGGTTCCCTCCAGACGTGACGTTTGGTTTCATTAGACCAGAGAATCTTGTTTCTCATGGTCTGTCCTTTAGGTGCTTTTTGGCAAACTCCACGAGGGCTGTCATGTACCTTTTACTGATTAGTGGCTTCTGTCTGGCCACTCTACCATAAAGGCCTGATTTTTGGAATGCTGAAGAGATGGTTGTCCTTCTGGAAGGTTCTCCCATCTCCACAGAGGAACTCTGGAGCTCTGTCAGAGTAACCATCGGGTTCTTGGTCAAATGGGCGGTACATGGTACATGACAGCCCTAGGGAAAAACGGAGAACACCCTTATGTTCGTGAGAGTCTCAACTTTCCATAGAGGGGGTCATATTAGTGTGTAGCCCAAACTGTTCGGACGCTACAGAAGAAGTTGGCAGAAGAGGCTTTACCAACTTCAGACGAGTCTTGTGAGGCTTGTAGGGTGTCCTAGAGCAAAACGGAGAACAGAGTCTCCTCTTTCAATAGAGTTGTTTGTCGGGCATTCCGTTCAGATGCTACAGGCGTTTTCGTGAGTAGACCGAATGTAGGGATATCTCATGGTCTGACAAACAACTCTAGCTCTGCCACCTTTCATAGCAGATGTGGAGGGCGCTATTGGCGGATGCGGTGGATTGAGATGCAACCCATGCAAAAAAAACATCTCTCTCTTAAACAGACTGACTTTGAAGGGGATTTTTTTATGTTAATTAGATTTACGTGGGGGCGCAACCATTGTAGTCCAAGGGTTCACGCAGATTTTTAGTTAAAACTGTAACTTAGCCACTCAGAAACATTCACTGTCTTCTTGGTAAGCAACTCCAGTGTATATTTGGTTGTTGTCCTGCTGAAAGGTGAATTCCTCTCCCAGTGTCTGGTGTAAAGCAGACTGAAGGTTTTTCTGTGGGATTTTGCCTGTGCTTAGCTCCGTCAGTTTCTTTTTATCCTGAGAAACTTATCTGGCGTACCCATACCATGATGCAGCCACCACCATAGTTGAAAAAAAGGATGCCGTTACTCAGTGATGTGTTGTGTTGGATTTTCCCCAAACATAAGGCTTTGCATTTAGGTCAAAAAGTGTATTCCTTTGCTGTGTTTTTTTGCTGTATTACTTTAGAGTCAGTGATACATTTGAAGTAATATGTGATCATTTTGGTATAAAACATAAGTTAGATTATGTCATATGTGATAACGCTGCAAGTAAGAAAAAGCCCTTCAGTTTGTTTCCCTAAAGCAAGCAATGATCATGATGATTTGGATAACCCCAGCCTATGGGAAGAATGTGGTGAAGAGTACAATGCTGATGTTGAAGCTATCCAAACCAACTGCAGGAAACAGATCTTACATTGTTTTGCCCATTCATTACAACTGGTGATTAGAGATGGACTAAAGGAAACAAAAATGATACACAGTATGCTGGCTAGGGTTACTAAACTTTGCAGCTTACTACATACTACCTGTGGTCTGAAAGAAGCATTTGAAGCTGAGTTCGGAGTCAATAGTAGTGTCCCTGCTGCTGTATCTACCAGATGGTATTCTATCCTCCGGCTTGTTAAAGTAGTCACCAATCTGAATCAACAAAACCTCAATACTCTACTTGAGGCCCAAGGAGCTCTGCTTATCACCAAGGGAATGGAGCCAGCTATTGGACCCTTTTGTCCAGGCCACTGACTTTACTCAGGGGGAGAATGTGGTGACTCTCAGGTACAATCTCACCATGTCACTTGCATTCAAATAATATATTTTCTGACCTTGTTTTGGCTGAGGTACGGAAAGTCACCGTTACGGAGAGAAGTAGTGAAGAAAAAGAAGAACAACCACCTGCCAAAACCTCCAGACTTTTCTCTGGCTACCGCAACAAGATCAGCAAGGAGAAAGGAAACATACAATCATTTGTCAGAGCAGAGATTATTCGCTACATTCAAGTATATTCTGTAGAAAATGAAGTTGATTGGTTGCATTTTTGGAGAATCCATGCAAAAATCTTTCCAAGGCTCAAGCAGGTAGCAATGACAGTGTTGGCTGTGCCTGCCGCCAGTGCCCCAGTGGAAAGAGTGTTTAGTCATGGAGGCCTCATCATGTGCCCTCATCGTGCCAGGCTCAGTGCAAGAACGCTGACAACTTGATCTTTCTGAAATGTAACCTTTCTGCAACAGAAATGTTCTCTGTCTTAGGACACAGGATGTCATTTGCTACTTATTACAGGAAATGGTATTTCTGTTAAGTGTCCAGGTCAGTAAGTATATTTTATGGATAAAGGTAATTATGTTTAATATATTGGACACTTTAGTAGTGTAGTTGTTGAGCAGCTGTCAGTCATTTTGGTTTACATTAATATTTGTTATTTATCTTCCCTCACCGACAGATTTTCTGTTTGTGTGACACAATGAAGTGAAATATAGACAATGTCTGCCACAAAATACCATGCACTTTAAAATGTTATGTTTGATTTTTTTCATATCCAGTACAATTACTTTTATTAATGTAAACTGTCTACATTTTAAAAGGAAATGTAGTTTGATTTAAATAGAGCCTGATGTGATTTCTTTCATACAAGTATGGACTAATGACCAAGGGAGACCTCACCTACAGCAGGTAGAAATCCATTGCCAAAAGGGACTTGAGACTTGACTTATACTTGGCCCTAAAAGACTTGACTTGGACTCTACCTCAAAGACTTGTGAACATCTCTGGACCTTACAGATGTATGTAAGGAAGGGGTAGTCATTATTTCACACAATGAGTCTACAACTTATTGTATGATTTGTTAAGCCACGTTTTACTCCTGAACTAATTTAGGCAACAAATATATTTTAGTACATTTCTATTAATTTCTTAAAATGTGTCAAATTTTCTTTTGAGTATTTTGTCTAGATCAGGATTTAAAAAAAGGTCAATATAGTTCATTCCCACTTTGGAAAAATACTGTATATGGTCATTATGACAGCAAATGATAAAATGTTCTGGAAGGGGTGGTTCAATTGTCGGCTTTGCAGAGGAGGGAATCAGTGAAAGGTATATTCTCCGTTATATGGGTAGAAGGCTGGACTGGGTCTCGTTTCACTAAAAGGACCAGTCATTAACTTCCTCCCCGGGGCCAATTAAGTTGTCATTACATTGTGTGGCAAAGTCACCAATAAAAAAATCAATCAGCAGCTTGAAAGAGTTCATTATCATCGCTCATATGATAATGAACTCCTCCCTCCTCTATCCAGGCGAGGCCCCAGAGTATGCCCCGGGAGAGGACGCCCTGGCGCGGATCCGCCGGCTCATCGCAGAGGGCGGCATGACGGCGGTGGTCCAGCGGGAGCAGAGCACCACCATGGCCTCCATGGGCGGCTTCGGCAACAACATTATCGTCAGCCATCGCATCCACCGCGGCTCCCAGACCCGGACCGGCGCCGCAGCTTGTCGGCCCAGCAACAGTGACACCAACCTGCCTGTCCCCGGCCACTCTACAGCCTCCATTTCCACCTCCTCCGCCTGCCCCCTCACTATCACCCAGCCACAGCCTTCCCAGACCTTGCTTCTCAGCCTGGAGAACTTGTCCGCTCCCACAGAACCAGGCCCGGTGTGGGGGCTGCCCTTTGTCTCCCAACCACAACCCCCCAGCCATGCTTCAGGTGCTGGGGCCGGGCTCTCAGTGGCCATGGACATCGACAACGTGCTTGAAGTAGCCAGCCGAATGGACAATTCTGAGCCAGGCCCCTCTTCCTCCCTGATCTTCTCCTCTTCCTCCTCCTCTCGTAGGTCCTACCCTCCCAGCAGTGGCACAAACGGCAATGATAACAACAGCAGCAGCAGAGATAGTTACCCAGGTGACCCTTACAGCAGGTAGAGTGTGATTAGACCATTATTGCTCAGGAGTGGGAGAGAATCCCCCAGAGCAGACAGTGGGTGACTGATGCTAGTGACGATGCTTTGGGCCATGAGAAGGTGTATCAGGAACCCTAATGGAACTCAGTGTGGCCCTGTCTAACAGGTGCGCTTCTCCTCAAAGCCTTATCTCACAATAAATGGGTTCTCAGACACTGCGGGGTCTCCAGCCCCGAACAGAAGGGACATGAGCCCCCCCCCACCCCATCAGCTTCAGTGGCATTGTGACCCCCTTTGCATTGGTGTGCACTTACATTTGCACTTAAAATTGACCTTATCTGTATGATCATTCCATGTCAGAAAGGGCTTTTACTTGAATTGTGAGTTTTTTTCAGTCCTTCTCTTCGCATAGGCGTGACCGATAGACAAGGTTACTCCATTCAAAGTGCCAAGGGTAATTGTAAAGAACAACTAAAAAAACAGAGTGTAGTGTTCTGGTGCCATGTGATTGAATTTGACATGAATTAGTGTGTTTGCTATATTTTGAATCCTCTTTTTTTTTTTGACCATGTTATAGGACGTGTATTTGTAATGTGATGATAAGGCATAGCAGGAAAATAATCCTATCGTTGTATGAATCATGATATGATGTGTGTGGCATGACTAAAGCCATGCCTTTCAAGAGAGAATCTGCAGCTGCCTGCTTTCATTATAGATTATGTCAGAGGGGTCCCCCCAAAAGGATCATGGTCATATTATGAGTCCCCAAGTGTACAGAGCATCTGATTTGATGGTACAAGTCTAAGCCCCTTATTGCTTCATGTTCAAACAGGATACAGTGGACAAAATGGTGGATGTGATGTTTCAATGTCTACTCAAATCATTTCTGACTATTGATGCTGTAGTATTGTTCTACTGCATGTTTTTAATCATGCTGCATCGTTTCTGAAGAAAAAAGGGAACGCCATCGGTACAAAAGTATTGTGAAATATGGACAAATTGGCATTGAGGGAGCGAAAGAGTGTTGGGGGGGAACTAACTCGCACACCTGTTTGGGGAGCGTTAGCCAGCTCTCTAGACAGGCTTGTGTCACGCTAAGATGCAGCACCATCATTCCTCTTCTGTTGCACTACAGTGACTGGGTTTAGTGCCAAGAAGCGTGCAGTGAGGCCTGGGTCAGGATTTCTTTACCATCTGGTCCCTGGTCACCCATCCCACAAACATCCACCATCCCCCCCTAAATATGTGATGTAGACCACGACCAGACCCTGTCTCCTGCACTCACCACTGGTGCCCCAGGGACACCGTGAGAGCCGAGAAGTTACCACTAGGATTCAGTGAAACAAACCTGACTGTTGACTTGTTACGCCCAGTGACCCTTCCCACAAAGACTGAGGAGGAGCAGGCAGGGGGCTAGCTGGATTGGCTCAGCTGTATCTGTCTGTCAACAGGGGGGAGGGTCTTCACTGAGCTTCTTTTCAGTTAAATCCCCAGCACAAACACACCCAGTGCTTAGGAAGCACTGAGGTGGAGCTGTTCCGTGTGTGTGTATGCTTGTCTCTGTGTACGCGTGTGCAGTCTTAAGTGTGTGTAGGGGTGGTGTATGTTTATTGGCTCTGCAAAATGTAGGCATTCTGCAGCGGAAAAACAGGAGAGCAAGTTTGCCTTTTGCCTATAACCGTGTGTGGGTGGGCCAGAAGGCTTGTATATGTAGCATCTCTTCATCAAAGTTACTTTGCCCTAATGGTGTGGTTTGTCACTTGGGGTAGGTCGGGTGAGAGAGCTTTTGATTATAATCTCAATCAGCCCCGTGCTGAACCAGGATTATTATTATTTTTTTTTAACTTGAATTATCGATTACCATTTAGATCGAGTTTTGTACTGTAATGTCTTCAGGGGTGTGCCTGGCCTATTGTGACAGGCAGAGTGTCCTTAGCATATCATTTCACTAAAGCCCCCCTGTCGGGTGCTTACAGACAAGAAAAATAAATGCCCCGCACAGTATAACTTTTATTTTTAAAACCCATAATGCTTAGCTATTTACATTTGAATCGCTTTGTAGGGTTATTATATTGTTAGACCTCTGAGTAGAGAGAGAAAGAGCGAATGGAGCGAGTGCCCCGGTTGGTTGTTTTTTGAGCTGTGCAGCGAGTCCTGAGTGCGACTCCAAGCAAACTGTTTACTGCATGTATGAAAACTGCTGCAACTGTCTTACTGATTAGAAGAAAGTCAAATTGCCTGGCAGGTGAAAAAGAAACAAACTATCTGAATGGTCCTCCTGGCTTTACTTGATTAATGAAGATTTAAAAAAAACGTTTGTCGGCTGTTCATGTGTCTGCTTTGTGTGAAAGAGCGCTGTCTCCCATATGTCCCTCACCCTGAATGATACACATACTGTAGGTCCACAACTACACTTTTAACAATGCAAATCAATGGTATACAAAGTCTCACCTTATATTACAAAACTTCTATATGAAACTATCAAGTTTGTTCACTTTTTTGGCTTTGACTTTTCTGTGATGTAATTAAAAAGAGATTTGTTGACATAAAGATGAAAAATGTAACAATTATGTTCTGTGAAGAGATGGCAATCTTATTGGTTCTTAATGGAAAGCTACAGCTACTGTAAATTGTATACAGTTTCTATGACCTGCGGTATTGAACATCTTAAAGGCCCAAAGCAGCTGTTTTTATACCTGTTTCTGGGTAACCATTTTGTACCTTACTGTAATAGATTTCCATTAAAAAGGGCAAAAATAGCTTTATAGCAACAAAAAAAAATTTCTCAAACAATAATTTTGCAAGGACTGTCTGGGAATGGTGGGAGGGGACAACTGAAAACCTGATGTTATTGGCAGAGAGGTTTGAAACTTTTTTTGTAATTGGTATATTAAAGCTGCAATATGTAACATTTTGGGCGACCCAACTAAATTCACATAGAAATGTGAGTTATAGATCTGTCTTTCTCATTTAAAGCAAGTCTACGAAGTGGTATGTGTTCTATTTTTATGCTTCCTGGATTTCGGTACTTTCGGTTCTGGTTATTGAAAATATATTTTACAGTGGTTTATATTGTACAATGATTCTCTACACTATGCATTGCTTGTTTTTTCACATATAGCACACTAATATGGCAAACTATTAGAATTTTTGCAACCAGAAAAATGGCACAGCGATTTCTGCATCTTGCACCATTAACCAATTTACTGCATGGCGATGTCAACATTGAAAGTCGAACATGCAAACCTGCTCATTAGATGGTCCTGTGTAGATTGTGTTTTCAACCAGCAACTATCAAGAAATAACACTGATTTAAAAAATGTGTACCGTATATACTTTTCCGGTGTTAGTTTCACTGTATAATACAAAACACAGGAGAAAAAAATAATTTTGACGGCACTGGGCCTTAAAGTAACCAAATGTCATCTATACGGTTATTGCATGTGTTACCAGCAGTGAACAAATCCTATTCTTAAGGTGAAATACAATTGGTTTTCTACACATGCAAATAACAGTGGTTTGAGTTCTGTGGAATGGAATAAATTAAAGTGTATTTAACATAGTGGTAGTATAAACTAATTGGATACATGACACTGCATTTAGACACTAATGCTTTGTCAAACAAATCATACTCCAGACTCCCAATATACATAGGTGTTTTTGAATGTTTAGTATAAGTTGGGAATACTGCTGATTCATCTTAACAAGTGGCATTGTCCCTCTGTACTTACTTGTGTTTGGCATGTAATTCATTTAATTAATAGAGATCCAATAATGGATCCCTGTGGAACACCACGTTTGATCTCAAGAGGGGGGAGTTTATTCCTTTTAAAGTGACAGGTTGCATTCTTCCTTTTCCTTTTAAGAATGCAGATAATGGTCCCCATGTACTTATTTGGTTTTATATTATGAATGTCATGTTTTACACTCCATATTCTTTGTTACGGCACTTGTGGGGACACCTGTGGTATGCAGTATATGTGAAACATACAGATACAAACACAGTTTTGCCCACTGATACAATATATTTTGCTTGACAGTGATCACAGCATTGTCCCAATCATGTTTAATGTCATCCTTGGTTTTTATGAATTTATATCTTTCACTACTTTGCCCCTTTAGGGCCACCACATTTCATAGTCGCTGAGCTGTTTGTGAGCCTTATTTGTTGTGATATTTTTTAAACCATGTGAGGCAGAGTCTTTGGCAAAATTGTTTAGTTAATTTGAGGGAGAGCGGTAGAGGTTTTGGTCGGTGCCTGTATGGTTCACACTAGTTACTGCCACTACTTATTCTAAATCTACTAAAACTCTTGGCGCTAGTATGTAGCCAAACAGTCACTTGTTGATTATACTAATCAATTACAAATTATTGGTCTTGTTGCTTCCCTTGTTAGTGTACAATAGTCTCTGGTCTAGCCTCATGATATTCTTCCTATGTTTGGAAGGTTGATTTTATATAGATTTGAATGTAGTGGATTTTTGCCCAACACATTTCTGTTATAAATTACACCTGTGGTGCTTCAGTCAGCTACTTGTTCAACTGCTTTCACAGAAGACCTATGCTGCATATTAGAACTAGGAACAAACTCGGGCTGTTTGAAAAAGCAGTATCACACATGACTTCAGTATGAAATTGTCCAGGGGGCTAATGTTTAGGGTGTGTTGCTGTGTCACAATACTTTAAAAACATACTTTCCTTATCCTCTTTCATGACCACTGACCAGTGAAAGGACTCAATAGGTTTTCACTATACTGCTGTGCTCTCATCTATTGAGTCCTCAGGTCAGTAGTGGTGAAGAAAAGGATACCAGGTAAGATATTTACAGTATGCGTATGTATGACTTGGGATATAGTCTTGACTGCTATGTCTCTTCCCCCTAAACTGTTATCAACAGTCTCACATGTTTTAGAGTGCTGATGTGATGAAGATTTTCTGTTCTTTTAAGCTAAATGAAGATTATAGTAAAAATCCAACAAGTTCTATATCATATATAGGAACACCAAAGATCCTATGTAATGTTGACGATGAAAAAAGGCAAATAAACAATAAGAAACTTCACAAAGGTGTTGTTATTAAGGGGTTGTGATGCTTGGTTTGTACCATTTGACTGATCCATAGATTGAGTTTATTAGTAATTATACAATGGGTGGGTCTAATCCTGAATGCTGATTGGTTAAATCCGTATTTCAGCCTGTGTCTATTCCACAAGTTGCCACCGGCTAAATCTAACTGACTGTGCTATCCACTGTCTCATCAGCCCAGCCAACTTATAAACTTGATCTCCACTATAAAAAGCATATAATTTATTATATAATTTATTTTAGACTAACGTTTAGTTTTCAACAGCGGAGATTTGTATAAACCTTGCTGTCTGTGTCTCCGACATTTGCAACATTGTTTCAATATTCAAATTCGATCTCCTGCTGTCCCATAGTAATGAACATGTCGGGACGAGACAGGCAGCGTTTCTCAACCTGTCGAAATCATGAATCAGCTGGCATCATTTTTATGGATATATACAAAAAATATCAAACAACGAAATATTCTGCAAAGTGTTATAATGGGGGCCGTAGGTAGCCTAGTGGTTAGAATACTTATTTTCCACCATAATTTGCAAATAAATTCATTAAAAATCCTACAATGTGATTTTCTGGATTTTTCTTCTCATTTTGTCTGTCATAGTTGAAGTGTACCTATGATGAAAATTACAGGCCTCTCGTCTTTTTATGTGGGAGAACTTGCACAATTGGTGGCTGACTAAATGACTTTTTTGCCCCACTGTATGTACATATAGGTAGGGGTAAAGTGACTAGGCAACAGGATAGATAATACACAGTAGCAGCAGTGTATGTACAGTTGAAGTCGGAATTTTACATAAACTTAAGTTGTAGTCATTAAAGCTTGTTTTTCAACCACTCCAACATAATTCTTGTTAACAAACTATAGTTTTGGTAAGTCTGTTAGGACATCTACTTTGTGCATGACATAAGTCATTTTTCCAACAATTGTTTACAGACAAATGACTTCACTTATAATTCACTGTATCACAATTCCAGTGGGTCAGAAGTTTACACACACAGTTGAACTGTGCCTTTAAACAACTTGGAAAATTCCAGAAAATGTCATGGCTTTAGAAGCTTCTGATAGGCTAATTGACATCATGTGAGTCAATTGGAGGTGTACCTGTGGATATATTTCAAGGACTACCTTCAAACTCAGTGCATCTTTGCTTGACATCATGGGAAAATCAAAATAAATCAGCCAAGATCTCAGACCTCCACAAGTCAGGTTCACCCAACTTATTGTGGGAAGCTTGTGGAAGGCTACCTGAAACGATTGACCCAAGTTAAACAATTTAAAGGCAATGCTACCAAATTCTAATTGAGTGTATGTAAACTGCTGACCAACTGGGAATGTGATGAAAGAAATACAAGCTGAAATAATTCCTTCTCTTTACTATTATTCTGACATTTCACATTCTTAAAATAAAGTGGTGATCCTAACTGACCTAAGACAGTGAATTTTTACTAGGTTTAAATGTCAGGAATTGTGAAAAACTTAGTTTAAATGTATTTGGCTAAGGTGTATGTAAACTTCTGACTTCAACCTTAAGTGTGGAAATGTGTGTGCTTGTGGGTATGTGTTATGTGTATGTTATATGCCCGTTCCATGATCTCGCCATCACGGTTGACAACTCCATTGTGTCCTCCTCCCAGAGCGCTAAGAACCTTGGCGTGATCCTGGACAACAAACTGTCGTTCTCAACTAACATCAAGGCGGTGGCCCGTTCCTGTAGGTTCATGCTCTACAACATCCGCAGAGTACGACCCTGCCTCACACAGGAAGCGGCGCAGGTCCTAATCCAGGCACTTGTCATCTCCCGTCTGGATTACTGCAACTCGCTGTTGGCTGGGCTCCCTGCCTGTGCCATTAAACCCCTACAACTCATCCAGAACGCCGCAGCCCGTCTAGTGTTCAACCTTCCCAAGTTCTCTCACGTCACCCCGCTCCTCCGCTCTCTCCACTGGCTTCCAGTTGAAGCTCGCATCCGCTACAAGACCATGGTGCTTGCCTACGGAGCTGTGAGGGGAACGGCACCTCAGTACCTCCAGGCTCTGATCAGGCCCTACACCCAAATAAGGGCACGGCGTTCATCCACCTCTGGCCTGCTCGCCTCCCTACCACTGAGGAAGTACAGTTCCCGCTCAGCTCAGTCAAAACTGTTCGCTGCTCTGGCTCCCCAATGGTGGAACAAACTCCCTCACGACGCCAGGACAGTGGAGTCAATCACCACCTTCCGGAGACACCTGAAACCCCACCTCTTTAAGGAATACCTAGGATAGGATAAAGTAATCCTTCTCACCCCCTCCCCCCCCTAAAATATTTAGATGCACTATTGTAAAGTGGTTGTTCCACTGGATGTCATAAGGTGAATGCACCAATTTGTAAGTCGCTCTGGATAAGAGCGTCTGCTAAATGACTTAAATGTAAATGTAAATGTAAATGTGTGAGTGTATGTGTTGCAGTGTCAGTGTAAGTAATAAGTATGTGTAAGTGTGTGGGTACATAGAGTCAAATAGAGTTAGTGCCGAAAAGGGTCAATGCAAAAAGAATTATAGTAGAAGGCTTGTGTCCAAAAGTGATTGATGACCTATTTTATGTGTCACGTGGTTATGCCCATTTATGTACATCCTGTCCGGATGTTGTCGCTATCGAGTGAGGGGTTATGTAACCTGATAGTGCAGCTGTTTTGTGTTAAGCATGTGTTTGCAATAAAGCTGTCCTGGTGATTGGTGTGTAGGGACCTTGTGGAACTGTGGAATTTGAAAGAGTTGTGAAATTTTCGTAGTGAACTTATGGATCTGCTGTTTGGGAGGCGTGTATATGAAACAGTCATTTCCGGGGTAGGTATACCTCAGTGTAAGTAAAAGCTGTGAACACTATGTGCGACAAGAAACCTCGAGAGATAAACCACAGAAGACTCTAAAGAAGAAAGAAGTAAAACATGGATTTGTTAGGTACTGACACGCCCGTGATGACCTTAACATCGGAAGTAGGACCACGGTTAAAACAGAGAAAGGGATGAGTATAAAGCCGCAATATACGATGCGCCAAAAAAATTGTATCGAACCCAAATACCTCCTGTAACTGTGCTAAAGGACCAAGTGTTGATGTCCAATGGACAACTATGGGGGTATATGTTTGATTACTCTGATTGTAGAGGGAAACTCTCTACCGTAGCTTAAGGAGAAGAATATACAGACCAGACCTTAGGAGTGGACTACAGGCTTGAAGACAGGCATGTGTTTCGCAAGGTGGTGTGTCCTGAACTGAGAGTTATCTCAAAGGGGTATAGCTTGTTCACGGGCTACGAGACCCGTTGGGAAGGTGCCCCTGACTCCTCAGGAAGAATATTTCATAGGGTGAAAATAAAAAGAAAGAATGGACTTCCATGTGGGTGCGTGGAGTTCGATATCAGCAACGAGAAAATCCGCAATGGTAAAATCCGTGATGGTGGGCTGGCTGGGGATTTTAGGTTCTGTATGCTTATTCATTTAAAAAATGTTGGCATATAATGGAATTGAAAATGTTTGAGTTATAGTGGATGCTCTCTTTGTACAGAGCCAACGCCGGCAGAATATTGTTAAAATAAGGAAGTGCATTATGCATATGAATCCTAAGGATGTTGATTCAAAGGAACCCCCAGAAGGGTCATCCCCTGGAAAAAAACATATGTGGATGTTACGTTAACCACGTCCCGATCCCCAAGGAATGGTTCAACAATAAAAGGGGTGACCATAACTCTTCTGGTTCTTCATTTCAGCATATACCATGGATATTCATATACGATATCAGGACTCCGATACGTCATGGGGACCAGAGTCCCTAAGGCCTCACAGCCCTCCTTTCTACTCCCCCCAGGCAAGCCCCCAGGCACCCTCTGCATGTACACAGCATGAGGATGTGTTTGATGGGGTGGTCAGTACTATTTCTGTGGACACCATCAAGGCCTCTGTAGCCTCACGTTTAGATGTATATTGGAGAGTATATAAGAGAAAAATGCCCCGGTTGTGAGATCAGTCACTCCAGCCAACGACATCCATGTTTATATGACCCACCCCGGTTCTACTTATTCAACCACTTTGAGGAGCTGGTGAAAAGACTGTGGTCCAGCTGCTTTATACCATCGATGGTCAGAGCCTTGGAGTCTATGGGTCTTGTGCCATCCATTGCCAGGTTTTATGGTGTAACAGAAGCTTTCCTACATGAACTGAAGGAGGCAATCTTCATCCATCCACTCAAAGAAATCAGGCAAGCATTGGTGGACGACAATAAATACCAGGAAGCTTTGGTGGCTGATGTGGTGACTTTCTGGCTCAATAAACCCCAAGAAAACAAGTAACATTATTTAATGTTTTAAGTTAGATATAAAGCAATGGGTAACTATCTAACTATGTTAGAGAGAATAAATACATTTTTTCTTTTGAGAAAATGTACAACTCTTATTCAACAAATTATTGAAAATAAAGTGGACAACGCTATCGCTCTACACATGCAACAATACAGGGGTTAATGCAGTGTGTGTTAAAAATGGAACAAATCATGAGTCATGTAAGACATACGGGGAAGACTCTATACTGGTCACAACAGGTATCCCGTCTTGTGGATGATTCTGGAGAACTAGAAACATCCTTGTTTAAGATTTTAGTTCATTTGTTTTAACCATCATTTAATTGTAACATGTATCATATTTTTCTTTTATATACTTATATAATGGATGTATGTGTTTTAAAGATTCAGAGATATATGCCTGTAAATGTAAACCAAGTATACCATGTATTGCATGCATGGGTCATTGATAAAACTGGTACTAATATCTTGCTACGTATCCTGAATTGTCTGGATACTGTGGCGTACAGCAGGTCAGTCACCAGGGGGAGACTCGTCGAGGCCTGGTGACAGACGGAGTATACATCACTAGGCAATGGCTCCATCAGCTGGACGTGCCAGGTCTCAACGGACTCTCTGGCCAGGGTTAATTGGGGCTGATTGGGAGTTGGTGAGTAATCATGGGCTGATTGTTGGGGACGGTAGCAGAGGTAACAGGAGGGAGTTCAGTTTTGATCCCCAAAGGAAACAGCATGACCCGGAGCCCAGAAGACGGTATACCGGAGAGGGTCTCTTGGGGGAGACCTATATTCTTTTCTTTTGGACTATTATTTGAATAAACACCTTTGAAACTGAGCTAATACTACTCTGTCTGATCTGTGTAAATGTTTTGACCCAACCCCCTGGTCTGCCAATACGTAATACTTAAAAAGGTATGCAAAATGAAAATGAAATGTTCTCGTTATTGGAAATGGGCTCATTAATGTTACTGTACAGCAGGGAGGCAAGAAGGATGGCTTAGCAGATGATGAAAAACATTTATTATACCCCCTCTAACCCAGGCTCTTTTGGAGTGAAGGAGAGGTTCCAGAGAGCTATAGCTGGAGAAACAGGTAGCAGGTTAGGCGATTCTCAAGTGAATGATTGGATAGCAGAGCAGGATGCTTACAATCTGCATAAACCTGTGCTAAAGCAATTTCCTTTAAAAAAATTACACTTGTCCCAGTTTCAGGAGGATCTATATGACATGCAGGCTCTTGTAGATAAAAATGATGGAAATCGATACATGCTAACGGTTATAGACATTTTCTCTAAAATAGCATTTGTAAGGGTCTTAAAAAATAAGAGTGGGGCAAGAGGTGACCCGGGCCTTTGACTCTATCTTGGAGGAAGGAGGAGCCCCCAAGAAAGTGACAGCGGTAAATCATTTTTTAGTAATACTTTTCAGAAACTCATGAAGAAGCACAATATGATACATTTTGCTACAGTTTCGGATTTGAAAGCTTCAGTGGTTGAACGCTTTAACAGAACTTTGAAGGAAGGATTGTGGAAATACTTTACAGCACACAACACCCATAGATATGTGGATATAGTTCAAGGGTTATAACTACAGCTACCATAAGTGTATAGTATGTATGAAACCCTCCAAGGTCTCTTCTGAAAACTCTTTTCAAGTCTGAAAATATATATGGTTTCCCCCTTCGGCGTAAGAAAAAAATAGATTTTAAATTCATAGTGGGTGACTTGGTACGTATATATCCAAGTTGAGGGGTGTTTTCAACAAAAATATGTGCAAGGTTACAGCGATGAGCTGTGCACAGTTACCACGTATGCCCCCTGTCTACAAGTTAAAAGATTATGATGGGGAGCTTATAGAGGGTTCCTTTTATGAGAAGGAACTCCAGAAGGTACAGCTGGGTAAAGACAAAGTCTTTCACGTGGAGGAGATTCTGGATCAAAAGAGAGAGAACAGGGTAAAAAATGGCTGTTGGTCCATTGGAAAAACTGTCCACAAAAGTTTAACAGTTGGATATTAAAGGAAGAGTTGGTGAAGGCAGTGGGAGTTATAAATGAAACCCTCAGGGATGATAAAAACACCTCCATTCGAGTGTACACGGGAGTGCATCATGGAGCACAGTGGATTTTACCTGATACTCCCCAGTAAATGTGTCTGCAGATATATATAGGAATAACAAAAGTTTGAATTATACAACCAATTTTCCAAAGCCAATAGAGTTATCAGAGGCCTGGGAAGTTGAGATTTGTCTACCTACATTTACATTACATTTAAGTCATTTAGCAGACGCTCTTATCCAGAGCGACTTACTCCTTTGTCATCTCCTAATGTCACAGCTAGCCAATCGGATGGGTATTGGCAATAAACATGGCCGGTCGATCCTTCCATTTCTCAATAGGTAGTTCATCACAAACCCACAAAATAAAAAATATCTAACAAATTACCCCACATATACCCAATTAAGACTATATACACATGGACGAGCAATATCAGAGCGCAACGGACTAAGATACCGTAGAATAGTATAGAATACAGAATATATATATGAGATGAGTAATGTAAGATATGTACATTATTAAAGTGACTAGTGTTCCATTCCTTAAACTGGCCAGTGATTTCTATTCTATGCCTATAGGCAGCAGCCTCTAATGTGCTAGTGATGGCTGTTTAACATTCTGATGGCCTTGAGATAGAAGCTGTTTTTCAGTCTCTCAGCCCCAGCTTTGATGCACCTGTACTGACCTCACCTTCTGGATGATAGCGGGGTGAACAGGCAGTGGCTCGGGTGGTTGATTTCCTTGATGATCTTTTTGTCCTTCCTGTGACATTGGGTGCTGTAGGTGTCCTGGAGGGTGGATAGTTTGCCCCCGGTAATGTGTTGGGCAGACCGCACCACCCTCTGGAGAGTCTTGCGGTTGCGGATGGTGCAGTTGCCGTACCAGGCTGTGATACAGCCTGACAGGATGCTTTCAATTGTGCATCTGTAAAAGTTTGTGAGGGTTTTAGATGACAAGACACATTTCTTTAGCCTCCTGAGGTTGAAGAGGCTCTTTTGTGCCTTCTTCACCACACTGTTTGTGTGGGTGGTCCATTTCAGTTTGTCAGTGATGTGTACGCTAAGGAACTTTCCACCTTCTCCACTATGGTCCCGTCGATATAGATAGGTGGGTGCACCCTCTGCTGTTTCCTGAAGTCCACGATCATCTTCTTTGTATTGTTGACGTTGAATGAGAGGATGTTTTCTAGGCACCACACTCACAGAGCCCTCACCTCCTCCCTGTAGGCTGTCTCATCATCGTTGATTGATGATGATTGAGTTGGAGGCGTGCTTGGCCATGCAGTCATGGGTGAACAGGGAGTACAGGTGGTTTTAAATGTTTTCCAAGAGGTGGTGAGTGTTTCTGAATGGTCCAGTCTCAGCCATGACTTAAATGAGCTTGAAAACCAGAGAAGGTTTGAATGTTGCTGTCCAATGATTCCCAACACAAACAATTGATAAATTATTCAGTGCTGTAATGGCTGCCAAATGTGAATTAAGTTCCACCAAGTATTAATTCTGGGGTGTGAAGACATACGCAATCCAGACATGTTCGTGTTTTAAGATGTGAAGACTGTGCAAGGTGTTTGTAAACCCACTAGTGACTGTATTTTGCCTTTTCCCAGAGATGACTTCAAGTGATGCAGAGCATGAATGGCAATTGAGTCATCTGAAAATGAGCCACCTGCAGCAAATGGACAGAAGAGAAAATATGGGTAAATCAGAGGAGGGGTCAGCACCAGGTCCAGGGAAGAAAGGGAACAGCAACAAGGGTAATCCTCCTCTTCCATTTCAGCATGCCTCAAACTCCCTTTATTATGCACATCGCGCACCTGAAAAGCTGTGGTCAACTTGGCAATAAAGCAAGGGAAGGTAGTCAAAATAGGATGAGACAAGTTTCATTAAGGTTTCTGGAGGGAGCAGGCAAGGTGACCAATGTACGCTCCAAGTACTACGGCAATACTACTGCAGTATTTCTTTCAGCTCAACTCAAAATAACCAGGGTTCTTACAATTCAGGATCCTCCATTGGAAACTGTGAAGCGGTCCATAATATACACTGCTCAAAAAATAAAGGGAACACTAAAATAACACATCCTAGATCTGAATGAATTAAATATTCTTATTAAATACTTTTTTCTTTACATAGTTGAATGTGCTGACAACAAAATCACACAAAAATGATCAATGGAAATCAAATTTATCAACCCATGGAGGTCTGGATTTGGAGTCACACTCAAAATTAAAGTGGAAAACCACACTACAGGCCGATCCAAGTGCCTATATGACCTCCCTACGATGCCTGGGCATGCTCCTGATGAGGTGGCGGATGGTCTCCAGACCTGGACTAAAGCATCCGCCAACAATGTCCCAGATGTGCTCAATTGGATTCAGGTCTGGGGAATGGGCAGGCCAGTCCATAGCATCAATGCCTTCCTCTTGCAGGAACTGCTGACACACTCTAGCCCAATGAGGTCTAGCATTGCATTAGGAGGAACCCAGGGCCAACCGCACCAGCATATGGTCTCACAAGGGGTCTGAGGATCTCATCTCGTTACCTAATGGCAGTCAGGCTACCTCTGGCGAGCACATGGAGGGCTGTGTGGCCCCCCAAAGAAATGCCACCCCACACCATGACTGACCCACCGCACAAAGGCGGAGGTAGCGGTCCTGCTGCTGGGTTGTTGCCCTCCTACGGCCTCCTCCACGTCTCCTGATGTACTGGCCTGTCTCCTGGTAGCGCCTCCATGCTCTGGACACTACGCTGACAGACACAGCAAACCTTCTTGCCACAGCTCGCATTGATGTTCCATCCTGGATGAGCTGCACTACCTGAGCCACTTGTGTGGGTTGTAGACTCCGTCTCATGCTACCACTAGAGTGAAAGCACCGCCAGCATTCAAAAGTGACCAAAACATCAGCCAGGAAGCATAGGAACTGAGAAGTGGTCACCACCTGCAGAACCACTCCTTTATTGGGGGTGTCTTGCTAATTGCTTATAATTTCCACGTTGTCTATTCCATTTGCACAACAGCATGTGAAATTTATTGTCAATCAGTGTTTCTTCCTAAGTGGACAGTTTGATTTCACAGAAGTGTGATTGACTTGGAGTTACATTGTGTTGTTTAAGTGTTCCCTTTATTTTATGGAGCAGTGTATATATATATTTTTTAACCTTTCTTTAACTAGGCAAGTCAGTTAAGAACAAATTATTTTTTTCAATGACAGCCTAGGAATAGTGGCTTAACTGCCTGTTCAGGGGCAGAACGACAGATCTGTACCTTGTCAGCTCAGGGATTTGAACTGGCAACCTTTCGGTTACAAGTCCACCGCTCTAACCACTAGGCTACCTGCCACCCCATATTAATCCAATAGTACAGAGCCAGAGGTGGATTGAAGTATGAAATCCTTTGACAGACCAATGATATCGAACCTGACTGCGACCTTAAGACGAGTGTCCGTGCGATGTTACCTCTCGTCGCAGAGGGAATATAATAAAAAACCCTCAACATGGTGTAAGTTGAATCTGAATGATGTGGTTTTGTGGCTATTCAATCAATGGCTTGAAAAGTCACACAGATAGAATCCTATAATGTACTCCTTATTAGCCTGAACTTCTCCAAAATGTAATAATGATGTATAAAATGTGTAACAGATACCTCTTTAGAAATGGGGGAAAGGGCCTTTAAATATCCACAATGTGATATAATGTGGTGCGCTGAAGTGGTACACTACATAACAAGATGGCATGAAACCTTCCCCCATTTCTATCTGGTTTCTACTATGTGACTGTACGGGAAACAGCTGTATTTCACCAGTGGTAATACTGTAATTGACAATGGATAATGGAGTAAAGGGTGTATATCACTGACCTAGAACTGTAAGATACACTGTAAGAACTGTAAGATGCAAGGCATGTAATTACACAGCTCACAACATTTGAACCCCTTTTTATTGTTTACAAAATATTTTTTGTTGTGGCGTGTTTTCATAAAGTTGATTATTATTATTTAGCAAATTATTAAAAGCTGCTAAATGACTGATGTTAATTTAACATATATTACTTGATAGAAATGAGAACTGATCATTTGTAACTGAATTCACATTCACTGTAATTTGTCCTTTTTTTCCCATTCTACCTTTATCCTTTCAGGGAGGAGGGCTTTGCCTTTTTTCAAGTATTCTAAAGTCTTCCAAAATTTATGTCTACATTTTGTACAAATCAGGTTCAATAAAGTGTTTTCCCCTATAATTAACACAGAAGAGACCTGGCCGGGTGGTGACAGAATAACAACCTATCACTAAACGTAACCAAGACTAAGGAGATGATTGTGGACAACAGTAAAAGGAGGACCGAGCACGCCCTCATTTTCATCGATGGGGCTGTAGTGGAGCAGGTTGAGAACTTCAAGTTCCTTGGTGTCCACTTCAACAACAAACTAGAATGGTCCAAACACACCAAGACAATCGTGAAGAGGGCACGACAAAGCATATTCCCCCTCAGGAAACTAAAAAGATTTGGCATGGGTCCTGAGATCCTCAAAAGGTTCTAAAGCTGCAACATTGAGAGCACCCCAGTCATAGACTGGTTGCATCACTGCCGGTACGGCAATTCCTCGGCCTCTGCAAGGCACTACAGATGGTAGTACATACAGCCCAGCCCAGCCCAGTACCTCTCACCCCACCCCCCCTAAGTTTTAGATGCACTATTGTTAAGTGACTGTCCCACTGGATGTCATAAGGTGAATGCACCAATTTGTAAGTCGCTCTGGATAAGAGTGTCTGCTAAATGACTTAAATGTCTTAAATGTACATCACTGGGGCTAAGCTGCCTGCCATCCAGGACCTCTACACCAGGCATGTCAGAGGAAGGCCCTAAAAATTGTCAAAGACCCCAGCCACCCCAGTCATAGACTGTTCTCTCTACTACCACATGGCAAGCGGTACCAGGGTGCCAAGTCTAGAACAAAAAGGCTTCTCAATAGTTTTTGCCCCCAATCCATAAGACTCCTGAACAGGTAACTAAATGGTTACCCAGACTATTTGCATTGTGTGCCCCTCCCTAACCCCTCTTTTTACGCTGCTGCTACTCTCTGTTTACCATATACTGTATGCATAGTCACTTTAACTATACATTCATGTACATACTACCTGAATTGCGCTGACCAACCAGTGCTCCCGCACATTGGCTAACCGGGCTATCTGCATTGGGTCCCACCCAACAACCCCTCTTTTACGCTACTGCTACTCTCTGTTCATCACATATGCATAGTCACTTTAACCATATCTACATGTACATACTACCTCAATCAGCCTGACCAACCGGTGTCTGTATGTAGCCTCGCTACTTTTATAGCTTGTCTTTTTACTGTTGTTTTATTTCTTTACTTACTTATTGTTCACCTAACACCTTTTTTGCACTATTGGTTAAAGCCTGTAAGTAAGCAGTTCACTGTAAGGTCTACACCTGTTGTATTCGCCGCACGTGACGAATAAACGTTGATTTGATTTGAGAAAAACAATTACTTAATATGAAAAGTATTCAGACAAAACACAACTAATTTTTGTTATACAAACAACAGTACAGTATTTTATTATTTTATACAAACCTTGTGTTGCAATTCCAGTCATTTCTATAGTTCAAAAATACATTTTGCAGAGGAGTTTCATTGTTCCATACAGTTCTAATATTTGTTTCCAGGATATAGACAGTACACATATCCACATACAAAAACGATTCCTCTAAAATCTTCTAAAATATGTATTTTTGAGCTTCTTGGAACATGGTCAACGACACTCATGATCATTGAAGAAATATTATCATTTTGTTCATAGTGTTGTTTGTTTATGTTTAATTTTGTAACTATAGCTTTATTACAACTATCAATAGAAGTTGAGTTCTTTACATTTTCTGTTAAAAAAAACAACACAAGATGGCCTAAAACTATGAAGACTGACTTATATGTCAAGTTTCCTACTGAAAAGAATGTAAAGATTTTTTTAAACCCTTAAAACAAATAAAAACACATAACAAGATTGTTTTCGTGAAAAGACATGAACATGAGAGTATAGACAGAGATTGTTGGGTTGTTGTTGTTTTGAGAAGGACAAAGCGCTTAGCGGCAGAGACAGATGCTACATCCCAAATGACACCCTATCCCTTATATATTGCACTACTTTTGACCAGGGCCCTCTGGTCTAAAGTAGTGCACTATATAACGGATAGGGTGTCATTTTGGACACAGTCAGAGACACTGGCTGAGTGTTTGGCAAACGAGGGTGACAACTGTGCTGTTGAAGTAAGCCAGAAGTCACACCTGCTGTGTCTCAGTCAGTTCTCAAGCTTCACTCTTTAGTTGTCACTCTGTCCTCTTCCCTAGAAAAAGAAGAAGAAAAAAGTCAGTTGTTTAGATTCAATTGGGCTATTCTCAGTCAAACGGCTAAGTGCATTTTGACAGGGTGGCTATGAAATTCCTTTCAGCATATGAATTGCTTTATTTTCTGCAGTGTTGGGTTTGTGTTTTCATGTTGTTTTGGAGAACCTGCTTTTCCAGTTTAGTGACAAATGCATACCTGCTAAGGAGTATGCCATCAGTATTCAACATCCCCTTAACAAACAGAATTTCAACCAGTTTTGTCCGCTGGGTTTGTCCGATGGTGGTCTAATAAATGAGATCCGACCTACCTTTTCCTCCCTTCCCCTTGGGCTTAGAGGAGCATGGCTTGGTCACCGTGATGGTGGCCTCGCAGTCTAACTTGAACAGGTCTTTCTTCAGGGTTCCTGACCGGCTTTTGGTGCCAGTGGTCGTGTCACACTCACCCCAATTGGTGAACCTGTACTTGCAGTCAGCTAGAAAGAAATACCATCTATTTTATCATATAAAACATCCATAAAAACATGTTGATCTAATTCCGTTATGATTAGAGACCAGAGTTTTTCCTGACCACGATGAGACCTGACCAGTGACCATGAAAAACTATGGGCCCTAGTTACTAATGATGATGGTACAGAATGCAGATACATGTCGTATATTTACATATATGTGAATATATGTATGTACTGTATGTGTCTGTCAGGACCACATCCATCTCCAACATTTGCCCTCGTACCACCAAAGGCCTTCTTCCAGTTGCAGGGGATATTGCACTTGTGTTTGGTGGTGTGCTCACTGCAGGTGGCCTCACGGAACCCATCTCCACAGTCACCAGCATTGGGCACACATTTGCCAAAGCGCTTCTCAGCACATTCTGCTTTGCCCCCCTCTTTGGCTTTCTGACCTGTGGCACCAAAAATAAAACAAATAAATAATTGAATTGATTTTGCCAGACATTTGCAGTAACACAACATAACATGAGCTCCTTCAAAGGGATACATTTTTTTAAATCTGACATACTGTACACATTAATGTTGTTTGATCACATCTCACCTTTTTTGTCACCATGTTTGTGTGCTGCTTCTGCTGTGACCATCAAGGCCACAAGCAGCACAAGTGTCATTGAGAACACACCTTGCATTCTGTGGAGAGAAAATGTAATATCATTATCAACATATTATTGGAAAGTTTACTAGCCACTGGGCTGAAAGAGATGATAAAAACACATTATGGTTCCATGTATGTCCTATATCTTTATGTTTTGGGGAGTTGGAACTTGTGAGTGACCATGGTTGAGTTCCTGCCCGACTACAGTCATGGCCAAAAGTTTTGAGAATGACACAAATATTAATTTCCACAAGGTTTGCTATTTCAGTGCCTTTAGATATTATTGTCAGATGTTACTATGGAATACTGAAGTATAATTACAAGCATTTCATAAGTGTCAAAGGCTTTTATTGACAATTACATGAAGTTGATGCGAAGAGTCAAAATTTTCAGTGTTGACCCTCTTTTTCAAGACCTCTGCAATCCGCCCTGGCATGCTGTCAATTAATTTCTGGGCCATATCCTGACTTATGGCAGCCCATTCTTGCATAATCAATGCTTGGAGTTTGTCAGACTTTGTTGGTTTTTGTTTGTCCACCCGCCTCTTGAGGATTGACCACACGTTCTGAATAGGATTAAGGTCTGGGGAGTTTCCTGGCCATGGACCCCAAATATTGATGTTTTGTTCCCCGAACCACTTAGTTATCACTTTTGCCTTATGACAAGGTGGTCTTTCATGCTGGAAAAGGCATTGTTCGTCACCAAACTGTTCCTGGATGATTGGGAGAAGTTGTTCTCGAAGGATGTTGGTACCATTCCTTATTCATAGGTGTTCTTAGGAAAAATTGTGAGTGAGCCCACTCCCTTGGCTGTGAAGCAACCCCACACATGAATGGTATCAGGATTCTTTACTGTTTACACAGGACTGATGGTAGTGCTCATCTTGTCTTCTCTGGACAAGCTTTTGTCCGGATGCCCCAAACAATCGGGAAGGGGATTCATCAGCGAAAATGACTTTACCCCAGTCTTCAGCATTCCAATCCCTGTACCTTTTGCAGAATATCAGTCTGTACCTGATGTTTTTCCTGGAGAGAAGTGGCTTCTTTGCTGCCCTTCTTGACACCAGGCCATCTTCCAAAAGTCTTCGCCCCACTGTGCGTGCAGATGCACTCACACCTGCCTGCTGCCATTCCTGAGCAAGCTCTGTGCTGGTGGTGCCACAATCCCGCAGCTGAATCAACTTTAGGAGAGGGTCCTGGCGCTTGCTGGACTTTCTTTGGCGCCCTGAAGCCTTCTTCACAACAATTGAACCGCTCTCCTTGAATTTCTGGATGATCCGATATATGGTTGATGTAGGTGCAATCTTACTGGCAATATCCTTGCCTGTGAAACGCTTTTTGTGCAAAGCAATGAGGACGGCACATGTTTCCTTGCAGGTAATCAGGGTTGACAGAGGAAGAACAATGATTCCAAGCACCACCCTCCTTTTGAAGCTTACAGTCTGTTAAACTCAATCAGCATGACAGAGTGATGTCCAGCCTTGTCCTCGTCAACACTCACACCTGTGTTAACGAGAGAATCACTGACATGATGTCAGCCAGTACTTTTGTGGCAGGGCTGAAATGCAGGGGAAATATTTGGGGGGTATTCAGTTCATTTGCATGGCAAGAGGGACTTTGCAGTTAATTGCAATTCATATGATCACTCTTCATAACATTCTGGAGTATATGCAAATTGCCTTCATACAAACTGAGGCAACAGCAGCAGACTTTAATATTTGTGTCATTCTCAATTTTTAGCCACGACTGTAGATGCATAGATGCATTATTTCACCTTGATTTAACCAGGTAGGCCAGTTGAGAACAAGTTCTCATTTACAACTGCGACCGTGCCAAGATAAAGCAAAGAAGTGCAACAAAAACAACAACAGAGTTAGACATAAACAAACGTACAATTAATAACACAAAATAAAATTAAAATAGAAATGTAGAAGAGTAGAGAGGTTTAGCATTAATACTGGAGTGATAGATGTGCAGATGATGATGTGCACGATGTGCATGATCCTACCTCATTTGCACATACTGTATATAGACTGTTTCTACTGTATTATTGACTGTATGTTTGCTTATTCCATGTGTAACTTGTTGTTGTTCTTTTTGTCGCACTGCTTTGCTTTATCTTGGCACGGTCGCAGTTGTAAATGAGAACTTGTTCAACTGGCCTACCTGGTTAAATCAAGGTGAAATAAACAAAATACAAATAAAATGCACGTAGAGATATTGGGGTGCAAACGAGTAAGAGGGTAAGTAATAATATGGGGATGAGGTAGTTGGGTGGGCTATTTACAGATTGACTGTGTACAGGTACAGTGATCAATAAGCTGCTCAGACAGCTGATGCTTTAAGTAAGAGAAGGAGAAAAAAAGACTCCAGCTTCAGAGATTTTTGCAATTTGTTCCAGTCATTGGCAGCAGAGAACTGGAAGGAAAGGCGGCCAAAGGGTGTGTTGGCTTTGGGGGTGACCAGCGCAATATACCTGCTGGTGCACGAGCTACGGGTGGGTATTGCCAGTGAGCTGAGATAAGGCGGGGCTTTACCTAGCAAAGACTTATAGATGACCTGGAGCCAGTAGGTTTTGCGACAGATATGTGGTAAGGACCAGCCAACGAGAGCATACAGGTCGCAGTGGTGGGTAGTATATGGGGCTTTGGTGATAAAACGGATGGCACTGTGATAGACTACATCCAGTTCACTGAGTAGAGTGTTGGAGGCTATTTTGTAAATGACATCGCCGAAATCAAGGATCGGTAGGATAGTCCGTTTTAAGAGGGTATGTTTGGAGGCGTGAGTGAAGGAGGCTTTGTTGCGAAATAGGAAGCCGATTCCAGATTTAATTTTGGATTGGAGATGCTTAATGTGAGTCTGGAAGGAGAGTTTACAGTCTAACCAGACACCTAGGTATTTGTAGTTGTCCACATATTCCAGGTCAGAACCGTCCAGGGTAGTGATGCTAGTCGGGCAGAAGGGTGCTGGCAGCAAGAGATTGAAGAGCATGTACTTAGTTTTACTAGCATTTAAAAGCAGTTGGAGGCCACGGAAGGAGTGTTGTATGGCATTGATGCTCGTTTGTAGGTTTGTTAGCACAATGTCCAAAGAAGGGCCAGATGTATACAGAATGGTGTCGTCTGCGTAGAGTTGGATCACAGAATAACCAGCAGCAAGAGCGACATTGTTGATATATATAGAGAAAAGAGTCGGCCCGAGAATTGAACCCTGTGGCACCCCCAGAGAGACTGCCAGAGTACCGGACAACAGGCCATCTGATTTGACACACTGAACTCTATCTGAGAAGTAGTTTGTGAACGAGGCGAGGCAGTCATTTGAGTAGCCAAGGCTATTGAGTCTGCTGATAATAATGCAATGATTGACAGAGTTGAAGGCCTTGGCCAGGTCAATGAAGACGGCTGCACATTACTGTCAGTTATCGATGGCGGTTATGATATCGTTCAGGACCTTGAGCATGGCTTAGGTGCACCCATGACCAGTTTGGAAACCAGACTGCATAGTGGAGAAGGTACTATGCAGGTACTATCCAATTTAAGGGGAAGTTAGATGGTCTAGATTGTCTAGGGGTCCAGATTTTGCAGCTCTTTCAGAACATTAGCTGTCTGGTTTCGGTGAAAGAGAAGTGGCGGGGGGGGGGGGCAAGTTTCTGCACGGGATGCTGAGATGTTGGCCGGGGTAGGGGTAGCCAGGTGGAAAGCATGGCCAGCCATGGGAGAATGCTTATTGAAATGATCGATTATCGTAGATTTATCGGTGGTGACATTGTTTCCTATCCTCAGTGCAGTGGGCAGCTGGGAGGAGGTGCTCTTATTCTTCATAGGCTTTACAGTGTCCCAGAACTTTTTGGAATTAGTGTTACAGGAAGAAAATGTATGTTTGAAAAAGCTAGCTTTAGCTTTCCTAACTGAGTACATTTGTTCCTGACTTCCCTGAAAAGTTGCATATCGCGGGGGCTATTCGATGCTAATGCATAACGCCACAGGATGTTTTTGTGCTGGTCAAGGGCAGTCAAGTCTGTGGTGAAGTCTGTTCTTAGTTCTAAATTTTTTGAATGGGACATGCTTATTTAAGCACTTTTGAAGAGTAGGATGAGGTAAATATCCTTCCAGGATACCCGGGCCAGGTCGATTAGAAAGGCCTGCTAACTGAAGTGTTTTAGGGAGTGTTTGACAGTGATGAGGGGTGGTCGTTTGACCGCAGACCTATTACGCACACAGGCAATGAGGCAGTGATTACTGAGATCCTGGTTGAAGACAGCAGAGGGGTATTTCGAGGGCAGGTTGGTCAGGATGATATCTAAGGGGGTGCTCATGGTTATGAATTTAGGGTTGTAACTGGTAGGTTCCTTGATGATTTGTGTGATATTGAGGGCATCTAGCTTAGATTGTGTTAAGAATGTCCCAGTTTAGGTCACCTAACACTACGAACTCTGAAGATAGATTGGGGGTGATCAATTCACATATGGTGTCCAGGGCACAACTGGGGACCGAAGGGGTCTATAACAAGCGGCAACGGTGAGAGACTTGTTTCTGGAAAGGTGGATTTTTAATAGTAGAAGCTTGAATTGTTTGGGCACAGACCTGGATAGTAATGACAGAACTCTGCAGGCTATCTCTGCAGTAGATTGCAACTCCACCCCCTTTGGCAGTTCTATCTTGTTGGGAAATGTTATAGTTAGGGATGGAAATTTCAGGATTTTTTGGTGGCCTTCCTAAGCCAGGATTCAGACACGGCTAGGACAACCGGGTTGGCGGAGTGTGCTAAAGTAGTGAATAAAACAAAGTTAGGGAGAAGGCTTCTAATGTTTACATGCATGAAACCAATGCTTTTACGGTTACAGAAGCAAATGAGAGTGCCTGGGGAATTGGAGTGATGCTGAGGCCTGCAGAGCCTGGGTTAACCTCTACATTTACCAGAGGAACAAAGAAGGCGTTGCATTGCATCAACCAATGGTTGCGTGCCACCTCATCGACTGTTGAGTTTGGCATCAAATTACTAATGCCGCGTTCATGTGCTAGTCAGAATTAGGAAACTTTCTAACGTTGTACCTATGTTTGTCCATCACATACAACCACCAACTGTTTGTTCATCGCTCTTGATCTAAGATGGCAACTCAGCGCAAATGCGCATGTGCCAATTGAATCTCAACAAGTACACAGTCAGTACTTGTATTTGATTAACGTTTATTGACAGCAAACACAGAAAGACACATAACTACAAAGGGCAAACATAGGTACAAGGTTAGCATTTAATAAAAACTTTTTTTTAAAGTATTGATCTTGGGTGAACCAATGTAGTCAGACCTGAATTCCAAAAAGCCTGGTCTCTGCTCCACCCTTTTGGTGGAGTTCATCAGAAACTTCCTTCACCATGTAGTGGAGTTTAGTCAGCTACCGTGCCTTCAGAAAGTATTCATACCCCTCGACTTAATTCCACATTTTGTTGTGTTACAGCCTGAATTAAAGGCATATATGCTTCTTACCCATCTACACACAATACCCCATAATGACAAAGTGAAAACATGTTTTTAGAAGTTTTTGCAAATATATTGAAAATGAAATACAGAACTATCTCATTGAAGTATTCACACCTCCATACATGTTAGAATCACCTTGGGAAGTGATTTCAGCTGTCAGTATTTCTGGGTAAGTCTCTAAGAGCTTTGCACACCTGGACTGTGCAATATTTGCACATTATTCTTTTAAAAATTCTTCAAGTTCTGTCACGTTGGTTGTTGATCATTGCTAGACAGCCATTTTTAAGTCTTGCCATAGATTTTCAAATCGATTCAAGTCAAAACTGTAACTAGGCCACTCGAACATTCATTGCCGTCTTGGTAAGCAACTCCAGTGTATATTTGGCCTTGTGTTTTAGATTATTGTCCTGCTGAAAGGTGAATTTGTCTCCCAGTGTCTGTTGGAAAGCAGACTGAACCAAATGTTCCTCTAGGATTTTGCTTGTGCTTAGCTCTATACCATTTATTTTTATCCCCCCCAAAAAAACTCCCTAGTCCTTGCCGATGACAATCATACCCATTATATAATGCAGCCACCACCGTGCTTGAAAATATGAAGAGTGATACTCAGTGATGTGTTGTGTTGGATTAGCCCCAAACATAACACTTTGTATTCAGGACATAAAGTTAATTCTGTAGCTCAGTTGGTAGAGCATGGCGCTTGTAACGCCAGGGTAGTGGGTTCGATCCCCGGGACCACCCATACGTAGAATGTATGCACACATGACTGTAAGTCGCTTTGGATAAAAAGCGTCTGCTAAATGGCATATATTATTATTATTATTATTATTATTAATTTCTTTGCCATTTTTTTTGCAGTTTTACTTTAGTGCCTTATAAACAGGATGCATGCATTTGGAATATTTTTTATTTTGTACAGGCTTCCTTCTTTTCATTCTGTCGTTTCGGTTAGTATTGTGGAGTAACTACAATGTTGTTGAGCCATCCTCAGTTTTTTCCTATCACAGCCATAGAACTCGGTAACTGTTTTAAAGTCACTATTGGCCTCATGGTGAAATCCCTGAGCGGTTCCCTTCCTCTCTAGCAACTGAGTTAGGAAGGCCACCTGAATCTTTGTAGTGACTAGGTGTCTTGCTACACCATCCTAAGTGTAATTACTAACTTCACCATGCTCAAAGGGATAATCAATGTCTCCTTTGTTTATTTTTACCTATCTACCAATAGGTGACCTTCTTAGCAAGCCATTGGAAAACCTACCTGGTCTTTGTGGTTGAATCGGTGTTTAAAATTCACTGCGCGACTGAGGGACCATACACATAATTGTATGTGTTGGGTACAGAGATGAGGTAGTCATTCAAAATATGTTAAACACTATTATTCCACACAGAGTGAGTCCATGCAACTTATGTGACTTGTTAAGCAAATGTATACTCCTGAACTTATTTAATTAAGCATGCCATAAAGGGGTGGAATACTTATTGACTCAAAACATTTCAGCTTTTCAATTTTAGTTCATTTGTAAAAAATAAAACATACGCTAAAAAAATATATAAATGCAACATGTAAAGTGTTGGTTCCATGTTTCATGAACTGAAATAAAATATCCCAGAAATGTTCCATACGCACAAAAAGCGTATTTCTCTCAATTTTTTGTGCACAAATGTGTTTACATCCCTGTTAGTGAGCATTTTGCCAAGATAATCTATTCACCTAACAAGTGTTGCATATCAAGAAGCTGATTAAACAGCATGACCATTACACAAGTACACCTTGTGCTGGGGACAATAAAAGGCCACTCTAAAATGTGCAGTTTTGTCACACAACAGAATGCCACAGAACGCCACAAGTTTGAGGGAGCGTACAATTGATACGCTGCCTGCAGGAATGTCCACCAGAGCTGTTGCCAGAGAATTTTATATTAATTTCTTTACCATAAGCCGCTCCCAACACCATTTTAGAGAACTAGGCAGTACGTCCAATCGGCCTTACAACAGCAGACTAAGTGTAACCACGCCAGCCCAGGACCTCCACATCTGGCTTCACCTGAGAAATCGTCTGTACCTGTCAGATGGCAGACAGCGTCTACGGCATTCGTGTGGATGAACTGATTGCTGATGTCAACGTTGTGAACAGAGTGTCCCATGGTGGCGGTGAAGTTATGGTATGGGTAGACATAAGCCACAGACAATGAACACAATTGCAATTTATCGATGGCAATTTGAATGCACAGAGATATCGTGACGAAATCCTGAAGTCCATTCTTGTGCTATTCATCCATCGCCATCACTTCATGTTTCAGCATGATAATGCACAGCCCCATGTTGCAAGGATCTGTACACAAGCTGAAATGTCCCAGTTTTTCCAAGTCCTGCATATTCACCAGGCATGTCACCCATTGTGCATGTTTGGGATGCTCTGTGTCGATGTGTACAACAGCGTGTTCCATTTCCCGCCAATATCCAGCAACTTCGCAGAGTCATTGAAGAGGAGTGGGACAACATTCCACAGGCCACAATCGAAAGCCTGATCAACTCTATTTGAAGGAGATGTGTCGCACTGCATGAGGCAAATGGTGGTCGCAAATGCTGGACTAGTTTTATGACAACAGATGCATCTCTATTCCCAGTCATGTGAAATCCATAGACTAGGGTCTAATTCATTTATTTAAATTGAATGATTTCCTTATATGAACCTTAACTCAGTAAAATCTTTGAAATTGTTGCATGTTGCATTTATATTTTTGTTCAGTGTAATTTCACTTTGACATTATGGGTTATTGTGTGTAGGCCAGAGACACAGTCTCAATTTAGTCTAAATTCAGGCTGTAATATGGAATGTGGAAAAAGTCAAGGGTGTGAATAATTTCTGAAGGCACTATATGTGTTGCTATGAGTTACTGCACCTCAATGTAGTACACTGTACTTATTATAACATACTTTGCTCTGTTTTCAGTCAGTTTATAGATGACGTTAATTTGAAGTTACTCTGCAGTTAACTGTCCTTCATCTTAGTTGGTGGATCATTTTAGCCTATGAACATAGCCTACTAATATCTGTATTTTTGTTTCCATGATTACATGGAAAACCATGCAAATACACGGCCATTCAAAAGTTTGGGGTCACTTAGAAATGTCCTTGTTTTTGAAAGAAAAGCAAATGTTTTGTCCATTAAAATAACATCAAATTCATCAGAAGTACAGTGTAGACATTGTTAATGTTGTAAATGACTATTGTAGCTGGAAACGGCTGATTTTGTATGGAATATCTACAGTTGAAGTCGGAAGTTTACATACACCTTAGCCAAATACATTTAAACTCAGTTTTTCACAATTCCTGACATTTAAATCCTAGTAAAAATTCCCTGTCTTAAGTCAGTTAGGATCACCACTTTATTTTAAGAATGTGAAATGTCAGAATAATGATAAAGATAATTATTTATTTCAGCTTATATTTATTTCATCACATTCCGAGTGGGTCAGATGTTTACATACACTCAATTAGTATTTGGTAGCATTGCCTTTAAAATGTTTAACTTGGGTCAAACGTTTTGGGTAGCCTTCCACAATCTTCCCACAATAAGTTGGGTGAATTTTGGTCCATTCCTCCTGACAGAGCTGGTGTAACCGAGTCAGGTTTGTAGGACTCCTTGCTCGCACTCGCTTTCTCAGTTCTGTCCATACATTTTCTATAGGATTGAAGTCAGGGCTTCGTGATGGCCACTCGAATACCTTGACTTTATCGTCCTTCAGTCATTTTGCCACAACTTTGGAAGAGTGCTTGCGGTCATTGTCAATTTGGAAGACCCATTTGCGACCAAGCTTTAACTTCCTGACTGATCTCTTGAGATGTTGCTTCAATATATCTATATAATTTTCCTCCCTCGTGGTGCCATTTATTTTGTGACGTGTACCAGCCTCCTGCAGCAAAGCACCCCCACAAAATGATGCTGCCACCCCCAGGCTTCACGGTTGGGATGGTGTTCTTCGGGCTTGCAAGCCTCCCCCTTTTTCCTCCAAACATAACGATAGTCATTATGGCCAAACAGTTCTATTTTTGTTTCATCAGACCAGAGGACATTTCTCCAAAAAGTATGATCTTTGTCCCCATGGCAAGTTGAAAACCGTAGTCTGGTTTTTTTTATGATGGTTCATCTCTAGGAGACAGAAAGCATCTCCTTCCTGAGCGGTATGACGGCTGCATGGTCCCATGGTGCTGATACTTGCGTACTATTGTTTGTACAGATGAACGTGGTACTGTCATGTATTGTCATGTATTGTCATGTCTTGTCCCTGTGCTTTCTCTTCTCTTCGTTTCCCCCTGCTGGTCTTATTAGGTTTCTTTCTCTCTCTCTATCCCTCTCTCTCTCTATCATTCCGTTCCTGCTCCCAGCTGTTCCTCATTCTCCTAACGACCTCGTTTACTCTCTCACACCTGTCCCCTATTTTGCCCTCTGATTAGGTCTCTATTTCTCTCTCGGTTTCTGCCTCTGTCCTTGTCGGATTCTTGTTTGCTGTGTCCTTGTTCCGTCCTGTCGTGTTTTGCCTTTTCATCTGATGCTGCGTGTGAGCAGGTGTCTCGTTCCGCTACGGCCCGCGCCTACCCGAAGGGACCTGCAGTCTGTTGCAGCTTATCCTGCAATTCTCCTCAACAACTAAAGAGGATTTATGTTTTCCCTGTTTGGACATTTCCTGTAAAGGATTGAGGATTATGTTTTCTCTGTTTGGACTTTAATAAACTCAGTTTCTGTTAAGTCGCTTTTGGGTCCTCACTCACCTGCATAACAGAAGAATCCGACCAAGAATGGACCCAGCGACTACGGATCCTCGCTACTCAGCCGTCGAGATCCATGGAGCGCTGCTCGGCAGACACGAGCAGGAATTGTCTGCTGCTCGGCATGCCGTTGAGACCCTGGCCGCTCAGGTCTCCGACCTCTCAAAACAGTTTCACAATCTCCGTCTCGATCCACCAGCTACTTCCTGGGCTTCCGAATCTCCGGAGCCCAGAATTAATAACCCACCGTGTTACTCTGGGCAGCCCAGTGAATGCCGCTCGTTTCTCACCCAGTGTGATATTGTGTTCTCTCTCCAGCCCAACACATACTCAAGGGGTAGAGCTCGTATCGCCTACGTCATATCTCTCCTTACTGGACGGGCTCGTGAGTGGGGCACGGCAATCTGGGAGGCAAGGGCTGAGTGTACTAACGAGTATCAGAACTTTAAAGAGGAGATGATACGGGTTTTTGATCGTTCAGTTTTTGGGAAAGAAGCTTCCAGGGCCCTGGCTTCCCTATGTCAAGGTAATCGATCCATAACGGATTACTCTATAGAGTTTCGCACTCTTGCTGCCTCCAGTGACTGGAACGAGCCGGCGTTGCGCGCTCGTTTTCTGGAGGGTCTCCACGCTGAGGTTAAGGATGAGATTCTCTCCCGGGAGGTTCCTTCCAGCGTGGATTCTTTGATTGAACTCGCCATCCGCATAGAACGACGGGTAGATCTTCGTCACCGAGCTCGTGGAAGAGAGCTCGCGTTAACAGTGTCTCCCCTCTCCGCATCACTACCATCTCCCCCCACTGGCTCAGGTGTTGAGCCCATGCAGCTGGGGGGTATTCGCATCTCGACTAAGGAGAGGGAACGGAGAATCACCAACCGCCTCTGTCTTTATTGCGGTTCCACTGGACATTTTGTCATTTCATGTCCAGTAAAAGCCAGAGCTCATCAGTAAGCGGAGGGCTACTGGTGAGCGCTACTACTCAGGTCTCTCCGTCAAGATCCTGTACTACCTTGTCGGTCCATCTACGCTGGACCGGTTCGGCAGCTTCCTGCAGTGCCTTGATAGACTCTGGGGCTGAGGGCTGTTTTATGGACGAAGCCTGGGCTCGGGAACATGACATTCCTCTCAGACAGTTAGGGGAGCCCACGGCCATGTTCGCCTTGGATGGTAGTCCTCTTCCCAGTATATTATGTGAAACGCTACCTTTAACCCTCACAGTTTCTGGTAACCATAGTGAAACCATTTCTTTTTTTATTTTTTCGTTCACCTTTTACACCTGTTGTTTTGGGTCATCCCTGGCTAGTGTGTCATAATCCTTCTATTAATTGGTCTAGTAATTCTATCCTATCCTGGAACGTTTCTTGTCATGTGAAATGTTTAATGTCTGCTATCCCTCCTGTTTCTTCTGCCCCCTCTTCACAGGAGGAGCCTGGTGATTTGACAGGGGTGCCGGAGGAATATCATGATCTGCGCACGGTCTTCAGTCGGTCCAGGGCCACCTCCCTTCCTCCTCACCGGTCGTATGATTGTAGTATTGATCTCCTTCCGGGGACCACTCCCCCCCGGGGTAGACTATACTCTCTGTCGGCTCCCGAACGTAAGGCTCTCGAAGATTATCTGTCTGTTGCTCTCGACGCCGGTACCGTTGTGCCTTCTTCCTCTCCCGCCGGAGCGGGGTTTTTTGTTGTTAAGAAAAAGGACGGTACCCTGCGCCCCTGCGTGGATTATCGAGGGCTGAATGACATAACGGTTAAGAATCGTTATCCGCTTCCCCTTATGTCATCAGCCTTCGAGATTCTGCAGGTAGCCAGGTTCTTTACTAAGTTGGACTTTCTTAACGCTTACCATCTCGTGCGCATCAGGGACGGGGACGAGTGGAAAACGGCATTTAACACTCCGTTAGGGCATTTTGAATACCGGGTTCTGCCGTTCCGTCTCGCTAATGCTCCAGCTGTCTTTCAGGCATTAGTGAATGATGTACTGAGAGACATGCTGAACATCTTTGTTTTCGTTTACCTTGACGATATCCTGATTTTTTCACCGTCACTCCAGATTCATGTTCAGCACGTTCGACGTGTTCTCCAGCGCCTTTTAGAGAATTGTCTTTATGTGAAGGCTGAGAAGTGCGCTTTTCATGTCTCCTCCGTCACATTTCTCGGTTCTGTTATTTCCGCTGAAGGCATTCAGATGGATCCCGCTAAGGTCCATGCTGTCAGCGATTGGCCCGTCCCTAAGTCACGTGTCGAGCTGCAGCGCTTTCTCGGTTTCGCAAATTTCTATCGGCATTTCATTCGTAATTTCGGTCAAGTGGCAGCCCCTCTCACAGCCCTTACTTCTGTCAAGACGTGCTTTAAGTGGTCCGTTTCCGCCCAGGGAGCTTTTGATCTCCTCAAGAAGCGTTTTACATCCGCTCCTATCCTTGTTACTCCTGACGTCACTAAACAATTCATTGTCGAGGTTGACGCGTCAGAGGTGGGCGTGGGAGCCATTCTGTCCCAGCGCTCCCATTCTGACGATAAGGTCCACCCTTGCGCATATTTTTCTCATCGCCTGTCGCCGTCGGAACGTAACTATGATGTGGGAAACCGCGAACTGCTCGCCATCCGCTTAGCCCTAGGCGAATGGCGACAGTGGTTGGAGGGGGCGACCGTTCCTTTTGTCGTTTGGACTGACCATAAGAACCTTGAGTACATCCGTTCTGCCAAACGACTCAATGCGCGTCAGGCTCGTTGGGCGTTGTTTTTCGCTCGTTTCGAGTTCGTGATTTCTTATCGTCCGGGCACTAAGAACACCAAGCCTGATGCTTTATCCCGTCTCTTCAGTTCTTCTGTAGCCTCTACCGACCCCGAGGGGATTCTCCCTGAGGGGCGTGTTGTCGGGTTGACTGTCTGAGGAATTGAGAGACAGGTAAAGCAAGCACTCACTCACACTCCGTCGCCGCGCGCTTGTCCTAGTAACCTTCTTTTCGTTCCCGTTTCTACTCGTCTGGCCGTTCTTCAGTGGGCTCACTCTGCCAAGTTAGCTGGCCACCCCGGCGTTCGGGGTACGCTTGCTTCTATTCGGCAGCGTTTTTGGTGGCCTACTCAGGAGCGTGACACGCGCCGTTTCGTGGCTGCTTGTTCGGACTGCGCGCAGACTAAGTCAGGTAACTCTCCTCCTGCCGGTCGTCTCAGACCGCTTTCCATTCCCTCTCGACCATGGTCTCACATCGCCTTAGACTTTATTACCGGTCTGCCTTCGTCAGCGGGGAAGACTGTTATTCTAACGGTTGTCGATAGGTTCTCTAAGGCGGCTCATTTTATTCCCCTCGCTAAGCTCCCTTCCGCTAAAGAGACGGCACAAATCATAATTGAGAATGTGTTCAGAATTCATGGCCTTCCGTCAGACGCCGTTTCGGACAGGGGTCCGCAGGGGTCCACGTCTCAGTTTTGGAGGGAGTTTTGTCGTTTGATTGGGGCTTCCGTCAGTCTCTCTTCCGGTTTTCATCCCCAGTCTAACGGTCAAGCAGAACGGGCCAATCAGACTATTGGTCGCATCTTACGCAATCTTTCCTTTCAAAACCCTGGGTCTTGGGCAGAACAGCTCCCCTGGGCAGAATACGCTCACAACTCGCTTCCTTCGTCTGCGACCGGGCTATCTCCTTTTCAGAGTAGCCTTGGGTACCAGCCCCCTCTGTTCTCGTCCCAGCTCACCGAGTCCAGCGTTCCCTCCGCTCAGGCTTTTGTCCAACGTTGTGAGCGCACCTGGAAAAGGGTCAGGTCTGCACTTTGTCGTTATAGGGCGCAGACTGTGAGAGCCGCTAATAAGCGTAGGACTAAGAGTCCTAGGTATTGTCGCGGTCAGAGAGTATGGCTCTCCACTCGTAACCTTCCCCTTACGACAGCTTCTCGCAAATTGTCCCCGCGGTTCATTGGTCCGTTCCGTATTTCTCAGGTCGTTAATCCTGTCGCAGTGCGACTTCTTCTTCCGCGACATCTTCGTCGCGTCCACCCAGTCTTCCATGTCTCCTGTGTCAAGCCTTGTCTTCGCGCCCCCGTTCGTCTTCCCCCCCCCCCCGTCCTTGTCGAGGGCGCACCTATCTACAGGGTCCGGAAGATTATGGACATGCGTTCTCGGGGACGTGGTCACCAGTACTTAGTGGATTGGGAGGGGTACTGTCCTGAGGAGAGGAGTTGGGTTCCATCTCGGGACGTGCTGGACCGTTCGCTGATCGATGATTTCCTCCGTTGCCGCCAGGTTTCCTCCTCGAGTGCGCCAAGAGGCGCTCGGTGATTGGGGGGGTACTGTCATGTATTGTCATGTATTGTCATGTCTTGTCCCTGTGCTTTCTCTTCTCTTTGTTTCCCCCTGCCGGTCTTATTAGGTTTCTTTCTCTCTCTCTATCCCTCTCTCTCTCTATCGTTCCGTTCCTGCTCCCAGCTGTTCCTCATTCTCCTAACGACCTCGTTTACTCTCTCACACCTGTCCCCTATTTTGCCCTCTGATTAGGTCTCTATTTCTCTCTCGGTTTCTGCCTCTGTCCTTGTCGGATTCTTGTTTGCTGTGTCCTTGTTCCGTCCTGTCGTGTTTTGCCTTTTCATCAGATGCTGCGTGTGAGCAGGTGTCTCGTTCCGCTACGGCCCGCGCCTACCCGAAGGGACCTGCAGTCTGTTGCAGCTTATCCTGCAATTCTCCTCAACAACTAAAGAGGATTTATGTTTCCCCTGTTTGGACATTTCCTGTAAAGGATTGAGGATTATGTTTTCTCTGTTTGGACTTTAATAAACTCAGTTTCTGTTAAGTCGCTTTTGGGTCCTCACTCACCTGCATAACAGGTACCTTCATGCGTTTGGAAATTGCTCCCAAGGAAAAACCAGACTTGTGGAGGTCTACAAAAGACAATTCTGAGGTCTTGGCTGATTTATTTAGATTTTCCCATGATCTCAAGCAAAGAGGCACTGAATTTAAAGGTAGGCCTTAAAATACATCCTCAGGTACACCTCCAATTGACTCAAATGATGTCAATTAGCCTCAGAAGCTTCTAAAGCCATGACATCATTTTCTGAAATTTTCCAAGTTCACAGTCAACTTAGTGTATATAAACTTCTGACCCACTGGAATTGTGACACAATGGATTTTAAGTGAAATAATCTGTCTGTAAACAATTGTTGGAAAAATTAAATGGGTCAGGCACAAAGTAGATGTCCTAACCGACTTGCCAAAACTATAGTTTGTTAACAATACATTTGTGGAGTGGTTGAAAAACGAGTTTTAATGACTCCAACCTAAGCGTATGTAAACGTCCGACTTCAGCTGAACATAGGCGTACAGAGGCCCATTATCAGCAACCATCACTCCTGTGTTTCAATGGCATGTTGTGTTAGCTAATCCAAGTTTATCATTTTAAAAGGCTAATTGATCATTGGAAAACCGTTTTACAATTATGTTAGCACAGCTGAAAACTGTTGTTCTGATTAAAGAAGCAATAAAACGGGCCTTCTTTAGACTAGTTGAGTATCTGGAGAATCAGTATATGTGGGTTCGATTACAGGCTCTAAATGGCCAGAAACAATTGACTTTCTTCTGAAACTGGTCAGTCTAATCTTGTTCTGAGAAGTTAAGGCTATTCCATGTTAGAAATTGCCAAGAAACTGAAGATCTTGTACAACGCTGTGTCCTACTCCCTTCACAGAACAGAGCAAACCGGCTCTAACCAGAATAGAAAGAGGAGTGGGAGGCCCCGGTGCACAACTGAGCGAGAGGACAAGTATATTAGAGTGTCTAGTTTGAGAAACATGCGCCTCACAAGTCCTCAACTGGTAGCTTCCTTAAATAGTACCCACAAAACACCAATCTCAACGTCAAGAGTGAAGAGGCGACTCCCGGATGCTGGCATTCTAGGCAGAGTTCCTCTGTCCAGTGTCTGTGTTCTTTTGCCAATCTTAATATTTTATTTTTATTGGCCAGTCAGAGATATTACTTTTTCTTTGCAACTCTGCCTAGAAGGCCAGCATCCCGTAATCGCCTCTTTACTCTTGACGTTATGCTGATGCTCCAGATATTAAACTAGTCTAAAGAAGGCTGTTATTGTTATTGTTATTGCTTCTTTAATCAGAATAACAGTTTTCAGCTGTGCTAACATGATTGCAAAAGGGTTTTCTAATGATCAATTAGCCTTTTAAAACTATAAACTTGGATTAGCTAACACAACGTGCCATTGGAACACAGGAGTGATGGTTGCTGATTATGGGCCTCTATATGTCAATGAAGATATTCCAGCTACAGCTACAATAGTAATTTCCAACATTAACAATGTCTACACTGTATGTCTGATCAATTTTATGTTATTTTAATGGACCAAACATTTTATTTTCTTTCAAAAACAAGGCCATTTCTAAGTGAGCCCAAACTTTTGAACGGTAGTGTACACCACTTACAGACATTTTCCCGTTGACAGTTATGCATGATGAAAGTAGGCTAATGGATTCTAACATTGCTCTTATCCGATCATAATATTTTGCCTAGATAACCTTTGTCTCACTGAATGAACTGAACGCCTTCAAGCCTTCTGCTATTACTTGATGAGTGCTCAATCAACAAGTACAGCAGTATATCCCTTTAATATGTGGGCCACAGGCATCCCCTTTGAATACATTAAATGTGTCAATAACCCATACATCTCTCCCTGTTTCTCCCCCCCCCCCCCCCCATTACTGGGCTGGGAAATTACAGAGTCTTCTTTGAGAGTTCAGTTTCAAGAGAAAGGCCTCCATTAAATGAGTCCGTTCTTTCACACGTCAGCCGGCCGAGCAAATCCCGCTCGTCTCCCAGCCCCAAATGTGGAGGGCTTCTCCGGGCTTTTGTGTGAACAGAACAGGCTCTCAGCAGGCTCCCTCTCCCTCTCTGTGCTCCAGCCATGCGGAGGGAGAGGCCAAGCGCTTGCTGAAAGGCCTTTAGAGTCCCCTCAAAGGAATACTGATTCATTGGACCAAAACAAAGGGCCTTCTTGCCTGTTTTCATTTCTCTCAAAAGCCCTAACACAGATCCCATGCCACATCTTAGGAGCAAGGCCTCTCCACTGTCCAGCTGAATGTAAACCTATTTGCATAAGAAGACAATGAAGTCTTAAGATGAAGAAAATAAGCGTGATGCTCCCTTTGGTAGATGCGAGGGCAGTACATTTTGAGAACTTCCTCATGAACCGGAGAGTTCACTCTCCCAAAAGGCAAACTTCATGAAAGTCGTTTAAAGATGATCTTGAACGCAGATCCGTCGTGGATCTCTAGAACAAAATTATCATATCAACCAAACACTGTATAAACAATGTGAATCAAGGTTTTACTAAGACATGACCTTGTTATATCCATGGAACCAACATGCGTAGACATACTGAACAAATAGACAACGTGAGCTGAGGTCACAACTATTCACAGCTACTTCACAACAACTGTCTCACAACTACATACAATACAAACAAAGCCTTAGCTAAAGGTTTTGGAAAATAAAATCTTTAAAAGTTGTTGTCAAGATAGGGAGCAACAAAAGAGTGATGGGGTGCATTCCATTCCTCCAATCACTCTTCCTCAGTTCAACCTTAGCTATAAAGCTTGAATATAGTCTCATATAGGATTACCTTACCATGCCATGCCTTATAACCTAAAACTAGACAAAAGTGTGTGGAAAATCTCTGGCAGGATTGACATCCTGCAAGTGCACGAAGAGTGTTGCTTTAATTGGGAGTAAAATAAAGCCCCAGGCAAACAATGAGCTAGCCATGGTAGCTTCCTACAGGGTCTTCCTTCAGATGAATCCCAACATTTTGATGGTTTTGACAGGAGAACAAACACATTTAGAAACCACACTGTCTGATGAGATTGTCCCATAATGAATAGAAACCACCTTTTTCTACCATTAAAACTCAATTAATTAGATCACTTGCACTATCAAAAGCTGAATTTACGTTCCCATATTTGAATTGAACAATTATATATCATTGATTAATTATATCTTATTCTGGTTTAGGTGGTAATAGGTGTAAGCTAAACAAGTAACACCCTAGGATACGCTTTGTAACACCTAGTAGAGTTGGGGTAAATTACAACACAGGGATGCTCTTGTGGGAATGTGAAAACAAAGTTTAAAAAAATCTCCCTCCCGTTGTAAGAAGTCTTAAAACGGTATATTCAAAATGTACCTTAAGAGTTTGAGAATATAGAGTAAAAACCCCAGTCTGTAGCGATATGGTATTTGATTGTTCGTAAAACAAATTGGAGATGCCTACCAATGCATGCACTTGTTCTGAACATCGACAGCAAATCAGTGAACAAAGAAACAATGTAAATAACATATGGATATGGTCTATGATTGTTAATAATGAATGCCTTAAACTGACAAAAAATGCGGGATTAGAAAACAGTGCGTCAACTTACTTCATTCTCACAAACAGGCAACTTCACAGTCAAATCACTATACCGGTTGTGTAGTCGTTTGCTTTCCGCACCCAGAGTACAGCTTGCGTTTACTGTGTCGTCCTACTTTTTCTTCGAAACTAGTTTGAGCTGGTCGCATATGAACAATGTTTAAATCTACCACTCGGTGACATCACTTATCCACGCGGCATCACTTTAATCCATATAATGGGAGGCAAAAACATGCCCATCTAATTTGCATTATATACAGCGGTCATGATTTCTGAGACCTGCCTGCTTCATGAATTATTATTCATTCAAGCGTGTTTTACAGTAAGTTTATCACGTAGACATTTTTTGTGACATCCCTTCTATTATTGTTAAATACACCTGTTGTCATCAAGTAACACGGTAGACTCTCAAATATACTAATATTGCATTTAATACAGCTTTAAATGCAAATATTATGTCAGTGTTAATTACAATCCAAAATTCTGAACCACATGTCTGTTATAAGAATGTAAAGAGGTATGGGGGAAACCTGCAGAATGGAAGGTGAATTGCAAGCCAAAGAGCTGAATAGAATATACAGTTTCAGTTTTAACTACTAGGACCAGTAATTCGCATTTTGATTCTCATGTTTTCCAACCCAGCAAATGAGCTGTTCACATCATCCATCAATGATTCACTGCATCCTTATTGCACAACAGACCCACAATGTACAAATTTTTCCCATGGTCATAAACATTTAACCCTCTCTTCTATCCCAATGAAGTCCACATGACTTCTGTTATGGTGTGAGGAACACCTGTTTGGTCAGGGAATGATTCAGTTGGATAAATAATACCTATTTAAATACTTTAAGGTTTGGTCACTGGGTTATAGAGCACCATTTGGCTCTTGTTGCCCCTCTGTTGGTCTCAGTGTACACAGTAGCAACCCATGTTTCTTTTATTAACAACATGTTTTGTTGAGGTAATGTATTTTCATAATGTGGCTTCTTTAGTGCTTTTAATTTGATTGGGGTGTCTGTATGGTTATGTTAGTATATTATTATACATTGAACAAAAATATAAATGCAAGATGTTAGTCACATGTTTCATGAGCTGAAATAAAAGATACCAGAAATGGTCCATACACACAAAAAGCTTATTTCTCTCAAATTTTGCACAGAAATGTGTTTACATCCTGTCAAGTTCTGACCTTTATTTCCTTTGTTTTGTCTTTATTTAGTATGGTCAGGGCGTGAGTTGGGGTGGGCAGTCTGTGTGTTTTCTATGTTGGGGTTTTGAGTTGAGCCTAGTATGGTTCTCAATCAGAGGCAGGTGTCGTTAGTTGTCTCTGATTGAGAATCATACTTAGGTAGGCTGGGTTTAACTTTTGAGTTGTGGGTGTTTGTTTCCGTGTGAGTGTTTGGGCCACACAGTACTGTTTCGGATTTCGTTTGTTCACTTTATTGTTTTGTATTTCAGTGTTCAGTCCGTTTCATTAAACATAATCATGAACACTTACCACGCTGCGCTTTGGTCCTCACCTTCTTCCACCCTTACACATCCCTGTTAGTGAGCATTTCTCCTTTGCCAAGATAATCCATCCACCTGACGGGTGTGGCATATCAAGAAGCTGATTAAACAGCATGATCATTACACAGGTGAACCTTGCGCTGGGGAAAATAAAAGGCCACTCTAAAATGTGCGGTTTGTTTCACAAAACACAACGCCACAGATGTCTTAAGTTTTGAGGGGGTGTGCTGGGGGACATGAGGGGGACATGCTAACAAATGTCCACCAGAGCTGCTGCCAGATGATTGAATGTTAATCTCTCTACCATAAGCCGCCTCCAACATTGTTTTAGAGAATTTGTCAGTTCGTCCAACCAGCTTTACAACCGCTGACCACGTGAATGGCGTCGTGTGAGAAAGCGGTTTGCTGATGTCAACGTTGTGAACAGAGTGCCCCATGGTGGCGTTGGGGCTATGGTATGGGCAGGCATAAGCTACGGACAATGAACCCAATTGCATTTTATCGATGGCAATTTGAATGCACAGAAATGCCATGATGAGATAATGATGCCCATTTTGTTTAAGGTATCAGTAACCTAGAGATGCTTATCTGTATTCCCAGTCATGTGAAATCCATAGATTTGGTCCAAATTAATTCATTTCAACTGACTGATTTCCTCATATGAACTATAACTCGGTAAAATATTTGAAAGTGTTGCATGTTGCATTTATATTTTTGTTCAGTATAATTATGTTTCATTGTTTATTCTAGAAAAACCTGTCAATCCACTTTGATAAAAATACAGTGACCCTTCGGCTGTATATCTTGGAAAACATTCACATGCTTCTTTATGTATAATAAGCATCTATTAAAGCTGTAAAAAGCAGAAGTTTATATATTTCTCTTTTGGCTTTGTGGACTGTTGCTTCTCAGGGCAGAGTTTAATGCCATCATCACCCAAGGTTGTCAGTTCCCTCCTCATGGTGAAATGGATCAGTCATGCGTGGGGGACATTGTTGGTCTGTTGCTATTGGAGCCTTCAGTTGAGAAGCTGGGAAAAGTCACATGAAGGCCAATTTGTGGAAAGAAGTTTTCCCCTGCTGAGTCCTACAAAGTTGTCCTCCATTTTCCAACCCAAGAAAAGACCAGCCATCAAGTAAGAAAACAACCAATGAAATAATCTGTGAACGTTTGCTGATCACAAGGAATGTCCCCAATTAATCCCAGGGCTCGTATTCACAAATAGTCTTAGTAGGAGTGCTGATCCGAGATGAGTTACTCTCTGTCAATATAACATTATTCATTATGTTCAAAAAGGGAAAATTCCTACTCTGAGATGCCCTTTGTTCTATTTACCTAAGAAAAGAAGAGCCAATTGAACAAAGATCCCCAGGCTTCAACTAATGTAAACGTATCAAATAACCCTAAAATGATTTTTGAAAGTAGTGACAGTCAGAAACTGCGACGATCCATGTTAAAAGGTTTATTTTTTCAAAATAAACTGTAGTAAACAGGCTTGATGAGCAAATATACAGCACAGTATTAATACGCAGCCCATACAAACATATCTCTAGCTTAAAATGGTGGATTTTGATGGGGATTTTTTAATTATGTTACTTAGATTGAGGCACCGGTGCCTCAATAAACTCTAGGGGGTTAAAAGCAACCTCATTCAATGACAGAAACTTTACACAATGCCTTGACATTGCATATGGAGAAAGATACACGTTTCATGAAGCCACATTCAGATCCAGTTACTCCAGCCCTGAAAATACCCCAAAAAGCTGTTCTTTTTTTCACTTGCTTTTTCATTTCCATTCACTTGCTGTGTAGAGGACTTGGACCCATTCATAATAGAAGAAAAGCAGTTAACATACATGCACTCCTGACACATAGCACTCAACACTCTAGTCAAACTGAAGCATCACTAGCAAGAGGAAGAAAGAAAGACCTGCCTCCACTGGCTCACCTCTACACTTTGACCCATACTAGTAGTGTAGCCCATAGTAATAGTAATTCTATAGTCATTCTATTTCTATAGTGTAGCCAGCCTGGTCTGTTAGAGGGAAGACACCTCCCTCTCCCCCTTCAAATCCAGTACAGGGCTTTCTATTGTTAAGTATTGGCAAACAGAGAGAGAGAGACAGAGAGAGAGTGTGATGCGGTTGCAGTAAATAGTGGGATCATCATACAGCAGTCTCCTGGTCCTCTCGTTGGATCATCTGGTAGTACTGGCAGTTCTCCAAGTACTCAGCCAGCTCCTGGTCATTGGCCTTCTTTGCACGCCACTTCAGCATTTCACCCTGAGGAAGGGAGGGCAGGAGAAAGGGATGAGGGGGTGGAGAGAGGGGGGGTTAGAGGAGAGGAGGGAAGGGTGGAGAGAGAAAGAAGGAGGGATGAAAGCGAGAGTGAGAGAAAGGGAGAGGGGGATGACACAGAGAAATGTAAGTGTGTGTGTGTGTGTGTGTGTGTGTGTGTGTGTGTGTGTGTGTGTGTGTGTGTGTGTGTGTGTGTGTGTGTGTGTGTGTGTGTGTGTGTGTGTGTGTGTGTGTGTGTGTGTGTGTGTGTGTGTGTGTGTGTGTGTGTGTTTACGCTTTTTGGTTGATTCTGATGATAATGCCCCCAAAACATACACACTGAAATAAATAAAATAAAAATTATATTAAAAAAAAAATTTATATTAAAATTATATTAAAACAGGAAAATATTCTCATACAATATGCATTTTCCTGTTGTCAGTGAGTTCACCGTGGTGACTGGTAGTGTACTAAGACCATTGTGGATCTATGGGACCAGCCAGGAATACTGCAAGGCTACAATTCTCACTGACAGAGAAGAACGTTAATCACCATTACAAAGTATAGACAGCAATTTTCCCCAATAATAGACCTTTACTGGACTATAGCTAGTCTTTATTATAACCATCAGGCTGGTTGTGATAACAATCATACCTGAAGGTACCTGAAGGTCAAGTAAAAAAGGCCCCTTTACTGAACTAGAGCTAGGTAATTATGATAACCAGCCCGATTCAATTTAATTTATCTGAAGGTCAGTCTTCATGAGGGAAGCACCGGCCTCCACCAGGTTGTGTTGTAGCTGGGAGCTCTAGGTTTGACCCAGTTGACATACTTTATCCAGGAACTGAGTAATTCATATAAATTAGGTCTATTTTTATTTTATTATTTGAGGACAGAGCTTTAATAGTAGAGAGTTGGCCTCAGTAATAGGCCGATGCGGTGGAAACCGGTTGCATGATGTTCTGTGTCAAAAGGGTCCATATAGAAAATCAGTAAAAGGAAGTTGACAATATGACTCACGTCTCTTTTTCTATGACATCCAGGAGAGTGGTAGATGCTGAGTGTGTTAAAAAATGGACAGGATTCAGATATTGCATCCAGTATCCATGTGCACACAAGCACCCTATCTACAGTATTTCACACATATCTATCAATCATGTTAGATGTGTTAGAATGCTTTTTTATGTTTGATCCACAACAGTGAGGGAAATATTAATATGTTCATTGGGTTTATACACTGAGAATAACAAACATTAGGAACACCTTGCTAATATTGAGATGCTTTCACCTGGATTCACCTGGTCAGTCTATATCATGGAAAGAGCAGCTGTTCTTAATGTTTTGTATATTCAGTGTATGGGATATTGCAGAGCGGTTCCATTATCGAAACGTTAAAAGAGTCATATCAGTACTTGAAATCACTTTCTAATTCTTAAAGTGGGATGGGAGTCAACTGCATTGATTGATGGGTCAGTTTCTTACCGTTGTCTATGATTTACTTGTCAATCTCCTTGCAGCTCACCTCCACTGCATAATGGAGGAAGGTGCAGCCCAAAGTATCCTGCGTAAAAATATCTGCCACCTGTTTGTAGAGCCCTATGAGCTGTGAGGAAAAAATTATGGTTAATTTACAGTACTTCAGCTTTACTGTTCTTCAACTTCACAGTGATTGAAATTCATAGCTTAATAAGCATGCCCCTTTCAAAAAATGTAGAACTAACAGATATAGCCCTTGGTTCACTCCAGACCTGACTGCCCTCGACCAGCACATCCAGTGGTGGACTGCACTAGCATCGAATAGTCCCCACGATATGCAACTTTTCAGGGAAGTCAGTAACCAATACATGCAGTCAGTTAGGAAAGCAAAGGCTAGCTTTTTCAAACAGAAATTTACATCCTGTAGCTCTAACTCCCCAAAATTCTGGGACACTGTAAAGTCCATGGAGAATAAGAGCACCTCCTTCCAGCTGCCCACTGTACTGAGGCTAGGAAACACTGTCACCACCAATAAATCCACGATAATTGAGAATTTCAATAAGCATTTCTCTACTGCTGGCCATGCTTTCCTCCTGGCTACCCCAACCTCAGCCAACTGCTCCGCAACCCCTGCAGCAACTTGTCCTGCAGCTACTTGCCAAGCCTCCCCAGCTTCTCCTTCACCCAAATCCAGATAGCAGATGTTCTAAAAGAGCTGCAAAACCTGGACCCGTACAAATCAGCTGGGCTAAACAATCTAGACCCTCTCTTTCTAAAATTATCCACCACCATTGTTGCAACCCCTATTACTAGTATGTTCAACCTCTCTTTCGTTTTGTCCGAGATTCCTAAAGATTAGAAAGCTGCCATGGTCATCCCCCTCTTCAAAGGGGGTGACACTCTAGACCCAAACTGTTACAGACAGAAACCTATATCCATCCTGCCCTGCATTTCTAAAGTCTTCAAAAGCCAAGTTAACAAACAGATCAATGACCATTTCAAATCCAAACCGTACCTTCTCCACTGTGCAATCCGGTCTCCGAGCTGGTCACGGGTGCACCTCAGCCGCGCTCAAGGTACTAAATGATATCATAATCGCGATCGATAAAAGACAGTACTGTGCAGCCGTCTTCATCTACCTGGCCAAGGCCTTCAACTCTGGGAATCACAGTATTCTTATCGGCAGACTCAACAGCATTGGCTTCTCAAATGACTGCCTCGCCTGGTTTACCAACTACTTCTCAGATAGAGTTCAGTGTGTCAAATCGGAGGGCCTGTTGTCCGGACCTCTGACAGTCTCTATGGTGGTGCCACAGGGTTCAATTCTCGGGCCGACTCTTTTCTCTGTATATATCAACGATGTCACTCTTGCTGTGGGTGATTCCTTGATCCACCCCTACGCAGACAACATCATTCTCTACACATCTGGCCCTTCTTTGGACACTGTTAACAAACCTCCAAACAAGCTTCAATGCCATACAACACTCCTTCTGTGGCGTCCAACTGCTCTTAACTTCTTGGATATAGGGGGCGCTCTTTTAATTTATGGATAACCAAAACGTTCCCATTTTAAACAAGATATTTTGTCACGAAAAGATGCTCGACTATGCATATAATTGACAGCTTTGGAAAGAAAACACTCTGACGTTTCCAAAACTGCAAAGATATTGTGCCACAGAACTAATGCTACAGGCGAAACCAAGATGAAACTTCAAACAGGAAGTGAGCCAGATTTTTGAGGCGCTGTGTTCCAATGTCTCCTTATATGGCTGTGAATGCGTCAGGAACGAGCCTACACTTTCTGTCGTTTCCCCAAGGTGTCTGCAGCATTGTGACGTGTTTGTAGGCATATCATTGGAAGATTGACCATAAGAGACTACATTTACCAGGTGTCCGCCTGGTGTCCTCCGTCGAAATTGGTGCGTAATCTCCAGCTGCATGTACGTGATGAACAAAACCGAGCGATTTCTCCTACACAAATAATATTTTTGGAAAAACTGAACATTTGCTATCTAACTGAGAGTCTCCTCATTGAAAACATCTGAAGTTCTTCAAAGGTAAATGATTTTATTTGAATGCTTTTCTTGTTTTTGTGAAAATGTTGCCTGCTGAATGCTAGGTTTAATGCTATGCTAGCTATCAATACTCTTACACAAATGCTTGTTTTGCTATGGTTGAAAAGCATATTTTGAAAATCTGAGATGACAGTGTTGTTAACAAAAGGCTAAGCTTGAGAGCCAATATATTTATTTCATTTCATTTGCGATTTTCATGAATAGTTAACGTTGCGTTATGGTAATGAGCTTGAGGCTATAATTACGATACCGGATACGGGATTGCTCATCTTAACAGGTTAAACGCTAGTTAAACTAAATGCATGCTCTTCAACCGATCGCTGCCCGCACCCGCCTGCCCGACCAGCATCATTACTCTGGACGGTTCTGACTTAGAATATGTGGACAACTACAAATACCTAGGCGTCTGGCTCGACTGTAAACTCTCCTTCCAGACTTATATTTAACATCTCCACTCCAAAATTAATCTAGAATCGGCTTCCTATTTTGCAACAAAGCCTCCTTCACTCACGCTGCCAAACATACCCTCGTAATACTGATCGTTCCGATCCTCGACTTCAGCGATTTAATTTACAAAATAGCCTCCAACACTCTATCGTCAAACTGGATGCAGCCTATCACAGTGCCATCCGTTTTGTTACCTAAGCCCCTTATACCACCCACCACTGCGACCTGTATGCTCTCGTTGGCTGGCCCTCGCTACATATTCGTCGCCAGACCCACTGGCTCCAGGCTGAGGTGGGATCAAGTCATTGTTTTACAAGTCACAAGTAAGTCTCAAGTTTTAGCACTCAAGTCCCATGTCAAGTCTCAAGTCAAGACAGGCAAGTCCGAGTCAAGTCTCAAGTCAAGACCGTCAAAACCGTGGCGGATCTGGCGCGGGATGTGGACCCCACTTCACCATAGTTTTTCTCCGCCTCTTTATCTGCCTCCGTGGCCTCTTAAACGGCGACCCTCGCCGCCGACCTCAGACTGGGGACCCTAGGCCCGGGTCCCGAATGGACGGGAGACTCCGGCAGCTCTGGAGTGAAGGGCGATTCTGGCAGCTCCTGGCTGACTGACGGCTCTGGCAGCTCCTGACTGACTGGCGTTCTCTGGCTTCCATGAGGTTCATAATAATCTCAGGTGGTCCTAGATCCAGAGGTGCTGACCCAGACCTCTTCTTCGCTTTCTCTGCCCTTCTCGCTCTCTGATACCTGTCCCTGAGTCCTCTCCACTTCCTCCTACAGTCTTCTTCTACATAGACATGAACATGATAAGCCAAACCATCACCTAGCATAACAATAGTTATTAGATAGCTAGCTATCATGAACATGTCACCTACACAGACACGGTTATCTGACCAAATTATCAAATTATCACAGTAGTATCTACCATTTCTATTTATCTGACATACACTCTTTCAAAACATGATTATTTGGTAAAGTCATCATTTATACACACACACACACACACACACACACACACACACACACACACACACACACACACACACACACACACACACACACACACACACACACACACACACACACACACACACACACACACACACACACACACACACACACACACTAGGTTAGCTAGCTAGCTAATGTTAACTAGCCACATCTAGCACAAGCTCACTACTAAACTGACCTGGTAATCATACTATCGTGGACACTTGTCTTCAAGCAGCACTTTTTGTGTTTATGTCCCTGTAGCTGTCAGCAGTTGTGTCAAAAGGACACAGTTTTGAGGATACTGCTAAAATGATTCTCTCCTCCATGTGTCCAACCGCATCTGACCATCTGCAAAAGATACCTGCATCAGTATAGTTTCCTAGCTGCGCAAAATGTTATGCAGCAGTGATGCAATCACACAGTCGGTGTGTTCGAAGCGTAAGACTAGAAAACATGCAGCGACATGCTGAAATAGTTGGCACTACAAATCTACCAAAGGACAAGACCATGCCATGTGGAGCATTGGGTACACGGCTGGAAATGGTTAAACTCTGAGACTATCGATCACTACAGAATGAGAGCACATATTAGGCATATAATTACTAGTCTGCAGCTAGAAATTACGTAAATCTAGAACCAGAATACCGCCGAAGCATTTATTCTATGACAACAATTCTGAATGGTACTCTGAAGTATCCATTCTAACCACCTACAACCACGAAAAGTTAACTTCTGGGAAAATTAACCAGAGACTCTAATGAACCCTACAGGACGATTGAGGATTCCAACAGAGAAGACAACGATTTACGGGCGTAAATATAGAACTTGCAATTATTCTCGAATGAGCGGCCGTTCATGTGCAAAGGGTTAGCGTTTCAATGAATATAATTATAGACTGTGTGTTGTGAATCCAATTTGTCTTTTCCGCTCTCTCAGCCCCCACCCCTTTCCTTTTGTCTACCAAGCCGTCATGTCAGTTTAGCCCACTAGGGACTTTTCTACCATTGTTAGTAACCAATATCTACTGTTTGTTATGTATTTCTGTGATTATTTAGTTAATAAATAAATAATTAAGCCAATTTGTATATTGCTGACTCATTATGAAAACTAGGGTTCATGCAGATAACCAATAATTTTACGACGTTCAGATGAGACTGATAGAAGGTAAAGAATAATTAATGACTGATTGATGACTGAAATGCAAGAGTTTTTTTGATCTCGAAGAGTTCATTCGGAAGACGGAACTTAACTTCTTAAATGAACTTCTCCGTGGTGCCCCAGGTTATTAATGAGTTAATTGTTGCATGATTTAATTCAATCACGTAATCAATTAAAAGTTACGTAATCGATTTGATAAAATAGCATGTCATCACATTAATGATAGTCACAGACACGACAATCTCTTATTAAAGTCACTTGTTAAATCCACTTGAATCAGTGTAGATGAAGGGGAGGAGACGGGTTAAAGAATGATTTCTAAGCCTTGAGACAATTGAGACTTGGATTGTGTATGTGTGCCATTCAGATGGTGAAAGGGCAAGACAAATGAGGTGCACCGTTTTGTGTCAAGAATGGCAACGCTGCTGGCTTTTTCACACTCACTGTATCAATAATGGTCCACCACCCAAAGGACATCCAGCCAACTTGACAAATGTGTGAAGCATTGGAGTCAACATGGACCAGCATCCCTGTTGAACTCTTTCGACACATACAATAGGTGAACAGGCTTATAGTGAAATGCTTACTGACGAGCCCTAAACCAACAATGCAGTTAAGAAAATAGAGTTAAATAAACTAAAGTTTTAAAAAGTAACACAATAAAATAACAATAACCAGGGTCTGAGGGCAGATTTTCCTTATGTTTGGAAGTGTGTAGTTTGTCCCTATAGAACTCACAGACATTCAGTAATCAACCACTTTCTTCTTCTGAATCACTGTCTACCGATTTACAGTCCTCCTCTACGTCTGTGCTGACTGAGCCATCACCAGCCAACATTGAAAATATTTGCTGGAGCTTTTTCTATAAAAAAAAAAAGCTTATTTAAAGTTTATTTAACTAGGTAGGTCAGTTAAGAATAAATTATTATTTACAATGACAGCCTACCCCTGCCAAACCCGGACGACGCTGGGCCAATTGTTCGTTGCCCTATGGGACTCTCAATCACGGCCGGATGTGATACAGCCTTGATTGAAACCAGGGACTGTAGTGGCGCCTCTTGCACTGAGATGCAGTGCCTTAGACCCCTGCGTCACTCGGGCGCAACGCCTACGGGAGCTTTAATATGTTCTGCATTTTCTTTGGGAGCAGCACATAGGCACCCAGGTGAAAGCATGTTGGCTCGGCCTTACACTGCCCAAGAGGAACAAGGGCCTCTTCAAAAAGCCCCGGCTCTCTCTGGCAAAAAAGGCAATTTTGTAGTAGGTCTGCCTGTATAAGGTGCCTCTCCACCGCTGCGCTAAGGCAGATGTTTTTCAGCATCACTGCATGCTGCTTTGCCCAGAGCAGACTGGTCCCAACAGCTTGGGGGACAGACTGGATGTTCACCTGGGACTGGATGACACCTGGGACCAGACTGTATGTTCTTGCTGGAGAAAATCCTCTTACTCCAGTCTTGGGGGGAATTGGGGTGACTTGTTCCTTCCATGTTTCTTGATTGTCGCTTGATTTTTTTCTGGAGAGCTGTACAGCAATGGTTTGTCCATCTGAAGAACAATTTTAAGAAATGTTAAGAACATTCGAAATGACTCCAATATTGGACAATCTCACACAAATTATCAATGAACCTACCAGGTACCACCCCAAAGCCGTAAACACGGGCAGCCTCATAGATATCATCCTAACCAACTTGCCCTCTAAATAGACCTCTGCTGTCTTCAACCAAGATCTCAGCATTCACTGCCTCATTGCCTGCATCCGTAATCAGTCAGCGGTCAAACGACCTACACTCATCACTGTCAAACGCTCCCTGAAACACTTCAGGGAGCAGTCCTTTCTAATCGACCGGGCCCGGGTATCCTGGAAGGATATTGACCTCATCCCGTCAGTAGAGGATGCCTGGTTATTTTTTTTAAATGCCTTCCTCACCATCTTAAATAAGCATGCCCCTTTCAAGGGGGCATATACAAAGACCTTCCTTTTGTACATATACAAAGACCTTCCTTTTATAACTTTCTCTTACCCTACACACCAACATAGGGATTTTCTCATAAGTCTCACCACAGTTCATTACCACTCAGCTGACAGTTCCAGTCTCCCCCAGATACAAGAGCTCTGGAGGGGCCCTCCCTGTCCTACCTTATCGCCCCAGAGTTACAGCCAGGTCGGTTTAAACATAGGTTAATGCCGACACACACATCCATACATTCCTTTCTTCCTAGGTCTATGCTACAAAACCCTTTCCCAATGAACAAATATTATTTAACACTACTAGAAAGACAGGGTAGAATTCTGTTAGTTGTAATTCTACGTTAAATGTATACATCATTTAGTCATTATTCATAAGAAATCCCATAACAAAAACAAACTCAAAAGAGTTCTGGGACACTAAAGTCCATGGAGAACAAGAACATAATAATAATTTATTTATTTAGCTCCTTTGCACCCCATTATTTCTACTTTGCACATTCTTCCACTGCAAATCTACCATTCCTGTGTTTTACTTGCTATATTGTATTTACTTCACCACCATGGCCATTTTTTTTTGCCTTTACTTCATTTGCTCACATTCTATATAGACTTATTTTTCTATTGTATTATTGACTGTATGTTTGTTTTACTCCATGTGTAACTAGGTGTTGTTGTATGTGTCGAACTCCTTTGCTTTATCTTGGCCAGGTCGCAATTGTAAATGAGAACTTGTTCTCAACTTGCCAACCTAGTTAAATAAAGGTGAAAAAAATATATATATACATAAGGGGTGCCGTGTCTGCACTCTTGTCCATCGTATGAAAGGCCGCTTTGTTTAGAGATGTGGCGTGTATGTTGTGAAATTGCCTGTGAGTGAGTACAACCTTATTGGTAGTTAAGAAAGTTTAGCTCGTTTGGCTAACTTCAGCTGGTGGCATTATCTTGGAACCCATCATCGGGCAAATTTCACATTTTGTCCCAGTTTTCTAGACTATATTGTAATTTACTGTTAATGAATGTAGCGAACGGTAACGTTAGCCTAAGTGCAGACTGTTGCTAAATTACCTGTGAGCGCCTAATAAAATTATTTAATGATGTATATCTTGATGTAACGGATGTGAAAAGGCTAGCTTAGTTAGCGGTGCGCGCTAAATAGCGTTTCAATCGGTTACGTCACTTGCTCTGAGACCTTGAAGTAGTAGTTCCCCTTGCTCTGCAAGGGCCGCGGCTTTTGTTTCGTGGGTGACTGTTGTCGATGTGTGCAGAGAGTCCCTGGTTCGCGCCCGGGTATGGGCGAGGGGACGGTTTAAAGTTATACTGTTACATTGAGTTATGTAAGTCATATCCGGGGAAAAAACGTCAGATGACGTTTCCACCTTCATTGGCTACATTTGAATGAATTGGAGGTGTTAACTTCCAAGGTGCTCTTTAAGAATCTTTCATTTACATTTTTGTGGTAATCAGTTCATCACTGTAGTACTACAGCTAAACAATCGTAATCAGCAACAATGTCATCAGGTGCTGTGGCTTTCTTTATTAAATTGTTACAAGAACCTGCAGGATAATGCCAGTGGCAAAAAAACAAAATGCTGTTTCAAAACTTATGGAATTAACACTAAAGATGCTGGCGCAACTACATCTAACTTCATCCGACATTTGAAAACGAAACGCGAAATGTCAGTTAGGCTAGCTAGCTAACAACGTTACAATGTGATTAGACTAATAGCCTGTTTAGCGCATGCCAGCTTGATATAGCTAGCTTTCTTGTGTGTCATCTTTTAGCTAACAGGAAATGTATTACTGTCGAATATTTCTTGAAAGGTTAAGAGGTGGGTTGTCAGATAGCTAGGCCTACTTGTTAGCAGAGATTATTAAATGACATCTCGGCCATATGCATATCACTCTGAGATTAATATACTTTCTGTTGTAGCTTGTTCCTAGGAAGTAATTTAGTATAAAACGAGAGTTCAGAGCATGCAACTTCTTGGACACTTCTGCTGTAAAATCCCATTGACTATAAATATTTGTTTGTGTCCTTGTACTTCCATATCAAGTCAGCAACAACTATCCATCATGTTGTTCATCTGCAGGTTCACTGAATTCTGCAAAGCAAAGGTGGCCAGTGCAGGGACAGAAGGACAAAGCAGCATTGACTCATTCTTGACCACCATGTGTACAGCTTGGGCCACCCCAGGAAGAAGGCCATAACAGAGGCTGCATAAGCTGACCATTTCCTTAGTGGTCAGCCCTCACTTTAGGCATTTCATGTCAGTGGTAGATGACAAATATAGACCAGTAAGTAGGCCCATGTTGATCAGGCGCCTGCAACACTGAACAAAGAGGCTACAATCAAAAGTGCCCTAGAGAAGACAGAATCAGTGTCTGTCTATCCTGAACAACTTTGCCGATATCAGGCGTACCCATACCATGATGCAGCCACCACCATAGTTGAAAATAAGGAGGCAGTTACTCAGTGATGTGTTGTGTTGGATTTTCCCCAAACATAAGGCTCTGCATTTTGGTCAAAAAGTGTATTCCTTTGCTGTGTTTTTTTGCAGTATTACTTTAGAATCAGTGATAAATTTGAAGTAATATGTGATAATGTTGGTATAAAACATTTATGTCATGTGATAACGCTGCAAGTAAGAAAAAGCCCTTCAGTTTGTTTCCCTAAAGCAAGCAATGATCATGATGATTTGGATAACCCCAGCCTATGGGAAGAATGTGGTGAAGAGTACAATGCTGATGTTGAAGCTATCCAAACCAACTGCAGGAAACAGATCTTACATTGCTTTGCCCATTCATTACAACTGGTGATTAGAGATGGACTAAAGGAAACAAAAATGATACACAGTATGCTGGCTAAGGTAACTAAACTTTGCAGCTTACTACATACTACCTGTGGTCTGAAAGAAGCATTTGCAACTGAGTTCGGAGTCAATAGTAGTGTCCCTGATGCTGTGTCTACCAGATGGAATTCTATCCTCCAGCTTGTTAAAGTAGTCACAAATCTGAATCAACAAAGCCTCCATACCCTACTTGAGGCCCAAGGACCTCTGCTTATCACCAAGTGAATGGAGCCAGCTATTGGACCCTTTTGTCCAGGCCACCGACCTTACTCAGGGGGAGAATGTGGTGACACACAGTGCTGCCCTTCCTTGTGTATTGTCACTCAACGATCATCTGCAAAGTATACTGAGCACAAGTTGTCATTCAGTCAGTCTAGTAAAGCACTGCAGCAGTCACTGAAATGCCAATTCCAGGTGGTTTTTGAATGTCAGAATGGAGCACTCAGATTAACAGGAAACAAAACTCCCATTTGGTGACAATGTATACAGAATGGCTGCACAGCTGGACCCATCTTTCTGCCTGTTCTGGCTTGATCACGATGTCCTCATACCAGATGAAGTTAAAGCTGAATTGAAGGAGAGTCTGATTGGTAGGTACAATGCACTGCAACATGCACATTAAAATGTTATGTTTTTTTTTCTTCATATCTGGTACAATTACATGTATTAATGTAAACTATCTACATTTTAAAAGGAAATGTATTTTGATTTAAATTGTGCCTGAAGTGCTTTTTTCATACAAGTATTGGACAATGAACAAGGGAGTCTCTTCAAATAATTTACAAGGTTTATAGACCTAACCCACAGCAGGCAGAAAGCCATTGCCAAAAGGCATTTGAGACTTGATTTAGACTTGGTCCTTAAAGGCATGTTAATAAACCTAGGCAACAGTACCACCGTGTGGCTGTCGCCTACCATTGAACGTGTAACTAACATGTCGTCATACCAGCGCCTTACTAACATCTGCGTGACGCCTGTGTTTTAACGAAAGTCATAAGCTGCATAGTTTATATTTATATTAATTAAATCTCAACCATAATGTTAGAAACTTACTTTTTTTCTCAGTGCGGGAACACTGTTTGTTTTGGCCAATTTAGGTAGTATGTAAAAACAAAAAAATGAATGTATAGTTAAAGTGACTATGCATATAAGATAAACAGAGTAGCAGCAGCGTAAAAGAGGGGTGGGGGGGGGGACGACGACGACGACGACGACACACTATGCAAATAGTCAGGAGACTCATCAGACCAAAGGACAGATTTCCACCAGTCTAATATCCATTGCTGGTGTTTCTTGGTGTCCTTTAGTCGTGGTTTCTTTGCAACAATTCGACCATGAAAGCCTGCAGTCTCCTCTGAACAGTTGATGTTGAGATGTGTCTGTTACTTGAACTCTGAAGCATTTATTTGGACTGCAATGACTATGTCTTCCTTTCCTGTGGCGGTCCTCATGAGAGCCAGTTTCATCATAGAGGTTGAGATTTTTGCAACTGATCTTCATGTCTTAATGTAATGGACTGTTGTTTCTTTTTGCTTATTTGAGCTGTTCTTGCCATAATATGGACTTGATCTTTTACCAAATAGGGCTATCTTCTGTATACCTCCCCTACCTTGTCACAACACAACTGATTGGTTCAAACACATTAGGAAGGACAAATATTCCCAAAATGAACTTAAGGCACAACTGTTAATTGAAATGCATTCCAGATGACTACCTCATGAAGCTGGTTGAGAGAATGCCAAGAGAGTGCAAAGCTGTCATCAAGGCAAAGGGTGGCTGCTTTGAATAATCTCAAACAAAATATATTTTGATTTGTTTAACACTTTTGTTTACTACATGATTCCACATGTGTTATTTCATAGTTTTGATGTCTTCACTATTATTCTACAATGTAGAAAATAGTACAAATAAAGAAAAACCCTGGAATGAGTAGGTGTGTTTTGACTGGTACTATACACAGATCTAAATGTTGTTAGCCAATCAGACTGTTGTTCCCAGTAGCCTACATCAAATAAACCAATAAGAGTTGTGTCCACGGCTTTCAGCGAAAAGAGTTCATAGGCTTTCCCAGAGGGTCAATGCTATTCGGGATCTTTGGGATATCCCTACGTACACCATTTTACATTTATACTTCATTAAGTTTAGGTTAGGTAAGGGTTCTAGTTTAGGGTTCAGGGTAGGGACGTCCCAAGGAATCTGGATAGCAGTGACCATGAGAGAATGGGCACGGTATTTGAGAGCTCAGCGGCGTATGTTGGGAATTACAAGATTATGTTATAATACTTTTATTGCATCAATGGTTGTTTTATGCAACAGAATTGAGGGTTCTTACAACTCTATTGTGTCTGTGTGAACTGAAAGTGGGCCTCTTGGAGATAACACTGACAGGAGATTTATGATGACTTTTGGGTGATAAAACCTAAAAAGAGACCGCATTCCAGAGCATAAGTGTTATGCAGGTGAATGAGGACCCAAAAGCGACTTGGCGAAAACAGAGTCTTTATTCCAGTAAAGGAAATAGGCAATACTCCTGGACAATCAGAGCAGAAAACAAAACATAAAAAACTTAATTCCACTCGTAGTGACGAGGACAGACTGGAGACTCGACCATAAACTGTAGGTTGCCTCGGGAAGGCACCGACCGTAGCAGACTCAGACACCTGCTCACACGCAGCATCTGAGGGAAACAAGACACGACAGGGCGAGACAAAGACACAGCACGGCGAACAATATACAAGGATCCGACAGGACAGAAACGGAAGACAAGGGGAGAAATAGGGACTCTAATCAGAGGGCAAGATACGGAACAGGTGTGAAAAGATTAGATGATTGAGTAGGGGAATAGGAACAGCTGGGAGCAGGAACGGAACGATAGAGAGAAGAGAGAGAGGGAGGGAGAGAGAAAAAAGGGAACGAACCTAATAAGACCAGCAGGGGGAAAACGAACAGAAGGGAAAGCAAAATGACAAGACAATATAAGACAAAACATGACAATAAGTTAATGTTTCGGTTTTATAAAGGTACCAGGGAGAGATGACACAGGGCCAGACCCTGGTCTGTACACAAATAGTACTGTTTTTATAGCAGATACTGTCTGTGTGGATTATAAGTATCTTTCATACAAATCTTAACCTTGTGACCCATTCCATACATCTGTTCGTCATGTAGACTGAAAGGGGTGCATCTTGGCTATAAAATACCTTTGTACTTTTGTCTCCGGGCTCTCAGCAAATCATCTGAGGGTGATTTGTCAACCAGCCATCATTATCGTAGAGCACTCAATCAATTCACTTTATATGTGTGTGCTGTATTGACCTGCTCCCTTATTAATAAGTGTGCCACTCTGTGGCCCAAAAGAGTTCTACCTATGCACGGAAGGGGTTCTCCTATGGGGAGCATGAAGAATCCTTTTAGGTTGTAGATGCACCTTTTTTCCCTGATTGTAGGCCTATATTGCAGAGGTGTTTCTGTGGTTCCTTGTTGGTGGGAAGTTAAGATCATCAAAAATACTATGAAACATCCCCACTTTTAGCACACATTTGCAAGCATGCAAAGTAACCTTATAAATGCGTGCTGAGGCATGTGAGATCACTCAACATTCACAGGACCGACAAAAGTCATGCTCACATGCAAACAAAAGATAACGTGTCTAACTTGCACCGTTATGCAATTATTAAGAGACTAGATACAAATAGTTCATCCTGGCTACCAATGTTCTAGCATTAATTTATTGAGGCAAGCAGATCAGAGATGTCAAGGTGGTACCCAAGCATATGCCATGTGTATATGTGACACATATGTATGGTCATATTTTGGTATGTTTTATGTTGTTTGTTATTTTAAGGAGCCATCCCTTGTATAATTTTCTACGCCTCCCAGGTATTTGCTTTTAAAGTAATGTGTATGATTACTGCCGCTAGGTGGAGCTGTGATGTCAATGGGGAGCATTTGTGAGTTCTTGGAGGTTTCTTCTTAAATCTTGGAGAACACCTTCCACTGAAAACGAAAGTATCTGTCTCATCATTTTACCTTATTAATTCAAGTATGTAATGTGCAAAAGTGTAATATGACTTTCAAGATATTAAGGTAGCATGGTAAACTACATAGTCCATGAGTTTGGTGATGTTTGAAGACAATTGAAGGGAGTTTTAACCGAGTGAAAAACTGGTTGGTATTTTCCCCATTGTAAGTAATGGAGGTTGGCTAGGTTACTAACAGTTTACATGTAAGAGAAGGGTTTAAGATGGTGTCCAAACTTTCTGTAATTTATTTAAACAATGTTCTAAATCCTATTTGTTTTATTTTCTATGAACAAAGGCTCAGTTTAGTTCAGGTAGTTATGTAAATATTGGATGTCTTGATAAAATGTGTTAGTGTTAATATTTGTATGAAAATTGCATAACAGTTCACTAGGTTGATGCTTTGCAAAGTTAGATCTCTTTGCACACAATGGCAGCATCCAGGCCTCCAGAGTACTCACCCTATTGCCTTCTGTAGGGATGGGAGCCGCAGCTGTTTACTGAGGAAAACAATGCAATTGTGTGTGTGTATATAGGAATTTGAACAGGAAAAATGATTGTCCGCTGTCAATTTATTTTCAGGCCCTCGAAGAGATATGTAAGAGATGTATTTGTAATAAGATTAAATATAAATATAATTGTATTTATTTATATTGTCAATTAAGGTGAGCCTGAACATGGACAAGGTGCAGGAGAAACTGAAGGAAAACCACCAGAGGAGAATCAAGAAGGGGACCAAGTGCGTCGACATCCAGTCAAATTACTTGGCTTGGAAGAAGGATGAAAGGAAGGCGAGACCTTGCTGCTCTTTCGCTCCTAGCTGGGGTCACTATCCGTTCAGGTGAATATAAACAATCTCAGATGATAACTATTCTCATTTGCCTCCTTGTTTGTGGGTGGCATCGCCATGTTGTCAGGAGTATCAACACTGGCCCAATAGTTTCTCCAAATAGTAAATCTCAAAGCTAACCACTGGGTCACGTTAAGTAACCTCTGCTTCCAGGTAGGTGCTGTTAAGGTGTATGACTCCAGTGGTCATAACACCACCCTGGAGTTTCTCTCACAACTCACCTCTTATCTTTTCCAGGGACCATCCCTCACCTCCCTCATCAACCCCACTGACAAAGAAAATACAGACAGGTATCCTTTTTTCTGTCTGTCTTTAACATTATTGCATGTCTAATCAAACATGTTAAATTAAATAATTCAATAACTGTATTTTTACATACCTGATCAACCTGTAACCTGTGTGTTTGCTTGTTTACGTCTGTCTCCTACCCTGTTCCCTTTACTCTGCCCCGGTTCTCCAGGACCTAGGGGTGCTGCCCAACACCCAGATGTGGATCCACCTGATGTCCTCCATTACCAACCACCCTCCAACGTTTCATTACATCATCTACAGCTACTGTTATTGTCATGTTGTCATTATCTGCTAAGAAAGAGCAAGAACACTTTCATACTGGGAACATAGTGAGATACACAGAGGATCTAAAAACACTAGCACTCAGAACAAAGAGAGCAGCAGTGCATGGACTTCAGTCTCCCTCTTCCGAGACTGACTGTTTGTTGGGAACAAGTGACAGACAGAACCTCCCACCCACATAGCACCCACCTCCTCTCTATTCCACACACCAGAAGTCAGTATTTCAGTCTATGATTGCCATGTGAGGACAAAAAAATCTAAGTTAAATATAAAATCGTAAATATTGCCAGGTTGGTTTTCAGAGCTTGTTCATTGTAATGTATCCCTTGATGGTATTTGTTAGTTCAACATTATTCATAGTTGTATCATAGGACCCACAATAGATATATATTCAACCACAAGGGTGTACTAATGAGCTATATAAAAACTCAGAAAAAAAGAAACGTCCTCACTCAATTTATTTTCAGCAAACTTAACATGTGTAAATATTTGTAAGAACATAACAAGATTCAACAACTTAGACGTAAACTGAAAAAGTTCCACAGACATGTGACTAATAAAACTGGAACAATGTGTCCCTGAACAAGGGGGGAAGGGGGGTCAAAATCAAAAGTTACAGTCAGTATCTGGTGTGGCCACCAGCTGCATTAATTACTGCAGTGCATCTCCTCCTCATGGACTCCACCAGATTTGCGAGTTCTTGCTGTGAGATTTTACCCCACTCTTCCACCAAGGTACCTGGAGGGTTCCCAGACAATTCTGGAGGGAATGGCCCTAGCCTTCACCCTCCGATCCAACAGGTCTCAGACATGCACGATGGGATTGAGATTCGGGCTCTCCCGCTGGCCATGGTAGAACACTGACATTCCTATCTTGCAGGAAATCACGCACAGAACGAGCAGTATGGTGTCATTGTCATGCTGGAGGGTCTTGTCAGGATGAGCCTGCAGGAAGGGTACCACATGAGGAAGGAGGAGGTCTTCCTTGTAAAGCACAGCGTTGAGATTGCCTGCAATGACAACACGCTCAGTCCGATGATGCTGTGACACACCACCCCAGACCATGACAGACCCTCCACCTCCAAATTGTTCCCAGAGTACAGGCCTCAGTGTAAAGCTCATTCCTTCAACGATAAACTGGAATCCGACCATCACCCCTGGTGAGACAAAACCACGACTCGTCAGTGAAGAGCACTTTTAGCCAGTCCTGTCTGGTCCAGCGACGGTGGGTTTGTGCCCATAGTCAACATTGTTGCCGGGCATGTCTGGTGAGCCCTCAGTCCCGCCTCTCTCGGCCTATTGCGGACAGTCTGAGCACTGATGGAGCGATTGTGCGTTCCTGGTGTAACTCGGGCAGTTGTTGTTGCCGTCCTGTACCTGTCCCGCAGGGGTGATGTTCGGATGAACCGATCCTGTGCAGGTGCTGTTACACGTGTTCTGCCACTGTGAGGATAATCGGCCGTCCATCCTGTCTCCCTGTAGTGCTGTCTTAAGTGTCTCTTCAGTACGGACATTGTGTAAATCAGCTAGAAAGATGTGTCGGCATCAAGTAATTGTCTCTGACCCCCTCCCAGTTAGGGGGAGTGATGAGCTCTACAGCAGAAGTCAATCACTGGTTGAAAACTGTTTTCTGCCCCTACCAAAAGATATAATTTGTAGATAATTGGTCCTCTTTCTGGGACTCACCCACAAACAGGACCAAGCCTGACCTGCTGAGGAGTGACTGACTCCATCCTAGCTGGAGGGGTGCTCTCATCTTATCTACGAACATAGACAGGGCTCTAACTCCCCTAGCTCCACAATGAGATAGCCAGCCTGCCAGCTTAGTGGAGCCTGCCACTAGCACATTCAGTGTAGTCAGCTCAGCAATCCCCATTGAGACCGTGTCTGTGCCTCGATCTAGGTTGGGCAAAACTAAATATGGTGGTGGTTGCCTTAGCAATCTCACTGGAGTTAAGACCTCCTCCATTCCTGCCATTATTGAAAGAGATTGTGACACCTCACATCTCAAAATAGGGCTACTTAATATTAGATCCCTCAATTCCAAGGCAGTTACAGTCAATGAACTAATCACTGATCATAATCTGGATGTGATTGGCCTGACTGAAACATGACTTAAGCCTGATGAATTTACTGTGTTTACAATGAGGCCTCACCTCCTGGTTACACTAGTGACCATATCCCTCGTGCATCCCGCGAAGGTGGATGTGTTGCTCACATTTATGATGGCTAATTTCAATTTGCAAAAAGAAAAACATTTTCTTTTGTCTTTTGAGCTTCTAGTCATGAAATCTATGCAACCTACTCAATCACTTTTTTTTGCGTTCCTCACTGAGTTCCCTGAATTCCTATCGGACCTTGTAGTTATGGCAGAAAATATTCTAATTTTTGGTGACTTTAATATTCACATGGGAAAGTCCACAGACACACTCCAAAAGGTTTTCGGAGTCATCATCGACTCAGTGGGTTTTGTCCCACATGTCTCTGGACCTACTCACTGTCACAGTCATACTCTTGACCTAGTTTTGTCCCATGGAATAAATGTTGTGGATCTTAATGTTTTTCCTCATAATCCTGGACTATCGGACCACCATTTTATTACATTTGCAATCGCAACAAATAATCTGCTCAGACCCCAAACAAGGAACATCAAACGCTGTGCTATGAATTCTCGGACAGCCCAAAGATTCCTAGATGCCTTTCCAGACTCCCTCCACCTACTCGAGGAAGTCAGAGTACAAAAATCAGTAAACCACCTAACTGAGGAACTCAATTTAACCTTGCGCAATACCCTAGATGCAGCCACACCCCTAAAAACATTTGTCATAAGAAACTAGCTCCCTGGTATACAGAAAATAACCAATCTCTGAAGCAAGCTTCCAGAGAATTGGAACAGAAATGGTGCTACACCAAACTGGAAGTCTTCCGACTAGCTTGGAAACCGTGCAGTATCGAAGAGCCCTCACTGCTGCTCGATCATCCTATTTTCCCAATTTATTTGAGGAAAATAACAACAATCCAAAATGTATTTTTGATTCTGTCGCAAAGCAAACAAAAAAGCAGCATTCCCCAAAGAGAGGATGGTTTTCATTTCAGCAGTGATAAATTAATGAACTTCTTTGAGGAAAATATCATGATCATTAGAAAGCAAATTAGGGACTCCTCTTTAAATCTGTGTATTCCTCCAAAGCTCAGATGTCCTGAGTCTGCACAACTCTGCCAGGACCTAGGATCAAGGGAGACACTCAAGGTTTTTAATGCTATATCCCTTGACACATTGATGAAAATAATCATGGCCTCTAAACCATCAAGCTGCATACTGGACCCTATTCCAACTAAACTACAGAAAGAGCTGAGTCTGCGTATTTCACATGGGTAGGCAGACCATTCCATAAAAATGGAGCTCTATAGGAGAAAGCCCTGCCTCCAGCTGTTTGCTTAGAAATTATAGGGACAGTAAAGAGGCCTGTGTCTTGTGACCGTAGCGTACGTGTAGGTATGTACGGCAGGACCAAATCAGAGAAATAGGTAGGAGCAAGCCCATGTAATGCTTTGTATGTTAGCATTATAACCTTGAAATCAGCCCTTGCCTTAACAGGAAGCCGGTGTAGAGTGGCTAGCACTGGAGTAATATGATCACATTTTTTGTTTTTAGTCCAGATTCTAGCAGCTGTGTTTAGCACTAATTGAAGTTTATTTAGTGCTTTATCTCAACTTTTAAGTCTTTATTGAAGACTCAACTATTCAGTTAGTCCTATGATTGAGTGTAGTCTGGCCCAGGAGTGTGAAGGTGAACAAAAAAGGCACTGGAGCAACGAACCTCCCTTCCTGTCTCTGCCTGGCCGGTTCCCACCTTTCCACTGGGATTCTCTGCCTCAAACCCTATTACAGGGGCTGAGTCACTAGCTTACTGGTGCTCTTCCATGCCATCCCTAGGAGGGGTGCATCACTTGAGTGGGTTTAGTCACTGACGTGATTGGGGGTTGGTGCCACCCCCCCCTTGGGTTGTGCCGTGGGGGAGATCTTTGTGTGCAATACTCGGCCTTGTCTCAGGATGGTAAGTTGGTTGGTTGAAGATATCCCTCTAGTGGTGTGGGGGCTGTGCTTTGGCAAAGTGGGTGGGGTTATATCCTGCCTCTTTGGCCCTGTCTGGTGGTATCATCAGAAGGGGCCACAGTGTCTCTCTTCACCAGCCTCCAGTATTTATGCTGCAGTAGTTTGTGTCAGGGGGCTAGGGTCAGTCTGTTTTTTCTGGAATGTTTCTCAGCCCTAGGACCATTCCTCAGGACTACCTGGCCTGATGATTCCTTGCTGTTTGTTCCCAGTCCACCTGGTCGTGCTGCTGCTCCAGTTTCAACTGTTCTGCCTGCGGCTATGGAACCCTGACCTGTTCACTGGACATGATACCTGTCCCACACCTGCTGTCCAAAACCTGCGAATTAAGGGATATTTCTTTTTTTCTGAGTTTATATATATATATTTTTTAATAATCATAATAGTGGACTTATTGAAATAATATTATTTCAGTGTAGATAAGGAAAGGCCAGCTTAAAATGAAAACATGCCAGCCAGACAAGCCAGTGTTTGAATCAAATGTATTTGCAGATTAATGGAGTGGACTTTGATCTGTCAGGTAAATAACAATGTGTGTGGGGGGTGATTTTTTTTTGTTTTACCCCAATGCCTGTTTATACTTAAAGCAGAATATAGTAAATATAATTAATCGCAATGGGTAGCCTATGCAAATGAATAGGAAAACATTAAAAGCTTATTAATAGGACTATTGTTTGTCAAATCCAGATTAAATATAGGTCTTCATGTGTATAAAATCTGTAGGTGATTGTGAGCTAAATCAATGACCAGTATAGCTAAAATGTTCAGGCTTCATCATGATCTGTGATCAAAACAGGCTGTGGTGTTTTCGGTTCCGTTTAGGCAAATTTTAAGAATGTAACTGCACTGACATTTTTGGGTCTTTTGCTGTAGGCATAGCCTACCACTAATATTTTAAATTGTGGAGCATTTAATAAAACAACCATATTTTCCTATGATAGTGACACTTGCTTTTAATTAAAAAATGAATGTTTCATAAGCCTATAGAAACCATGTTGAGGCTGAGCAAGACCTTCAATAGGCTAGTAGATTATAAGGAGATCATTGTGGAGTTAATCATTATTATGGCCTAGATCGTTTATATAATCTGGACCGTTGTTTTTTTTCTAAGGCTAAGCAAACAAGAGGTACATATGTTTTTTGCCCATCTCTATAACAAGGGTTAGGCCTATATCCTCACACCCACTGAATTCAAGCCCTGCTTTTAACCAAATGGATAGCCTAAGGACATAAGTGATTTTCAGATCGGAGAAAGATGCCCGAGTTTCTGAATTGGAATTCTGCTTTGAATGACCGTTCAAAACTATTTTTCATAGTTTGAACTCGTACGACTTCCGTGTTGTCTTGAACTCACTGAAGTCGGAAGTCAGAGATTTCCACTAGAGACCTAATGCGTCACTAGAGAGACCTAGGGTACCTGTGAATAGGGCTACCTCCAACAAAGAAGCCCTTGTGTCCGTATTGATTTGAGAAATAGGCATATATACACAGTAATGGTGGCTGGCTGCAAATCAATTGTATTGAGGTGATATGCCCATTTGAGATAAATCAACAGATAAAATTGATTAGATTACTTTGGCAATGAAAAATATGTTTTACAAAATCATGTACAGTGCCTCCGGCAAGAATTTTCAGACTACTTGACTTTTTCCACATTTTGTTACATTACAGCCTTATTCTAAAATTGATTAAATAAATACACAATTCTCAGCAATCTATACACAATACCCCATAATGACAAAGCAAAAAAAAAGTTATATATTTTAGCAAATGTATAAAAAATAAATAAATAGAAATACCTTATTTACATAAGTATTCAGACCCTTTGCTATGAGTAGAAATTGAGCTCAGGTGCATCCTGTTTCCATTTTTACATATATGAGATGTTTCTACAACTTGATTGGAATCCACGTGGTAAAAATCAACTGATTGGACATGTTTTGGAAAAGCACACACCTGTCTGTATAAGGTCCCACAGTTAACAGTGATTGTCAGAGCAAAAACCAAACCATTAGGTCGTAGGAACTGTCCGGAGAGTTCCGAGAAAGGATTGTGTCGAGGCACAGATCTGGGGAAGGGTACCAAAAATGTCTGCAGGAATGAAGGTCCCGAAGAACACAGTGGCCTCCTTCCTTCTTAAATGGAAGAAGTTTGGAACCACCAAGGCTCTTCCTAGAGCTGGCCGCCCGGCCAAACTGAGCAATCGGGGGAGAATGGCCTTGGTCAGGGAGGTGACCAAGAACCCAATGGCCCTGACAGAGCTCTAGAGTTCCTCTGTGGATATTGGAGAAAACTCCAGAAGGACAACCATCTCTGCAGCACTCCTCCAATCAGGCCTTTATTGTAGAGTGGCCAGACGGAAGCCACTCCTCAGTAAAAGTCTGATAAAACCAAGATTTAACTCTTTGGAGGAATCCTGGCACCATCCCTACAGTGAAGCATGGTGGTGGCAGTATCATGCTGTGAGGATGTCTTTCAGCGGCAGGGACTGGGAGACTAGTCAGGATCGAGGCAAAGATGAACGGAGGAAAGTACAGAGAGATCCTTGATGAAAACTTGCTCCAGAGCACTCAAGACCTCCTACTGGGAGAAAGTCACCGAATACAGGTGTGCCAAGCTTGTAGCGTCATACCCAAGAAGACTCAATGCTGTAGTCGCTGTCAAAGGTGCTTCAACAAAGTACTGAGTAGGATCTGAATACTTATTTAAATGTGATATTTCAGTTTTCTATTTGTAATACATTTGCAAAAAAATCTAAAAACCTCTTGTCGCTTTGTCATTATGTGGTATTGTGTAGATCAGGGGTGTCAAACATACGGCCCGCGGGCCGGAACCGGCCCCCAAGGAGGTTCGATCAGGCCCGCAGGATAATTTGAAAGTGGAAAAAATGCATAAAAGACATGGAATTAATATTTTTAATTCGCTGCAATTCATGTATTATCCGCTAAGGGGCGCACTCTTTCCATCAGAGTAGAAGACAAGCCGCATCACTGAGACAGACTGAAAACAGCAGACGGTATCAATGCGCCATCTGCTGCTTGTTACGACGTTGTTAATACCTTGGTCTCTACCTCTCCACTACACCTTCATTAGCCAAAATGTCGTTATCCAAACGGAGAAAAGTAGATAAGGAGTGTAGAATTTTCAAAGAAAAATGGACCACGTCCTATTTATTTACAGAGATGCACGGAAAACCTTTGTGCTTGGTGTGTTTGCAACAAGTTTCGGTATTGAAGGAATATAATATTCGACTCCACTACGAGACTCATCACAGCGAAAAATATGACGGCTTGCAAGGACAACTGAGAAGAGATAAGATTAACGAATTGCTGGCGGGTCTGAGGAAACAGCAGTCAACTTTCATCCAGAGCCGAGAAGTCAGTGAAGCAGCGGTAAAAGCCAGCTACCTAATTGCTAGCGAAATAGCATTAGCATCGAAGCCGTATTCGACGGTGACTTTGTTAAACGATGCATGATGAAGGCGGCTGAACTTGTATGTCCCGAGAAGCGACAAGCTTTTGCCAATATTAGCCTGACGAGGAATACATGGTCGGAAAGAAAGCAGGTGTCGCGACAAAGTTCAAAGACAAAGTACAAGCCCTTAATGGAGGAGATCGTTTCTGGACATTTCACTGTATTTTGCACCAGGAGGCATTGTGTTGCAAGTCGCTGAAAATGGACCACGTCATGGAGGTGGTTGTTCGCACTGTAAATTTCATCCGGTCCAGAGGTCTGAACCATCGTCAGTTTGACAAACTTCTCAGCGACAGCAACATTACCCACAGCCTGCCATACCACACTGAAGTGAGATGGTTAAGCCGAGGCGCTGTGCTGAGGCATTTCTTTGATCTACGAGAGGAAATCGGACAGTTCATGGAGAAAAAGGAAAACCGGTGTTGGAATTACAATCTCAGGAATGGCTACGGGACCTTGCATTCTTGGTTGATATTACTGAACACTTGAACAATCTGAACAAAATGTTGCAAGGCTGCAAAAAAGTTGTCACACAGTTTTCTGACAACATACATGCATTTAAGTTGAAGCTGACTTTGTGGGAGATGCAACTGGCAAATGGCAACCCTGCTCATTTCCCCTGTCTGAGAGATGTGTGTGTGACCAGACCTGATGCGGACATGAAACGGTACAAAGACAAAATTGCAGGACTACTGCGGGAGTTTGAGAAACGTTTTCAGGTATTTGGTGAACTTGAGACAGAATTTTCAGTTTTTCGCTCACCTTTCACAGTTAAAGCTTCTGATCTGCCGGTCGAAATTCACCTAGAGATAATTGATTTGCAGTGTGATGCAGATTTGAAGGGCAAATTTGCCTCTGTAGGTCTGGACAGATTTTATCAGTATCTACTACCAGGGTACCCCAAATTAACAGCCCTGGCTGCTAAAATTTTGTGCATGTTTGGGACAACCTACCTTTGTGACCAAATTTTCTCAGTGATGAATATCAATAAAACAAAAATGCGTTCAAGGCTCACAAACAAGCACTTAAATGACATTCTGAAAGTGACAGCTAGTCAGGACATGACACCTGGTGTTGATGCACTTGTACAGGCCAAAAGATGCCAAGTTTCAGGTACAAATACAAGTCCAGACTAGACTAACACCTTTAAAATGCTGCCTTAGATACTGTTTGCATTGAAAGAATACAGCTCTGTGAAGATGAATCCTTACTGTGGTGATTAAAAAAATGTGCACTTTAATGTTAGTCAGCAGCTTCAAAACAAAAGTTGTGTGATGGAATTCTACTGTTCATACAACTCCATAAATTTTCAGTATGTATTGTATGTGTATGTATGTTTCATGTATGAAGTTTACAGATTTACAGGACAGGCAACACTTTCTTCATTACACATTTAAAATCACTCTCCTTAGTTTGTAAGGTGTACGCAGGGATTACATTTAGATTTTATATGCGTATGTGTAAGTGGTTTAAAAATTCCTTTCTTTAAAAGTCTCATTTAATCTTAAAGTGCATTACTATATTTTTCAGTACCAATTAAAGTTTTGTGCCTTTGTACAATCAGTGGGATCAGTTGCAATGCATATTTGTGAATGATAAAAGTAAATTGCACATTTGTCTAAGGAAATATGAGGTGTTTCATGAAATGTTTTATAAAAGGATAGTTCATTAAATTTCAATATTTTCCTAATGTTCTTGTGCTTCTTTACACCAAAACAAAGGAAAGACATGATATTTTGGTTATTTATAGCAGAGTATGGTATAATTTTAATGGTCCGGCCCACTTGACATCTCCCTAGGCCGTATGTGGCCCACGATGCGAAATGAGTTTGACACCCCTGGTGTAGATTGATGAGGGGGAAAAACGATTTAATCAATTTTAGAATAAGGCTGTAACTTAACAAAATGTCAAAAAAGTCTAGGGATCTGAATACTTTCCGAAAGCACTGTACATGTAGACATCAAGGCGTTCATGGTGATATCTTTCATAATAAATTGACAAGTAAAACAGTAAAAAAAAAATGTTAACCTTTATTTAACTAGGCAAGTTAGGGCACGGCGTGACACCTGTCGACAACATTCGGTGAAATTGGAGGGAGCGCAATTCAAATAAATATTCGTAATATTAAACATTTATGAACATACAAGTATCTTATATCGGTTATTAAAATATTACATTTGTGATAATCTAACTTCATTGTCCAATTACAATAGGCTTTACAGCGAAAGCATACCATGTGATTGTTTGAGGACGGCTCCCTACATCAACATATTTTTCAACCAGCACAGGCTTCATAAAATCACAAATAGCGATTTAAATAATCACTTGTTTTTTGAAAATCTTCATGTTTGTAATCCCAAGGGTCCCAGCTACAACATGCATGGTCGTTTTGTTAGATAAAATCCTTCTTTATATCCCAAAAAGTCAGTTTAGTTGGCGCCATCGATTTCAGTAATCAACTCGTTCAACATGCAGACAAAGGAATCCAAAGAGCTACAGAAAGTTTGTTAAAACAAGTCAAACTACATTCCTATTAAATCCTCAGGTACCCTAAAATGTATATACACTATAATATTTCATACAGGTAATATGTTCAATGGAAAAGTAAAATTAGCAAGTGCGCATTCCTCTTCGTCGCGCGCCCACAGACTGATTTATTTTCTTTGGATTCTTTGCTACCATATCAATGGTGTTATAGTCTAATACATTATTTTAACATTTCTACAAAATTCAAAGTGTTTTCTATCCAATGATAGCAATTATATGCATATCCTTGGGCACGTCAGTCAGGCAGAAATTGAGAAAAAAGGACCGTACGCCTAGTTTCCTGAATCGGTCACATTTTACCTCTGGAACCCCCAGGGTGACAAATCAGAGCAAGATTACTCAATGTAAGTACATTATTTACCTTCAGAGGTGAATGTAGCAAACCAGTTGCCGTGATAAAAGTGTTTTGTTGTTGTGCACTATCCTCAAACAATAGAATGGTATTTTCTTTCTGTATTAGCTACTGTAAATTGGACACTGCAGTTATCTTAAATTCTTGTTAATCTTTCTGCCCATATAAGACATGTCCCGGAAAGTTGGTGTTGTATGCAACGTTTTCTAGTCATTATGGCATATTGAGCAACAACCGTCCCAGTTTAGGATGAATATTTCTTCAGGCTAGGGTCTGCCTGGAAGGCCAGCATCCCAGAGTCGACTGGTGTTTTGCGGGTACTGTTTAATGAAGCTGCCAGTTGAGGACTTGTGAGGTGTCTGTTTCTCAAACTAGACACTAATGTACTTGTCCTCTTGCTCAGTTGTGCACCGGGGCCTCCTACTCCTTTCTATTCTGGTTAGAGCCAGTTTCAACGGTTCTGTGAAGGGAGTAGTACAAAGCGTTGTACGAGATCTTCAGTTTCTTGGTAATTTCTCGCATGGAATAGCCTTCATTCCTCAGAACAAGAATAGACTGAAGAGTTTCAGAAGAAAGTACTTGGTTTCTGACCATTTTGAGCTTGTAATCGAACACAAAATGCTGATGCTCCAGATACTCAACTAGTCTAAGGCCAGTTTTATTGCTTCTTTAATCATAACAGTTTTCAGCTGTGCTAACATAATTGCAAAAGGGTTTTCTAATGATTAATTAGTCTTAAAATTATACATTTGTATTAGCTAACATGCCATTGGAACACAGGACTGATGGTTGCAGATAATGGGCTTCTGTAAGCCTATGTAGATATTCCATTACAAATCTACCGTTTCTACAATTGTCATTTCCAACATTAAAATGTCTACACTGTATTTCTGATCAATTTGATGTTATTTTAAATTGACAAAAACCATTATTTTCTTTAAAAAACTAGGACATTTCTAAGTGACCCCAAACTTTTGAACATTAGTGTATATTTAATCCATTTTAAATTCAGGCTGTAACACCATTTTTTTATTAGTTGAGGTATGAATACTTTCTGAAAGCACTATACCTGAAGGCTTTATGTAAAGTGTAATATTGAACTCAAAAGTTATAATTTGACATCATCGTATGTGTAGCACAGAACAATTCAAAGTTGAACCAAACTGTAAACTGAACCAAATTTAATGGCTACATCGATTTTTGGACATAACTTATAAACTAATGAATGCCTCACGAGCTTGGTTAAAACTGTTATACACCATCAGAACCCAAAATAAGTGTGTTTTACAACAATGTTTGTAAACAAAGTAAATGTAAACACTGCATAATTTTTACATCATCGATGGTCCGTCCTTGCGTCAATAGCTCTGTCTATGAATTTGAGAGTGGTTACATTTCTCCCAGTTTTTTTTTTAAAGAGGTGGGTGCCGCTTTGTTATTGTTTCACCTGCGGATTATAGCTCAAAGTCAGTTTTGGTCCTCTGTGGCACAGTTGGTAAAGCATTTTGCTTACAATGCCAGGATTATAGGTTTGATTCCTGCTGGGGCCACCCATACCAAAATATACAGTGCCGTGCGAAAGTATTCACCCCCCGTGGCATTTTTCCTATTTTGTTTTCTTACAACCTGGAATTAACATAGATTTTGGGGGGGGTTTGTAATAATTTGATTTACACAACATGCCTACCACTTTGGTAGATGCAATATATTTTTGATTGTGAGACAAACAAGACAAAACAGAACATAACTATTCATTCCCCCAAAGTCAACACTTTGTAGAGCCACCTTTTGCATCAATTACAGCTGCAAGTCTCTTGGGTACATGTCTATAAGCTTGGCACTAGAGGTCGACCGATAATTTTTCAACACCGATAGCGATTATTGGAGGACCAAAAAAAGCTGATACCGATTAAATAGGACAAATCTTTTTGTAAACATGACAATTACAACAATACTGAATTAACATTTATTTTCACTTAATATAATACATCAATAAAATAAATTTAGCCTCAAATAAATAATGAAACATGTTCAATTTGGTTTAAATGATGCAAAAACAAAAAGTGTTGGAGAAGAAAGTAAAAGTGCAATTATGTGCCATGTAAAAAAAGTTCCTTGCTCAGAACATATGAAAGCTGGTGGTTCCTTTGAACATGAGTCTTCAATATTCCCAGGTAAGAAGTTTAGGTTGTAGTTATTATAGGACTATTTCTCTATACCATTTGTACTTCATATACCTTTGACTATTGGATGTTCTTATAGGCACTTTAGTATTGCCAGTGTAACAGTATAGTTTCCGTCCCTCTCCTCGCCCCTACCTGGGCTCGAACCAGGAACACATCGACAACAGCCACCCTCGGTTATCATCTGAGACATTCTCATCAATGATAAGATGACAAACTCTACAGTGTAAAGTCTACACATCAGAGTTATCGGATTCACATGGAATTGTTGTTCAATTTAAATGTTTGAATATGAAATTATTCGTGATGAGATGAAATGTGATTTTAGCTTCTAAAATGTGAGATTTGGGTTTTCATAAGATAGGGCTCTGCTTCATCAGTGGCCCGCACCTGTGAAGGGACATGGGCTATAAAACTTTTCAAACACGCCTCCTCTCCCTTCCTATATAAGCCCTTGACGACAATGTAACCTCCTTTTCCGAGGATGTAGGGCGACGGTCCGATGTCAGAATGGTTCAGATAATAACTACAGAATGAAGCCAACATCAGCGTGAGCTTTGGTTGCGAATGGTATGAACTTTGAACTCAGTCTGAACAGAGGACCCCATAAACAGTTCCCCAAACGTGAGCGTGCTGTCATGTGGAAGCACTAATCACTGGAACAAAGCTCACTGTCAGATGCACCAGCTGTGTTTCAAGTGCTTCTCTCCTGGCCACATCAGCTTTGACTGCAGTGAGACTGGGAAGCGAAAGAGCCCTGGATGTGGACAGATTGGCAGGTCTCAGGAAAACTAGAAAGTCTCCATTCTGAGGAGGGCAATGTGGGGCAGTCTAATTTTTCCTCCAATGATGATGATATCCAATCTGTTTATTCTTATTTTTCTGAGTTAGTACCCAAGAACACAGTAATTTTTCAGAACACAATGAGAATTACTCAGAATGACAGTTTGTTTTACACCACTGTGCTGGTACAGGATAAAGTTGAGCTGAAGGGAATGTTAGATAGTGGGTCCATGGCTACTACTCTGCGTGCAGATATTGTACCTCGGTTGAGGAGTGGTAGAGGGGAACTTTCTAGCTCCTTCAGACATCATCCTGGTGGGTTGTGGTGGGACGCAAACTAGCCCAGTGGGCATGTGTGACTTAAAAATACAGCTTTATGTAGTCCCAGTGCTTATTGTAGATGGGCAGGTTGATGAACTCATTGTGGGCACTAACGTGTTGAAGTCTCTGATTAGACAGTTCAAATCAAATGGCAGCTACTGGCGGTTGGTGGGTACGCCAGGTCCTTCTGGTCAGTGTGATGACAGCCAGTTCCTGAGGAGTGTCCAGTGTTGTCTCTTCGTGTGCAGGGCAAATAAAAATAATTTTCACTAGCAGACCTTCAGTTGTGGCAGCGTCCTAATTAAAAGTACACGACGCAGAACGAACCACGCTACATTACGATTGATTGTTTTTTTATAAGATATGTTTAATGCTAGCTAGCAACTTAACTTGGCTTCTTGCTGCCCTCGCATAACAGGTAGTCAGCCTGCCACGCAGGATCCTCGTTGAGTGCAATCGTGGAGTGTAAGGCTCCTCGTGGAGTGTAAGGCAGGTGGTTAGAGCGTTGGACTAGTAATTGTACTAGTAACAGGTTTGTTGTGGTGCTATATTCTTTCCATTTTTTAATAATGGATTTTATGGTGCTCTGTGGGATGTTCAAAGTTTAAAAAATCAATTTAAAAAAGTTAGAAACAAACCCTGATCTGTACTTCTCCACAACTTTGTCCCTGACCTGTTTGGAAAGCTCCTTGGTCTTCATTGTGCCGCTTGCTTGGTCGTGCCGCTTGCTTGCATGGTCGTGCCGCTTGCTTGCTTGCTTGGTCGTGCCGCTTGCTTGCTTGCTTGCTTGCTTGGTCGTGCCGCTTGCTTGCTTGGTCGCGCCGCTTGCTTGCTTGGTCGCGCCGCTTGCTTGCTTGGTCGCGCCGCTTGCTTGCTTGGTCGCGCCGCTTGCTTGCTTGGTCGCGCCGCTTGCTTGCTTGGTCGCGCCGCTTGCTTGGTGGTGTTACAGACTCTGGGGCAATTCAGAAAAGGTGTATATATACTGAGATCATGTGACAGATCATGTGACACTTAGATTGCACACAGGTGGACTTTATTTAACTAATTATGTGACTTCTAAAAGTAACTGGTAGCACCAGATCTTAGTTAGGGCCTTCATAATTTGTAAGTCGCTCTGGATAAGAGCGTCTGCTAAATGACTTAAATGTAAAATGTAAATGTAAAGGGGGTGAATACATATGCACGCACCACTTTTTCGAGCGCCCCTTCAATACTAAAACTGAATTCAGAATGGCTGGCTAGTAAAATATATGAAAGTAAGTGCTGCTTTTTCACCCATCGACAGTAAGGCGCAGGATATGGGCCGTGGCAAGTCTAAGCAGCAACAAATTGCTCCGCGTATTTCTTTGCATCAGATAGCACAGTCACAAAGTAAAAAATTGGCTGTATCGTAACTATTTATGAAAACATACGTTGCTGCTTTTGGTCGTAATTTAAGGTCAGGGTTAGGCATAGTGCATGGTTAAGTTTAAAATTACATTTTAAGAAGATAACTTGTAGAAATAGGCGGAGTTTATGACTTTGTGACTGTGGTAACTAGTGACGACCCGAGTGCTACTTCTCTCCAGATGAGTTTCACCCAGTTTACATCCGGGGTTTTTCCCTAGGCAATGGAAGGCGTAATACCCCTGTTCCTTAGGCAAAGTGAAATAAATTCGCCGCACCATGACAAAAAATAGTTCGCTTTTCAAACACATTTTCGTTTCAGCTTGCGACGACCCTCGACTCAAAATGTATAACTAACCATATAATATTAATGAATTAATCAATCTGGGATACAACGGCTACAATTGTCACCTTTTAGAAATAGTTTTCCTACCCCTTTCTTCTCGCTCTTCGTGCGCATGGATAACTGTTGTGCTCAGGCTGTGGTGAATGAGATTGAAGAAGAGTTCTTGTTTTGTATCTCAGTTTCTCTCTTTTTGCACAAATTGAATTTAAACAAATACTACGGAGATCTCAGACTAATCAATGGAGGATATTTGAACATTCACATCAATTGTATCGGTAGAGAGTACTGGGTTGTTTGTAAATATTTCATTAATATCTGTGGAGGGGACTGCTGCAGTTCATGTGAGTGAAGGGTAAGTACACATAGGGATTTAAAAAAATATTATAAGTTTTATTTTCATTGTTTAGAAACTTTGGTTGTTTTCACATGCGTTTGATCCCTATACCCGTAATTAATCGTGTGTTAGGATAGGCAGGACGGTTTGTTCATAGCTATTTCTTATAAGAGTTGGATGATATTCTCTAGCTCAGTGGTTCCCTACCCTTTTAGGTTACTGTACCACCAACTGAATTTTGCTCTGGAAGGAGTACCCCTGAAATACTCTCATGTGCATTTTTACCAGAAGGCCTATGGTCTCATGAGTCTTCAAGTACCCCCGGGGGTCCTAGTACTCCTCGTTGGGAACACTAGTCTAGCTAGCGAAGTGCACTGCTATTGGAGGGCAGTGGACATAGCTAGCTAGAAAGGGGCCGATTCTAACTTGTAACTACCAAAGCGTGCCTATTTGTGAGGATTGTTATTTATTTGAAGCCATCCCCAAAATATTATTCTTATGTTATGCTACTGTTTTATTTTCTAAGTTACTTATCTAGATTGACAACTAGCTTGTTTGCTACAGTTTTGTGCCATATGTAGTTAGCTATCGCTAACTAGTTTAGAGCTAGCTTGCTCTCTAGTGACTGGATGCTGTGAAAACTCTCCCTGTGTTTAGCTAGCCTCGCAAGCTGAAATAACCGGCTAACGTCGTCAGTTATAGTTGACGAGGATGTCAAGGTATATCAACTGTAGTGATATCTTATTTTAAAAGGAGTTTTAAACTGTGAAATGGAACTGAAGTCTGACTCCTTGCCATTAGCTAGCAAATAATCTGATGTTTTTCATTAGCTTGCACCAAATATGTAACAACAATTTACTAGCTATCTGGCTAACGAACGCGAATTGAACGTGTGCGCGCGGCTGCACTGCGCAACATGGCGATTTGTGCTCTTGTAAATGAAAGTTATAAAACACTCGTTCATGCTGAAATATTATGCATTTTCAGACAAAGACAATGCATCTGATAGCATGGCATTGTGCAAAGGAGGTCCAAATAGTACTAAATATGAGTTGAGGCCCTCAACTCATGAGGAAAACGAATCAATATTTATGCTCATGGAGTCATTTTATAGACTGCACGCTAGCCAGCAGATCCAACCGGGTTGGTTACAGCTGCACTAGGGTCAGACAGCAGAGGAGCCGGTTCAAATCAAATTTTAGTTGCCACGTGCTGAATACAGTAGGTGTAGATTAAACAGTATAACTTTAGTCCGTCCCCTCGCCCTTACCCGGGACCTTCTGCACACATCAACATCTGACACCCACGAAGCATCGTTACCCATCGCTCCACAAAAGCGGCGGCCTTTGCAGAGCAAGGGGAACCACTACTTCAAGTTCTCAAAGCCATTGACGTCACCGATTGAAACGCTATTAGTGCGCACCACCGCTAACTAGCTAGCCATTTCACATCGGTTACATAGACCTTACAGTAAAATGCTTACTTACAAGCCCTTAACCAATAATGCAGCTAAAATAAATACATAAAGTAACATAATTAAAGAGCAGCAGTAAAATAACAATAACGACGCTATATACAGGGGGTACCGGTACAGAGCCAATGGTTAGTCGAGGTAATTGAGGCAATATATACATGTGGGTAGAGTTATTAAAGTGACTTATGCATAGATAATAACAGAGAGTAGCAGCAGTGTATAATATGGGGGGGGGGGGGGTAGAAGCCACTTGGACCTAGAATTGACTGGTACCGCTTGCCGTACAGTAACAGAGAGAACAGTCTGACTAGGGTGGCTAGTCTATTTTTTAAAATATTTTTTTTTAGGGCCTTCCTCAGACACCGCCTGGTATAGAGGTCCTGGATGGCAGGAAGCTTGGCCCCAGTGATGTACTGGGCCGTACGCACTACCCTCTGTAGTACCTTGCGTTCGGATGCTGAGCAGTTGCCATACCAGGCAGTGATGAAACCAGTCAGGATGTTCTCGATGGTGCAGCTGTAGAACCTTTTGAGGATCTGAGGTCCCATGCCAAATCTTTTCAGTCTCCTGAAGGGGAATAGGTGTTGTGCCCTCTTCACTACTGTTTTGGTGAGCTTGGACCATGTTAGTTTTGTGAAGTGGACACCAAGGAACTTGAAGTTCTCAACCTGCTCCACTACACTCCCGTCGATGAGATAACATGGGGCCGGTTGGAGCGAGTGGTCGCATCTGCACTTCGCTCCCGCGGGTAGTATAACCCGCTCCCGCGGGTAGTATAACTTTTTCATTATATTTCATTATATCACAACGGTTTGATTTGTCTAATCTTAGCAATTTCTTCTCAGCTAGCTACATAGCCGTCTTTGTATCAAAGATAATTGCGTAATTATCGTATTTCTCCGCCCTAACGTAGTCTTCACTAGCCAGCTAGCTAACGTCCACTGATTAGCTGCACTGGAAAAACTATTACACTCAACTGAACGACTTGATTAGTGTAGTGTTAGCTAGCTACATAGCTGTCTTTGCTGTCTTCGTATCATCGTATCCAAGATAATTGTGTTGTTTAGGTTTAGAGTGTGTAGTCTTAGAGTGTTTATCTTAATTTACCGAGGTTAGCTAGCCAGCTATTTGTCGTCCTTAATGTAGGTGACTCTGCTAGCTAGCCAACGCTAGCCAACGTCTTCTGTATAGAACTCAACTACCCGGTCACATTCACAGGTAGTATCACATTTTCACTTCATTTCATTACAGTACAACGGTTTGATTTGTTTGATCGTAGCTAGCTACTTAGCTAGCTACATAGCCGTCTTTGTATCAAAGATAATTGTGTAGTCTAGAGCGATTTTCTAGGTTCGCTAGCCAGCTATTGTCGTTCTTTTAACGCAACGTAACGTAAACAACACTGCTAGCTAGCCAGCTAGCCCCCGAATAGCAACACTGCAGAAACTATTACACTCAACGGAACGACTTGATTAGTGTAGTGTCAACAACGCACCCACTGCCAGCTGGCCTACTTCAGCAGTACTGTATCATTTTAATCATTTTAGTCAATAAGATTCTTGCTACGTAGCTTAACTTTCTGAACATTTGAGACGTGTAGTCCACTTGTCATTCCAATCTCCTTTGCATTAGCGTAGCCTCTTCTGTAGCCTGTCAACTATGTGTCTGTTTATCCCTGTTCTCTCCTCTCTGCACAGACCATACAAACGCTCCTCACCGCGTGGCCGCGGCCACCCTACTCTGGTGGTCCCAGCGTGCACGACCCACGTGGAGTTCCAGGTCTCCGGTAGCCTCTGGAACTGCCAATCTGCGGTCAACAAGGCAGAATTCATCTCAGCCTATGCCTCCCTCCAGTCCCTCGACTTCTTGGCACTGACGGAAACATGGATCACCACAGACAACACTGCTACTCCTACTGCTCTCTCTTCGTCCGCCCATGTGTTCTCGCACACCCGAGAGCGTCTGGTCAGCGGGGTGGTGGCACCGGGATCCTCATCTCTCCCAAGTGGTCATTCTCTCTTTCTCCCCTTACCCATCTGTCTATCGCCTCCTTTGAATTCCATGCTGTCACAGTTACTAGCCCTTTCAAGCTTAACATCCTTATCATTTATCGCCCTCCAGGTTCCCTCGGAGAGTTCATCAATGAGCTTGATGCCTTGATAAGCTCCTTTCCTGAGGACGGCTCACCTCTCACAGTTCTGGGCGACTTTAACCTCCCCACGTCTACCTTTGACTCTTTCCTCTCTGCCTCCTTCTTTCCACTCCTCCTCTTTTGACCTCACCCTCTCACCTTCCCCCCCTACTCACAAGGCAGGCAATACGCTCGACCTCATCTTTACTAGATGCTGTTCTTCCACTAACCTCATTGCAACTCCCCTCCAAGTCTCCGACCACTGCCTTGTATCCTTTTCCCTCTCGCTCTCATCCAACACCTCCCACACTGCCCCTACTCGGATGGTATCGCGCCGTCCCAACCTTCGCTCTCTCTCCCCCGCTACTCTCTCCTCTTCCATCCTATCATCTCTTCCCTCCGCTCAAACCTTCTCCCACCTATCTCCTGATTCTGCCTCCTCAACCCTCCTCTCCTCCCTCTCTGCATCCCTTGACTCTCTATATCACCTATCCTCCAGGCCGGCTCGTTCCTCCCCTCCCGCTCCGTGGCTCGATGACTCATTGCGAGCTCACAGAACAGGGCTCCGGGCAGCCGAGCGGAAATGGAGGAAAACTCTCCTCCCTGCGGACCTGGCATCCTTTCACTCCCTCCTCTCTACATTTTCCTCCTCTGTCTCTGCTGCTAAAGCCACTTTCTACCACGCTAAATTCCAAGCATCTGCCTCTAACCCTAGGAAGCTCTTTGCCACCTTCTCCTCCCTCCTGAATCCTCCGCCCCCTCCCCCCCCTCCTCCCTCTGTGCAGATGACTTCGTCAACCATTTTGAAAAGAAGGTCGACGACATCCGATCCTCGTTTGCTAAGTCAAACGACACCGCTGGTTCTGCTCACACTGCCCTACCCTGTGCTCTGACCTCTTTCTCCCCTCTCTCTCCAGATGAAATCTCGCGTCTTGTGACGGCCGGCCGCCCAACAACCTGCCCGCTTGACCCTATCCCCTCCTCTCTTCTCCAGACCATTTCCGGAGACCTTCTCCCTTACCTCACCTCGCTCATCAACTCATCCCTGACCGCTGGCTATGTCCCTTCCGTCTTCAAGAGAGCGAGAGTTGCACCCCTTCTGAAAAAACCTACACTCGATCCCTCCGATGTCAACAATTACAGACCAGTATCCCTTCTTTCTTTTCTCTCCAAAACTCTTGAACGTGCCGTCCTTGGCCAGCTCTCCCGCTCTCTCTCTCTGAATGACCTTCTTGATCCAAATCAGTCAGGTTTCAAGACTAGTCATTCAACTGAGACTGCTCTCCTCTGTATCACGGAGGCGCTCCGCACTGCTAAAGCTAACTCTCTCTCCTCTGCTCTCATCCTTCTAGATCTATCGGCTGCCTTCGATACTGTGAACCATCAGATCCTCCTCTCCACCCTCTCCGAGTTGGGCATCTCCGGCGCGGCCCACGCTTGGATTGCGTCCTACCTGACAGGTCGCTCCTACCAGGTGGCGTGGCGAGAATCTGTCTCCTCACCACGCGCTCTCACCACTGGTGTCCCCCAGGGCTCTGTTCTTGGCCCTCTCCTATTCTCGCTATACACCAAGTCACTTGGCTCTGTCATAACCTCACATGGTCTCTCTTATCATTGCTATGCAGACGACACACAATTAATCTTCTCCTTTCCCCCTTCTGATGACCAGGTGGCGAATCGCATCTCTGCATGTCTGGCAGACATATCAGTGTGGATGACGGATCACCACCTCAAGCTGAACCTCGGCAAGACGGAGCTGCTCTTCCTCCCGGGGAAGGACTGCCCGTTCCATGATCTCGCCATCACGGTTGACAACTCCATTGTGTCCTCCTCCCAGAGCGCCAAGAACCTTGGCGTGATCCTGGACAACACCCTGTCGTTCTCAACCAACATCAAGGCGGTGGCCCGTTCCTGTAGGTTCATGCTCTACAACATCCGCAGAGTACGACCCTGCCTCACACAGGAAGCGGCGCAGGTCCTAATCCAGGCACTTGTCATCTCCCGTCTGGATTACTGCAACTCGCTGTTGGCTGGGCTCCCTGCCTGTGCCATTAAACCCCTTCAACTCATCCAGAACGCCGCAGCCCGTCTGGTGTTCAACCTTCCCAAGTTCTCTCACGTCACCCCGCTCCTCCGTTCTCTCCACTGGCTTCCAGTTGAAGCTCCATCCGCTACAAGACCATGGTGCTTGCCTACGGAGCTGTGGGGAACGGCACCTCAGTACCTCCAGGCTCTGATCAGGCCCTACACCCAAACAAGGGCACTGCGTTCATCCACCTCTGGCCTGCTCGCCTCCCTACCACTGAGGAAGTACAGCTCCCGCTCAGCCCAGTCAAAACTGTTCGCTGCCCTGGCCCCCCAATGGTGGAACAAACTCCCTCACGACGCCAGGACAGCGGAGTCAATCACCACCTTCCGGAGACACCTGAAACCCCACCTCTTTAAGGAATACCTAGGATAGGATAAGTAATCCCTCTCACCCCCCAAGTTTTAGATGCACTATTGTTAAGTGACTGTCCCACTGGATGTCATAAGGCGAATGCACCAATTTGTAAGTCGCTCTGGATAAGAGCGTCTGCTAAATGACTTAAATGTAAATGTAAATGAGAGTGGGGGTGTGCTTGGTTTACTGTAGTCTTGGCCCATTTGCTCCTCCCCCATTGTTTTCCAAGCAGAGCAGGCAGGCACAACTCCAGACTCCACACAGTGTGTACACATGCTGCTTCAGAGACAGTTATTTTTTTAAATGTAACTTTATTTAACCAGGTAGGCCAGTTGAGAACAAGTTCTCATTTACAACTGCGACATGGTCAAGATAAAGCAAAGTAGTGACAAAAATAACAGTCTCTCACATAGGATGAACAAACGTACAGTCAATAACACAATAGAAAATCTGTATACAGTGTGTGCAAATGAAGTAAGGCGGTAAGTCAATAAATAGGCCTTAGTGGTGAAGTAATTGCAATTTAGCAATTAACACTGCCATGATAGATGTGCAGATGAAGATGTGCAAGTAGAAATGCTGGTGTGCAAAAGAGCAGAAAAAACAAAAACAAATATGGGGAGTAGGTAGGTAGGTAGTTGGTTGGATGGACCATTTACAGATGGGCTGTGAACAGCTGCAGCGATCTGTAAGCTGCTCTGACAGCCGATGCTTGAAGTTAGTGAGGGAGATATGTTCCAGTCATTGGCTGCAGAGAACTGGAAGGAAAGGCGGCCAAAGGAGGCATTAGCTTTGGGGATGACCAGTGCCCAGTGCCGGAGCGCGTGCTACGCGTGGGTGTTGCTATGGTGACCAGTGAGCTGACATTAGGTGGAGCTTTACCTAGCAAAGACTTAAAAATGACTTGGAGCCAGTGGGTTTGGTGACAAATATGTAGCGAGGACCAGACAACGCGGGCATAAAGGTTGCAGTGGTGGGTAGTATATAGGGCTTTGGTGACAAAACGGATGGCATTGTGATAGACTGCATCCAATTTACTGAGTAGTGTTGGAGGCTATTTTATAAATGACATCGCCAAAGTCTATTGCATTTAGATAATTTGGCAGTAGGTCCTACCAGCCTCACAACCACAGATCACGTGTAACCACGCCAGCCCAGGACCTTCACATCCGGCTTCTTCACCTGCGGGATCGTCTGAGACCAGCCACCCAGACAGCTGATGAAACTGAGGCGTATTTCTGTCTGTAATGAAGCCCTTTTGTGAGGGAAAAACATTCTGATGGCTGTGCCCCTGCCCAGTCATGTGATATCCATAGATTATGGCCTAATGAATTTATTTCAATTGACTGATTTCCTTTTGAACTGTCAACTCAGTAAAATCGTTAATTGTTTCATGTTTATATATTTTTGTTAAGTTTATATTAACCAAGTAATGGGTTTTTAATCATGTCCCTCTTCTGTTCTGTTGTTGGTCTGTAGGCTGTCTCCATGCTGTATAATGGCCATTGGAATTTTTATGAAGGTATTCTAGCTTAATTACACATACTCTTACTGTACATGCTCAGCTCTTCTAGCTGCATAGAATCAACCTCTATACAGGAAATAAAATATTGTATCATGGACAGTAACTGTAGCCCACCTAAAGAACTAGGTAAGCTTTCCTGATTACGTTTCACACTAGTAGGTTTCAAACCAATCTGTGTCATTAGGAATTATGGATTGTACGGGTGGTTTAGTTCAGAAGTAGGGAAACTGAAAGTGGCCAAGGGATAGTATTGCCACCCACTGCTACCTATATACAATTACTGTCTGTTATGATCAGAACCATGCATGAAAATTCATGTTTGGTCAAACCACATTTAGTTGCAAATTATCCTGCACGTTGTCCACCCATGTTTAACATGACTGACTTTACAGGTGAACTTGGCTCGGTTGCTCTGGTAGTTTTTCAATGTTAGGGTGACTTAGCCATCCTGAAAGTCCAATTTGTGGTGGTGGGAGTCTCATGTAGCCGTAGTGGGCTCTGCATCTACTGTCTTGCAGGGAGTCTGAGAGAGTGGAGACCAGTTACGCTGCCAGGTGTGAGTCCTGCAACAGCACCTGTTGTAATTGTTCTCTTGGCTGGCAGCTTTGGCCCGAAAATCAATCAGACTGGACGGCTGTGACATTGCCTCGGGTGGACTCGCTGGTTTCCCCGGTTCTCACTGTTTGTTTATTGTTGTCCCACGGAACCAGGCAAATGTATGCTTTTGTGAGCTTCATGTCATTGCCCTGCGAATGTAATTTCCAAGTTGTTTTATTTACTCTTGTGCATGCTAAGAACAAAAATTCAAATTCAGTAGAAGACAGAATTATTGGCTTTCTTTGACGTTGCAAGTTGAGCCATAATCCAAGGTGGTTGTGCCGGTTTCAAAGTGTCGTCCCTATGGGCCTTTGAAACAATGAGCTTTACGCAGATTCATGTCATCATTACAGTTAGGCTTGGGCAGTATACCGTGTATATCCCAGAGGTCACATTAGCTTTCAGAAATCAGCATTTTCAAAACACAGACCATCATACAATCTGTGTTTTTAAACCATTTCACTTACATTTTATATTGAACTTTGACATCCTTTTTTTCTTCAATAGAGTGATCGGGGGCATGCAACTATTAGCTTACAATGAAAAAGACGATGCATGGCCATCGTATTTCTGTTTATCATAGAAAGAATGAAGACAGCTACATTTTGTAATGTTTTGCCTGAAGGTAATGTTGCATTTTACTGGAGAACAGTAGCTACACGTCAGTCAGAGTGCTGTCTGACTGATGAATGAATGATGAATGATGAGAGAACATTTTTCATCTGAGTGGAGAAGTGCTTAAATTAGTCTGAAGCCAAGCAGAAAATACAATGAGTTACATTTTAGATCTGTGTTTCTAAAAAGCAGCAAGATATTTTTATACCTTTTTGTCTATGTGACCGGTGAAATGAAGAACACAATCTGCTTTATCTCTTAATGTATTGCACAAATTGACTGCAAGTATTCACTTAGAAAGTAGCTACAAATATTAAAAGTTTATAAAATAAAAACTTCAAAGAAATAGTTCCAACGGTATTGATAAACCATCTTGTGGCTATTTCCAAATAACCCAGTTAACCCAGTTAACGGTATCGGGTTGCATTAACACAGAATTCTGATAACTATTTCTTTGACGTTTTAATTATTGGTAGCTACTTTTTAAGTATATACCTGCAGTTAAACATGTGCAATATGTTAGGAGATAAAGCAGATCACGTTCATTATTTCATCCCTCACATTATTTTTCATTATGAAACTTACCAGCATTCCCCAGTAACATGGTGTTTGTTTACAAGTACACAAACAAGGAGAGACTGGAGCCTTGTGAGTCACTGACTGTTGTGCTGCATTCGCCAAGCACTCTAATTACAGTATGGAATGCGCAACTTAATATTTGCCAGTTAGATACTTTGTATAGGTAGTGTGTTTTTCACTCCTTCAAATGAGTGGATTTGGCTTTTTCAAGAGCTCAGTGACTTAACTTGGCACCGTCATAAGATGCCACCTTTACAAAAAGTCAGTTTGTAAAATGTATGCCCTGCTCGAGCTGCCCCGGTCAACTATAAGTGCTGTTATTGTGAAGTGGAAACGTCCAGGGGAAACAACGGCTCAGCCGCAAAGTGGTAGGACACGCAAGCTCGCAGAACGGGACCGCCGAGTGTTGTAGTGCTTAAAAATGTTCCTTGGTTGCAACACTCACTACCGAGTTCCAAATTGCCTCTGGAAACGTCATCACAAGAACTGTTCTTCGGGAACTTCAGAAAATGCGTTTCCATGGCCGAGCAGCTGCACACAAGCCTAAGAACACCATGCACAATACCGCTGGAGTGTTGTAAAGCTTGCCGCCATTGGACTCTGGAGCAGTGGAAACGCGTTCACTGTTTCAGCATGACAACGCTCCTGTGCACAAAGCGAGGTCCATACAGAAATGGTTTGAGATCGGTGTGGAAGAACTTCACTGGCCTGGATAGAGCCTTGAACTCAATCCCATCCAACACATTTGGGATGAATTGGAACGGCGACTGTGAGCCAGGCCTTATCGCCCAACATCAGTGCCTGACATCACTAATGCTCTTGTGGCTGAATGGAAGCAAGTCCCCGCAGCAATGTTCCAACATTGGAACCTTCCAGATGAGTGGAGGGTGTTATTTCCCCAAAGGAGGGGGGGAACAACTCCATAGTAATTCCCATGATTTTGGAATGAGATGTTTGACGAGCAGATGTCCACATACTTTTGGTATGCTAACTTAGTAGTTATTTAGCTGGTTAGCGTCTTCCTGAAATCAGCGTCTTCTGGTCTTACCAAAAATCCCGGGATGGCACAAGGTCGTTATGAATGTCTGACAATCTGGATACCGCCCAAGCCTGATTGCAGTCCCTTTTAGATCTGTCAGGTGAGTTGGAATTAGGGTCAGAGTAGCAGTGAACACAAGTCATATGCCATTTATCAGATTTTCTCACCTCCTGCATCCTCTATCCTTTGTCTTCTCGCGCCTCCTATTGAAAATAGTCAAAGTGAATCAAGGAAAGTGAACGTGGATGGAAATGCGCTTGCTTGAAATGAGGCGATCCTTCTCCGTTCACGCGTCGTTAGGTAAATTACGTTTTACAGGGGTGGATCCCAAAATAAATGTGAAAAGTGATAATTTGTTTTTAAGTTGGTTGTGCATGACATTTTATCGATTTAAAACAATAAATAGCATATTGTTTTTAAACGTATGTTTTTATCCTCTGACAAAACAAAAACTGACTCAAGGGGGTGTGGCAGATTTCAAAACTCTTCCACGATAGGATACACGTGAGTATCCTTGATGAAAGGTGGCGATCAAGGAGGGGAGGACACTTACATTTGCCTTCTAACGAATTTACATGCTCCTTCTCGATCGCTTATCAGTTTCCGGGTCACAGAGAAGAGGGGACGGAGGACGGTCTTTTGAGAAGCCCATAGGCGACCCTCTTTATCAGGGCATGTTCATTAGGTACTAAACGGAGGGAAATGGACTGCAACACGGGAGGGATTTCTTGGACTTAATTAAGGCTCATTTTTGTTTTCTGTTCCGAAACCTTTGAAGACGTGTGCCCTAATAGAAACAACTTATTTTTAGTTTTGTTACTGAAAGGTGAATTGTTTATTTGCTGTTGGCGCAAAGGTCAGTTACTGTGTTTTCTGTTTTGCGTACAGCGGCTCTTTTAATGCTTCAATTGGATGGTATTCAACCTGGAGACGGTGTGAAGGTAAGTGGGAGTTAATTATCACATTCTTTCACTATTTTTACTATTCACAAGGTTACAACATTCAGCCTTTTGTACGCTATGTTGATAAATATCCTAAAATACACAAAGTGAATAGCTGTTTTTTTCCCCAGGCCATTTGACTCATAACCTTGTTTTTTTTAATTCGGAAACTATTCAGAACCCTTGACTTTTTCCACATTTCGTTATGTTACAGCCTTACTCTAAAATGGATTACCATCCCCCCCCTCATCATTCTACAAACACAATACCCCATAATGACAAAGCAAAAACAGGTTTTTAGATATTTTTGCAAATGTATAAAAAAAAAGTATCACGTTTACGTAAGTATTCAGACCCTTTACTCAGTACTTTGTTGAAGCACCTTCAGCAGCGATTATAGCCTAGACTCTTCTTGGGTATGACGCTACAAACTTTCCACACCTGTATTTGTGGAGTTTCTCCCTTCTCTGCAGATCCTCTCAAGCTCTGTCAGGTTGGATGGGGGTGTCACTGCAAAGCTATTTTCAGGTCTTTCCAGACATATTCGATCGTGTTCAAGTCTGGGCTCTGGATATTCAGACACTTGTCTCAAAGCCACTCCTGTGTTGTCTTGGCTGTGTGCTTAGGGTTGTTGTCCTGTTGGAAGGTGAACCTTCGCCCCAGTCTGAGGTCCTGAGCACTCTGGAGCAAGTTTTCATCAAGGATCTCTGTTGTCGTGGCCATCATTAACATGATGACTGTTATCAAATCAACTATGATTATTTGTTACTCAATTTAAATGAATCATGTAATAATTAACTCATTGTGAATTTGGGGCACCACAGGAAAGTAAAAAAAAAGTTACCAGCTCCTGAATTAAACTCTAAACTCTCATCGCCAACAGTCGCTTATTAATCATTACCTCATTTTGAATGTCGCATACCTCTTAAATCCACAAGAACCCCAGCCTTTTCTGATCATTCAGTACTACACCAATTTGATTGAATTATTTACTAACTAAATAATAACACAGAATACACATACACACTTACATGATATAAAAGTCCCTAGTGGACTAAAAAGTTATGACTGCTTGTTACACATATGGAGAGGGAGGGGAAGATAAGAGATGGAGAGTCAAATGTATCATACATTTGGAAACTACCCTCAAAATAATAATACTTTGCTCACAAACTACCGCCTGTTTGGGGTAAGGAATGTAATGTATTTACGTGTAGATGTTTTTGTCCTTCGTCTCTCTGAAACTAATCGATCCTTCTATGGGAAGTGGCTCGATGGATGTAAGGCTCTTGTTGTCCACCAGAGGTCAAAAGAGGTGAACAGTTAACCCACTGTTCATAGGCCGTCATTGAAAATAAGAATATGTTCTTAACTGACTTGCCTAGTAAAATAAATGTAAAATAAAAAATAAATTTCTTCAGATTCACCAATGATTGTCTGAGATGTGCTCGTCTCCTTCCTTTCTCGGGTAGACTGTTCAGTCCTAGAACCCTTTCCATGCACAGCTGCAGACTGTCAAATGTTCTGGTCTAGTCTTTATCTTCACCCTTGTTGAGAGTTCCAGAGTTTCTAACCATTTAAATGTGTCCAACGCTCTACACTTTTCTGGTCTGATAGGTGAGGTTATCTTCTCACCTCGTGTTGAGTCTTAGAGTTTCAACCATTCGTAACATTCAGCTCACGCTGTCGGTCTGCTGGTCTGATATGTTAATTTGGACCACCCATACGTAGAATGTATGCACACATGACTGTAAGTCGCTTTGGATAAAAGCGTCTGCTAAATGGCATATATTATTATTATTATTATTATTATTAATTCTTAGCGAGTCCTTTTAAGCACTCTGGTCTGAAAGGTGGTTCCATCACACTGACATGCTCTTGTGACCTTATTAGGGGCGTGGCTTAGTTAATGTGCAACAGACAAACTTTATCTCTTTAGAAAACAAGAGTAGTTTGAAATGTTTTGGCAAAGTTGACAGGCAACTTTTGAAATATTTTGCAGTGACGTTGCGCAATTTGGAAGCATTTTTTTTATGGATCAAACGCACCAAATAAATTGACATTTTGAATATATATGGACGGAATTAATCCAACAAAAGGACCAATTGTGATGTTTATGGGACATAATGGAGTGCCAACAAAAGAAGCTCGTCAAAGGTAAGGCATGTTTTATATTTTAATTCTGCTATTTGTGTAGTGCCTGCAGGTTTGAAATATGCTACCCTCTTTGTTTACTGTTGTAAACAGTAATCAAATAATAGCTTCTTGTGCTTTCGCCGAAAAGCCTTTTTAAAATCTGACATGTTGGCTGGATTCACAACGAGTGTAGGTTTAATTTAGTATCTTACATGTGTGATTTAATGAAAGTTTGATTTTTATATCATTTTATTTGAATTTGCCGTGCTGCATTTTCCCTGGCTTTTGGCCAAGTGGGACGCAAGCGTCCCCTATATACCATAAGTTAACAAGTCAGCAAATGAAAGATAAACATCTTGTTAATCTACCCGTCGTGTCCGATTTCAAAAATGCTTTACAGCCTAAGCACAACATATGATTATGTTAGGTCAGAGCCAAGTCAAAAAAACACAGCCATTTTTCCAGCCAAAGATGGGAGTCACAACAAGCAGAAATATAGATACCTTTGATCTTCATCAGATGACACTCATAGGACATCTTGTTACACAATACACATATGTTTTGTTCGATAAAGTGCATATTTATATCCAAAAATCTCAGTTTACATTGGCGCTTTACGTTCTGTAATGTTTTGATTCTAAAACATCCGGTGATTTTGCAGATAGCCACATCAAATCCCATAAATACTCATAATAAACATTGACAAAAGAGAACAATTATTCACATAATTAAAGAGACTTCTCCTTAATGCAACGGCTGTCAGATTTCAAAAAAACTTTTACGGGAAAAGCGTAATCTGAGAACAGCACTCAGAACCCAAAGGAGGAATATGCGCCATTTTTGAGTCAACAGAAGTTGGAAATAACATTTATAAATATTCACTTAAATTTGATGATTTATCAGAATGCACTCCCATGAATCCCAGTTTGACAATAAATGACTATCCAAATAGCCACTTGTTGTTAGTGTGTGCAGCACAGTAATCCATCTTCATGAGGCGCGAGCACTTCGTCCAGACAAACTCAAAGTTCCGTTACAGGTCATAGAAACAAGTCAAACGATGTATGGAATCAATCTTTAGGATGTTTTTAACATAAAACATCAATACGCTTCCAACCGGAGAATTCCTATGTCTGAAGAAAAGCACTGGAAGGAGCTAACTCTGCCGGGAGTGCGCGTCACGAGCCTGAGACACTCTGCCAGACCACTGACTCAAACAGGTCTCATGACAGGTCTCATGCCCCTCCTTTTATAGTAGAATCCTCAAACCAGTTTCTAAAGACGGTTGACATCTAGTGGAAGTCGTAGGAAGTGCAACTTGACCCCATAGATACTGTATTCGGTAGGCCAAGCTTTGAAAAACTACAAACCTCAGATATCCCACTTCCTGGTTGGATTTCTCTCAGGTTTTCACCTGCTATATGAGTTCTGTTATACTCAGACATCATTCAAACAGTTTTTGAAACTTCAGTATTTTCTATCCAATAATAATATGCATATATTAGCATCTGGGACAGAGGAGGCAGTTCACTCTGGGCACGCTATTCATCCAAAAGTCAAAATGCTGCCCCCTATCCCAAAAAGGTTGAGTTTCATCGTTCTTCATATTCCATTAACATCATATTGGATGGAAACTTGAAAGCTAGAATGATTTTCCTTCCTAAGTTACAGTATTTGGTCAATACAGTTTTTATTAACATCACAATGTAATAAATAATATGACATTCTTTAGATCCCCAAGGACCATTCTTAACATTCCTATCTTATAAATATTGTTCCAAAGTTCACTCTTTGGGTGTTTTTATAGTTTTTAATGTCTCTGTAACAAAGACATTTCTTTCCCAATACTGAGGAGCAAAGAGATTCCTCTCCTGCCTAATTTACAACGAGCGTTAAGGTGTCAAAACCTCTGCTGTGGTTAAGAGGGTCTGGTTGCTATTTACCAAGCTGATCTGAGGCCTTTAATCCTTGACCAGGAGAATCATGACACTGTACTTTGCTCCTTTCATCTTTGCCTCAATCTTGACTAGTCTTCCAATCCCTGCTGCTGAAGAACATCCCCACAGCATGATACTGTCACCATGCTTCACCGTAGGTATGGTGCCAGGTTTTCTCTAGACAGGACTCTTGGCATTCATGCCAAAGAGATCAATCTTGGTTTCATAAAACCTTTTCTTGTTTCTCATGGTCAGAGTCCTTTAGGTGCCTTTTGGCAAACTCCAAGCGTGATGTTGTGCCTTTTACTGAGGAGTGGCTTCAGTCTGGCTGCTCTACCATAAAGGCCTGATTGGTGGAGTGCTGCAGAGATCGTTGTCCTTCTGGAAGGTTCTCCCATCTCCACAGAGGAGCTCTGTAAAAGTGGCCATCGGGTTCTTAGTCATCTCCCTGACCAAGGCCCTTCTCCCCAGATAGCTCAGTTTGGCCAGGTGGCCTGCTCTTGATGGTTCAAAACTTCTTCCACTTAAGAATGGCAGCCACTGTGTTCTTGGGAATCTTCAATGCAGAGATGTTTTGGTACCCTTACCCAGATCTGTGCCTCGACACAATCCTGTCTCAGAGCTCTATGGGCAATTCCTTCAACCTCATGGCTTGGTTTTTGCTCTGACATACACTGTCAGAGCAAAAACTGTCATGCACTGTCATGCAATTGTGGGACATTTTATATAATCAGGTGTGTGTCTTTCCAAATCATGTCCAATCAATTGAATTTACCCCCGGTGGACGCCAATCGAGTTGTAGAACATCTCAACAACGATAATTGGAAACAGGATGCACCTGACCTCAATTTCGGGTCTCATAGCAAAGGGTCTGAATAGGTATGTAATTCATACCTTTTAAAACATTTTTTAATACATTTACAAAAATTTGAAACACGTTTTTTGCTTTGTCATTATTGGATATTGTGTGTTTGTGGAAAAAAAATAATTTGATAATAAGGATGTAATGTAACAACGTGGAAAAAGGGAAGTGGTCTGAATACTTTCCGAATGCACTGTATTCCCTTCAGGACTTACGTAATGTACTGTATTCAATGGACATGATTCTTTAACATGCAGAATAGACTTAAACCCAAGCCATGATTATCACCTCCAGAGTATTTCGTTACGAATTGGATGGGGACAGTGTAATTGTTTGAACTCCGCGTATTGACATTTAAAATGGTTTCCATCTTGGATTGTGTGACAAAGCTTTGGAAATGTAGAATCTTCTCTGGTTGCGATGACTGCAAGCTTGAAACCACTGATTCAACTGTGAGAATTCAAGGTGTTGTCTGATGTTTTTACCATTCTCTTCTGTCTCTGTACACAGGCTGAACGTTCCCCCGGACTGACTGGCACACTGACTGGCTCAATGATGGAATTACAAACATTACAGGAGGCCTTGAAAGTGGAAATACAAGTCCATCAGGTAGGAGGGGGAAAAGAGGTGTTCTCTTGTTCATCAGCTTAGTGTTCAGGCTCTTTGTTAGGCCTGCAAATGATGACATAGTACTCTAATCAACTGGGCTAACTGTCAAGTTGAATCACCGCTATTATTAAGAGTCCTATCAAATAAAGTAAAAATGTAATACACAGTTTAGCAGATGGTATGGTGGGTGCAGAGAAATGCGTATGTTCCTATCAATCAATGCAGTAAATGTCCAACAAGCACACAATAATGAAACATTTTTAAATGTTAAAAATGTTGTACAGCAGTAGATATGTAAATAGTATGTAATCATTATTAAAGTGACCAGTGTTCAGTGACTATGTACGTAGGGCAACCGTCCCTGAGTAGCTGGCTAGTGACAGTGACTAAGGGACAGAGTTGGGTCCCCAGTCCACCTGGCCGTGCTGCTGCTCCAGTTTCAACTGTTCTGCCTGTGATTATTATTATTTGACCATGCTGGTCATTTATGAACATTTGAACATCTTGGCCATGTTCTGTTATCTCCACCCGGCACAGCCAGAAGAGGACTGGCCACCCCACATAACCTGGTTCTCTCTAGGTTTCTTCCTAGGTTTTGGTCTTTCTAGGGAGTTTTTCCTAGCCACCGTGCTTCTACTTCTGCATTGCTTGCTGTTTGGGGTTTTAGGCTGGGTTTCTGTACAGCACTTTGAGATATCAGCTGATGTACGAAGGGCTATATAAATAAATTTGATTTGATTTACTGGGAGGAGGCCGTCTAGTTTTGGCTGTTTAATTGTCTGATGGCCTAGGGATAGAAGCTGTTTATGTAATGTCTTCGCCTTGTAGATGATAGTGGGGGAACAGTCCTTGATGAGCTTCTTGACCTTCCTGTGACACCGGGTGCTGTAGATGTCCTGGAAGGCAGGCAGTGTGCCCCCAATGATGCGTTGTGCTGACGGCACCACCCTCTGGAGAACCGTGCCGTTGCGGACTGTACAATTGCTGTACCAGGTGGTGATACAGCCTCACAGGATACCTAATTATTTTGGCATTTTATTAGGATCTCCATTAGCTGTTGCAAAAGCAGCAGCTACTCTTCCTGGGGTCCACATGAAACATGACACAATACAGAACATCAATAGACAAGAACAGCTACATTATGGTGTATCTTTAGAAGTTTGTGAGAGTCTTATGGGTCAAATTTGGCTTAGGGTGCTGTTCCGCCCTCTTCACCACGCTGTTGGTGTGAATTTCAGGTCTTCAGTGACGTGCACGCAGAGGAATTTGACGTTTTTTACCCTCTTGTTACGAATCCCTTTTGGCCCGACAGTCTAGGGGGGATGGTAATGAGACCCGTAACATAACTCATGCAAATTATTATTGTGACAAAGTAAAAGTGTGAATGAAATAACCACGACAACAGAAATCTACCGTCAAACTCTAGGTTTATTTATAAACACACGGTAATGGGGGGAGCAGGAAAAGGGGCTGAGCTGGACCCAAGGAAAGAAACAATAAATATACAATAACACACCCCTAAGCTAGACTAGCCTACTTTAACAGCTAACTATAACTAACCAAAAATACAGTGGGTGGTCCGCCCAGTTCTACCTAGTGTATTTAACAAAGTTCACCTACGGGTAGTGTATGCCCATGGGCGACTTGTCTTGGTTTCCCCTTTTTCCCACCAGCAACAAACACCATAACCAAAAACAATACTCACAGGTGATGACAAAGTGCTATGGAGGTGCTTTAAACAAAAGAGAGGTTAAGACGCAAAGCGAGAGTGAAACACAGAGACCTACAGACATGGCATTTACAGAGAGATTGAGCTGAGCTTTAGAACAAACAAATGATGGGTTTTTTTAAACCATGGGGAAGGAACTGTGATAGGTCAGGAAATAGGAGGAGGTGTGTCTTCTGATTGATGATTGATTGTTGACTGATTGGGGAGTGATGATTTTCACCTGTGAGGGGAGAAGGAGAGAAAAGAAACACACACACAGGATACACACACACAGGATAACTGTATCCGTAACACTCTTCACTGTGGCCCGTTGATGTGGATGGGGGCGTGCTCTCTCTGCTGTGTCCTGTAGTCCACGATCAGCTCCTTTGTTTTGATGCTGAGGTTATTTTCCTGGCACCACTCTGCCAAGGCAGGTAGGCCAGTTGAGAACAAGTTCTCATTTACAACTGCAACCTGGCCAAGATAAAGCAAAGCAGTGCGACAAAAACAACAGCACAGAATTACACATGGGAAACATAGTCAATAACAGAATAGAAAATCTGTATACAGTGTGCAAATGAAGTAAGGAGGTAAGGCAATAAATAGGCCGTTGTGGGGAAGTAATTACAATTTAGAAATGAACACTGGAGTGATGGATGTGGGGCAGATAAAGTCTCCAACTTCAGTGTTTTTTGCAATTCTTTTCGGTGATTGGTAGCAGAGAGCTGGAAGGAAAGACGGCCAAAGGAGGTGTTGGCTTTGGGGATGACCAGTGAAGTATACCTGCTGGAGCGCGTGCTACGGGTGGGTGTTGCTATGGTGACCACTGAACTAAGGTGGAGCTTTACCTATAGACTTATAGATGACCTGGAGCCAGTGGGCTTGGCAACGAATATGTAGCGAGGACCTGCCAACGAGGACATACAGGTTGCAAAGGTGGGTAATATATGGGGCTTTGGTGACGGATTGCACTTTGATAGACTGCATCCAGTTTACTGAGTAGAGTGTTGGAGGCTATTTTGTAAATGACATCGCTGAAGTCAAGGATCGGCAGGATAGTCCGTTTTACGAGGGTATGTTTGTCAGCGTGAGTGAAAATTGGAAGCCGATTTCTATATTTAATTTTGGATTGTAGATGTTTAATATGAGTCTGAAAGGAGAGTTTATAGTCTAGCCAGACACCTAGGTATTTATAGTTGTCCACATACTCATATTCAAGTCAGAACTGTCCAGAGTAGTGATGCTACGTGGGTGGGCAGGTGCTGGTAGCGATTGGTTGACGAGCATGCATGTAGTTTTTCTAGCATTTAAGAGCAGTTGGAGGCCACGGAAGGAGTGTTTTTAATGCATTGAAGCTCGTTTGGAGGTTTGTTAACAGTGTCCAAAGAAAGGCAAGAAGTATACAGAATGGTGTCGTCTGTGGAGAGGTGGATCAGAGACTCGCCAGCAGCAAGAGCAACATCATTGATATATACAGAGAAAAAGAGTCAGCCTGAGAATTTAACCCTGTGGCACCCCCATAGAGACTGCCAGAGGTCCGGACAACAGGCCCTCCAATTTGACACACTGCACTCTATATGAGAAGTAGTTAGTGAACCAGGCGAGGCAGTCATTTGAGAAACCGACGAGAAACCTGTAGGCTGGATGCAGTCTGGGCCGGCAGCCTTGCAAGGGTTAACTTGTTTAAATGTCTTACTTGCTTCAGCTGGGGAGATCAGGAATACACAGTCCTTGTGAGCGGTGGGGGTCCACATTGGTGGCTCTGTGTTGTTTTCCTCAAAACAGGTGTTTAGCTTGTCAAGAAGTGAGGCTCAGTGTCTGACGTGGCTGTCTTTCCCGTTATAATCAAAGGTTGTCTGGAGTCTCTGACACATGCGTCTCGTCTGAGCTGTTGAATTGCGACTCCACTTTCTCTGTACTGACTTTTTGCCTCCGATTGCCTTTCGGTGGTCATAGTTGGTCTGTTTGTAATAGTCAATGTTCTTAGGCACCTTACGGTAGTTTGCATTTTCTGTTTTGTGAGAATGCTGCCATGTCTCCCTGGTTTCTGAAATGGATACGTTTTCATCACAGTATGGGCTTCTGATGAACCCAGTCACAGAGTCGATGTATGTTTGAGAAGATCCACTGAAGACCATTGCATTATGGGGTGAATCCATACTTCCACCTAAGTAGAATTTTTACTCCGATTTGACGTCAATGCACTGTACATATTAGAATTAGCGGTGAATCCTAACTTCCTTTTACAGTGCATTTGTAAAGTAAAGACTCCTTTTTCCAGATTCTGTTACGTAACAGCCTTATTAAAAAATGTATTTAATAAAATCCACAATACCCCATAATGTCAAAGCGAGAAAACAAATTGTGCATTTTTAGCAAATGTATTAAAAATAACAAATAGATACCTTATTTACATAAGTATTCAGACCCTTTGCTATGAGATTTGAAATTGAGCTCATGTGCATCATATTTCCAATGATCATTGTTGCTGTTTCTACAACTTGATTGGAGGCCACCTGTGGCAAATTCAGTTGATTTGACATGATTTGGAAAGGCACATGGCTGTCTGTATAACGCCCCACAGTTGACAGTGCGTGTCAGAGCAAAAACCAAGCCATGAGGTCGACAGAATTGTCTGTAGAGCTCCAAGACAGGATTGTGTCAAGACACAGATCTGGGGAAGGGTACCAAAACATTTCTGCAGCGTTGAAGGTTCCTAAGAACCGTGGCCTCCCAAACTTATTCCATTTAAGAATGATGAACCACCAAGATGGAGGGGGAAAAATAAACAATTTAATCAATTTCATAATAATGTTGTAACGTAATAAAATGTGGAAGTAGTTAAGTCTGAATACTTTCCAAATGCACTATTTGTGGCAACTTCAAGCATCCATTTTCATTACATGTTTGTTAGTGAGTAAGCATGAGTGTGCTAGATAATGGATGCATCCCAAATGACACCCTATTCACTACGCAGGCCAGGCCTTCAGCCTCCTTGCTGTTGAGCACCAGTGGGGTCAGGCCAGTATCTTCAATTAAGATCAGTCCCTAATGTCCCATAACTACACTCCCAGCACATTGAACAGGACTCTCCCAGAGGAGTGGTCAGCCACATAGAGTAGACCTGGCATCAGCGCTTTGAAAGGCCAGCTTAGTAAGTCCTCTGCCTAGTCATGTCCCATGTCACCTCATAGCAATAGGAACCAGATGTTTAGCACCCAGTTAATGAAGGTATGTGGTTCTTTAGCGTGTTAGGGTTATTTTTATACTTTGTTGACGATTACACACTCATTTATCGATTTGTTTTAGTTATCTTCAGGATGAGTAGGCAATTTTGAACTCTGCCTACTGTAGGCCTATAGCATGTCTTTATAAAGTTGAATGTAAATACTGTATGTAAAATGTATGAGTATGTAATTTACATGTAAAGTCACATTTCAGTATTTTATAAAGTCATAACCTAATCAAATATTCAAATTACTATAATGATGAAAATACAAAGTGTTATGTGTTATTCAATCTTATGTTTGTTCAGACTGAATGATGGCCAATGTCACAATTTGGGTATGGGACACAGTTGAATGTTTTTGCCTATAGGTTTCACTGTCCACAGGCTGTAGTAGTCTTGCGGAATGTCCCTGAATGCATTTATCCTACCCACATGTATCTCTTTCTTCTACAGAAACTGGTCACCCAGATGAAACAGGACCCACAGGTAAATACAATTTCAGTTAATAATTGGTTTGTTTTCAGTAGACTGATGGTGCCGATAGGAATTGCAGCTCTGTTTCTACCTCCTAAGCAACTTTGCAGAATTTATTTAGTAGTTATTTCTTACATTACTAGCCCAGAACGTTTTTTGCATTATTACAATACAGCCGGAAATAACTTTTGGATATCAGAGTGGCGGTAACTCACCAGCGTTCCGACCAGGAATACGACTTTCCCGAATTGGATCCGAATTCATAACCCCAAGGCAATTTAACTTATCTCCGAGGCTGCTCCAAGACGCCACAGGTAGAGAAGAGGTATTCAGAATGGACTTGTCGTCTGAATCAAGGCGTGCACACCATCCACCGCTTCCAAGTGTATTACTTGTTAATGTTCAGTCCATGGAAGTAAAGTAGATAAGCTCAGGGCGAGGAGCTCCTACCAGAGAGACATCAGGGACTCTAACATACTCTTTCACGTAATCATGGCTCTCTCCGGATATACTGTCCTCATCCGTACAGCATCTTAAATGGGCTACTTCTCTGTGAGTTAATGAGGAAGCGGGAACACCTCTCCATTCAAATTTGTGTTAGAAAATACAACTTGTTGGAAAATAATTTGAAATTGACAAGTTGAAAAATAGTCTATAGATCACAAGCAGGCAGCGTGTGTTAACTGTCCTGTTGAGTAACAGTCACATTTTGGAACAGTGAGTGCATTCTGACATCACGTGCATAAAACAACTCACGCTGGGGTGACCGTTAGAGATATTTGGATCTCACAAAAGGTTAACTATGCATGGTGTGATTGTGGTAACATACAGGAACTCAAGCCCTTTTGTTTACCTGTCGTAGAGTACCTCACAATCAAATGCCGATCACATTAGCTCCCAAAGAATTGTCTTTGGTTATCGTCACAGCCGTGTATATTCTTCCCCTAGCCGATACCACTACGGCCCTCAAGGAACTAAACTGGACTTTGTGCAAACTGGAAACCGCATATACAAAGTATATCTATGAAAATTCAGGTAGCATTTACAGTGGGGAGAACAAGTATTTGATAAACTGCCGATTTTGCAGGTTTTCCTACTTACAAAGCATGTAGAGGTCTGTAATTTTTTATCATAGGTACACTTCAACTGTGAGATGGAATCTAAAACAAAAATTCAGAAAATCACATTGAATGCTTTTTAATGTATAAAAGTTAGCCACCACTAGCCATAAGAAGTTAAAGAAGCAATCAAACAATCCTTCTTTAGACTAGTTGAGTATCTGGAGCATCAGCATTTGTGGGTTCGATTACAGGCTCAAAATGGCCAGAGTTTCTTCCGAAACTCGTCAGTCTATTCTTGTTCTGAGAAATGAAGGCTATTTCATGCGAGATATTGCCAAGAAACTGAAGATCTCGTACAGCGCTGTGTACTACTACCACCTTCACAGAACAGAGCAAACTGGCTCTAACCAGAATAGAAAGAGTGGGAGGCCCTGGTGCACAACTGAGCAAAAGGACAAATACATTAGAGAGTGTCTAGTTTGAGAAACAGACGCCTCACAAGTCCTCAACTGGCAGCTTCATTAAATAGTACCCGCAAAACACCAGTCTCAACGTCAACAGTGAAGAGGCGACTCGGGATGCTGGCCTTCTTGGTGTCCTTCAGTAGTGGTTTCTTTGCAGCAATGCGACCATGAAGGCTTGATTTCACGCAGTCTCGTCTGCACAGTTGATGTTGAGATGCGTCTTGCTTGAGCTCTGCGAAGCATTTATTTGGGCTGCAATTTCTGAGGACGGTAACTCTAATGACCTTATCCTCTGCAGCAGAGAACTGTGTTTTGTGGCAGTCCTCATGAGAGGCAGTTTAATCATAGCGCTTAATGTAGGTAGCGCTTGATGTAGTGTAGGTAACCAATGGTGGGGACAGCAGACTGGGATAGGGTGAGATTGAATATGTCCGTAAACACTCCAGCCAGCCGTTCTGCGCATGACGTGGCTAGGTATGCCATTTGGGCCCGGCAGCCTTGCGAGGGTTAACACTCTAAAATGTATTACTCCCATCAGCCACGGAGGAGGAAAGCCCCCAGTCCTTTGGGAGCAGGCCGCGTCGATTGTCCTCAAAACGGGCAAAGGTGTTTTAGCCTGTCCGGGAGCAAGACGTCAGTCTCCGACGTGGCTGGTTTTCCCCTCGTAATCCATAATTGTCTGGAGCCCTTGCCACATACTGAATTGCGGCTCCAACTCTCTGTACTGACGTTTTTCCTGTTTGTTTTTATGGAGAGCATAACTGGACTGTTTGTATTTGACCATATTCCCAGTCACCTGGCTGTGGTTAAATGTGGTGGTTCGAGCTCTCAGTTTTGCGAATAGTGCCATCTATCCACGATTTTTAGTTTGGGTAGGTTTTAAATCGTCAGTGGGAACAACATCCCATATACACTTCCTTATGAACTCTGTTAGTGTATACATCAATGTTATTCTCTGAGGCAGGCCAGAACATATCCCAGTCCACATGATCAAAACAATCTTGAAGCATGGATTCTGATTTGGTCAGACCAGCGTTTGAATAGACCTTAGCATGGGTACTTCCTGTTTGAGTATCTGCCTATAGGATGGATCAGAATGGAAGTCGTGATCTGATATGCCGAAGGGAGGGCGGGGTGGGCCTTGTAGCCATCCTGAAAGTAAGAGTAACAAATGGTCGAGTTTATAAAGCGTGAGTACTACAGGCAATTGGTTGATATACAGTGGGGAGAACAAGTATTTGATACACTGCTGAGTTTGCAGATTTTCCTACTTACAAAGCATGTAGAGGTCTGTAATTTTTATCATAGGTACACTTCAACTGTGAGAGACTGAATCTAAAACAAAAATCCAGAAAACACATTGTATGATTTTTAAGGGCCAGTATTTTCACTTTTGGATGAAAGGTGTGCCCAGAGTAAACGGCCTCCTACTCTTTCCTAGATGGGAATGTATGCATAGTATTATTACTGGTGAATAGAAAACACTCTGAAGTTTTTAAAACTGTTTAAATTATGTCTGTGAGTATAACAGAACCCATAGGGCAGGCAACTTCCAAACAGGAAGTGGAAGTTCTAGGGCTGGTTGATTTTTCAACTCATCGCCTATTCACATCCCAATAAGATATGGATCTGTTCGCACTTCCTACGCCTTCCACTAGATGTCAACAGTCAGTAGAACATGGAATGAAGCCTCTAGTGTGTGGGGCCGGATGGGAGGGGAATGAGTCACTGGTCTGGCAGAATGCCAGTTCCTGGTTACGCGCAGTACTCATATCTTCATGTGTTCCATTACTCTGTAGACAAAAACTAATGCTCCGGCTGGAACGTTATTTGATATATATGATAATAACATCCTGAAGATTGATTCTCTACTTAGTTTGACCAGTTTATTCGACCTGTTTTCGTCCGAGTTCGCCTGGACCGGTGCCAGCTTTTGGACATGTGAGCTAAATGTGCTAGCAAAAGTAGCTAATTGGACACTAGTAATGGACATTATCGAGCAAAACAACGATTTATTGCGGAACTAGGATTCCTTGCACTGCATTCTGATGAAAGATCATCAAAGGTGAGGGAATATTTATGATGTAATTTCGTATTTCAGTTGACTCCAACATGGCGGAGAAATGTATTTACGTCTGAGCGCCGTCTCAGATTATTGCATGGTATGCTTTTTTTTCGGAAAGTAAAAAAAAAAATCTGACAGTGGTTGCATTAAGAACCAGTGTATCTTTAATTATATGTCAAACATGTATCTTTCGTCAAAGTTTATGATGACTTTCTGTTATATGAAGTGGCTCTCTGTAATCACTCCGAATAATTTGGAGTCATTTCTGAACATGGCGCCAAAGTAAACCGCGGTTTGTGGATATAAATATGCATATTATCGAACAGAACATAAATGTATTGTGTAACATGATGTCATATGAGTGTCATTTGATGAAGATTACCAAAGGTTAGTGATTAATTTTATCTCTAATTCTGCTTTTGTGACTATCTTTGGCTGGAAAAAATGGCTGTGTTTTTGGGGGGATTTGGTGGTGATCTAACATAAATATATGTTGTGTTTTCGCTGTAAAACATTATAAAAACCGGACACAATGGGTAGATTAACAAGATGTTTATCTTTCATTTGCTGTATTGGACTTGTTAATTTGTGAAAGTTAAATATTTCCCAAAAATATTTTGGAATTTCCTTCGATGCCCTTTTCAGCTGAATGTTGGGGGGAGGTTCCGCTAGCAGAAACTGTGTCCTAGACATGTTAACAAGTGCAATACACCAAATGAAAAACTTCTTGTTAATCTACCCATCTTGTCCAATTTCAAAAAGGCTTTAGAGCGAAAGCACAACATATGATTGTTAGGTCAGAGCAAAGTCACAAAAAAACACCTTTGATTGTCTTCGTCAGATGACACTCATAGGACATCATGTTACATACATGTATGTTTGGTTCGATAAAGTGCATATTTATAACCACAAATCTGTTTACATTGGCACGTTACGTTCAATAATGTTTTGCTTCCAAAACATCTGTTTTTTTTGCAGAGAGCCACATCAATTTAATACTCATAATAAACATTGATAAAAGATACAACTGTTATTCACAGAATTAAAGATACACTTCTCCTTAATGCAACCGCTGTGTTAAGATTTCAAAAAAACTTTACGGAAAAAGCAAACCATGCAATAATCTGAGTACGGCACTCAGATATAAGCCAAACAGATATCTGCCATGTTGGAGTCAACAGAAGTCACAAATAACATTATAAATATTCACTTACCTTTGATCTTAATCTGAATGCACTCCCAGGAATCCCAGTTCCATAATAAATGTTTGATTTGTTCGATAAAGTTAATCTTTATGTCCAAATACCTCCTTTTGTTAGCGTGTTCAGCCCAGTAATCCAAATTCATGACACACGAGCAGACAAAGTCAAAACATTCTCTTACAGTCCGTAGAAACATGTCAAATGAAGTATAGAATCAATCTTTAGGATGTTTTTATCATATCTTCAATAATGTTCCAACTGGAGAATTCCTTTGTCTTCAGAAATGGAACTCAAGCTAACTCGCACGTGAATGAGTGTCACGGTTCATGGCACTCTACCAGACTCATTCAGCTCTCATTCCCCCCTCCTTCACAGTAGAAACCCGAAACACTAAAGACTGTTGACAGTCTAGTGGAAGCCTTAGGAAGTGCAATTTGACCCCATAACCACTGTTTTCGATAGGCCAAGAGTTGAAAAACTACAAACCTCAAATTGACCGCTTCCTGGTAGGATTGTTCTCAGGTTTTCGCCTGCCATATGAGTTCTGTTATACTCACAGACATCAATCGAACTATTTTAGAAACTTCAGTGTTTTCTGTCCAAATCTACTAACAATATGGATATATTAGCAACTGGGACCAAGTAGTAGGCAGTTTACTCTAGGCACGCTTTTCATCCAAACGTGAAAATGCTGCCCCCTATCCCAAACAGGTTAATCAGAACAACAGTTTTCAGCTGTGCAAACATAATTGCAAAAGGGTTTTCTAATGATCAATTAGTTGTTTAAAATGATCAACTTGGATTGGCTAAGAAGTAGCCATTGGAACACAGGAGTGTTGGTCGCCTCTATGAATATATTCCAGCTACAGTTTCAATAGTCATTTACAACATTAATAATGTCTACACTGTATTTCTGATCTATTTGATGTTATTTTAATGGACAAGAAATGTGCTTTTATTTCAAAAACAAGGACATTTCGAAGAGACCCAAACTTGTGTGTGTGTGTGTGTGTGTGATATTTTGTTCACAATGAATGGAAGATAACATTTTGACCCTCAAATGGTATACTTATTTTTTTAATTTTAGGAACAGCCTCCAAGATCTGATGCTAAGGGATGATTGATAGATTTCCAATCGAATGAAATCCTTCTGCGGGCTAATGGGGAGGCAATGGCATGCAGAGCCGTCTATGTCAGAGATTGATTGTTTGGTACTCCGAAAAAAAGATTCTGCACTTGGCTGCAACTTTATTTAAAACCCTTTCTGAAGCATTTGATATATAGTAAAATAAGTCAAATGTAAGTGAACTGGAGAATACTCAATCTCAGAAATTCCAGTTGAAGTTTGCTGGTTAGGGGAGTAAATTTCTCATAATGGAGGGAAGACGAGGTATATTGGATATTGGTGATATTGGACCCCTAAATATTTAAAGCCAGACTTGGACATATGAAATGGAATAGTATCCCGTGGAATTTGTAATGCTAATTCATTAATAGGAAAACATTCACTTTTTGAGAAATCCCCGACAACACACCAAACCTATGCATTAGGCCCACTACCACAGGGACACGCACTTCAGGGTCTGAGATGTATATAAAAGTAAGTAATCTGCATACAAGGAAACTTTGTGTTCCAGTCCCCATCTGTAGATACCACGTATTGAGGGTGTGGCCTTTAGCATGATGGAAAGGGGTTCTATCGCCAGGGCAAATAACAGAGGGTACATTGGATATCCACGACATGTGGCCCTTGATAATGGGAAATACTGTGAACAAAGTTTTTCTAAGTACTGATGCCTTGGGTAATGAGTACAACCGTCCGACACAGGAAATTAAGTTCGCACCAATGCCAAATTTTCCCATTACAGAGAATAAATATTCCCATTCTACCCTGTCAGATGCCTTCTCCGCATCTAAAGAGAACTACTTCAGGAACGTCCGAAGATGCAGGAGAGTATGACATTAGGCAGACATCGAATGTTAGAAAAGGAGTGTCGACCCTTAATAAACCCTGTCTGATCTGTTCTGTCTGTCATAGTGGATTCTAATCGAGAGTCAAGCAATTTCGCTAATACTTTTGCATTTAAAAGTGAGATCGGTCTGTATCTGTTTCAAAACATTTCAAGCAGGTGGTGGTGGAGTTTGGCATCAAACATTGTAGAATTCAATTGGGTTAGCAATTTTCCACTTTGCATTGCTGTCTGTTATTGAATTAATAATCTCCTAACTGCAAAGCTAGATCCATTCCCTCTCTTCTCTGTATTAAGGGTTGGAGTTTCCAAATTGTCAAAATAATTCATAATTTAATTGTCTTCAGGTCCTTCTGATGTGTATAGATCATAATAAACATTTGATAGTAGTATTGATTTCAGAAGGACTACTTAAGACACCTGAGATGTTGTGAATTTGAGGGACCAGCTGTGAGGCAGATTTGCACTTGAGTTGATGAGCTAGAAGTCAACCAGCCTTTTCCCTTATATTCTTAAACAGAACAAGTAGCTGCAGCTCAGCCTTAACTGTGGATAGTAAATTGTTCTGAGTTTGAAGACTCAGCCTTTGTAAAGTTCTGGTGATGGAGAGGCGGAATATTGTTGGTCTAATTCAAGAATTGCATTGATCAGCTGTTTTTATTTTTCCGTTTGTTAAGAAGAGAGAAATAGGAAATTATTATTAACAACTTTAAGTGTCCCAAAGTGTAGATCGAGAGATCGGTTCGGTTTTATTTGTTTCAATAAAGACAGCAATTGCATTTGATAGAATGGTGCAGAATAAATTGTTTGAAAGTAGGTTAAGTCTCCATGTGGGGGTCTGTATAGTTCAATGAGAATGAGAGGTCGAGCGACAGAGGAGCATGGTCATTAATAACAATGGCAGAGTATTCTACTTAACAGAGGGGAGAAGAGCTTTATCTACGAAGAAGTAGTCTATTCTAGAATAGGAGTGGTGCACATGTGAAACAAAAGAGAATACTTTCTCCTAGTAACAATGAAATCTCCATGGATCTACAAATCCTGCCTAGCTTATAAATGCAGACATAGCGCTGGACATTTTGAGGGAGATGATGATCTTGGGTTTGAGTGGTCCAAGACCTGGGTGGATCACACACTTCAAGTCGCCTCCAAAAATGTAATAGAGATTGGGCAGCAAAGAAACAAGTTGGTTAATGCAATCAACATTATCCCAATTGGGAGCATAAACATTTACAGTTTAAACAGAGGTGTGAAAAAAATAACCAGATACCATAACAAAACTCTGTGGCTCTGAGACTGTCAGCAGCAGTAAATTGTACTTTCTTATAAATAAGTGTTGCTGTTCCCCTTGCCTTAGCATTGAATTTTGAATGGAATATTAATCCTACCCAATCTTCAGTCTACCATGATCTGTTGTGTTTGGGAGAAACTCTCCAAATACAGGTGTGCCAAGCTTGTAGTGTCATACCCAAGAAGATTTGAGGCTGTAATCGCTGACAAAGGTTCTTCAACAAAGCATTGCGTAAAGGGTCTGAATACTTAAATAAATGTCATATTTCAGTTTGTTTTTTGTGCAAATATATACAAAAATACAAACTGTTTTTACTTTGTCATTATGGGGTATTGTGAGTAAATTGATGAGTAAAAACAATTGAATCAATTTTAGAATAAGGCTGTAACGTAACAATGTTGAAAAAGTGAAGGGGTCTGAATACTTTCCTGAATGCACTGTATATACAGTAGAATATTAGTGAAGACATACTATGAAATAACACACATGGAATCATGTAGTAACCAAAAAAGTCTTAAACAAATCAAAATATATTTGAGATTCTTCAAAGTAGTCACCCTTTGCCTTGATGACAGCTTTACACATGCTTGGCATTCTCTCCACCAGCTTCATGAGGAATGCCTTTCCAACATTCTTGAAGGAGTTCGCACATATGCTGAGCACTTGTTGGCTGCTTTCCAGTTGAATGCATTCAGTTCTACAATTGACTAGATATTCCCCTTTCTTTCACTCTGCGGTCCAACTCATCCCAAACCATCTGTTGGGTTGAGGTTGCGTGATTGTGGAGGCCAGGTAATCTGATGCAGCACTCCATCACTCTACTCCTTGTTCAAATAGCCCTTACACAGCCTGGAGGTGTGTTGGGTCATCAGACAAAGGGACAGATTTCTACCGGTCTAATGTCCATTTCTGGTGTTTCTTGGCCCATGCAAGTCTCTTATTGGTGTCCTTTAGTAGTGGTTTCTTTGCAGCAATTTGACCATGAAGGCCTGACTCCTGTAGTCAGTCTCATCTGAACAGTTGATGTTGAGACGTGTCTATTACCTGAACTCTGTGAAGAATTTATTTGGGCTGCACTCTG